>NC_135312.1:87320720-88520720 GCF_048772815.1 Callospermophilus lateralis | reverse complement strand
GAACAGTGCCACCCTGGAAGTGACTACCATCTACTAACCTTTTAGCTTATTGGGAGATTCCTCCAGGACTCTGCTCCAAGCCAGAATATTATGGGGGCGGGAGGGAAGCAACATCACTAAAAAGCAGTGACCCAATAACTTTTTTCTTTTAGCTTCAACACTCTGGGCCCTGCGTCAGCCCTCATTTCATCATCTGTCATCTGGCTGAACCTTGGAAACCTCCTGTTCTTCACATTTGCACATAGGTCTCCACTTGCCTGGGGCAGGGAGAATTTGAGACTGCAAGCTCAAAGACTTCCTGCTAAGGCCCCCACCAGTCTTCATGTGACTGACCCATGGAGCTGGGGATGCTGGCCTGCTACAGATGGGGCTGCAAGCAGGCCTGCTGCTTATAATACTGTAGCAGGAGACAGCTGGAAATGACAGATTAGCAGTATTCAAAAAGCTTTATTGGCTCTTTGCCTCCCCTAGAAAGAATTGCCAAGAACAAACCTTTTCATGCCGGCAGGGGTGCACACAACTGCCCTGTGACGCTGTGCCACTTGCTGCTTTGGCCTCTGGTTGGTTTACTGTGAAAACCTTCCTGCTTTGTAGAACTCAGGCTTAGCTGTGACTCCTGCCTAGTTCTACCTCTCTGCACTCCTCAGCTGTCTAGAGAACCAGATTCCTGCAGAAAAGTCAGTATTCGACAGGTCCTCAAGTCCTTGAGAGTTTTTAAATTGGTACTTTGTTTTAAAGACCATCTGAAGTGAATATCCAACAAAAACAGAGGTCTGGCGGAAGCATCTTTTTTTTTCCAGGTTTCAGGTAAGGACAGTGCTTGGTGCATGAAAACACTGACTTCAGTCACTCCACACATCAGTCTGGGGTCAGGTACCAACTGCTGGCCTCCCTCCCCAACCCCCACAGGAGAAGTACACTCCATTTGTTGAAGTGAGAAAATGGACAAAAGCGATGCTTGGAAAAGAATTAACTGCAATTTACAGTACTTCAGTTTTACCAGAATAATTCCGTTTCAAAGAACAAAGATATTTTTGTTCCCATGTGGAATCACTTGCTTAAATTCCCCTCTCCTTTACCAGGTAATTTCTCACACATTTCTTTGGTTGTCTAGTCCAACAGTCACTCTTCAAAGGAGCCACTATTCCTTGCTTTGGCCAATACACTGTCTTTGAGGGCTTCTTTTTATGCTGTTTTAGAAGGGGTTTAATGTGCTGAATTTAACACCTTTCCTCTCTCAGTCTTAATTCAAACTGAAATGTGAATTCAACTAAGTGACTGGGTAAAATAGTAGTCATATGAAAACCCTACAACCTCCCACTGCCCAAGAATGAATTCAGATAATCTGAATTCTCAGAAGTAAAGATTTATAGGCATGTTCCACTGACCATGTGGTTTTAATTCCATGCATAGCCACGTTAGCTGAAACCTGTGTTGCTTGAAACATGCTGCCTGGGGTATTCTGACCCTTCTCACAGGTAGTTTCTTGATTTGGCTTTAAAGAATATGATGAAGACCAGGTAGTAGTATATATAGTTGAGTGCTGCTGAGTCTCCTCTGAAAAATCAGTGTGCACCCATCATAGGGTTGTGAATAAATGAATATATAAAAGGTTTTCAATAGAATAAATGGTAAGTTTTATGAAGAGTTTTTCAGCTCTCTTCTTCCCCTTTGCTTCATGCTAGCAAGTTCCTCTACTGACCCCATATCAGAGCCCCACTTCTGGTTCCTGTGGCCCCCTCCCCCTCCCCCTTTCCCTATGAACAGAACCCCTGGCTCCCTTCCCAAACAAAACAGGTTTACATGAAAACACATGATCAGGACCCATCACTAGAATAGCAAAGCTAGAGAGAAGTCAATCACAAAACAAGGGAATAGTTCCCCATCTGTAATCTGACATCACTGTCAAAAGGTTTACAACTCCCTGGTGATGATGGAAACTCCAGTAGTTGTAGTGACTTTACAATTTCTAACAAACCAAATATATATCAAAGATGAATGAGAAGTGCAAACCATTTCTGAGCTAAAAGAAAAAAAATGTCAGGGATTTATACCTGTTTTTATTTCTATTACTTACAACAATGTCACCTACTTACAGGTTATATTTCATAAAACTAATGTTCACAATATCCATGTCTAAAACATGCACTTGAATAAAATTTTTTTTTGGGGGAGTACCAGGGATTGAACTCAGGAATACTCACCCACTAAGCCATACCATCAGCCCTATTTTGTGTTTTATTTAGATACAACTCACTGAGTTGTTTAGTACCTCACCATTGATGAGGCTGGCTTTGAACTCGAGATCCTCCTGTCTCAGCCTCCTGAGCCACTAGGATTACAGACATGCACCACCATGCACAGGACAATGATACCTACTAACAGGATATAGTTCATAAAATTAATTTTTGTAATATCCATGTCTAAAACATGTACTTGAATAAAATATTTTAAAGCAGAGTATGTTAAGAAAGAAGAGAGACACTAGTTATATTTTAAACATATCATTGAATGGAGACCAAGTATAAGTAGAAAAAGGGGACTCAGGGAGAGAAAAGAGAGGAAAAAAGGATTCATTGAGGAAATCAATGGACCAAATTATGTTATGTACATGTACAAATATGTCGCAATATATCCCACTGTTAAGTATGACTAGAAAATTAATTTTAAGTTAATTTTAAAAAATAAATGTAGCACTGACTTTAAGAGACAATTATCTGTGTATCACATGGGAGATGGCATGTTAAAGAATTAAAAGTCTGGAGTCTGGTGTGTGGGGTCAAGCCCCAGCTTTACCAGTTACTCTGTGACCATAACTAGGGGCTAATCTTTCATTTTTAAAATTTTTTGCATCTGAACAATAGACATAATATCTATTTCACAAGGATTTAGTGAAGAATAAACAAGCTCATTTACAGCACATCAGAAGAACTAAAAAATGTTAGCTATTATAATTGATCAGCTCAGTCCAGGCAATTTCTTACCATAGTGATTTTATTTTATGCATTTTCAAGTCATAAGTGAGAAGTAATAAGTATTTATTAGCTGTACCAAATCATCAAAATCTGATCTGAATGAGATCTTAGGGATCACTTCTTCTAATACTGGTTTTATGGATTCCTTCCTTCATCCATTCACATAGTTTTAGGCACTCATTCTGTACCTGGTGCCTTTCCAGATGTTGGGTACCCAACAGTGAACATAGCCACTAAGCATCTTTCTCTTGGGATATTTATTCTAGTCGGGAGAGTTAGGACAACATACACAAGGCGTTAAGTTCTGTGGAGAGGAAAAAAGCAGGAAAAGGTGGATAGAGAATGCTGGCTGTAGGGAAGGGTGAATAGAGGATTTTTTTTAACATATAGATTGTTTAAGAAACTCTTCATGGATTAAGAAACATTTGAGGGCAGTGAATATGGGAGCCTTGTGGATATTTGGGAAAAGAGCAAATCAAGTAGAGAAAATAGCAAGTGAAAGTCCGTGAAGTGGCATCATGGGCACAGGAAGACTGTGGCTGGAGCAGAGTGATGAAGAGCCTACTAGGGAATGAGGTCAGAACATTCCAGGGCTTATTGTAGAACACTAAGTTCTTTGGCCTTTACTCTAAGTAAGATGAAAATATTGGAGAATTGTCAGGAGAGGAAGGGCATAAGCTAATTCGTGCTTTAAAAGATAACTCTGAAAAATAAAATTAAAAGGCAAAGATGGAAACAAGAGACTAAAGAGGGGGCCACTGTAATGAACAAATCTTTCAGGTTAGAAGTCATACGAAGGGGTTAAGCCCAAGATGTAGGTGTGAAAGTCAAGGAAGTCAGTTCAAATGTTTGGTATGAGAAACTGAGAGAATGTTTGAGCACTGGGATGGAAGGAGTCCAGAATTTATTTTTAAGAGTTGAGTTTGAAAGCATACTAGACATCCAAGTGGCAGTGCTGAAAAGACAATTGGAAAAGAAAACTCAAGTTCAGAAAAGAAGTGTGGCAGAATTGGGCACAGTGGCCCACGCCTGTAATCCCAGTGACCCAGGAGGCTGAAGAAGGAGGATCAGGAGTTCAAAGCCAGCCTCAGCAACAACGAGGCACTAAGTAACTCAGTGAGACCCTGTCACAAAATAAATTTAAAAAAATATACAAAAGGGCTGAGATTGCAGCTCAGTGGTTGAGTTCCCCTGAGTTCAATATTCCGAATAGCCCCTCCCCCGAAAAAAGAAGTGTGATGGAGACACAAATGCGGGGGTCATCAGCATACACAGTATATTAAATCTAGTAGACTAAATAAGATGATCAGAAGAGGCATGTACAAAGACAAGACACCCAAAGATAGAGCCATAGGCTACTCCAGTAGTCAGAGGTTGAGATGCAGGAAAGAACCCTACAAGGAGGATAGGAAAGGGGCAGTTGATGCAGTTGGTAGAAAAGGAATGAGATGAGGAGATTTTCTAGAAACAATTGAAGAAAGAGCTTCAAAAAGAAAGCTTGAAGCTCTTCTTGGTTTGACCAACTATGTCAAATGCTGCTGAAATAAGAAGATGAGACCTGAGAAAGAACCACTGGCTTCCTATTGACAATATTTATAGTTGTTTTGATGGAATTGTGAGGGCCAAAGCCTGATTGGAGAGGTTCAAGAGAGAATTGAAGGAAAGGAGTTGAAGACCATGTGTCAAGATTGTTCTTTAAGCAGATATTCTAGAAAGAGAGAAAAGACATCAGACATTATCTCCATTATAGTTGGAAGCAAAGAAAGAGCATTATAAGGTGGGGTAGCATATAGAATTTTCTCTGTATGTAGATGGGAATGGTTCAGTAGTGATGGAAAGTTGTACAGAAGAAAGAGTTGAGGAATTTCTGGAATTATACACATGAGAAGGCTTTCTTTCCTAAAAAGATTAGTATTAAATGTAAGTAGCACATCTCTTACTCCAAATACATATAGAGTATATTTTTTAAACTAGGAAACACATACAAAGGCACTTTGCTACGTACTCCAAGTCACTGTAGAACTTGGATAAAGATTCCCTTCCTACTTTCTGGTGGTGGGGCTCAAACTTGGGGTCTTGAACTTGCTAAGCAAGCATTCTATCACTGAGCTACGTCCCCAGGCCCAAGAGCTGTCTTTGATTCTATCACTGCTCCTTTACCCCCTCCCCAACAGCCCTCTCTGTACTCTTTCTCCCTTCAGTTTTCTCCATGACATTTACCATCATCTAGCATATCACATGTTTTTAATTGTATTTTTCTCTCAACAGAACATGACTTATGTGGGGGCAGGAATTTTTATCAATTTTGTCCCCAGCTTCTGGAATACTGGTTGGTACATAATGTGTAAGCGATGAACACCAACTGAATAAAGAATGAGTTGCCTCTTAAAAAAAAAAATCCATCCTTGGCTTTGATTTTTAGCATGAGGAATTGAATTCAGGGGCACTCAACCCCTGAGCCACATCCTAGCCCTATTCTGTATTGTATTTAGAGACAGGGTCTCACTGAGTTGCTTAGCACATTGACATTGCTGAGGCTAGCTTTGAACTCCCGATCCTCCTGCCTCAGACTCCCATGCCACTGGGATTACAGGTGTGCATCACCATGCGCAGCTTCAAGAGCCATTTTAGAGAAAGAAATGATAAGGAAACTGAGGCCTGGGGGAAAAGTAACTTGGGTGAGGAAACACAGCAGTGAGGGGTAGAGCCCCAGCCTTCCTCCACTTCCTCCAAGACTTCTTGCACAGCTGCATGCTTTGTAACAGAAAGGGGAAGACAGAAGTAGGTAAAACCCCACTGACTTGATAAATTCCATTTCTTCACTGAGTGTCATTTTATTGCAATCAAATGTGCATCACATTTCTAACTAAAGTGGGTCTTTTTCCTTATTCAGTAGGTCTTTCATATATGAGACTTACAACTGTCATAAAAGTTGTATAATGATAATATATGTCCCAAATGCTGAAAAGATTCATTTTAATTATAAGTAGGTACATATCTCTTACTCTATGTACATGGTATTTAAACTAGAAAACATTTACAAGGGAACAGTACTGTCTACTCCAAATCATTGTAGAACTTGTATAAGAGTTAACTTTGCACAGTTTTATTCTTACACACACACACACACACACACACCTCCATTGTGAATATTAGGAAGATATAATAGAGATTTGAGGGAGAATATAAAATTAATATAACCAACATAGTTGGCTACATTGTTTCATGACAACTTCAATTGCAGTAACCTGATTTACCTAATAATAATTATTAAATACTGATATTTTTAAGTCACAAACCTTCTTCAGCTTTGTTTACACACGAGAAATTAGGGTTAACATATTCACCGTAAATAGTAAATAAAATTATTTATTTTTTACTTATTTTTGGTACCAGGGATTGAATTCAGGGGCACTTGACCACTAAGCTTCATCCCCAACCCTTTTTTGTATTTTATTTAGAGACAGGGTCTCACTGAGTTGCTTAGGGCCTCACTAAATTGCTGAGGCCAGCTTTGAACTCACAATCCTCCTACCTCAGCCTCCTAAGTAGTGGGGATTATAGGCATGTACTAGCGTGCCCAGCCATATGCTATGATTCTATACATAGAAAAAACTGGAGACTTGACCAAAGGCAGAACTCATGAATGAATTCATTAAAGTGACAAAATACAAAAATCAGTAGCTTTTCTATACACTGTTAATGAATTTGCTGAGAACTAAATCATAAAAAGTAACTCATTCACAGAGGATACAAAAAAATAAATGAAATACTTAAGAATAAACTTAGCTAAGAAAGCGAAAGATCTCTACAATGACATTACAAAACACTGATGAGAGAAACTGAAGACACCGAATGATGGGAAAACCTCCCATGTTCATGGACTAGAAGAATTAATGTTGCTGAAATGTCCAGAATACCCAAAGTGAGCTACAGATTCAATGTAAAATACCAATGACATTCAAAATACTAATATCATTCTTCACAGAACTAGCAAAAACAATCTTAAAATTCACGTAGAAGCACACAAGATCTCAAATAAATCAAAGCAGTCTTGAGCTAAAGAGACAAAATTGGAGGCATCATAATTCCTGGTTTTAAGACATATTAAAGAGCCAGAGCAACCACAAAAACATATAACAATGTAACAGAATAGAGATTCCAGAAATAAACTGATGCTGATCTTCTCTGTATCGTCCCAATTTTAGTATATGTGCTGCTGAAGTGAGCACCAGTCAACTGATTATTGATGAAAGTGCCAAAAATGTACATTGGAAAAAGGACAGCCTCTTCAACAAATGGTGCTAGGGAAAAGGGATATCCACATGTACAAGATGAAATTTGAGCCATCTCTCACCCTGCACAAAAATCAACTAAAAACAGTTCAAAGACTTTAATACAAGACCTTAAGCTTTGGCAAGGTGCAGTGGCCCATGACTGTAATCCCAGAGGCTTGGGAGACTGAGGTCGGAGGATCACAAGTTCAAAGCCAGTCTCAGCAAATAGGCAAGGCTCAATAACATTTAGTGATATCATCTCTCAAAATTAAAAAAAAACAAAAAGGGATGGGGATGTGGCTCAATGGTTAAGTGCCCCTGGGTTCAATCCCTAGTACAAAAATAAGGGGGCAAAAAAAGGAAAAACTTTGAAATTGCTTTTAAAAAATCATAGATCTCTTAAAGATCTTTGTTCAGGCAATAATTTTCTGAGAAGGACCCCAAAAGTACACACACACACAAAGCTTCTGTACAGTGAGCCTAGTGAAGAGACAACCTCCAAAATGGAAGAAAATATTTGCCAATTACTCATCTGATAGAGTTAGTATCTAGAATATATAAGAACCTCAAAAAACTTAATATGAAAGCAAGTAACCCAATTAAAAAATGGACAAAATGATCTGAATAGATGCTTCTCAAAAAAATACAAATGTCCAACAAATATATGAAAAAATGTTCAATATCATTAGGAAAATGTAAATCAAAACTATAATGAGATTCCATTCATTCCAATTAGAATGGTTATTATTTTTTAAAAAAGTGATGAAAGTGTAGAGAAAAAAACAACTCTTACACACTGATAGAGTGTCAATTAGTGCAATCACTATGAAAGTTAGTGTGGAGGTTTCTCAAAAGACTAGGAATGGAACCACCATACGGTCCAGCTGTAATCACTCCTAATTATATTTGCAAAGGAATTGAAATCAACCTATCAAAGAGAACCTGCATGCTCATGTTTACTGTGGCACTGTTCACCATAGTTATGGGGTCCAATCTATGTAGGGGACCATCAATAGTTGAATGGATTTTAAAATTAAATTTTCTCCTTCATATGTGGAAGCGAAAAAAAAAAGTCAACCTGAAAGTCAGAGTAGGGATCATTGGAGATTGGGAAGTGTGGGGGTGGGGGTGTAAAACAGGAGGTTGGATTTGATCAATGCATGCTACATTCATGTCTGGAAATATCGCAGTGACTTCCATTGATGTATACAATCAATATGTGTTAATAGAAAGTTTTCAGAACAAAATATGTATCACAATGCCTAGGACAGAGTAAGTACTGAAGAGTAACCCTACCCAATTCCTTCCTCCTTCAGTTCCATTTCAGGTAATCAGGCTGGTAGGAGAAAAACCACAATTATGCCCCTCCCTGCCTCTGAGGTCTTGTCACTATTAATACCAAAGTGATTATGTGCAAGTACTGTAGAATTACAAAAAGAGTATACCTGGCATCTGCCTTCAAAGTCCTTAGTACCCATTTGGTACTGGGTTCAATCCCCAGTATCAAAAAAAAAAAAAAAAAAAGGAAAAAAAATATATTTCCCCGTACAGTCTATGTTCAGGGCAGTTTGGAAAATAAAACACATGAGAGAACTGCCACCAGTAAAAGGTTGGCGATGGGAGGTAGGAATTCACTGTTATTTGAAAAATGAAATAAAAGTGTCCAATAAGTAGGTGCCAGATAGGTGACCAAACATACTCATGGAGGGCATTGGAAGGAACCACTCCCAAGGAATGCCACCTGGAGAGGGCTTTAAGCATGGAGGTGTTTGGATAGGGGCAATGGAGAGAGAAATACTACACAAGGGGATCTCTATTTTAGAAATTCCCCCAACAAACTAAAAGAAACCTCTTGGGGCTGGGTTTGTAGCTCAGTGGTAGAGTGCTTGCCTAGCACGTGTGAGGCACTGGGTTTGATCCATCCCCTGCACATCATAAAACTAAATAAACCAAATAAAAGTATTGTATCCATCTACAACTAAAAATATTTTAAAATATTTTTTTAAAAGATGGGACCTCTTTTCCTCTAGACAGTATTCTTTTATAATTATTAATGGTCAAAGTACTTGGAGGCAATAGGATAAAACCGACCGTTTGACTTTCAATAATTTAAATAATTCCCAGTTCTGCCCTGGAGTGAGTTACATCAACTTTTTTGAAAGGATTGCTTCATCTGTACCAAATGGAAATAGCAGTGTGTCTCCCCCAGAGGTGGCTGTGAGGACCACAAGAGCTAAACTAAGCTTGGGGTTGTGCCCAGCAGGATATCAGGAACAACAGAAGTTGGGCTCTTAGAGATAGAAGAGGAGGCTGCAGGGAGAATGAATTTGTGCTTAACCACCTTACAGTCATTCTCTGAGACAACAGGAAGCACAACAGAAAAGGAGAGCCAGGGGAAAGGAAACTTTTAAAGAGAATTACATCAGCAGAGGAAATAAGCTACATCTGGTGAGACAACGCAATGTTAAGTACAGCCTTTGCTGGTGCCAAATAGATGTCTCCAGCCTTGTTTGCTTATATCTTATAAAAAATGGATGCAAAAGCAAGAGCCAGTGTAAGCCTGTAGCATGAAAGGCCTACAAAAATAGGAAAGGCATAATGTTGGCACAAGGAAATCCTAATAAGGGGGAACAAAAACCCTCATCTTTCTGAATGGTGTGTTAAAAACAGCTGGGAACTAAACATGCTAAATCCCTGGCTGGGAGATTTTGCCTCTGGAGAAAAGTTCCACAGATGCAGATCACAATCTGAAAAAGGAAGACCCTTCTCAACTGGGACTGATTCAAACCAAGGTCACCACCTCTTACAAAGAAATTGAGACCAGCTGGTGTAAAACTGACCTCTAACTGGGCCTGTGCCCTGTGACTGTTGGGACCCATAGATAAACAGGACGTGGAGGGAGACAGTCCTCCTTGAATTCATCCTGAGGCCCACATCTGTAAGACAAAAGCCAGGCTAGGTCCACTCCTCTCCTTTTGGGCTCCACATCCCTGAGTCAGCCTTGGGCAAAGAACCCAAAGGAGTCACCATACGCAGAGTTCAAGGCAGCAAAGAGGCCCTGGGAAACTTGTATTATGTGGTACAGATGGCCATAGAGAGCCATTTCTAAATTAGTACCAGCCCCACATTTCCCCCTAGTTTGTCTAAATGTGTCTTTATTTAAAACTGTTAAAGGAGTCCTATGTGGGAAAGACCAATTAGAGTTGTGGTTAGTAAAGTTTGGGCATGGTTGACAGAGGGACATGGGTCCAAATGAGGGTGGCATCAATTCCAAGTTTGTTATTTACTTGCAAGCTAGTTAACTTCTCTTTAAGTTTATCAACAAACTGAGGATAACGATACCCACAACTTAGGAAACTGTCAAGTAACAACATTCACGTATGTGAGTTCTCAGAAGAGTGTCACGTTGTGCTAAAAAAAAAAATGGTACTTACTGGAGGTTATTTTTCTAGAAATATGGGATTTTACATGGTATTGATTAATTTCAAAAATAAAATGTTTTTATAAAGTTTCACACAATGTTAAGCATAAAAGCAAACAAAAAAGAGTTCAAATTGTATTATTTATCCTCTATGAAGTTCAATAAGAGGCAAACAAATTCATAGATTTAGGAAGTGAAGGTAGTTGTTACCCTTGAGTGGGGGAGATACACTTTGGTGGTCAGTAGTGATTAATAGACAGCATGAGATAGGAAGAGTTCTGCTTCCAAGTGCCAGTAAAATTCTGTTTCTGTATCTGGAAGCTGGTTACACAGTGTGTTGACTTGATGAAAACTTACAGACTATATAATTATGATAGTTACACTGTTATGTATATATGTTATTCTTCATTATAACTTTCATTGAAGAAAGAATGTTTTTTAAAAACTATAAAGTCCTCATTTCCCCTATCATATGAAAGAAGCTCTCATCATTTTATTCTATCTTCAAACACTTATTGAATACCTACTGTGTGCCAGGCACCATTCTTGGGTAGGCCAGCAAACAAGGGAGACATCCTGCTCTCAGCTGCAAAGGAATCTTCCATATTCAGGGAGGGAAGAGTGGGGAGAATGCCACCTAAATCTTCTATCTGTTAAGTTTTGGTTTCTTCACAAGGCAAATGGACTTGACGAACGTCCTCCCTACTTTTCAGAGTATATTTATATATTCTAAACTGTTGGAGTCCAGCTCCAACACGGGGTCTCAGTAGACAAACGGATGGTGAGGAGTCTGCGAAAAGAGGGGTGGAGACACAACACAGACACCAAAGTGAAGGTGCTGAATCCCAATCTTTACTTGTGAAGTTGATCATATATACTTTTCATTTTGGCAGGCTCACAGTACTTTGTGGTTACAAAACAGGAATCATTATTCAAAGAAACAAAATATTACGTAGCTACAATTAGAATAGAAGAATGTATCTTGGCTTATGCATAAGCAAGCATTTTTCCTTTCAGTTCGCGTTTTGCTTTGAGCTGTTTCTGTTTAGTTAACTTTTAATAATAGTTAGAAATGTCCCAACTATTGGCCTATACCTTGACTATTCTTTCTTGACTTACTGACTGGAACCGGTGCCATGGTTACAGCAAGTGGTTGACTTGTTATTAATTTTAATCAAACAAGAGTAAGAGCACAAACCATTGTGCACAGGAACAAGAACAAGTTGCCCAGTACTAAGCACTAATCTGTCTTCTTAACATTAATTTTTTCTTCTCTAGATTTTAATTTAATTTCTCAAAAACTTCCTTGACAGGAATACAGGGAGTTTTTCATTAGACATTAACAATTTACGCTCCACAGCTGAATCATTGCATTTAGAGCAAACAGATCTATTCTTTAGAAGTAGTTGCATTAATTGGGAAAGTCATGTTTTTTCTTTCATACTTAATGGTCATATGAGAAGTCACGACTATACTTAGTAAAGGAATACAAAAACAAACCAACCCATTTCCAGAAACATACCACGCTCCTCCAGAGGATGGATGCCTTGCGCCATCCACTTCAGTAGGGCCTTGCCATTGCCTGAGTCAAGGGACGGGCGCAGCACTAAACCCTATCAGGAAAAGAGATAAACGCCTCCCCTAGGATTCTCATAAATAACACATATTGATCTTCTGAGTAATTCCTTTAATAAGTTCCTCTTAGGAGACATTAGAAAGATTTTTTTCCTCCCCAATTTCAAATGTAACTCTCCAAGTCCTCTTTATTTTGTTTTCTAGTAGGAGTTTCTAGTTACTTTTATGGTTTCAAAATTGAGAAATCCAGAATACCTAAGAGAAATTTTAGTGAAGCATGTACTCAAAAACATTAATTTCCATCAACACTCCAAAATCTATTCTTCCAAAAGTCACAAAATCTTAATTGATACATGATGTCAACAAAATGGCAGACTAGAAAGCTGAAGCCCTCACTTCTCCATGGAAATGTTAAAAGAGGGAAGAAAAAAAACCCACCAGCTAAAATAACCTTATAGAACCTCTAGGAAAATAATTAAAGGTCCACAGTAATCAAGAGAGCACCCAATCAAGAAAATCCACATTTGAAATGATAGGAAATATCACTGTGTTGGTCAGCTTTTTTTTTTTTTTTTTTTTTTTTTTTTTTTTTTTTTTGCTGCTGTGATTGAAAGATCTGACCAGAACAACTTTAGGGGAGGAAAAGTTTATTTAGGGGCTCATGGTTTCAGAGGTCTCAGTGACTGGCTCTAATCCTCAGAGCTTAAGGACATAACAGCAGGATACAACAGCAGAAGAGTGTGACAGAGGGAATGAGCTCACATGATGATCAGAAAGAAGAGAGAGAGAGAGACAGAGATGGAGAGAGAGAGACTCCACTTCCAGATACAAAATATATACCCCATAGTCACACTTCACCTGCCTCCAGTTACCACTCAGTTAATCCCACCAGGGATTGATCCACAAATTAGGTCAAGGTTATAATCCAATCATTTCTCCTCCAAACCTTCTTGCATTGTGTCACATATGAGCTTTAGGGGAACATCATATTTAAACCACAAAAGTCATGATGTCCATGTCCCCCACCCCACCCCCCTTTTAAGAAACAAATTTTAGCACATCTTCACTCTACCATCTCCTGGCAAGGCTCAATCTTGATCTGGAAAAGGCAACATTTCAGATTTCAGTTCCCTCCTGTGAAATACAGGGCAGAGAAGAATTTATTTGCAAGGATCTAACCAATGTGGACTCAGGGAGGAGCAGTGGTTGCTGTTCATGAAAACTTTCAGGTAACTAGATCAGCAGTTGTTTGGAACAAGAGGTGACAGGTAGAGAAGGGCAGGAGGCCATGTAAGGCCCTGAGAAGGTGGTATGAGATTCTTTGGGGAAGTAAAACATTCAAAACAGCCTTGTAGTGTTCCAGGGGTTGTTGAAAGAGTCACACACAGGCCCAGAAAAGGCTTGTGCTCAGAAATGACCCAAGACCACCTTAAGCTTTCAATTTAGACTTATTTTAAAGCCTAGAGCATGCCCAGCTAATTAGTGAAGAATTCCCCCAAGCAAAGCCATTTTATAAAGACTAGGAAAAATGGCTGTTTCCCAACTGCTCAAAGTTTATTTATTTATTTAGTGGCTTCTAATTATACCCAAATGCCCGATTTTCAACAGAAATTCACAAGGCATACAAATAAACAAGAAAACATGCATGGTTCATTTCAAAGAAGGTAAAGTGGCAGACATTACCTGTCTCCCCACCATCAGAAAAGCAAAAGCACAGGCATAAAATTTACTAGGCAAAGCATTTAAAACAAATGTTATTCCACAAAACAAATAGCAATCAACCCAATTAAAAATGAGCAGAGGAATGGAATAGATATTTCTCCAAACAAAATATACAAATATATCCAACAAGTACATCAGAAGATGCTCAAAATCATTAGTCTTTAGAGAAATACAAATCAAAACCACACTCAGATGTGATTTCACACCCATTGTCATGGTGAATTACCAAAAAAAACAAAAACCAGAAAATAGCATATTGGTGAGGATATTGAGAAACTGGAACATTTGTGCATTGATAGTAGGAATGTAAAATGGTATAGCCATTGTGGAAAACAGTGTGTCAATTACTAAAAAATTTCAAAATACAATCAATCATCATATGATTAAATTCTGGGCATATACCCCAAACAATTCACACACATAAACACACACACACACACACACACACACATGTTCATAGAAGCCTTGTTCACAATAGGTGGAAACAACCTTAGTGTTTGTTGACAGTTAATGAACAAAATGTGGTATACATATATGTAATAAAATATTATCCAGCTTCAAAAAAAAAGGAAATACTGACTTATGCTACAACATGGATAAACCTTGAAGACATTATATGAGGAGAAATAAGTCAGACACAAAAGTACTAATACTGTATGATTCCACTTATACAAGGTAACCAACTTAGTCAAATGCATAGAAGCAGAAATTAGAATGGTGATTGCCAGGGGCAGAGAATAGGGGTGTTGGTGGTTGTTAGGTACAGAATTGTAGTTTAGAAAGATAAGAGAGTTCTAAAAATGGTGGTAGTGATGGTTGCACAACAATGTGAATGCACTTCAAGCCACTAAACTATACATTTAAAATGCTAAATATTATACTATGTATATTTTACCACAATTAAAAAGCAACTATCTTAAATTTGCTCAAAGAACTAAAAAAATGGACAAAGAACTGAAAAAAAATCAGAAAATTAATATACAAATAAGAATATGGAATAGAAATTATAAAAAAGAACCAAACAAGTCCTAGAGCTGAAAAATATACAACTGAAATAAAAATTACGCTACAAAGGTTCAGTAACAGATTTGAGCCATGGCAAGAGAAAAACTAAACTTGAAGATAGGACTTTGCATTGTCAAGTATGAGAAGCAGAAAGGGAAAATATATTTTTAAAAAAGGAATAGAGCTCAAGGGACTTATGAAATATCCTACAGCTGACCAATATAAGCATTATGGGAAATCAGAGAGGGGAGGGAAAAGGGCAGAGAAATTACTTGAAGTAGTAATGGCTAAAAATTTACCAAGTTGGTTAAAATAGATAATGTACAAATCCAAGAAACTCAACATACTGAATTAGAATCAACCCAAAGAGACCAGTACCAAAACACATTATATTCAAACTGTCCAAAGACAGAGAAAGTTTAAAATGGCAAAAGAAAAGTAACTTATATAAAAGAGAGCCTCAGCAAAAACCTTGGCTGTCAGAGCTGGGCATGTTGGTACACACCCGTGATTTGGCAGGGTGAGGCAGAAAGATTCCAAGTTCAAGGACTCAGCAATTTAGTAAGACTCTGTCTCAAAATAAAAAGGACTAGGGGTATAGCTCAGTGTGTGTGTGTGCGCGCGCGTGTGCGCGCATACACACACACACACACACACAGACACTCACACACAAAGGAAGGAAAGAAAGAGAAACCCTGGAAGTCAGGAGACATTGGAATAAAATATATAAAGTGATAAAAGAAAAAAAAAAACAAAAATTCAATTATGTGGCAAGACTGCTATAAAATTGAGGGCAAATGAGTTAAATAAGCTTCTTTATAAAGTTAAAAAATATATGGGAGAAATATTATTTTTTCATAAAACTGAGGGAGTTCATAATCAATAGACTAAAAGAAATGGTAAATGGAGACCTTCAATTTGAAAAGGAGGGATATTAGATAACTACAAGCTACATGAATACATGAAAGTCTCTGGTAAAGATAAAAACATGGGCATATAAAAATAAGTATTTTTATGATTTTGATTATAAAAATTTTCTGATGTATGGCTCAGTAGTAGAGCACCTAGCATGTGTAAGCCACTGGGTTTGATTCTCAGAACCACATGTAAATTAATAAATAAGTAATGAAGGTCTATCAACAACAAAAATATTTTTTAAAAAAGGTGTAATCTGGGACATCAATAACAAAGCAGGGGGAAGAACGGTATAGGGCAGCATGGAGTAGTTTTTATAAGTGAAGTTGAATCGGTATCAATTTATTTATTTTTTTTATTTATTTATTTTTTTTTACAGAAACCAAACCCTGTTTTATAAGGCTGCTTGGCTGTCACCCACTTCTCTACAGAGATAGGAGGTGCCAGTCAGGCAGACAGGTGACAGAGGGTGAACCTTCCTCACCTTTTCCCCATCACCACCACCCCGTCAGCCCTCCAGATGCCCATCTCTGCAATACAACCACTTCAAAAAATACTCTGATGAGGGGCAATGTGGAGGGGTAGCAGGGGTCAGGCTGGTCAGCAGGATGGTTCCCATGAGGTAGCTGACACGGGTGCTCCTGGGCAGTGGCTGTGAAGGTCAGTCATGGGCTCACAGCAGGCAGGAGGGAGTCACTGATTGACTGGGAAGTGGAGGAAACAGAAAGTCTGGAAGTCCGTCCAGAGTACTTGATCACAGGTAACTTCTGGGAAGGGCCGGGCTCTGTGCTGGTGATCTCACTCTCCTTTAAGCAGAGGGGTTTCCTGGGGAAAGGGGGAAGGCCAACTTGAGTCTTCTTGGGTTTGGGTATGGTCCCGTCTTCAGATGAAAATAGGTTTCCCTTGGAGGAGCTGTTCTTTCCCAGCTTGCCAGGCTCTGGTCTGTAGAAGGCACTGAGCACTCCATCACCCTTTGGGGCAGTCACAAGTGATGTCGGCAGAGACCACAGTGGAACAGAATCAGAGATGACTCCTGTGTGGAACCCTTTGTAGCACCAACTCCGAAGCAGATCTACTCCTTTGAGCTTGTTGCCATGGTACTTCTGCTCCCACTGGGTGGTGAGAATGTTGAAATATCGTGGCTGCTCAAAAAAGCGGAGATAGCGAGAAGAGATCCGAGAAGGAAAAATTCGTTCAAATTGACCACGACGAGAAAACTCATCCTCCATCTCAACTAGAATCCGAACATCATCTGGTGTCAGGACATCCAGCACGGATGCATAGAAGTCCTGGTCAGGAATTTTCTGGGTCAAATAATAGGCTTTCTTCATCTTCTGTGCTGTAAAATGCTCTGGTGCCATTCGACATTTGTCCCTGGGAGAGCTGGGCAGGTTGGTACTGGAGCCACTGGAGCTGCTGGGGCTGCTGGAGTTGGAAATATCCTCTGCATTGGGCAGAACAAAACCCGCCAGATTCAGAAGGTCTCGGATCATCTGGCCTTTGATGTTGATGTCCAGCTGAGAGTTGGAGTGGAGGCTTGGGGAAATATTAACTTCCAGGACCCAGGGCTTGAGGTTCTCATCTAACATGATGTCAAAACCGAAGAGCTCGTGGCAGCTGTAAGGATGTCGCACATATAGCTTGAGCAGGTTGGTCACATAGGGCTCTGATGAGATGATGGTTTTGACAACGACGTCCTTTATCTTTTCCCAGATGGCATCGCTATTAACTCCCTTCTGGCTCAGATAGTTCCACAAAGCCTTCAGTGCCCATTTGTGGCCAAATCGGTATCAATTTAGAATAAATTAATGTTAGCATGTTATATGCAACCTCCCATAGTAATCACAAAGGAAATATCCATAAATATGTACAAGAGGAAATAAGGGAATCAAAATTTGTCAGGACAAGAAGTCAGCTAAACAAAAAGGAAGAAAAAGAAGGAAAAAATGTAAAAGATGTGCAGTAATCAAAGAAAATGACAAAAGTCCTTCATAGTCAGTAATCACATTAAATGTAAGTGGGTTAAACTCCCCAATCAGAAGGCATAAATCAGGAAAATAGATAAAAATAATAGGACCCAACCCTATCTTGTATTAAGAAACTAACTTTAGGTCTGAGGAAACACCTAGGATTTAAAAAGATAGTGATAGATCCAGTTCACACAAGAGCTGGAACTAGACAAAGGAAAGATGGCTCCAGTGGTTTATTTAAGGGGGAACATCAAAGGCAAGGTTCTAGGGCAGACTCTTGCTTCGTGATGTCTTGCAGTCAGCAGGTTGATTGGCATCTTGGCAGGTCACACCCATCTTAGGCACTGTGTGGCACATGGTAGAGCAGGATGAAATTCACAATGTGTCAGGGCAGTTAACCAGAAGAAATGTCCACTGGTCATTCCCAGACACCAGATGTTCCTATCCACTAGGCTCAATGCACAGTGGCCTACATGCAGCCCATGGATGGCTCATGACAAGTATTATATATTTATAGAAGTGTCAACTTACCATAAAGATTAAACACATATACATCCAACATCAGTGGTCCAAAATACATGAAGCAAACACTGACAGAATTTGAAGAGAGAAATAGCCAGTTCTACAGTAACAAGAGATCTCAATATCCCACTTTCAATATTGAACTGGACAACCAACCGCAAGAGTGGGAATAGAGGACTTAAACACGTAGCCCAACTGGACCCAACAGACATGAGTAGAACACTCCATCCAACAACAGCAGAATGTATTTTTCTCAAGTACATACGGAACATTGTCCAGGATAGATAATATATAAGGCCACCAAAATTATCTTAATTAAATTTTAATACATTTAATTTAATTATATATCTTACTGGTAATTGAACCCATGGGGGTTTTATCACTGAGCTACATCCCCAACCTTTTCAATTTTTTTGAGACAGGGTCTCTGAATTGCTGAGGCTGGTCTCAAACTTGTCATCCTCCTGTTTTCTGAGTCACTGGGATTGCAGTCTTGCACCACTGCACCTGGCTTTTAATAAAATTGAAAAGACTGATATCATACAAAATCTTTTCTAATCACATTGGGATGAAACTAGAACTCAACATCAGAAGGAAAATCAATACATTCATGTAAATTAAAAAATATACTCTTTTTTGAAGCCACTGAGGGGAGTCATTGATGACCCTGGCAGGAAAAATTGTTCTTGTGGTGGTGAACATAGCCTTACTCAGGTGGGATCAAGTGAGGGCAGAGTAAGTAGAGACATAAAGAAGAAACAAAAATTTTTTCTTCTTTTAAAAAAATAAGTTATTAATACACTTACAATGCAGGTAGCTTTAAAAAAAGTATGAACAAATTTTATGTTAATCTATCTTTAAACCAGGGATCCCAAAGTGGTTTAACCAGAAAAGAATAGGCTATCTTTAAAGAGAGCATTTTTTTAATCCTAATAAATTTTCCTTGAATGACAGCCTATGTAGTTAAAAAAAGTTTTCAATATTTGTTTCCTGTCTTCTTATTAAAATAAATAATTTCTGAAAAATCATTAAAACAATATTTTAAGTATATATTTCATATAATGTGGGACAGCCTGAGTGTTTAAAAAAGCAAAATTTTAACAATTATAGTTTAAAGATCAAATTGTCTTTTATTAGTGATTCATGTGTCACTGAGTATTCTGTCTACAGAATGGAGGCAGCTCTGTTGGGAATGGCAGAATGGTTGGTTTATGAAGGGTAGCTCAAGTAGGTCAAGGAAACAACATAACACAAAAAAGCAAATTCCTTACATCAGCTTAGTTTCATTGTAAGAGTCAAAGCCAAACATACTTCCTTATGCCAACCCAGGATGACTGGGTCAGAGTGTGTGTGTGTGTGTGTGTGTGTGTGTGTGTGTAAGAGAGAGAGAATTACAGGAATTCAAAGTAGGTAGCTTCATGCAAGTTTATTAACATCTTCACATATGACATGGGAACATGTCTTCTACATATGGACAGTGATATTACTGACTGGACATATTATTATTTACAATCTGGACCTATAAAACATATTTAAGCAAATATAATTAGACTATCCTATATATGAAATATCTTGATACTATTCATCTTGAAGTGAATTAAAACTTCCTTCTAAAAGTATTGTTAGTATTTTAACTTTACATTATGCAGTAAAGAGTAAAGCAGGAGGCATCACAATACCAGACCTTAAACTATACTACAAAGCTATAATTTTTTAAAAAACAGCATGGTATTGGCACCAAAATAGACATGTAGACCAATGGTACAGAATAGGGGCTGGGGTTGTGGCTCAGCGGTACAGCACTTGCCTCGCACATGTGAGACCCTAGGTTCAATCCTCAGCACCACATAAAAATAACTGAATAAAATACAGGTATTGTGTCCAACTGCAACTAAAATAAATATTAAAAAAAAAAAAGAATAGAAGACACAGAGACAAACCCACACGAATACAGTTATCTCATACTAGACAAAGGAGCCAAAACATACATTGGAGAAAAGCTAGCCTCTTCAATAAATGGTGCTGGGAAAACTGGAAATTCATATGCAACAAAATGAAACTACACCCCTCTCTCTCACATGCCCAAAACTCAATTCAAAGTGGATCAAGAATCTAGGAATTAGACCAGAAACCCTGAGCCTAATAGAGGAAAAAATCAGCCCAAATTTCATCATGTCAGATTAGGCCCCAACTTCCTTAACAAGACTCCTAAAGCGCAAGAAATAAAATCAAGAATTAATAAATGAGATGGATTAAAACTAAAAACGTCTTCTCAGCAAAAGAAACAATCAATGATGTGAAGAGAGAGCCTACATTTGGGAGCCAATTTTTGCCACGTGCACATCACATAGAGCACTAATCTTCAGGATATATAGAGAACTCAAACTTAACACCCACCAAAAAAAAAAAAAATCAATAAATATATGGGTTAAGGAGCTGAACAGACACTTCTCAGAAGAAGATATACAAGTGATCGAAAAATGCATTTAAAAAAGTGTTCAACATCTCTAGTAATTAGAGAAATGCAAATCAAAACTACTCTAAGATTTTATCTCATGCCAGTCAGAATGGCACTTATCAGGAATACAAACAACAGTAAGTGTCGGTGAGGATGTGGGGGGAAAGGCACACATTGCTGGTGGGACTGCAAATTGGTGCAGCCAATCTGGAAAGCTGTATGGAGATTCCTTAGAAAACTTGGTATGAAACCACCATTACCCAGCTTTCCCACTCCTTGGTCTATACCCAAAGGACCTAAAATCAGCATACTATAGTGATGCAGCCACATCAATGTTTATAGCACCTCAATCCACAATAGCTAAACTGTGGAAGCAACCTAGATGCCCTTCAACAGATGAATGGATAAAGAAACTGTGGTATATATACAAAATGGAATATTACTCAGTATTAAAAGAGAATAAAATTATGGCATTTGCAGGTAAATGGATGAAGTTGGAGAATAACATGCTAAGTGAAGTAACCTAATCCCCCCAAATCAAAGGCTGAATGTTCTCTCTGAAATGTGAATGTTGATCCATAGTGGGGGGGGGAATGAAAAAAATGGAGAACTTTGATTGGGTTAAAGGGAGGGAGAGGAGGAGAAGGGGCATGGGGACAGGAAAGATGATGGAATGAGATGGACATCATTACCCTAGGTATATGTATGACTGCACATATGGTGTGACACTACATCATGTACAACCAGAGAAATAAAGAGTTGTGCTGCAATTGTGTACAATGAATCAAAATGCATTCTAATGTCATATATACCTAATTAAAATAAATAAATTTAAATTTAAAAAATAGAAATTAAAAATTTAGATCAGTGATTGATTCTTGGTAAAGTTTGTAGTGGAAATCTATAACCGTAACAACAATAGGTTGTCAGTACAATTTGTGTCTTGCAGTATTTACAGATTTGTTGTTTTCAAGTTTAGAGAGAAATTAAATAAGAAACATGTGGATTCAGCTCACTATATTTACCTTTAAATTAACAAAAATCCCTTAAAAGTTATCCTGGAAACTTTAGAAGTTCTATGAATGCATAATCCTGACAATTACTGATTTTAAATCTTGACTAAAATGTATTTACAAAATTAATGTAAGTAGATATCTTAACTATATGTCTGAACAAAATATACATGCCTTTTTCAATTTCCCTAAAATTTTGTTAAATCTGCAGCAGTGTATAATCCAACTAACTAGAATTAGTATTTTGTGTTCAAAGATGAAGAAACAACATTTTTAAGAAGTTTTGTTGTAAGAGGGAGATAAGAAGAGGGTGGTAATGAGTATTTGCTAAAAACAATATATTCTTAAAAATCAATGGATTAAAGAAGAAATCACAAATTAGAAAATGTTTTGAGAAAAATGAAAATGAAAGCAAAATATCCCAAACTTACAGGACACAGAAAAAGTAGGTTTAAGATGGAAATGCATATCTATAAAGGCTTACATTTTTAAAGAAGAATAATTTCAAACTTTATATTTTAAGGAAATATAAAAAGAAGAAAAAACTAAACTAAAAGCTAGGAGAAAGAAAAAGTTGAAAATTAGAAAAGAAGCTAGGCAGACTGACATACACCTGTAATTCCAGCTACCCAGGAGGCTGAGGCAGGAATTTTTTAGTTCACCTAGGCGACATAATGAGACACAATCAAAAAAAAAAAATTACCAAGAATTTACCCCCTTCATCACTTCCAGTGTTTTGTTGTTGTTGTTGTTGTTGTTTTTCTTTAGACCTTGAACAAATATTTAATAAACACCAATCATGTGCCCGGCAGTGTTCTAGACCCAGGAAACACAACAGTTCAAAAAATACGATTCCTGTGCTCACTGAGACACTTACATTATAGTAAACATAGTAATACTAGAGCTACTCATACCTGAAATCAACTTCTACAGAGAATCAGCTAAGCATGGCCAAGCAAAAGTGGCATTTTCTGAAAAAAATCAAAAGCATGACCCTCCATGCCAATTCAATTGAGCATCTTCAACATGTCAGGCTTTGTGTAGAACTATAAAGAGGCCTGGAAATAAGGACAAGTGTGACTTGGGTCCCAGGCTCTGCAGCCTTCTGTTTCAGTGCAACTTCAGGGAGAGGATAGATCATAGAAGGTGTGCTCAGGGGTTTTTGGAGGAGGATAATATCCAAGGTCAGTGCTGTTATTTTCAGGTCAAGGAACAGAACCTTCCAAAGGCTATGCCTTGTCTCTCAAGTAGGTTGTGACATTACTTGGATATTTGCAGTTTGAACTAGAGGCTTAGTAAGGATATTATTAGTCACTAATATCTATAGAGAATTTTACTAACCCTCATCTAAGTGCTCTACGTGCATTAACTCTTTCAATCCTTCCTAACCAACATTTAGGGGAATTACTATTACCTCTAATTTACAAATGAAAAAACAGACATAGAATTTCAATAATTTCCTAAAGAGCAAAGGGCTGATCTAAATGATTCCCAAGCATGGCAGAAAGTAAAGTTAGATGTGAAGAGCTGAGGCATTCATATTTTGATGTGTTCCTGTTTTGTTTATATTTTTCCACCTTAAGAAAAATAAAAAGTGATGGGGTGGGGGGAAGAAAGTTGGGTATGAACATACATCCCTTTCAACACATAGATCCAGTTCTCTGGCGCATTCTGCAGCAGCCTCAGTCAGGTCTATGGCTAAACCACCAAAACAGTCAGAGGCCCAGTAGGTCAGTCTTTTGCGCAGCTAAGTATTTATTTGTTTGTTTCTTCTTTCCTGCTGGAGATTGAACCCAGGCCTCGCCCTTGCTAAGCAGATCTGCCACTGAGCTACCACCATTGGCTCTCCAGGTGGCTACATGTGCATCAGCCTCATCTAGACTTATCAGCAGAGCCCCATGAACACGTCTGGCCACATTAAGGAACTTGCTAAAATACTCAGTCGGCTGATTCTTGGTTCTCTAGCAAAATGTTGTGTGTCAGTGAGAAAGCGTGGGTAGGAAGGAAAGAAAAATGGCATCGAGTCCAATGACACTGCTTAGGATGGTGACTGTATGTACCACACAGACTTATTAAAACCCTCCTGGTTGGGCTGTGGGCTTCTCTGACTCTGAAAAGCATCAGTGGAAAACATCACACCATGACGCTACATTACCTGGATCCGCTCTGTTCAGCACTTCCAGCGCTGAATGACAGAGTGTGGGTGAATGTGGGTGTGCGTCTGGTTCCAAGCACACACCAGCAACTGATGTCACAGGGCCCCCTCCCCCGCCCATACCTCAGGATATTAAAGAGCGGTGAATCACGCGCTCTCATGGTAACCATTCATAACTGGAACCTGAGAGGAGGGAAATCCCCCAGGGCTGTACAGAATGACACTCTCCAACCGAAGGACAAAGACGAAAAGCTGCTCACTGACTCTCACCATGAGATCCTTCAGATAAAAGAGGGCCATTCAGCTTTTCTGAGTCACTTCTCATGTGAGCCTCTGGAACAGAAAGAATGACTCAAAAAGAGTGTGACCTATCCTGGAAGTTGGGTCAGCCCAGGAAAGGTGGGGGAAGGGCCACGGGTGATGCTAAAGTTGGGAGGAAGAAAGAGATGAGAAATGCATTTCCTCAAATTAATGCTCCTCTTATTTCATGACAACATAAGGATTCTGAGAAGGCTAGAGACTCCCAAGTGGCAGGGTTTCATCTACCTCTCAATTCCAATACCTCACAATTCCAAGAGACTGAGCCCAGCAATAAAATAACTTGCCCTCACATTCCAGGGTGCACAACAGCTGTGTTTGAAATCAGGGAAGAGAGAAAACTGGGGTAAATGAGAATAGTCCTCTACCTACTTTCTCTTTTATGTCACACCCAGCCACTCAGTAAGCCAATTATGGCTTCTAGAATTGAAAGGCAGGAGTGGGAGTGGGAGGGAAGCTTCCATTCTCCAATAAGAAGTGTTTAACTTCCTAGTGGGGAAAGGGAGCTAGTCCTATTCCCCCTCCCTCTCTCTCATACTTGCTACTGTTAGAATGTGTTTCTAAGTCTGACTTGGTCAATAAAAAGTTGACCTCTTGGGCTGGGGATGTAGCTCAGTTGGTAGAGTGCTTGCCTCACATGCAGAAGGCTGTGGGTTCAATCCCCAGCACTACCAAAAAAAAAAAAAAAAAAAGGTGGACCTCTTTAGGCACTGATTAGAACCCCTGGCAGATGTCTCATCCACAGTTGAGTCCTCTTCGGGAGAGACTACAGTCTGTTGAATGAGGACAAGAGCCTAATTCCAAAGAGTGACAAGTAGCCAAAAGTGAGACAGACCTGGGTAGAAATTCTGGTTCTACCATGTTGAAACTTGAACACGTTCTTAACCTTCCTAGCTTTCCGAAAAACATAGAATGACTATGTACAACAGATTGAAAATATTAAATGGCATGATGAATTGGAAGGACAACACATGGTAAAATTTTGTAGCTATTTTAGAAAGATGGTTCTTTTCCAATGTCAAAGTTTCCTACACTTTGTCCTGCCTTTGGACCAAAGAACAATCAAGACCAAATTAAAAGTTCAGTCTAGATTGGATGCATTCATATTTTTTGTGTTCCTGGTTTGTTTATATTTTTCCACATTAAGAAAAATAAAAAGTGATCGGGGAAAAGAAAGTTGGGTATGAACATACATCCATTTCAACATATAGATACAGCTCTCTGGGGCATTCTGCAGCAGCCTCAGAGACTGCCAGATATTTTCCTCCAAGTATATGACCTGGAAATATCTGATAGAGGAATGGACATTCATTTTCATTCCATTTGAATCTTGCATGTTTATGCTCACCTTTAACAAGATCATATTTCCAGTTCCTTGAAAATGGTAGCATGAATACAAGGCCATAGAAAGCACAGAGTCATGCTATTATGGTTTGGATATGCAGTGTCACCCAAAAACTCCTGTGTCGATGCAGGAATATTTAGAGGTAAAATGATCTATCGTGAGAACTGTAACCTAGTCTGTCCATTCTAGTTTGAATGGACTAACTGGGTGGTTGTAGGTTTGTAGGGTGTAACTGGAGAAAATGGGTCACTAGGGGCATGCCCTGAAACTGTTCATCTTCCCTGCAGCCCCTTCTCCTTTTTCTTCCTGGACACCATAAGTGGAGCAGCTCTCCATCAGCACACCCTTCCACCATGATGTGCTGCCTCATCTTGGACCCAGAGCAATGAACTCGGACTGAATCTCTGACTGTGAGTCAAAATAAACTTCTTCCTCTAAATTGTTCTTATCAGCTTTTTTGGTCATAGTAATGAAAAACTAACATAGCCATAAATCCAATAACCTGTTTCATCCTTATATTTTGCTTACATTCAGGGCTAACTTCCAGGATATGCAATCAGTGAAGTCACACAGACCCCATGCTGAGACTGTCACCATCCTAAAATTTAAAAAAAAAAAACACATTTTTTTTTTTTACTTGTAGATGAACACAATACCTTTATTTAGTGTTTATGTGGTGCTGAGGATTAAAGCCAGTGCCTCACATGTGCTAGGCAAGTGCTCTACCACTGAGCTACATCCCCGGGCCCCCTCCTGAAATTCTTAATAATTTTACTTTGAATTTGTATTCTGTAACCTAAGTCTGATGGGCAATGGAAAATGTACTGAGAACTTGGATTCTGGCTCATGCCACATCCCAAAAATGGTTTATGGGTTTCTAAGTCTCCTCTTGATGTCCTGTCCCACCAAAGATCCCCTCTGTCCTGTGTCCACAACTGTCCTTTATTACTTGGAGGGAGTAGAGATAGGTTGAGGACAGACAAGTGCAACAGGTGACATGTCAGGGCAGAGCACAGAGAGGCTGGCTACACCCTGGACTGCCTTCACCTGACGTATCTTGTTAGCAGCTTACTAGAGTCTGCATTTCAGCATGAAAAGTCCCTAATTCATCTGTCCCTGATTTAGGTACCAATCCTATCCCATTGTGGAGGCTTAAAGATCCTTGGAGTTCTCCTGTTTGTGCTAAGTTGGGGTATAGGCCCTCAGGAAAGGGATGTACATGGCTGGTTTTTCCCAGATGCTGCCCCCAGCCAAAACACAGTTTAGCAATCTGGCTGCTGGTGAAAATTGAAATCTCCCCTGCATAGCTGGTTATGGTCGGCACTTATCCCTCAAATGTCCTTATGCCCAGGGTTTGTACTTGTCTAGAATATTGAAGTCATTGTGTCCAGGTGCTTGGAGTGAGGATATCTTTCTTCTAATTTACCTGAGTTGGTTTGTTTTGTCACTTCTGGACAGTTTTAGGCATTCATTGAAGGGAATTAGCCACAAAGTTCAAATTGTATAATAGTAATCCTAGCTTTCAGATGCTCTGATATTTGCATTTTGAACTATCATTATACAATATAAATGTGAATGGAAAATTCATACTATTAATTAAAGATGTTAACTTTTCTTAGAACAAAATTAAATAGCAAATAGAAAACAGCATGTGTGTAAGCACAGAAACCATGGTAAAGAGAGAGTTTATATAAACATATAGTGGGCAAATATTTCCTGCTTTTTAAATTAAAATTCATTATTTTGAGCAGATTCTCATGATACACAATTATGCAGCCGCTACGATTAGATCATTCGGATCAGCAAAGTACTGAAGTCCTTTTAAGTGTAGATATCATTCATTCAAAATCCCCTTAGAATGAAATAATACTTTTCTCTCTGCCTCAGGGCAGCCCACTTGTATTTCTATATTATTTATTTTAAAACTTTTATTTTGCCCTTACTTGATTATAAATTCTCCAAGAACAAAGGCTATACCTTATTTATCTTTTATCTAATTCCTCTTAAATCTAGTTAATGCTTCAAACATGAAAGATTCTCAATTAAAATTTGCTATATGCCTGAAAAATCAGAGAAACAAGAATATGTTTGAAATGCTCTCAAGGAGCTTATCCTTTTGTTATGGAAATAAGAAGACAGGGAAAAAAAGATAAATCCAAACATTCTATGCCCAATTTCTCTCCTGAGCATCTGACGCAGAGCTCCAACTGCTTGCTGGATAAGCATCTTGATTTGGATGCCCCATGGACATTTCAAATTCAACATGTCCAGCTTATCATCATCTTTATCTGCCTTCACCTCTATGCTTGCCCAACTCCTCTGGGGATTTACAGCTTAGTAATGACTCCACTATTCACTCTGCTACTGAAGCCAAATATTTAGGCATCTTGCTTAACTCTTTCCTCTTTCTATTCACCATATTGAGTTTATTCATTTCACCTACTAAATATCTTCCCAAAATGTATGTTTTTAAACTCAATTTTCCTTTGCCACTATCCCAGTTCAGGACACATTTATTGCTACACTGAAACAATTGCTTTTGTATCTGTCCACTTTTATTCTTTGCTCTCCCTATTCATCGTTTAATTGATTCATGATATCCAGAAATGTCTGTCAAGTTGATACCAATCAGATTTCATTATAGTGTGAAACTGATAAAACAGTCCTATCCAAATAGCTGCTATTATAAGTAAAATTTCTCAAAACCATCAAGAGATCTCACTTCATACCTACTAAGATGGCTATAAATTTCTTTTAATTAAAATGATGGAAAATAAATGTTGACCAGGATTTGAGGGAACTAAAATCCTTGTGTATCACTAGTGGAAAAGTAAAATGGCACATCCACTATGGAATGCAGTTTAGCAGTTGCGCAAAAAAGAAAAAAAGAAAAGAAAAAGAAAAATACTAATCACAGAGTTACATGACCTAGCAATTACTTTTAGGTTTACACCCAAATGAAGTGAAATAGAGACTCATTGTGTGCCAATGCTCATTATAGCATTACTCACAATAGCCAAAAAGTAGAAACAATCCATGTGTCCATTTTGTATGGAGAAACAAAATATGATCCATAGATATAATGGAATACGCTTCCATCATGAGAGGTAGTTCTGATGTATGCTATGACAGGGATGAACCCTGAAAACACACTAAGAGAAAGAAGCCAAACATAAGAGAATATTTTATGATTCCACTTAAATAATTAGAACAGGCAAGATCATAGAGACACAAATATACAGAAGTTACCAGGGGATGGGGCAAGAAGGAAGTGAGGAATTATTCCTTAATGAGTACAGTTTCTTTTTGGAGTGATTGAAGAGTTTTGGAAACAGTGATGATGATCACACAACATTGAGAATATAATTGATGTCATCGAGTTGTATACTTTAAAATGATTATAATGTCAAGCTTTATTTTTTTAAGTTTTATGTCTGAAAATAACAGTAAAAAAAGCCAATTTTTAAGTCTTTTTAGTTGGTTGTGGACACAATTACCTTTATTTTATTTGTTTTTATGTGGACCTAAAGATCAAATCCAGTACCTCACATGTATTAGGCAATCACTTTACCACTGAGTTACAACCCCAGCCCCTAAAGCAAATTTTCTTTATATGGATTGTCTAAAATATAAATTTAGATTAGCAGAAATTATTCTTGTCATCAAAAGTTTATATGCTGTATTAATTTACTTTTCTATTTTTATATCATGGTTATTTTAAAAAATATTAAAAGTTTTTTCATAAAACTATCTGCAATTTTTATTAATATTGAATTTCATGATTAACAAATTTGAAATGATTACTTCTTTAATGACTGCCCTATAATCCATAATGTCCAAAGCACTCTTTTTAGTACCTGGTAAGATCAGACCAATATTGAATTTTGCATTGAAATAGTAGATATGCCAGGTCAAATATTTTCAGATACTGGCTTTATGCCACTCTATAGCATCTGGTTTCTTCTTGTAAATAAATTAAACCTATTAATGGATTTTCCAATTAACAGAAAATTTTTTAAATGCTGAAATTTCAGAAGCTATTGAAAGTTGTTAACCATTATAGTGCCTTTGATACATATTTTTACAAAAAAAATTACCCACAAATTTGCCACCATTTATCATTTTGAACATTCCATCAAATGTAGATTCTAAAAATTATAAGCCTTCTCCATTCTCCAGCATCCCAGCCCAGAGCATTAATTTATCCAGTTAAAACAGCAGCCACATTAAAAGATTGTTTTGGATAATACCAAGGAATGGAAGAGCTGTGTCATATGGTGGTCCCATTCCTAGTCTTTTGAGAAATCTCCAAACTGCTTTCCACAGTGCTTGTACTAATTTGCAATCCTACACACAATGTATGACCTTACTTCTTCTCCACATCCTTATTAGTATTTATCATTATTTGTATTCTTAATGACTGCCACTTTTACTGGTATGAGATGAAATCTCAGTGTATTTTTTATGTTCATTTCCCTGGTTGCTAGAAATGTTGAACATTTTTTAATATGTTTGTTGGCCATTTTAATTTCTTCTTTTGAGAAATGTCTTTTAAGTCCATTTATTGACTGGTTTATTTGTAGGTTTTTGTGTGAAGTTTTTTGAGTACTTTATAAACTTTGGATGTTAATTCTCTGTCAGAAGAGTAGCACCAAATATTTCCTACCATTTTGTGGCTCTCTCTTAATGTTCTTGTTTCCTTTACTATACAAAAACTTTTTAATTTTATATCATTCCACTTACCGACTCTTGGTTTTATTTCTTGAGCTTTAAGTGTTTTGTTAAGGAAGTAGGTACCTGTGCCAATATATTGGTGTTGATTCCATGTTTTCTTCTAGCAGTTGCAATGTCTGCTAAATTCTTGTCTAATTCATAGGTCTTTGATTCACTTTGAGTTGACTCTTGTGCAGGGTGAAAGGGATCTAATTTCATTCTATATGAATATCCAGATTTCCTAGCATTGTTTATTAAAAAGGCTACTTTTCTCCAACATACGTTTTTGGCATCTTTATTGAGTATCAGATGACTGTATCTATGTGAGTTTGTTTCTGTCTGATGTAGTCCATTGGTCTTCATATCTGTTTTGATACCAATACCATTCTGTGTGTTAGTATAGCTCTGATGTAATTTGAGAGCAAGTATTTTTCATTTTGGAAAGCAGTATGGAGATTCCTCAAAAACCTAGGAATGGAACTATTACATGACCTAGCTATTCCACTCCTTGGTATTTATCTAAAAAAACTAAAATCAGCATACCATAGTGATATAGGCACATTATTGTCTATAGCAGGGCAATTCCCAAGTTGTGGAACCAGTCCAGGTGCCCATCAATAGATAAATGGACAAAGAAAATGTGATACACACACAATGGAGTTTTACTCAGCCAAAATAGGAATGAAATCATAATATTTCTTGATAAATGAATGGAATTAGAGGACATCATGCTAAATGAAATAAACCAGACTCAAAGTCAAGAGTTGAATATTTTCTCATACATGGAAGCTAGAGCAAAATAAGGGGGAAAAGTGAGGAGACTCCATGAAAATAGAAGGGAGATCAATGGAGTAGAGGGAAGGGATTGATGCAGGCGGAGGGACAGGAAAAGGAAGGAATGAAATTGACCAAATTAATATATATATAAACTTTTTATTTTGAGACAGGGTCTCACTAAGTTGCTTGGGGCCTTGCTAAATTGCAGAAGCTGGCCTTGAACTTCTAATCCTGTCTTGGCCTCTTGAGCCACTGGGATTAAAAGTGTGTCCCATCCAGCTAAACCCCCTTTTATGTATAACTATAATACATTTTTTTTTAAAGTTAAAAAAATCTCCCCACAAATTGAAGTTTTGCAAAACAAAATTTAAAATTTCAAAATGCATCATTGTGTACCACTTAAGTCTTCTTTATTGCCATTCTTTTTTTTTTATTAGTTGCTCAAGACAATACAATGATATTGACATATCATACATTTGATTCAAATAGGGTATGAATTCTCATTTTTCCACATGTACAGATTGCGGGATCATATTGGTTATACAGCCACGTTTATACATACAGCCATACTAGTGTCTGTTGTATTCTGCTGCCCTCTCTATCCCCGCCTTTCTCAACTTTTACAGGGATAAATTTAAATGCCTTCATGTTTCTATTTTTCTCTTTTATAACACATTTGCTATATACTTATACTTTTTGGTGTTCCATTTGCTAAATACTGGCAATAAAAAAGTCCCAAATTATTTTAAACAAAAATTCAATCAGAAGTTCAAATAACCATCTAAAAAACTTAGAATCACCACAGGTCACATAGACTTACTTATAAAATATCCTGTAAAGGCTCAGACATTTCTAAAATTGTATTGTTGATAAACAGAACAGAGAAAATAAACAAATTTTGCCACATAAAAGCAGTTTTGTTTATTCAGCATCATCAACTGATAAATTCCATTACAGAGTTTTTATTATATGTTCACTTTTAATATATTACTTTTAAAATATATATTCTTTTAAATATATTTTAGTTACTCTGCAAATATATTAACATGTATTTAATTGGTAATAGTACAGCTTGTTTAATAGTAATTATAAAGTATGCACACATTACAAACAAATCCAAGTACATTTCAAATCCACAAGTTTTTTTTCAAATCCACAAGTTTTTTAATTTAGTTTAAATCACATGTCTATGCTTCACCAAAATTCATACTTGTATTATTGCAAAATAATTTCTTGTTCCAAAATGAACTTCCTTTCAAACAAAATTTCAGTCAGCATTCACAAAAGCACCAACCAAATGAATTTCCAAAAAGGTTTAAATTTTGTACGTTAGATTTTTTTTAATGACTGTTATTGAAATTGATTTCTATTTGAAGTATCTGATAATACAGATAGGCTGGCATTGGTTACCCAAAATTTTCTCTTCTGCCATTGGAGCTAATATATTAATAGTTATAGGCTCATTTTTTATGTGCACTTGAAAACTTTCGATCAAACATGACTAGTCATGTTGCTCTAATGAAAAGTCACTTTACAGAGTGATCAGGAAGCACATTTTCTACATTTGCACACATTGAATTACTGAGTCATAGTTTTCTTATAAAGACTGAGTTTTGAAATAGATGATTTTTCAGAAGATCTGTCTTCTGGTTTTCATTTAGTTAACATCTCACTCAAGTTTTCTAATCAACATCAACTTTCTTTCTTTCTTTCTTTCTTTTAGAGAGAGAGAGAGAGAGAGAGAGAGAATTTTTTTAATATTTATTTTTTAGTTCTCAGCGGACACAACATCTTTTGTTGGTATGTGGTACTTAGGATCGAACCCAGGCCGCACGCATGCCAGGCGAGCGCGCTACCGCTTGAGCCACATCCCCAGCCCCCAACATCAACTTTCTTAAGAAAGAAAATTCAATACATAATTTGCACAAACATGTGCTTTCATTTTTTGAACTTATGGCTACTGTAAGGGTTTGTTGCTAAATAAAAGATCACCATCAAAGAATACAATAAATAACTGCAGACATAGCACCTATGATACAAAGCAACTGTAGAAAATACTGAGATTTTTCTTTCTGCTCATGGCAAGACCACACTATTTCCTGCTCACTATTTCATTTATGTTTAATCTTTACTGTCACATGTTTTCTACTAATGGGGAAAGTTTCCTGTATTGTACAAGCTGACACAGCTGGCTGGTACATCAGATAGGATATTTCTCCAATGACTACTGGCAACCTAAAGGGCTTGGATACTGGTACCTGCTGGGCTGTTCTATCAGGAGTGTCCTGCATGCTCTCTTAAGTGCCTTTCAGAGTTAACCACAGGTTAAGGAGATAATCTATTTGTTGACAGACACCTCAAACACTACAAGAAAAAGCTCTGTAGAAGCTAGAAATTAAAATGATTAATATGTCAAAAAATGAAAAATCTAAGCCAAATGCTAAACTGGACAGAACACTAGAACAGGTAAATCATATTATTTATCTAACCTATAATCATTTTCCACTGGAGTCTTAGTGATGATAATGATATATAAACTTGGTCTTGTCCTTCCCCTTCTTAAAATTCTTTAATTGTTCCTTATAAGATAATGTTCAAATATCTTAGGAAAGTTTGAAGTGCCCCTAGATAAGTCTACCTATCACCTCTCCCCACCCCCATCTCATACAGTAGCATCCACCTGCTTAGAAAAGGGAGAAGGATGGATAGTGGGAACTAATTCAAATTGCTTTTAATAAACTGTCCTGCCATGATTTTCTTGCAAGAGCTAAGATCTCTCACCTGTGTGCCTGGCTGACTTCCTCTTCAGGTTTATACTAAATGTAACTTCTACTGAAAGATTTCTTCTGAACTACAATCTGGGTAAGGAGTCTGCCTTGTGTTTCCCTTCATATCACTTACTGATCTGTTATACTACAACCTGTTTTCTTAGGCATTGCAGTTCAACATGGGAATCAGACATACCTTGTTTCCCATTGTACCATTAACACTAGATTCAGTATGCATGCTGAGCACTTAAAATATTAAATACATAAAAGACAAAAAGAACAGTATATAGTCAGTGACAAATTAGTAGTAGAGAGGTAATAACTGCTGCAATTAGAAAGGCGTAGAGTGCTCTTCAGCTCCGTTTGATTTCACTGTAGATATATTTGTTCTAGCTTTCAAGCTAACATAGGAAGAGTCAGGGTGAGAATTAAGGTTAGGATTAGGGCTAAGGCTAAACAGGTTTGGGCTTGGGAAATACATGATGATTGCAGCAGTTTACCTAAAGGACATATGTAAGGTCTTGGAACAAAATTTAAAAGTCCAAGGGGGACCCCATTATAGAAGTTCATAGATTCTAGCCTAGGACATAAGTTGCTTTAACTTGTAGGCCTTGGGAAGCCAGTAAAGGTTTATGACTGGGCTGAGGTGCAGCTCAGTGGTAGAGCACTTGTCTAGCTTATTTAAGGTCCCAGAGTTTGATTCCTCAGTACTGAAAAAATAAATAAAATTGAGTTCGTGTTTCATAATACAGTCTCCCAACCTATTATGTTTTGACTTAAAATTGTTCACCTTTACAATGCTGCAAAAGTGATACACATTCAGTAAAAACCATACTTAGAATTTAGAATTTTCCCAGCGAGACATATGTGGTATGATACACTCTTAAAATACTGGGTAGCTCCCTATTGGCCACACAATCACAAAAGTGAACAACTCATACTTTACAGCATACTGAGTTTCCAAGTTGTATTGCTCAGCAGGTTAAAAATGCATTATCTTAGATATTTTCCATTTATGATGGATTTATTAGCACATAATCCCTCATAAGTAACATCAGTATAACTCACTGGACTAGTTATGCCAAAGAACAAACTGAAAGTCCCAAAGCTATGACTTTCCATTAAGTACTTCCTTAATTTAGAGTCACATCTGGGTCTGCATTCCATAACCAAAATCACAACCCCACAGAATCTAAACAAAACAGGCAATTAATTCCTGTGGATGCCCCCAGAGACTCCTAGAAGTTGAAGAAAGCCATCTTAATCTTAAAAACAAACAAAAAGACAAAACAAAACAAACAAACAAACAAACAACAACAAAAAAAAAAACACCACAGTGCTATCATTTCAATAATTGGGGAGGGACTTTGAATCCTTTCATGAAGTTTGGTATTCCTCATGGCAGCAGTGTTTAGGCTAGTTTCTATGAATTTGAATACTCTTGGTATGAAAGTGTGCACAGATGTTCCTTTTACTTTTAAGCTAACTTCATCAGTCAAATGGAAGCCAATATAGAAATGTACAGTTTGCCTTCCTCCTGACACACATATACACAGCACCAAGCCACATTACTCAGAAGTGAATTATTGTCTTAGTACAAACCTGTCACATGCCATGTTTTAAATACAGTGCTCTAGTAATGACTATCCCACTCCCTGTTCCTTGGTTCCACCTCCCACTGACCTGGGATGCCTTTCATTTTGAATTGGAGCACCCATTAAAGGAATCCAGGATGTTTCCTTCTCCATTAAAACAAGAACATTTTATCATATACTACTTGGTTGGTTGCCACTATGTAACAGTCTTTCCAGCCATGATACAAAAGTACATGTGGCTCATCAGTCCTACATACCAGTGCACATGACAATTTGGATGGAGTACACTTAGTCAATTCAAATGGCAGAGAGAACAAAACTGGTAAATTTTACAGTTCAGCAGTAAAATAATAGTACCCTTTTTATTTAACTGACATGGCCAACAATCCTGCCTTCAAAATATGTATCTGAAATTTTCTCTTATACTGAACTTTCACCTTTCAGGGATGCAACTAATAATTTTGCTTATTCAGAGACAGAACCAATAATTTTGTCTCTCATACTTTAGATTGACGATGTATTCTCTTTTTTAAAAAATATTTTTAGCTATAGATGGGCAGGATATTTTATTTTTTATTTTTTTTTAAAGAGAGAGAGAGAGAGAGAGAGAGAGAGAGAGAGAGAGAGAGAGAATTTTTTAATATTTATTTTTTTAGTTCTTGGCAGACACAACATCTTCGTTTTTTTTGTATGTGGTGCTGAGGACCGAACCCCGGCCACACGCATGCCAGGCGAGCGTGCTACCACTTGAGCCACATCCCCAGCCCAGGATATTTTATTTATTTATTTTTTAATGTAGTGCTGAGAATCGAACCCAGTGCCTTGCACATGCTAGTCAACGACTCTTCACTAAGCCACAACTCCAGCCTGACAATTTGTTCTTGAAGAAACAAAACTGATGTGATTGTACCCATCAGTCATCAGCAAAACATACCATAGTTAAGATAATGTCACTTAAATATTTTCTGTGCTTTTAAGATAGTGGCCTTCTCCAAAGAACTTTTTTTTTTTTTTTTTTTTTTTTTTTTTTTGCTATATTGCAATAAAAGAAAAACATGTCTGGAAACATTTGCTTCTAACCACAAAAAATGAATAATGTCTTATTGTGGATACCACCTTGTTTTCACCAGCTGTTTTCTATTCTCATTGTTAGGAACTTGGATAGTGGTTTATTTTAATGCAAAAGATGTGTTGAACATATTACAAGAATGAGTCCCATATATATTAACAGGTGACTGTGGAATCACCAGAAAACCTAATCTAATTTTTTTTTTAAGTAGGATAAAAGCATTCAGGACTGAGTCAGGCATTGAGGATATCTTTTGCTGTGAAAATTAAAAATCCAGAGATTAACGGCAACTGGAAAAGTGTAGTAAAAATTAAATCATATACTATTAGATTTTGATTATTAAATTTAAGTAACAGACCCACCAGTCCAATGCAGTTCAGGAGACCAGATCTCTAAGCAGCCCATCTTTGAGTCTCTAGCACAGCCTGAGAATATTATTGGCCATTGTGATCTTCTTGAAATATTTTATTCACAAAGGGAAACAATTAGATGAATACAGGGTAGAACTAAATTATTTCTCAATAGAAAGAATGACATGTTTTTTTATTATTATACACTCATGCTAATTCTTCTTCTGCACATAGAGGACAGCTACATGTAAAACCAGAAAAACATTAGCAGATCAAAGTCAATGAGAAGCAGTTAAGACACATAAGACACTGTCCAGACAGCTGTGATAAGTTTTGATCTCTCTGGCAGATGGATTAAATTCTAATAGCCATAATGCCTAGGTGCTAGATTCTCTTTAAGAAACTTATGTGAACCAAAGCACTTTATTAACCATAATAAATATTCAATCATAGCATGCACAAGGGAGCCAGATGCTCTCAAGAATACAGCCTCCATAGACAGGCTTCTGACAAAGCTCCTCCATCCTTTCTGGCTTTCTCTTTAACCCACTTCCTCCTGTTCTCTCCTGTCCTGGGAGGAGGGAGTTTTGGTTTTCAATGAATAAGTCTGCTTATGATGAACAAAGGAAATGAAGGGCTTCTAGCCTGTTTCTCTTTTTCAGGGCATCTTCAGACAAGGACACCTGCACAGCATCTGTAGGAAATGGCTTTATTAAAGGGATGCAAGAGCTTTGATTCAATCGAGTGGACAGAAGTAAAAATTACTGAAAGCCACATTGGTGCCCTACTGTTCTACTGTTCCATACTGGCAACTCAGTCACGAACTGCCTGTCTCAGAGGCCTTGTGAAGGTGATGCAGGAAACCACAATTACCTCCCTGAAGATTCTCTTACCAGGACTGTAATTGGGCCCCACGTGTTACTCAGTGTTAGCCACAATGATGAACAGAGAGCCTGTCACTGCATGTGCAAGAGACAGCCTGGAGCTAAAGGTCTGGGTGATTTTTGAATTGATTTCACATCATGGAATCAATAAAATGTTTCATTGTGACCCACCAAATCCTGCAGACATTACCAGGAAGTGTGAATGATGCCTTGCATTAGACTCTCACCTCTCCACAAAAGAGCAAATGCAATTCTATGATTTGGCCATTAGCTAAACCTAGAGACAAGAAAGGCGGGGGAGGGGGACAAAAACCTACCAGCTCTCCCACATCTTCCTTACTATGAACCCTTTTACTTCTCCTCTTTCTCAGACTGGATTTTATTTTAATGGGGAATTCTACCATGAAAACTACATGCTTCCATCAAAACGTATTTTGATTTTATTTTAAATTTGGGCCATGTGAAAGAATGAGCAGCAAAAAGAAAATTTTGCAGTATTGTGCCTGTTGTCACTTTACAGCTTAAGGAAAGTAAGTTCATAGTATTTCTAACTTGCTTTCCCTGGTGAAATCCCTAAATCCCAATTCTAAATTTCTTTTTTTTTTTTAATTTATTTATTTCTATTTATTTTATTTTTTTCAAATTCTAAATTTCTTAAATGTTTACTAGGGGAATCTGGATTCCAGACCAAAAGATGACTTAGAAACCCTTAAGTTGCAAAGGGTGATTAAATTGTTATTTGAAACTATGTGATTCAAAGAATTAATTCAAATCATAGATCTTAGAGTGTGGACTTTCCCTAGAACCAGCAAATCATGTTTCGCTGCTGGAAGAAGGCTGTGAGCCAGCCCAGCCTTGAACACCCCCTTAGTCACAGCTGAGTTTTCTAACAGTGGTCCCTTCTCAGAAGGAAATGGAGAAATAAAATGAGCATAACAAACCAGTTCTCCATCAAGAATATGAGCCAGGGTCTGGGGCGGTAGCTCAGTGACAGAGTGCTTGCCTAGCATGTGTGAGGCACTGGTTGGATCCTCAGCACCACATAAAAAATAAATTAATAAGCGACAACAACAAAAAGAAGACAACAAAGAAGAATCTGAGCCATGAGACAGAAGAACTGAATGAATAATATGATGGGTACAGAGTTGGAAGAAGGATCATGAAGTGTTGGACCACATAGCCATATTGGGCCATGTGTTGATGAAACAATTTAGTTTGGGGAAAAAGGTATTAAGAAGCAGTGATTTAAAAAGAACATGCAGACTTACACAACAGAGAAAACACCTCATTTTGTGAATTTCCAGTTCTAGTTTCTGCATGACCCTCTTCTACTTTATTTTGTGTTCTTAATTATCTATGTTCTATTTTAGCTTATGTGGATCTTATTCCTTACATGCAACAAAACTTTTTGAAAAATAGGGTTGAGGATATAGTTCAGTGGTAGAAGAAAGGATTATTACAGGCTCAAGTTACCAATTCACATGTAAAGGTACTTTGTGTCCTGAGTAAGAATGAAAATTTTTAGAACCAAGAGAAAAAAAAGCATTCTTTCCATAATGGATGTTTTCCATTTTTAATGCACAAGGGAACAAAGGAAAAACTCCAACAGTATTTCCACTTTCTATCACCACTTCCAATCAGTGTTATATAACTTCTGGACTAGAGAGATTGTATATATTATGTCTGCCTGTGAGGTTCCTGGATTAACACTGTCATGCTTAATTTTACATATTGGAACTATTGAACTTTCTCCAGTGTTTCCAATAAATCTTTGGATTTCTCAAAAATTTACCAACTCCTACTTTCATAGCCCATATTAAGAACAGTGACATCAGAGGAATTTTGGGGGAGTAAAAATCAAAATGAAACATTGTCAAGGTTGGTGAAGCACTGGTTTTACATTTTTCTTTTTTCCACCTGGTAACACATTTAGCTTTGTTCATTCCCTCTGCATCACACCTCAGTGTGCTTATGAACTGCTCTCACTTGAATGAGCCCAATAGTGTTGTGGTGTGGCATATCCTCTTTCACTATTTCTCATTCTGAAGCACTGCTTGTTTTATTTCTTCAATTTCTGTTCCCCCACCCCTGATATTTCTAAAACATTCACTTGTATCCTTAACTCAGTTAAGGATCCTCCATATTCAGTGATATCTAAGAAGGAGAATTGAACTGGATTGAAGGCATGTGTACAGATGCTGGTCCTGCCACCCATCAGCTGTGTGATCTTATTGCTTAGTTTTCTCAGTTGTATACAGAAAACAGGTTCCAATAGATGACAACCAGCAGCCCTCTTATTTCTAATATTCTGTAGTTTTATAATAAGAGTGGGTGCTTCGAGGATGCTTAATAAATGTTTGTTTATTGGATCACTCCATCATTTATTTTGTGACAAGAGCATCAGTCAGGTTACACAGTCACCAGGATGGTGAAATGGACACATGTGCCTTCCCCATTATTCCAGGTGGCAACATAACCTGAAAAGAATGTTCCCCATAGAAGCAAAATTCAAACTAACAGAACCAGAGTATTATCTCAGGGATTTTCAGATCACGAGAAGCGTCTTGTGTCAGAAGCATGGGGCCCTTACAGGTTGGCAGAGTCTGACAAGTGGGCAGGCAAACTGGTGGTAGACTGTGGGTGTGATCTCTTCCTACAGTCCTTCAAATCTTAACTACTGAACCCGCAAAATCATGACTAATTGGACTTTTTCTATGGAGAATCAAGTGAAATGGTGCAGGTCTTATTAGCTGATGTCAGGTGGTTTTACAATGGAATAAACTGTATTATTTCTATAACGTTATGAATAAGCCAAGACAGAGGAGGAGTAGATGTAACCACAGGAAAGTAAGCTTGGGAAGTCACAGAAATGCTGTGGGGAATTTGAATGCACAAAAACTGGAATATTGAGGACTTAAACAAAAATCATCCCAACTTTCAAGAAATAGAAACCCCAATTGGCATCTGGTTTATATATATATTTCCCTGTCAATAACTGAGGCCACAAATACATCACTGGTCTTATATAAAATAAATGTGATAAATTGTTAAGAGTTAATACATCAGAACTACATAGAAATATCAGGATGTTATAATTAAACCAATATAAATTATAATGGAAGTACTTCCTTTGAATAAGGCAGATTGCCTAGTGACACAGTTTATGAAAACAAGTTTCTTTATATACTAAGAAATAATTTGCCTTAATGTGAGACTGCATTTGCTTTTTTTTAAAGTTGTAGATGGATACAATACCTTTATTTTATTTATTTATTTTTTATGTGTTGCTGAGAATCGAACCCAGTGCCTCCTGCATGGGAGGCAAACACTCTATCCCTGAGCTAAGACAAGCACTCTACCCCTGAGCTACAGCACCAGCCCTGCATTTGCCTTTGCTTTTATATCTACCCCAAAGCACTAATTACAATTAAAATAAGTCATCTCCAAATATCTGCTTTTTAAAAATTTACCACGCCAACAACATCTAAATCAAACCTTCTGTGAGAGGAAACTAGAAGACCACTAAAATGGGTCAGGATTATTTTGAGCAGCCCAGAGATTGACGCAAAAGTTATTCCACTCATTTAATTGCTGGGCAGTTTTTAACCTGCTCAAATTCATATTCAATGAGGTTGAACATTCCATTTGGTATTAGTCTTGTCTCTTAAGCCTCCTATTCTTTCATCAGGAAACATTTATCATAACATCTGGAGATGCACTCAGCTTATCAGTAAAATCATTACTTAAATGAGAACTATCATATCTTGTAATCATATAAATGACAAACCTTGAAAATCAAACAGAAATGAAGTTATGCTGAGATTAGTTTCAAAGGGCACCCCCTTACCCGTGAAAATAAAAATGTGATCTTTTTTTTTTTTTTTTTTTTTTTGAGTATAAAAGTAAAACTTGTTTACTGTAGAAAGTCAAACAATAGAGAGGAAACATTCTTGCAACACTTCCTCATCTTGTAAGGGCACAAGACTATGAGTTAGGGCCCTACCTACCCTCACAGCCTCACGTACACTGACCACCTCCTGAGAAACCTTATCTCCAGACACCACAGAGTCACATAGTGGGTTAGACCTTCAACAAATAAACCAGGGAAAGGGGGGCTGCAATTCATTCTATAATACTTTCCCACAAGTTTTATGTTTCATATTTATTTAAATTTGTGTCAATATAGGTCTATTCAATCATTTAAATAGATTCATAACACACTTTCCCCTGGAGGATTGATTCCAGGACTCCCAAGGATACCAAGTCTTCAGATGTTTAAGCCCCTTGCTTAAAATGGCATAGTATTTTTATATACTTTATCCACATGTTTCCATATATTTTAAATCATCTCTAGCTTACTTATAATACCTAATACAATTTAAATACTACATGTCGTTGTACTATGTTGTTTAGGTAAGTGACAAGAAAGTAGTTACTATACTATGTTGTTTAGATAAATGACAAGAAAAAAGTATGTAGGTGTTCAGTACAGACATAACTTTTTTCTTCAAATACTTTTGATCTGTTTTTGGTTGAATCCAAGGATGTGGAACATGTAGATACAGAGGACGGATTGTATGTACTTTTATAGATGTACCATCACTTAAACAATCATATATTTGTTATTTCTATTTTTTGATAGTCTAAATGCTGCAATATAAATGTATTTATGTCTATTTGCATTATTTCGCAGTAATCTACTTTAGTATAAATTCTGAATCAATGGACTGGGGGTGTATTTAAGCAGTATAGCACTTGACTAGCATGATCAGGTCCCAGGTTCAATCCCAGAATGGTAGGGAGTGGAATTTCAGATAAAGGATCACCTTATCCCCTCAGGCTTCGGGAACTGAAAAAAAAAAAAAAAAAATGGTGCTATTCTGGCTATTGCTGCTGCTGTAATAAAATCTTTTATCTCTTACCCAGGCATCCATAAAACCACAACAGACTAATTTCCTGGCTTTTTCAGTGAAGGCAAAAATCTCAGGTGCTTTCCAGCTTTGATATATATATTTTTTAAAGTATATTTTTAGTTGTTTATAGACCTTTATTTTATTCATTTATTTATATATGGTGCTAAGAATCGAACCAAGTGTCTCACACATGTCAGGCAAGCACTGTACCACTGAACCACAATCCCAGCCCATTGATACATATTTTTTAACCAATAATTTATGAGGGTGTTCATTATCCTTTTCAAATAAGGTGTTAGTTATCTCTTCCCACATTAAGCTGATAGTTTAATAAGCTATTTCATTTGCATGTTATTTAATACCTATAGACTATTCATTCCTATTGCTTCTTTTGTAAACATTGGTTTTCAATGGTATCACTTTTTTTTATTGACACTGAGAGTTCTTTGTATGTTAAGAATATTGGCATTTTGTCTGTTAGATATTTATAAAATATTTTAAAGTCAAATCTAAAATCCCTTTGCCTTGTGGGCTATTGCCTAGGTATCATGCCCTCTCCTCTTCAAAATAAGTGAAAATCAATTTGTGTCTTTGTTGAAATCCAGGTAGATCACAGATTGGCAGGAAAACATACCCCACCCATCTATGTACAAACTCTTTTGTACAAAATAAGGTGACCACACAAAGTACAGGCAAAGACTTCCCATCTCCTTGTAGCTTCCTCTTCCCCCACACCCCAGTATGCTAATGGCAGGGATGTGGCCCGAGACATTATGCTATTCATGCTAGGGTTTCACCTTGTTACACAACACTGCTTTTATGTATTCACACACATCTGTATTCCAGAAGGCTTTCAGCCAGGCTTTATTCTACTTTATTTACCAAGAGACCCTCTTGAACCAAATTCAGTTTGGCCACATCCTTACTTTTCTCTCTCCTCTTTTACATTTATCTATCTATCTATCTATCTATCTATCTATCTATCTATCTATCTATCTATTTATTTATACTTGTAGATAGACAGCATGCCTTTGTGTTATTTGTTTATTTTTATGTAGTGCTAAGGATTGAACCCAAGTGCCTCATGCATGCTAGGCAAGTGCTACAGCCCCAGCCGTTTAAGCTATTTTTACATTCTATTTGTCCTAAAATTTTAGTATCATTTTGAACCACCCCTAATGTTACTAGGATTTTAATAGGATTGCAATAAATATATCATTTAGTGGGAATTGAAACCTGAACTTAGAAAATTCTTATACATTTTTTCATTAAAACTTTAACATCACTCAGGTTTTATTACTTTCTTGTTATTATTCCACACATTTATAAGTTTCATCTTTATTTTTAGTTGATTGCTGATTTATTTCATTTTCTAAATAATTTTGTTAGTAGATATAAAAGACATTGATATGTGTATATTTTATAACCAACCATTAAACTAAACTTTTATTGATACTAATAGTTCTCCAGTTGATTAGTTCCAAATAATAGTCATATATCTTCACTTTTTTATTTTGCTGCATTTTAGGGTAGCCAGGTAAAATAGAGAACTAAAAATTATTTGTTTAGTTAAACAGATTACTTTTTATTATGACTGTTTCCCATGCAATATTTTGGACCTACCAACATTAAAAAGAGATTTACTATGTATCCAAAATGCAAGTTTAACTAGAGGTCTTATATTTTGATTCACTAAATCTGTCAGGTCTGGTTGCATTTCTAGGATTACAACAGTTGTGCCAAATGATGATGATTGCAATGCTATACTACTTCTGGTTTCACTACAAATGACCAGTGTTATATCATATGTATTTTAATGGTTGCTGATTTTAGTTAATGAAGTTCAACAAGGGCATGAATCATTCACAAATTTGTAAGTCAATCCTAGCACATTGCCTGATATATAGTATATGCTTAATAAGTACTGAATAAGTTATTATTGTGCTTTATTGTTAGCAAAACTTAATAGGCAAAATCATGTTAATTGCATTGCCCTATTTTTTAAAAACCAAGATATTTAACTCAAGTGGCAATAAGAATGCATAATCAGATAAAAAATAACATTACAAGTTAATAACAATCAACAGATTAAGTTCCACTGCACGCAGTGGATATGCACCTATACTCCCAGCTCCTTGGGAGGCTGGGGCAGGAGGAGCCCTTGAGCCTAGAAGTAGTTAAAGACCAGCCTGGGCAATATAGTGAGAACTCTCACCATTAAAACAAAACAAAACAAAAAAAAAAGCATTTAGGTTTTGGAGCCATGTTGCCTAGGTTCACAGCTCAACTCGGTTTGTTTGTTTTTAAATGTTTGTTTGTTTTTTATTTGTTCTATTTATTTGTACACAACAGCAGAATGCATTTCAATTCATTGTACACAAATGGAGTGCAACATTTCAGTTCTCTGATTGTACACAGTATAGAGAAGCACCATTCGTGCAATCATACATGTAGTGATGTCCATCTCATTCCACCATCTTTCCTACCCTCATAACTTCTCCCCACACTTCCCTTTGCCCAATCCAAAGATCCTCCATTCTTCCCATGCCCCTTTATCATAGATCAGCACCCACTTATCAGAGTAAACATTCGGCCTTTAGTTTTTTAGGATCAGTTTAATTCACTTAGCATAATATTCTCCAACTCTATCCATTTACCTGAAAATGCCACAATTTAATTCTCTTTTAATGCTGATTAATATTCCATTGTGTATTTATACCACAGTTTCTTTATCCATTCATCTATTGATGGGCATATAGGTTGGTTCCACAGTTTAGCTATTGTGAATTCAGCTGCTATAAACATTGGTGTGGCTATGTCACTATAGTATGTTAATTGTAAATCCTTTGGGTGTAAACCAAGGAGTGGGATAGCTGGGTCAAATGGTGGTTTCATTCCAAGTTTTCTATCTGCTCAAGTACTAAACAGACAAAATTACATGAACTTAAAAGATTTAATGTACATCATCAGGTAGATCTAAAATTTTCAGACATAACTGAGATGTATGTAAAAGAAGAGCTACAAGCTGCCCTTAAGAAATTTACATCTTTTTTTGTTTGTTTGTTTTGGTGGTGGTGCTGGGGATTGAACCCAGGGCCTTGTGCATGCAAGGCAAGCACTCTACCAGTTGAGCTACATCCCTGGCCCCATCATTGTTACACAAAATTATATATAAGAGGTTGTGAGGGGAAAGGGGAAAAAAAAACAAGGGAGAGAATTGAATAACAGCAGATGGGGTAGAGAGGGAAGATGGGAGGGGAGGGGAGGGGGGACAGTAGGGGATAGGAAAGGTAGCAGAATACAACAGTCACTAATATGGCATTATGTAAAAATGTGGATGTGTAACCGATGTGATTCTGCAATTTGTATTTGGGGTAAAAATGGGAGTTCATAACCCACTTGAATCAAATGTATGGAAGATGATATGTTATGAGCTTTGTAATGTTTTGAACAACCAATAAATTTATAGACTTGCCCTCTTTAATAGTGAAATAGTTTTAAAATCAAATATTACATATACTATATAAAATTTATACAGAATATTATCATTATTATTATTACTTAGTTTTGGGATCTCTTATTTTTCCAAATGAATTTAATGATTGCTTTTTCTAGTTCTACAAAGAATGTCATTGGGATTTTAATAGGAATTGCATCAAATTTGTATAACAGTTCTGGTAGTATGGACATTTTAACAATATTGTTCTCACTATCCAAGAGCATGGGAGATCTTTCCATCTTCTAAGGATTTCTTCAATTTCCTTCTTTTAGTGTTCTAAAGTTTTCATTGTAGAGGTCTTTCAACTCTTTTGTTAAATTGATTCCCAAGTAGTTTATATTTTTGAGGCTATTTTTAACAGGATAGTTTTCCTAATTTTTCTTTCACTGGATTCATCACTGATATTTAGAAATGCATTTGACTTATGGGTATTGATTTTATATCCTGCTGCTTTACTGAATTCATTTATAAGTTCTAGAAATTTTCTGGTGGAATTTTTTGGAATATTCTAAATATAGAATCATGTTATAGTTTGAGTTCTTTTGATTTCTTTCTTTAGGGTTCTGTAGTTTTCGTTATAGAGATCTTTCACCTCTTTTGTTGATTCTCAAGTATTTTATTTATTTATTTATTTATTTTTTGAGGCTATTGAGAATGGGGTAGTTTTCCTCATTTCCATTTCTGTGGATTTGTCACTGATAATCAGAAATGCCTTGATTTATGGGTGTTGATATTATATCTTGCTACTTTGCTGAATTCATTTACTAGTTCTAGGAGTTTTCTGGTGGAAATTTTAGGGTCTTCCAGGTATAGAATCATATCATCACCAAATAGTGCCAATTTGAGTTCTTCTTTTCCTATGTGTATCCCTTCAATTTCTTTCATCTGTCTAATTGCTCTGGCCAGTGTTTCAAGGACTACGTTAAATAGAAGTGGTGAAAGAGGGCATCCCTGTCTTGTTCCAGTTTTTAGAGGGAATGCCTTCAATTTTTCTCCATTTAGAATGATGTTGGCCCAGGGCTTAGCATAGACAGCCTTTATGATGTTGAGATATGTTCCTGTTATCCCTAGTTTTTTTAGAGTTTTGAACATAAAGGGGTGCTGTATTTTGTCAAATGCTTTTTCTGCGTCTATTGAGATGATCATATGATTCTTATCTTTAAATCTATTGATGTGATGAGTTACATTTATTGATTTCCATATGTTGAACCAACCTTGCAATCTGGGATGAATCCTACTTCATCATGGTGCATGATCTTTTTGATATTCTTTTGTATTTGATTTACCAGAATTTTATTGAGAATTTTTGTATCTATGTTCAGTAGAGATATTGATCTGAAGTTTTCTTTTTTTGATGTGTCTTTGTCTAGTTTTGGAATCAGAGTGATATTGGCCTCATAGAATGAGTTTGGAAGTGCTTCCTCTTTTTCTATTTCCTGAAATAAATTGGAGAGTGTTGGTATTAGTTCTTCTTTAAAGGTCTTGCAGAACTCGGCTGTGTATTTATCTGGTTCTGGGCTTTTCTTGGTTAGTAGACTTTTGATGGCGTCTGCTATTTAGTCACTTGAAATTGATCTGTTTAAATTGTGTATATCATCCAGATTCAATCTGGGAAAATTATGATTCTAGAAATTTGTCGATGCCTTCAATATTTTCTATTTTATTGGAGTACAGATTTTCAAAATAATTTCTAATTATCTTCTGTATTTCTGTAATGTCTGTTGTGATATTGCCTTTTTTAAAAAATCACATATGATAGTGATTTTAGTTTTCTCTCTCTTTCTCTTCGTTAGAATGGCTACGGGTCTGTCAATTTTATTTATTTGTTCAAAGACCCAGCTTCTTGTTCTGTCAATTTTTTCAACTGTTTCTTTTGTTTCAATTTCATTGATTTCAGCTCTGATTTTAATTATTTCCTGTCTTCTGCTGCTTTAGTGTTGATTTGTTCTTCTTTTTCTAGGGCTTTGAGATGTAGTGTTAAGTCATTTATTTGTTGACTTTTTCTTCTTTTAAGGAATGAACTCCATGCAATGAACTTTCCTCTTAGAACTGCTTTCATAGTGTCCCAGAGATTTTGATATGTTGTATCTGTGTTCTCATTCACCTTTAAAAACTTTTAAATCTCCTCCTTGATGTCTTCTGTAACTCATTGTTCATTCAGTAGCATATTATTTAGACTCCAGGTGTTGGAGTGGATTTTTATTTTTTATTTTATCATTGATTTCTAATTTCATTCCATTATGATCTGACAGAATAGTATCTGACAGGGTAGTAACTCTACTTGTTTATATTTGCTAAGAGTTGCTTTGTGGCATAGTATATGGTCTATTTTAGAGAAGGATCCATGTGCTGCTGAGAAGAAAGTATTTTCTTTTGTTGAAGGTTGGAATTTCTATATATGTCAATTAAGTCTAAGTTATTGATTATATTATTGAGTTCTATAGTTTATTTCTTCAGCTTTTGTTTGAAAGATCTATCTAGTGATGAAAGAGGTATGTTAAAGGCATGCAAAATTGTTGTGTTGTGATCTATTTGACTCTTGAACTTGAGAAGAGTTTGTTTGATGAACATAGCTGCTCCGTTGTTTGGGGCATATATATTTATAACTGTTAAGTCTTATTGGTGTATGGTTCCCTTGAGTAGTATGTAGTATCCCTTTCTTTATCCTTTTTGATTGATTTTAGTTTGAACTCTACTTTATTTGATATGAGGCTGGAAACCCCTGCTTGCTTCTGCAGTCCATGTGATTAGTATGATTTTTCCCAACCCTTCACATTCAGTCTATGAATGTCTTTTTCTATGAGATGTGTCTCTTGAAGGCAGTATATTGTTTTTTTTTTTTAATCCAATCTGCTAGTCTATGTCTTTTGATTGGTGCGTTTAGGCCATTAACATTCAGGGTTATTATTGAGACATGATTTGTATTCCCAGCCATTTTTGTTTATATTTGGTATTTAATGTGACTTGGTTTCTCCTCTGATTAGATTTTCCTTTAGTGTGATCCCTCTCTCTGCTGATTTGCATCATTGTTTTTCATTTCCTCTTCTTGGAATATTTTGCTGAGGATGTTCTATAGCACAGGCTTTCTAGTTGTAAATTCTTTTAACTTTTGTTTATATCATAGAAGGTTTTTTATTTTATCCTTAAATCTAAAGCTTAGTTTTGCTGGATATAAGATTCTTGGTTGGCATTCATTTTCTTTCAGAGCTTGTTATATGTTGTTCTACAATCTCCTGTCTTTGAGGGTCTGCATTGAAAAATCTGCTGAGATACAAATTGGTCTCCTCCTATATGTGATCTGATTCCTCTTTATTGCGGCTTTTAAGATTCTATTCTTATTTTGTATGCTAGGCATTTTCATTATAACGTGCCTTGGTGTAGATCTGTTGTATTTTGTACATATGGTGTCCTGTGAGCCTCTTGTATCTGGTTTTCCAATTCGTTCTTCATGCTTGGGAAATTTTCTGATATTATCTCATTGAAGAGATTATGCATTCTTTGGTTCAAAACTCTGTGCCTTCCTCTATCCCAATAACTCTTATATTTGGTCTTTTGATGCTGTCCCATAATTCTTGGATGTTCTGTTCATTGTTTCTAACTCTCTTGACTGTGTGGTCAACTTTATTTTCCAGATTGTGTACTTAGTATTCTTTATTGTGTCTGTTGGTTACGCTTTTTTACTGAGTTTTTTATTTGATTAATTGTATCCTTCATTTCAAGGATTTCTGACTGTTTTTTTTTTTTTTCAGGGTCCTATCGCTCTCTTGAAGTAATCTTTTGCTACCTGTATTGCTCTCTTATCTCTTGTTGGAATGATCAATTTTTGCCTGTATTTGCTCATTTAGGTCATTTTTTAATTCACAGATCATTTTAATTATGAACCTTCTGAACTTCTTTTCTGATATTTTATAACTTTGCTGTGCATTGGTTCTGTTATTATAGTATCCTTGATGGTTTGGGGCACATTCCTCCCTTGTTTTTTTATGGTGTCTATGTGTCTTTCTTTCTTGCAGTGTGGATCTGAGATATTACAGTTTCTTCCCTTTATTCTTGTAGAACCCGTGCAGATTGTCTGTACCTTATCTTGATGTTGGGCTTCCAAAACCTACTGGTGTCTCTCAATGGATGCTACTGCATCCTGGGTCTGGGACCTGAGTAAGTTGGAGTGGGTGGACCTGGGCTGCTGGGCTCAGTAGTCTGCTGATAAGAAGGGGCCGTCCTGCACCAGAGGCTAGGCTCTGGCAGTGTCTTACCTGCCAGGGGAGGGATGAACGAGGCCTACTGATATCCTGGATCGGGTGTGGGCTGTTGTGAGCCTTCTGGGCTGGATGTCGGCTCCAGTAGTAGTCCACTGGTCAGAAGGGGCAGTCCTGCACCAGAGGCTAGGCTCTGGCAGTGTCTGTCCCTCTGGGTGAACCAGGCCTAGTGAAATCCTGGATCCTGCATGGGCTGTTATGAGCCGTCTCTGCAGATCATTTTTGTTATGTACATTCTGAACTCCTTCTCTGACATCTCATCGACTGTGCTGTCAATCAAATCTATTATTATGTTAGTTTGGTTGTTTCAGGCACTGTCTTTCCTTGTTTCTTCGTATTGTCTGTGTGTCTTCCTCTCTAGCAGTATGGAATTGTGATATTACAGTTTCTACTTTATAATCTTGTACTGACCCTGCAGGTTACCAAAACCTTACCTGCAGAAAGCTGGAAAATGGTCTTGTAGGTCTTGGCTGTTGTCACTAGATGGAAGCTGGCAGGGCAAGCCACCCAACACATTGGTAGATGGGGCCACAGTGTGAGTGGTTGCTTTCCTCCTACTGTGCAGCTCACCTGACTTCCTGCTTCTAGGGAAGTTTCCTCTGAGTCTCATATTGTACACTGTAGAAGGAGAACAACGGTAATGTCTACCTCATAGGGTTACTATGAGGATTAACTGGGAAAATTCATAAAGATAACCTAGCAGTGCCTGACACAGCATTTTGGTGCATAATACGTATCAGTAGTCATTATTATAGCTACTATATATTAGATTTGCAAGAGTTTAGCACTGTTCTATTTTACAGCTTATTTTAAATAATAACAGCATTCATTCTTAGTTTCTCTACTTCCGAAAATGAGAGGTTTTTCAGAAGTCTGTGAATTGGTAATAATTGTGGACATACAAAAGGTAAGCCAATGACCCTCAAATTGTGGTCCTGCCAGCAGCATGTGTGTTCCCAGGTGTGTTGATTTTCTGTTGCTGTTGTAATAAATCACTGTAAGTTTAGTGACTTAAAATAAAACAAATTCATTATCTTATAGATGCTGTAGGTCAGGAGTCTGGGCACAGCAGTGTTCTCTCTCAGAGTTTCAGGAAGCTGAAGTCAAGGTATCAGCATGGCTGCTCTCCTTTCTAGAACCTCTGCAGAGGCATCTACTGCCAAGCTCATTCTGATTATCAGAATTCAGTTCCATGTAGGACCAAGGTCCTAGTAAGAGCAGTGTGATTGCTCCTCATGCACCAAACCTCCCCAACCTCGCTTTCAGCTTCCTCTATCCTGCCTCTTCTGCTCTTAAATACCTGTGTGATTACACTGAGCCCACCCAGATAATTCCTATTTATTTAGTAAACTTAACTTCACCTGCAAAATCCTCTCATAGCAGTACCAAGGTTGATGTTTGATTGAAAAACCAAGGAATGGGATTCCTGGTGGGGCATCTTTAGAATTCTGAGAACTTTTGGAAATTCAAATTCTCTGGTTCTGTCCCTGACTTGTGGATTAGCAAATTTGAAGTGGAATGCAGCAATCTGTGTTTTAATGTGCCCTTCAGTTGATTCTGATTCATGCCCATTAAAGTTTGAGAACAACTGAGGTAAGTGGAAGGGTTAATGCATATGGTTTAATTTTGGAACTTCAAGTTAAGCTAAGTAAATGTGTTCTTAATTTTAAAAATAAATCTCTGCAAGGAACTCACTTCAATAAATTCTTTTATAATACTTGACATTAATTACATTACTATCAACTATTACTGATTTTAGTTTTATTCTGTGGTGATGGATCTTGGTTGGATTTTTAATTGATGCCTTTGAAAATCTTGTTTCCCCAAACAAAAGAGTGTTTTATAGGTACCTTCTGGATAGAGAGTCTAAGGGAAAAGTTCTTAATAAAGAGGATTTGTGTAATTGTGAACACATGAAGAAATCCACAAATGAGCTTGGGTCTCCTTTAACCCTGTATGGTTGGGGGAATTGGAGAAGAACATTCCAGGCACCCACTTATCTCTTATTCATTATTTGCCTCCTTGATTTATTCTTTTGTTTCTCATTGCTTCAGACTTCTAATTCTCAAATTATATGAGATTGTTGCAGAAGGCACTGGCGCAAAAGGAGGAGAGAAGACAAAAGCTTTTCTAGAATATAAGTCTGCAGAGTCAGTTTCCCAACTAGTCAAATTGCATGCACAAATGGTTTGCAAATGTAGGCCAGACAGGAATTATTTCCTGACTAAAACATTTTAAATAATTCCTTTTATCCTATATTACTATATGAAATGCTCTAAAGACATTTTTTAATGAGTGAAAAAAATAAAGTGGCAGAAAATCCCCTTGCAAATGAAATGACAAAAGATTGACACAGCTGCTCTAGCCCACAATACAATACATTGACCTAAGTTGTATGAATTGTCTTTCCCATTGTCTTTAAACTTGGAAGTGTGTAAAATCACTGCTATATGGTAAACCTGACATAGCAATCATGGAATTTTTTAAAATTTCATTTCACACACATTGAACAATCTATTAAAACTCCAGTGGGCTACAGGTGCATGATTGATTCCATTATTGTATCTTCCTCTATGTTCCCAGGTACTAGATCAAGTTTAAAAGCTATCACAATGCTGGCTTCCTTACTCCACAAATCTAATTGATCTAGTCAATCATAATATTTTATTTCATTTGTTTTTTAAAAATATTTCTTCGAAGTGTTAAATGGATGATGAAAATTGCTTAGACATGATGGAGGAGTGGGCTCCCTTTGATAAGTTTGTTTTTTTTAAATCCCCACTAAAGCAATTTCACTGTTAAATTTGTCACTTGAGGGGTGGATTCATTTAAAATAGTACAAAATGGTCTTTCTTGCTAACCTTTTCCTCTCCCTTGTGTGTTTCTGAAGCAGAAACAGTTACGATTCTATTTCAAGCCTTAAAAGAAGAAGAAGAAGAAGAAGAAGACATAAAAAGAGAAAGAGTCTCAACCTCAGCCCCTTGGCACTGAACCTGGTGCATCGCCCCAGCCCCCAGTCATTTACACAAGAGCATTGCCGCTAATGTGGCATGTCAGTAAATTGAGACTCTCAGAGTTAAGGGTTAATCAAAATAATTTAGGTGATAGCAGTTAACTCTCTGGAGAGTGAGTCCTGAGTCCTCATCAGGAGCTGGCTGCACATGAGAGGGGGGGAAAAGAAAAAAAAATGCTAAAGCCAGGGCTCTTTCTGTAGAAATCTCCAGGTCTCAGCTGGCGCACAGGCTCAATTATCGGCTTTTAGCTTAGTGGAAAGTCAAGTCCTCCCAAGCCCCTGCTGCTCCAGGCATTTTATTGGCTCATTAAATATAGGATTTTGTTTTTAGCCCCAGCCAAATGTGATGTGCTATCCAAACAGAAAGTATGATGAGAGCTGGAATAGGTGGCCCGGGCATTCTCTTCTCCCCTTCACTCTGCTGTCCTGGTCCCCACCACCCTCAGCCCCTATGCTCTTTACTACAGTCATAAGATTCCTACAGAAAGAAACAGCAAGAGGCCCCAGTGCAGGCACTGTTCTCAAGGGTGCCCATTTCAGCCCTTTACTCAGCAAGTGCGTTTCCAGTGGGACTGTGTTGGATGGAGTGTATCAGATATAATGCCTAATATCAAATCACTCAAAGAGTAGCAACAACAATGAAGAGACCCAGGGAACTTAAATATGATGACATAGACACTGGCTGAGCACACCAACAGGCATCAGGAGTCATCAATGGGCACAAGAAAAGTGGAAAGTTGCTTGATGAAAGTCCAGAGGAGTTTTTGCCTCCATAACCCATCTGAATGAAGGATGACTTATATATACCCTGGGGTGACCTCCTGTGTGACAAACTTTCAGCTCAGTTTGGAGTAGTGTCCTGGTTTATTCGTGTCCAGAGACCAATGTTTTCTAATAGTTACAATAAGCCCAATACAATGGAAGTGGGAAAGAATTCCTGGGTCCAGTTCCAGCAAGCCCCAGAGTGTCCTGCCTCTCTGTATCCACAGATTTTGTATTTCTCTTTTAGAACTAGGTTGGAAAAACTAAAGAAATATATTGTTAAGAAATTTGCCATATCATTTTCGATGCATACAAACCCACTAGATTACTTAAACTGATACAGCTGGTACAAATGATGAGGTAAAATCAAATGCACTCATGCCACTGTGAGCATTCTAAAGTAAATCATCCAAAAGAGGAAGCCCTAAGAGCCATCTGAGAATAGGTATTTGGACCCAAAATATGTTTCTACTGCTTGACTGAAAGAATTACACCTAGAGGAACTTATCTGCTGATAAATGAATCAAGGAAAATAATCATATACTGAATCTATGTAAAAAATCATTGAGTCCTTTGTGGACCCTGTGCTAAATACTTATCCCACAAAGATGAGTCTATGATTAGGGTACAAGGAGTTAAAAAAGAAAAGAGACCAGGCTGTGGGGAAGTCATATGCAAAAAAAAAAGAGAAGTTTAGACTTCACCTTGCATTTGATAAGGCATTGCTGCAAGACTTGGAGGCAGATCTATATTTTGAAAAGGTGGTTCTGTTACTGATGTGGATAGTGAGTTGGGTTGGGATAGGTTGAGCAGCAAGAGTGGTGGACAGCAAGACCAAAGGAGAATCTACAATAATTATCTGGATGAGAAATCACAAAAACTTGAACTAGGTGAGTGCTGGAGGGGAAAGAGAGAAGAGAAGGAATTTAAAATTTTGGATACAGCAAATGTTTCACCTTTTCAAGGGACTTTTCCTTGAAGACTTGGATTCTGCTGCATATGGCAGTATTTCCTGGAAGTGACTTTCTCCCAAACTTTCCATTTCCATTGAGGGATTCCTGTTCTGTGCCCATTGATACCATAAGTTAAATGATGTTTAGGTTTTCATTGGATTTTTCTCTCTCACTTAAGTATTATTGCCCTCAAACTGAATGGCCACTGAAGTCCTTTCACAATGATGAAGTTGATTCTGGATGGTGCTTATCTGAACCACTGCCAAATACTACACTCCATTCTTCAATATATCCAAATGATTTTCTTAGACTGCTTTCTGTCTCTTCTCACCTCTGTCATTAGCAATAGGTAGTATGGAATAAGTTTTTCATTGAAACATATTTCATAAGAAGTAATGTTTTTATTACTGCATATGTTAGGACAAGTAAGGAACCACAAAGCTGAGTGTGGGGGTTTTTGTGTCAGCTAGAAACAGTGACTCATTTCTGCACATCAGCTTTATAATACTGTACATTAAATTTTGATGCACAGTGTAATGAAATAATTCTTCTAAAGCAATTAGTTACAGTATGTGACTTAAAGTCATACAGGTATTAATTTTTTTTCTTCATTTAATAGTAATGAACCCTCCACTTCAGCTTATAAGAATTTCAGCTCATAATAGAATTTCACAATACATATATGAAAATAAGAGCAATGCAGATATCAAAAGGCAAATGCTAACAATTTTCTATACTACTATATGAAGAGCAAAACAAAATCACATAGAGATAACAATATCTTATTTGTATAAAGAAATTTACAAACAAAGTTTCTTAGGTATGTAACAAATTCTACAATTCTTAGAATGCTCCTTTATTTTTAGAATAGTAATAAAATTCTCAATTGTTTAAGGGAAATATTCATGCATTATTTTCAGGATAATGTGGCTTATATCGGCTAAAATTTTGGAGTCTTTTGCTGGCAATACAATTTCACATGCTGAGAGTGGCTAAGCATAAAGCAAAGTGATTTCTCAGTTGCTGTTGAGGTGTTTTTAGGTTTCCGCCCTGTAAACATGGATTTTCAGAGTGTTGTATTGTTTCTTTCTCCTTTTTTTAAACCTTTAAAGAACTTACATTATCTGTAAATTTTATGTTACTATGATACATGCAAATTGAAGCTTTTACCTCTGGTATAAAAACAAGGTTATCACCTATAATGAAAAAATGCAAGTGGGTTTTGACTACTTCATCATAGCACCAACATCAGTATAATATCTCCAATAATTTTTTTAAAAGGCCAGTTTTTCCTCATATTTCTTCCAGTAAGACAAGAATGTTTGAGGCAAGAATTCCTTGAGATGCAAACATTAATGAGAGTTGTTACTGTTAAGCACTTACTTCTGAAAATGTATAGTCTTCTAACCATCAGCAGAAGCACCACTGGGACTTTTTAGAAATACAGATGCTCAGGCCTGACCCAGGACCAAATGAACCAGAATCTGCCTTCTAACAAGAACGCCAGGTGACTTGGAAGTACATTAAAGTTTGAGCAGAACTATACTAGTTTGTGCATTGTCATTATCATTGCTTTTTGTGAAACAAAATTCATATTTCATTTTCCTTTAAACTTTTAAAATTATTCACATTACTATTACACTGCTTTTTAGCTAAATTACTGAAATATATACTTTTAATATTGCTGTTTTCTTATAGAATATTCATTTGTTTATTTTTTTAAATGACCCTCTTTTTGGAAACTAAACTTTTTTAGATTGAGAGATGAAAATACTAAAAGAATGGACTTTAAAGATAGTCTAGGAATAACATAAACTCCCAAATAAAAGATTTACTGAAAGGCAAAATTGACATGATCTAGTAAAATTGGATATAGGGGCAAGTGGAAAAGGAATTACTAAGAATAACTCTGGGATTTCTGGATCAGGAAAGAGGCTGGAAGCTGGAACCCATTATTCATCAATGGGACAAGTATGGTTTAGAGAGGGGAAAAAATATGAATTTGATATTGGACATGCTGATGCCTATGGATTTTCCAGCTGGAGATATCTAAAAGACAGCTGGATTCACTGGTTAGGCTCAGGAGATACGTCTGGGTTATTATGATGAAATAATACTGATGCAAGGTTCAGAGAAGACTCTTCCAACATCTGCAGGAAGGCTAGAATGTTCATCTGATCTCTACCCAATCCTGGCCTTTTAACAACATGAGCATGCCAATGTTCACATCTATAATGTCCATGCAATCCTGAGGTGTTTTAGTAAGATATAATGAATTCACCATAAAACCATATTATCTTTACTCTCCCGTGAAAAGGGCCCTCTAGGTCCGGTCTTATCAAGCCCACCTGGGGCAATTTCAGGAAGTCTGAACACAGTAGACTGGATCCAGGTAGAACAATATAGATCCTTGATGTTATTCTAAGTTTGGCTGAAGACAGGCCTTGTCCTCCAAATCCTCCAGCCTAAAATCAGAGGTAATCATAGTCGATTCACTGACATGTGCAAGATGGTATATTTCTCCTCATAACGTGTGCATCATGGTTTTCTATGAGACATTTCCTGACAACTTCATTATTCTAAAATAAATATTGACTTTAGACTAAAGTAGAAGTTAGCCCCAAAGGATATAAAGTCTGGAAAGCTGCAAGTGTAAAAAGAAGAAAATATATTAGGTAATGTCTCCCACAAGTATGAAATCATTACTTTCAAAGAGAATTAATTTTTTTTGCCTTTATTTATATTTTTGGTCTTAAAATCTGGCAGTCCAGCGAGTGAAGATATGCTTAAAATGTGATACATTAGTAAATTCAGATGACCTGTGAGAAACTGTCCATTGTGTATAAGTTTTGGAAATTTTTTTTTGAAAAGTTACGTAGTGTACAGTATCAATTTCAGAGCTCCAGTTTATTGGGATAATTTTTCTTTTATAGACAGCACTACCTCTAGATACCACAACTGCTGCAGGTGTGAAAGGAAAACTGCACTCATGCCCATTTCATAATGTTCCTTTAATTAAAGGGATATTTAAATTCTAAAAATAGAGAACCTTATTTAGGCAGGAAGCAAACAGTGCCTCTCTGGTGGTGGCTTGTGTTTTAGCTGAGTTTGGTTCTGTGGGGGCCTGACTCCTTTATTCCACTTGTGGGATACTTTCTCTTAGTCAGGGAAGAGGTACTTCAGAGTAAGCATGATTTCAATGTTAAAACAAGGAACTTTTATTTTGACCCTGTCTTGCCTCTAATACACAATACCCTCATCAAAATAAAAATTAATAAAAAGAAGTTGGTCAGTTACTATATGTCTTTTGCATAAATTTAAGAAAAATACTCAGTTTAGTCATTTTGCTAGGTAGCTTTTCAAATAAGTAAATTTCCATTTGTTTTGGTACCCAGAGTCAGTAAACATTTGTGGGAAGTACAAATAGGACCCCAATGCCGGTGGGTGGGTGGAACATTCAAAAGGTGGGAAGAACTCTATCATAGTAACACCAGCTGCTGGAGCAGCTCCTTCTCATTGCTGCTTTGATATAGAAGAAAAGTTTTCAGAGATCTCACATGCCTATTATTTCTTTGAGCTTCCTTCTCTATGCCAGGTGCAGCAAAATATGGTTTCAAAGAATAAATAGTCTTTGTCCATTAGCTGTGTTATTTCAAAGATGTCATTTTTGAGCTAAGCGGGTAATATTCTAGTTACTTCACATACAATAGGCAGGCTTTATTTTAGATCTTTCATGTCTATTATCTAATTTGATCTTCATACTGTTCCTAAGCTAGTGGAGTATCAGCTATGGAGATATCTATTATTATTTCTTAATTCTCACCCTCCGCATCATCACATTCCAGGAAAGAACAGATTCTCCTCCGACAAGAACCTGATGCACCAGGGCACCATCAATTAGACGAGAGGTAGACATTTGATACCAGGTAAATGTGTCAATTAAATTCCTATTTATAGGAATTTATAATTGGATACAGATAAAATATTAGAAGCAATGAATGAAGCCATGCTGGATCTATTGCAAGCCTTTAGAAAGACTGAAGAATGATGCAGGGACAAAGCTCAACTTGGCTCTAATAAAGACTGACTGACTCAGAATCCCCATTCTATTTCAATTCCTGGATTCACTTGCTTCTGAGGCTTACAACATTTCCTGTCCTTGGGGGTTCAAAAGATGCTCTGTATCTTTAAAATTATTCTCCCTTTCTGCTTAAATTACCTTGAGTGAAGGACTGTGAGTAGATTTTATGAACTGAGTAAAGCATGCAAACAACACATCATCTCTAAGAAAAGACCACTCTCCTAATTTTATTGATGAATAAATAGCGTTTAAGTAAATTTCCTAAAAATAAGATGGAACTGAAATGTATATGACTCCAAAGTCTGTGCTTTTCACCACGAGATAAGTCTAGATCTAAAAATGAAGATTCAAAACAATTGCTCATTAGACACAGACAAGCAGAGAGCATCCATGTTTTCATTCACATCATTAAGTCCAGGGAAGTGAGACTTCCTGCTCCGTGGCTGAGCTGGCCGTCTTTCAAGGACTCCAATTCTAATTACTTTTGCAGAACACCACATCTGTCTGCAGTCCGTTTGACCCATCTCCTCCCAAGTAAAATTTTCATTTTTTTTTCTTTTGGTCAATTTTCTATGCACAATTTATCATCGCTAGACCATCCTTAATGTTTATCTTGTGGACTGTTTCCCAGAAGAAGCTGACATACATGTTTCTCTTCCTAACTAGCCATAAACCCACAGTTACTCATAATTTCTCAACAGCTCAGCTTTAGGGTTTAGCTATTAGCCTTTCTTTATGGAGAGAGCAAGCTCACTTAAGTGATCCTGTTACCATTTCTGAGCTCTCTTGGCTCTTAGCCTGGGATGTGGAACCTCACCACTCTATCACCCTATATAACTGCTTGGCTCACACATATCTGGATTTGAGCCACTTTTTGATTCAATGATTATGTTTATGGCTTAGGGTAAGATGTTTTTATTGTAGTTCAAGCAAAAACCTATTGCTTTGCTATAAATCCATCAATTTTGGTTACTTCAGATTTGTTACACTCCTAACATTATGACCTCAACAAGGATTTGTAAAAATCATCTTGATGTCTTCCACTTTAACAAACACTGTCCCTAGTTTTTTATATTCTTTTGTGTTCTGTTTGTATACTTTGTAACAAACTTTTACTCAGAGCAGATGCTACTTTGTATTTAACTTTCTTCCACCTAACCTGTTGGGAGACACTTTTTCCTACTGCAAATTCTTTTCAATATAATTTGAGTGGCTGTATCCACCATACTAGATGTTAAACTTGTTAGTGTTTCTAGTTACTTCTTTAAACAGAAATGCTTTCACCTCAGAGCTGCCAAGGCTTTCAGGTGACAAGCTCATACTCACCCCCTCTTACCATGAATCATGAATGTTCACAAGCTTTGGTTCCCTGTAAACAAAAACCACACTGGCAGCAGGAAAGCTGATCCCAGAATATTACCAATTTTTATTTTGCCTGATAGGGGATCAATATGCACCCATCTCTTTCTTGGAAGTAATCTGACAGATTTTGAGAGTTGGGAATCACCAAGTTGACATTTTCTATACTGGTAGCCATACGGGTCAGTAGGGGACGTGCAGTCTAACTTGAAATTAGTGTTTTCTCTGGTCAGAGTTATACATGTCTATACTCTCACATTGTCTTCCCAAATGTCTTATGGAAAAAAAAAATCTTGTGTTGTAGTTTCTCTTTTCTGACCACAGGTAAGATTCAGAGGGACTTAGGGTCTTTCTGGCACTATTAGGGAATACCTTTCTGTTCTTCTCATTTGGGTCATCAGGCTTGTAGAAGATTTGTATGCCTCTTTTGACAGTGATTTAGGTCCAGAGCAATGTAAATCTGGGTAATAAAAACCTACAACATATTCTTAAAACACCTATGCATATATTTTTGACACAAATGAATTCATTTCCTTATCAAATACAAATACAATTTCTTATGAAAATGGAACCACACAGTTTAAAAAAAATTAAAAAGAGAGGTAAGAAAAAAGAGGTAATTTATGCTCCCTAACATGCTCAAACTTACTCTTTTTTTTTTCTTCAATTTTTTTAAGATGTTGATGAACCTTTATTTATATACAGTGCTGAGAATTGAACCCAGTGCCTCACACATGCTAGGCAAGTGCTCTACCACTGAGCTACCAAACCAGCCCCTATCCACTCTTATTTTAAGCGAAAACCTAGTTTAAAAAGCTACACAATTTGCTACTTTGTTATTCAGTTTCTAAAAGCAACAATGTATTCAGTTCACCTGGTATTAATATTTCTTGATTCTCCAAAAAACGTGTTTCTGATGAGCGTGATCCTTCTGGGCCACACTACATTCTGCTCTGGGCCTCTCCCTTCTGGAAAGTTCTCCATTCCATCTTCCTGAAGCAGCTTGAAGAAGCCTCTTCTCCTGCCTTTCCTCATGGCCACCATGAATTGTTTCTTGGCTTTGCAGCTAATATCAAGTGTAAAATGGCCACAATGATGTCAGTCTCAGCTGTTTCTGTGCTGCTTCTGAGCTCAAGACTAAGTGAATGACTCAGCCAGAATTAGTAACCTTACCATGAAAAGATCAGACTATTTTGAACCATAACCAACATAGATTTAATGCAGTCAACATATTTATCCAACACAAATTAAATATCGACATCCTCAACCTGTGTGCTAGGCAAAGAAGATTTTATGAAGGCGGGAACACTGTTTGCAAAGTTGACAGTTAGTCAAAGATACTAGTGACTCCTCCAAATTTAAACTCACTGGGATTCCTTGGACCTCATTCTCCTCAACTACTCAAGCATTTGATGTGGCTGTCCTATTATCCCTCCAATCCAGCCCTGGATTCTCTGACACCCACAATTCCAAGTTGGTGGTGTTCTCTTTTTTTCTCTTACTGTATACTCCCTTCACAGTATCTGCTTCCTCCAAATGTCTCAGAAGTTTTTGCAAGCCACACACCTACAGTTGTCTCCTACACATGACTTCTTGACTGTACTCAGGAGTTGCAAGTAATAGAAACCTAACATGAACTAGAATAAATTTTAAAGGATCCCAGGCAAGAATGAAGCTGAGCTAGGAACCCCTGAGATCAAGGACTCAGAACATCTAGGATTTTTAAGTTTTTTTTTTCTTCCTTTGTGTGTCTATTTTATTTTCCTCCATGCAGACCATCTTTAGTTTATATCTATTTTGTTCTAGGGAGCAGGAAGACTTGGCTGAAATGTCTTGGTCTGAATTCCAGATTTCTAATAGAGGATATCGGTTGGCTCAGCTTAGGCTTAGGTCTTGAATAAATCCATTTTGCCTGGTGGAATAGTCAAGGGAAGGAGGCAGAGTCTTACCTTGGACCAATCAACTACAACTAAGTGATCACAAGACAATGGTATCTGTCATGGTTTTAGAAATTAAATGTCCCCCCAAAGTTCTTGTGTTAAAGCAGGAGGTGAAATGATCTGTTGTGAGAGCCGTGACCTAATCATTCCATCCTAGTTTGAATGCACTGACTGGGAGATAACTGTAGCTCAGTGGGGCATGGCTAAGGAGATAGGTCCCTGGGACTATGTCCTGGAAGGGTGCATCTTTCCTGTGGCCTCTTTCTCTCTCCCTCTCTGCTTCCTGGCTGCCATGAGCAAAGTAGCACTCCTCTACCATGCCCTTCCGTCATGATGTTCTGTCCTACGTTGTGACCACAGCAATGGAGCTAACCATCTATGGACTGAGACCTCGGGACCATGAGCCAAAATGAATTTTTCTTCCTTTAAGTTGTTCTTGTTGGGTATCTTGGTCACAGTGTTAAAAAGCTAACTGATAAAGTGTCTCTAACCATCATCTCCAGACTTAACCTCCCATCTGAGCACATAAAGAATCTGCTGGATATGGTCACATGCTGCCACATCAAATTTAACAAGAGAGAAAATGATATTATCATTCCTCACACAAATAAGACATCTGCACCATTTGTGAACTCCATCCTTATTCTTTGTGAATAAACATTGCTATCATTCTCTCATCCTTGGCCAAAAATTGAACCATCCCATTTCATCTCTTTCTCTTTCTTTGGTATATAGCCATCAATTTGTAATAGTTAATATTTAATGAATATTTACTGTATGCCATTAAATGGTATGTATGCTATCTCATTTGATTTTCAAAACAAACCCCTGAGGGAGATACTATTGGTAAAGCCACTTTACAAAGGAAACTAAGCTAAAAAAATTAAGTAATTTACCCCAGCTCACACAAATGCTAAGTAGTGACACTAGAATGCAAATGTAAGTCTGTTCAACTTCAGATCCAAAGCTTTAGCAATCATACCATGCTATCTCATTGCTTCTTGAACATTTAGTTAATAGTCTTGATATCTCAGTCAATACAAATCCTTCCCCAATAACCATATACACCACTTAAACAGCCCAGGCACTGTCATTCCCTGACAGCCACTGAGATTTCTGATACTTCAATGATAATCTGCAGTCAAGTGTGAGAAACCCAAATTTTTTCAGGAGTTCCAGTGCTATGTTCCTTGATGGTGTTCTACTACAATCTCTAATAGTTTGTTCACTAGTTTAACTGCTTTTAAAATAATTTATTAGCTTCTTCTGTTTTCCAAGTCATTCATTCTTCTGTATCTTCTATATTTTTCACGACTCACCAGATACTTACAAAAATCTCAAAACATAAAATACTTCAGATGAATACAACTACTTATTGAATGTTTATGCTTGGTGTGACTACTTATTGTTGGCCAAGATTTTAGATACACTGAGACTATTCCTAGGAAAAACTTTCCCATAATATGCCTCAATTTTGACTCTGATGAACACAATTCCTTTGCCAGGGAACATTCGCCCTTGGAATGTTGATCTCCCTTCAGTCACAATCTTCTATTGGCCCTTGTTGAATTTCTACTGGTTATGTTTATAGTGATAGTAGGGGGACTTTAAAATGGCAATCAATGATCCTTGGCTCCTCTATTCACTCCTTTGTGGAATCTCTTTCTTCATATGTAGTCTGAACCTAGCAACTTGCTTCTACCCAGTAGAATACAGCAAAGGTGACATGACATCACGTTCATAATTAGGATTATGATGAAAGATTATGAAGTCTCTTGCTGGGAGACTATTTTGTTCTTGTCTTGTACACTTTGATAAAGCATGGTGACCTATTGGAGACACCTGTGTGGCAAGGAAATTAGCAAAAACAAAATCCTCCTAACCACTATGTAAGAGTGGAAACAAATCATCTCCAGTCAAGTCTTGAGACAACCCAAAAGTGTAGAATTCATCTCTGCCTGGATTTCTGATCACAGAAACTGTGGATAATATGTATTGAATTGTGACAAAATTTTGTGATAATCTGCTATTCAGAAATAGTTTAATAAAGTAACAGAATTTTTAAATTTATTTTTTATTAGTTCTGATCAGTTATACATGACAGCAGAAAGCCTTTCAGTTCATTGTACTTTTTATTACTCTGACTGTACACAATGTGGAGAGACAACACATGTGCAGTCATACATGTACCTAGGGCTCATCTCATTCCACCATCTTTCCTACTCCCATCCTCCAACCCCTTCACTCCCTCCCCTTGGCCCAATCAAAATTCTTCCATTCTCTCCACCTCACCTCCCCCATTATGGATCAGCATCCACTTATCAGAGAAAACTTTCAGCCTTTAGTTTTTTGGGATTGGCTTACTTTGATGAGCTTGATATTCTCCAACTCCATCCATTTACCTGCAAATGTCATAATTTTATTCTCTTTTAATGCTGAATAATATTCCATTCATCTGTTGGAGGGCATTTAGGTTGGTTCCACAGTTTAGCTATTGTGAATTGTGCAGCTATAAACATTGAAGTGGCTGCTTCACTGTAGTTGTTGTTTTTAAGTCCTTTGGGTATAGAACGAGGAGAGGGACAGCTGTGTCAAATGGTGGTTCCATTCCAAGTTTTCAAAGGAATCTTCACACTGCTTTCCAGATTGGCTGCACTAATTTGCAGTCCCACCAGCAATGTATGAATGTGCCTTTTCCCCCACATCCTCACCAACACTTATTGTTATTTGTATTTTTGATAACAGCCATTCTGACTGGAATGAGTTAAAATCTTAGAGTTGTTTGATTTGCATTCCTCTAATTACTAGAGATATTGAATTTTTTTTCATATGTTTATTGATTGATTGTGTATCTTCTTCTGAGAAGTGTCTGTTCCACTCCTTAGTTCATTTATTGATTGGATTGTTTGAGGCATAACAATATCAGACCTTAAACTATACTACAAAGCCATAGTAACAAAAACAGCATGGTATTGGCACTAAAATAGACATGTAGACCAATGGTACAGAATAGAAGACACAGAGACAAACCCACATAAATATTAGACAAAAGCACCAAAAACATACATTGGAGAAAAGCTAGCCTTTTCAACAAATGGTTCTGGGAAAACTGGAAATCCATATGCAGAAAAATGAAATTAAACCTCTCTTTCCATATACAAAATTCAACTCAAGGACCTATGAATTAGTCCAGAGGAAAAAGTAGGCCCAAATCTTCATCACACTGGATCAGGCCTTGACTTCCTTAACAAGATCCTAAAGTGCAAGAAATAAAATTAAGAATCAATAAATGGGATGGATTCAAACTAAAAAGCTTCTTCTCAGCAGAAACAATCAATGTGGTAAAGAGGGAGCCTACATTTTGGGAGAAATTTTTTGCTATATGCATGTGAGATAGAACACTAATTTCCAGGATATATAAAGTAACAAATTTTTAAAAATCTCACAAATATAATCATGTATTTGACTGTTTGGGGGCAAATTATTTTAACAATGGTTTACCTCTTATATGAATCAATCAATAAGCTATTCTTGTTCATCCTGAGTGTTAGGAAGAGGAGACAAATGCAAACCTGAGGCTATTCTTCCTTGAACACTCCAATGTTGGAGACTAAGCAGCAAGTACACTCCCAACATAATTATGGAACAGTTCAGTTTAAAGGGTCATTTCATCATCATTAACTCATGTGAGATTTTCAATGTAACTTCTTTCCAAGGTCACACAACTGACATTCTTAAGACCACTAATTTCTTAATGTATTTTTTTTCTCGCCTAAATGCCACAATCTAAAAATTTTAAATTCAAAACTTAAACATATAGCATATTTCTTTAGAGGATTAATGAGAACAGAATAAGGGGAAATTCTCTTTATGAGCTGAAATGATTGCAGAATTAATCCCAAAGAGAATGCAAATAAGACTGTCAAATAGGGCTGCGGCTGTAGCTCAGTGGCAGAGCACTTGCCTATCACGTGTGAGGCACTGGCTTCTATCCTCAGCACCACATAAAAATAAACAAATAAAATAAAGGCATAATTTCCATCTGTAACTACAAAAAAATTTAAAAGGACTGTCAAATAACCTGTTATCTGTTGTATCAAAGATATTAAAATTATTGACTCCTTCTTACGATGCTGTGACAACTTTGGTTTTAATAACAATGTTCTCTATGGTGATAAAGAACAAAGGGTCACTCACTACCTGATGATGATGGTAAGTATCATATTCCTATTTTAAAAGATCATAGGAAGATAATTGAATGCATTTTCTTGGGGACAGAATTTTTACACTAATCTTATCATCAAATATTTCTGTTCTGTATAAGCAACAGTCAACTTTCTGTTTGTGAAGAAAATAAAGATTCATTGTTTCTCTCTTTTTTTTCCCCAGAAGCAGCACTTTAAGCCACACATAAGGGTGTACCACAGAAACTGTCAAGTACAAAACTGTTTGTGAATGAAGTTATCTATTTTAGGGGGGGGGGGGAAGATCGAGAAAACAAATTCCATATGCATATTAAAAGTGCTCTCTATCTCCAAGAAGTAAACAATACTCTAACTTGAAATTACATTTTAAAATTACTTACTCTTTTTGTATGAGCATATGTGAAGTATATAGTCAAATTTACTTAATATAGTCATCAATAAATAATTCTTTGTCATGGTCACTGCAAGGACCCAACCCAATACCAAATTTGAATACTCCTCCCATAGTATGTTCCTTGTAATACATTGCAGGAAACTTTCGTGGAATGGACAAATGGTTAGAGAGAATGAATCTGTGCCACAGAGTATCTGGTCAACATCAATTCCTGCTCCCACATCAACTGTTTTCTCTGGAATTCTGTCTTTCATTCAATGCACACTTAGAAAAGAGCATTAAGAAGTGGAAATTCACGCCAGGTAGGGTAATCCCAGGGGCTCAGGAGGCTGAGGCAGGAGGATCGTGAGTTCAAAGCCAGCAGCTTCAGCAATTTAGCCAGGCCCTAAGCAACTTAGAGAAAACCTGTCTCTAAATACAATATAAAAAAAGGCTGGGGATCTGGCTTAGTGGTTGAGTGCCTCTGAGTTCAACCCCACCAAAAAAGTGGCAAATCTAATTTGTTGTAATTTTTGTTTTATAGCATGGGGAAATATACACATAAATACTAGTATAAAGACAATATTTTTATTTACTTCTTTATTGGCAATACAGGGGATTGAACCCATAAGAACTCAACTACTGAGCTACATGTCACCTCTTAACTTTATTTTTTGACATGTCCTGCTAACTTGCCCAGGCTGGCCTCAAACTTATAATCCTCCTGCCTTAGTCTCCTCAGTAACAGGGATTGTAAGTGTGCACCACCATGCCAGGCAAGGATAGTACTTTTAATAGAATGGTTGGTTTGTGTTTTTTCATTTGCTAAAAGTACTAACATACCACTAATTTTCAATACTGAAGAACTAAAATTGACATAACTTTCATTTTCTAATGTCAGTATTAAGACAAAGACAACAAAGATTTGCAGTCATTTCTTCCCAGTTCCTAACATAGGCTCTGGGGAGCTACAGCTGTAAGCATTCCAAAGATGAGCAAAGAACCTACTCTCAGACTCCTACATAAAAATTCAACATAATTTTGCCCCTCCCCCATTCCTGTGAGTTAATTGCAAGTACATCCTTTAATTTAAATTGTTAAGCTATATATAATATTCCTGAACTTATATTTGATCTTAATTTATAGTCATGTTTGCAAGAAATATTTCCAGGTTGGACAGTGGTAATCAAATTGAAATTTGAGAGCCTATCAAGAAGTTCTTATTACAAAAATAAATTTCCTTATGACGAATACTATCTTGTACTAACATCAATATTTTAAATAGCTGTCAGTTGGAAATTCACAACAAAGAATAGTAAAAGATTTATATCTTCATTCTCTTGGCCAGAAAAACATAATTATTCACATATTTTTTTTTGAAATGGGATATCATTATGTTGTCCAGGCTGGTCTCCTGGGCTAAAGCAATCCTCCTGCCTCAGGCTCCTGAGTAACTGGGACTAAGGTACTTTCTACCATGCCCAGCTGTCCTACGATTATTATTACATGCATAAACCACGAAGGGCAATGGTTACTTTCTAATTTAAGGGAGACAAATCACAAAGGAAAGTGAGACCAAAGAAAGAAAGAACAACTTGATATGGTTTGTGTTCCCTATAATCCCAGCTACTTGGGAGATTGAGGCAGGAGGATCACAATGTCCAGGCCAGCAATTTAGCAAGACCCTGTCTCAAAAATAAAATAAAGGTCTGGAGGTTTAGCTTCATGGTAGAGCACCCCTGGATTCAATCTCCAGTACCAAAACCCCAAAACAAAAGTAAAAACAAAACAAGTTTGGGTTTAGAAGATCCAGTTTCATGTCAGTCTTCATCACTGTGTGGCTTTAAGCAATGTGTTAGCCTTTCATTGGTGAGATAAAAACAACTTAAAGGATAAAAGAACTATTTTAGTTTATAGTTTCAGAGGTTCCATGTTGGGCATCTCCATTGCTTTGGACCTGAAATGAGGCAAAAAGTCATGGCGAGAGGGTATGGTGGAAGAAAGCTCCTCTCATGGCAGCCCCTTCCAGGGCTTCCTTCCTACTTCTTCCAAGGAGCCCCCACCTCCTAACAGTGTCAACAGCTGGGGACGAAGCCTTCAACACTCGACCTTCCTGATCCAATACATACTATTCTGCTCTTGGCCCCCAAAGGCTCATGTTCATCTCACAGTGCAAAACATACTCACTCCATCTCCAAGAGTCCCTGTAGTCTTTTTTATTTTTTAATTTTTTTTAGTTGTAGATGGACACAATACCTTCATTTTATTTATTTAGTTTTATGTGGTTCTGAGGATGAAACCCAGTGCCTAGGCAAGGTGCTACGCAAGTACCCTACCACTGAGCTACAATTGCACCCCCCTGTAGTCTTAATAGTTCCAATACTGCTTGGAAGATCAAGTTCAAAGTCCTCTGAAACTCAAAGCAAACTCTTAGCTGTGAGCCTCTGTAAAAATAATTTTTAAAAAGCAAGTTACATATGTCCAACATACAATGGTAGGACAGTCTGGTGCAAACATTCCCATTTCAAAACGGAGGAAAGGGGCATAGAAGAGGAATGGGAACAAAGCATCCCAACGCATCCCCAAAGGAATGGGACCAAAGCATCTGAACCCAGCAGGGCAAACAGCTCTGTAGCTGGTATCTGGGGCACATGGTAGCAAGATGTGAGCTCAAAAGGGCTTGGGAAGCCCTGCACCTATGTCCTTGCTGGTTGCAGCTCATGGGGCCTCTCTTTTGGGCTGGCTTTTCTCACTGCCTGCAGCTTTCCTCAGCAGATATGCTATGTGTCTAGCATTTCTTTTTCTTTTCTTTTTTATTGTAGTACACAGTCAAATCTTTAATTCTACTGTGTTTGCTTGGAAATAACATTCTCTAATTGTGAATGTAAAATACATCATCATAATAATTGTTCAAGATTATTAATTGTGTCATTCAAATAGTTTATCTTACTAATTTTCTGTCTTCTTGGTTTACTAATTACAATGAGTATGGATTTGTCAATATTCTCTTCTAGTTATGGGTAAGCTTTTGCTTACCTGAATTTTAAGGTGATCTTGTTAGGTGCAGGGATGGTAGATATACCTTAATAGGCTATTCCTTTTATCATATGTAGAGACTATTTTTCTCCCTAGTAGGGCTTTTATTCTTTTTTTTTTTTTTCATTTGTTCTAATTAGTTATACCTGACTGTGGAATGCATTTTAACATATCACACATAAATGGAGTGTAACTTCCCATTTTTCTGGTTGTACATGATGTAGAAATACACCAGTCATGTAATCATATATTCACATAGGGTAATAATGTGTGATTAATTCCACTATCCTTCCTATAAGACTGGAAGACGCCGCACCACACAACACAGATCACCAAAGAGGTTCCACTTTATTACAAAAGGCTGTGTGTTTATATAGGTCTAAGGAGAGGTAGCAGGGCTGGGGTAGATAACAAGTCGCCCGTTTATTGGCAAGCTCTTCCATATGTCAGTTCTGGAGCCCAAGAAGTTAATTCTTATTGGGGCTAAGGCTTCCCACTAGCAGGGTTTGAACATTGGCGCTGGTGGGAACGTTTTGCGCCAGTGAAAGAAACAAAGAGGACCGTTAGACACCATGCTGGGGTTTTTCTCTGGGGTGCTGCTGCCGTTATATGTTTTCCCAACACTTCCCACCCATATATCCCCTTTCCTCCCTCCACTCCCCTTCTGTCTAAACCAAAGTACCTCCATTCTTCCCTGGTACAACCCACCCCCAACTTATTGTGAATCAGCATCCAAATATTGGAGAAAACATTTGGCCTTTGGTTCTTTGGGATTGGCTTATTTTGCTTAGCATGATATTCTCCAGCTCCATCCATTTATCAGCAAATGCCATAATTTCATTCTTCTTTAAGGCTCAGTAATGTTCCATCGTGTATATATACCACATTTTCTTTACCCATTCTTCTGTTCCTGGCATTTCTAACTCCCTAGGGTCCCCACTGCAGTTTTGGCTTCACTCTCACAGGTTTACACATTACCTTCTCAGGGACTGACCACAGGGCACCTGACCCTGTAACACACTGCTTGGCCTCCCAGGCTTTCCTTTTAAATCTGGGTGGAAGCCTCTGTGACACTGTAACTCCAGCACTCTGCATTTCTGCAAATCACAGCCCCATGTGGACAACATGTAGGTCTGCTGACAGTATGATCAGTAGCCAGACCTACTTGGGCTATGGCTTCTCTGAGTGCCTGCATGGTTGAACATGAATCCTGGGGAAATAACTTCATAGGCAGCCTTGGGGAATAGAGCTCCCTAGCAGTAAACCTGGCTAAAAGTCACCAGCAATACCCATGCCACTCTCCCTGAATGCTGTGTGGCCTTAAAATTTCCTCCACTGGATTAATTAGTCCATCATGTTTAAACCATCCTCACATAAAGTCTCAAGACTTGGACAAAATGCACACAAGTTCTTTGCTAGAATGTAACACATGTGGACTAGTCCAGTTCTCAACGGAGTCCTCGTTGCCATCTGAAACGTCATGAGCAGTCTTTATTTTCCACAGCCCCATCAGCATTGTAGGACTCTCACCAGAATTGCTCTGTAAGTTCTGCTTACAGCATTCTAAGGCTTCCGCAGCCTGCATCTCCAAATTTTTCCAAATTCCTCCCACATACCAGTTCCAAAGACTTATGAACTATATGGTAGGGTATAGTCACAGTAATGACCCATTTCTTGGAACCAATTTTCTGTGTTAGCTTTTCATTGCTGTGGCAAGCAACATGAGGAAAACAACTGTCAGGAGAAAAGATGTATTCTGGCTCATGGTTTCACAGGTTCCAGTCCCTGGCAAGCTGGCTCCATTGTTTTGGGCCTGTTGTGAGGCAGAAAGTCATTCAGAAGAAAGCTGTTCACCTTGTAGCAGCTGGGAAGCAGAGAGAGAAGAAGGAGTGGGAGACAATGTATTCTCTTCCAGGGCCTGCCCACAGGGACCTACTTTCTCCCATTCAGTTCTACCTTCTATAGTCTCCAACACCTCCCAATAGGGCACCAGCTAAGGGCCATGCCTTCAACACATGAGCCTTTAGGGGACATTCTAGATCCAAACCATAGCAGGCAATGACCTTTGTGAGTCTACATTCTGCCTCTTATAAGCAGAAATCTTCAGTCTTAAAAATTCTATATTGCAAATCCTCTTTAGATTTGGAAAAGCAACCTATGGTCTACAGCTAATTGCAGTTGCTGAATTACATAAAATCCATTTAAAGTGGTTAAGTATACTCTAGACATAATATTAACACTAATGCTACTGACATTTGTAGGACCTTATTTTGAGGGGTCAGAGAGTAGGAGCTGGGGCGTGGATTAGTAAAAATTAAATTCTGGTTTGAAATTCTACCAAGAGTTTCACAATCTTCTTGAGTAAATCAGAATTTTTAAATTGTTGTAAGAAAAAAAATAACTAAAGATAAGATATCAAGAGGAATGATAAATTTAATATTGTGGGAAGAAAAGGAAGTACTAACGTTTCTATAAGAAAAATATTCTGTGAAATAGTTTAGTTTGAGTAAGTAGTTTTAAGTGCAACAGATGCTCTTTTAAATGATTTTTTTCATAAGAGTTTATCAATTGAACTACTTATATTAGATCCACATGGATTATGGGTTTTTCCCCCTTACTACTTATTATTCTTATTTGACTTCTCTCTTTTGATTATTTAGGTCTGCTCTCCTGTGCTTCTCATCATCTTTCTGATCTGAAAATCAAAATATGTGACTTCTACTTTCAAGTTCAGGAGGTCATGTTTCAAACATGGAAGTTATTACCAATAATTATACTAAAAACCATGTGAGAGGCCGTTCTGGAACAAGAATCTTGGCCTTTGAGCCCTGAGTCTATTTTTATTGTCAAGTATTTCATATATTTGTTTTTGTCTACTATTCCCCAAGGAAGCAGCAAGAAAACATGTGATGATCAGCATCCATAGGTCAAGCTTCAGCCCGGGGGGGATTAGAAGAATCTCATGTGAGAACTCTCAGAATGCCTTGAATGCTGCTACTGCTAAGATCCCTTCCAGAGAATCTTACTTTCTGGATATTATTTATTCACTTGGAGGGAAAAAAAAAACAGAATGGATAACACTAATCATTGTTTAAAAAAAAACAATAATAGAAACACATTGTGTTTCCAGGCTGCATTAAAAAAGGCATATGGAATGCATAAAGAATGAGGTACTTTTGTTTTGATATTAGACAGATGTTTATTGTCTTCATTTGGAGTTTCCATAGCCAAAAAAGAAGAAAGGATTTTAACAAAAATTTCAATGATGAGTGAGTGGGATTTTAGGAGGCAGGAATAATGCAACTTGGGGAAAAAATTTTAATGCTTAATTTTAATATATAAGATCGATTAATTTTCTAAATGTAGTGATTTGGTCTATATACATTAAAAACAAACCAAAAAGAAAAAAAAATGATTTAAATTAAAACAACTGGTATTTAGAGTAGACATCTTTCATCTTTTGGAGATTCTTAACATAATAGATTCTTACCTTATCTCTCTGGGATAGAACAAAGAGAAACCCCGTTGAATGCTTTCAGCTTCAGTGACAGGAGAAGTATGAGTATGAGATGCGCAAGCTTCAGATTCCCAAGAATCCACTTGACCGCCAAACTTAATAAGTAAAATGGAAAGAATATCTGTCTTCCTCACAGGATACGTGAATTGTTGATGTGTAAAACAATAATGCAAAAATATTAATAATATAATCTCTCCATGAATTTATAATTCAGTAAAGACCCTATGAACAATTCCCATGTAAGCCAAAATACCTGAATACTATGGAAGAATAAGCAGTGCAATTCGCCTCTCCCAGGGAAGTAAATGTTAATTTGTCTGAAGGGATTGGGAAGGTTTCACAGAAAAGGCAGCATTTGAGCTGAGATTTCAGGATAAGAACCAGTTCCAGCTGCAACATGGCCAAGTGGAAAGGGCATTAGGAAGTGTTGGCGCCAGAAGCCAGAAGCACCCAGTCTGCCTGAGTTGCTGTTGGCTAGACAGGAAGTGACAGTGAGTGGACTTGCTGATTTCACAGTGGGCATATCAGTTTTTGTCTATCTGTGGATAGAAATGCTACTGATGAATGAGATTTGGGCCTAAATTCTAATATTCATGTTCTACCTTTCAAATGGGAAAAACTTCTGCCTTAGGATGGTAATCCCTAATCTTGCAACTAGGAAAAAAATTTTAATGCCTAATTTTAACATATAAGAACTACCAAGTTCTAGTTCAAGACCAAGGATCTGCCATCCACTGTTAGTTGCTTTCACTGGTTAAGACTATTTGACATTCTTTCATGATTTCTTTTACAACCACAATGATCTCTTATCCTGTTTTAGTTTAGAGTATTATTGAAAGTTATAAAGTGTCACTTTCTTTTCATTTTGAGCTTATAACAGAGAACGAAAAGCAACAAAATAATAGGGACAGCTCTGTAACTGATCCTGTCTCAAACAATAAAAATTAGTTTATTTCATCTTGGCTCCCCCAGTTATCTCACCATAAATATTTTCAGGGCTTGAGTTTAGATTTCTGGGTTGAAAGTGGCTAATCTCATTAGACATGGATCCAGTATTCATCACATAAAACTAATAAGGATATTAGAAATTGATTAAAAACTAAGATCCAGTAAATAAGTAGACAAAATACACAATTCATAAAAGACAATGTGACTAGTAAGCATATAGGTAAAAATTATATATATTAGGAATAATTAAACAAATTATCCTATACTAGGAAATACAGGAAGAAATTAGAAATCCAATATATTGTTAGTGGCAATATAACTTGGAATAATCCTTACAAAATTTATTTGCTTATAAAATTTTTTTCTATGATTGTAGGTGATTATACTAAGAAGATTCTCTAAGAAGGATATAGTCTTTACAAGTTTATTGGGTTACTGTAGAAACTTTATAAATGATTTTCTAGTTTTCATCCTAGTGCCACAAGCCCAGCACAAAAAATTTTCACAGTGATCCACTTCTCTGCTCAAGATTCCTAATAGCTTCCCATTTTCCAGGGTAAAAAAGGCCAAGTCCTCAGGAGGACTACAGGCCCATGTGGGATGCTCTGCCCCACTCCTTCCACTCCATCCACAAAGGCCTCTTGGCTGTTCCTTGAACAAGCTAGATACACTCCTACCCTAGGAACTTTGTTCTTAGTATTTTCTACCTCTGGGCTCACCCCCAAGGCCCACTGAGTCTCACTCCTGTTTCCCTTCGACCCTTTGCTCACCTTTCATCTTTCCAATGAGGCCTGCCTTGACCTACTCCATTTAAAAAATTGATTCTCGGGCTGGGGTTGTGGCTCAGTGGTAGAGCGCTTGCCTAGCATGTGTGAGGCACTGGTTGATATTTATTCATATAAATAAATGAATAAATAAATTAAAGGTCCATCCATGTCTAAAAAAAATTTAAAAATTCTCTTCCCCTACCCTGAAACCAGCTTGATTCTTAATCCCTCTGTATCCTAGTCTTCTTCTTTTACATATTATATAAATTACTATGTTTATGTTCTTTTTCACACAATGCAAGTTCCACAAAAGCAGAGATTTTCTGTTTCAGGATACAGATGCATCCTGGAAACTTGGAATACTTCTGGCACATTCATAGAGGCAGTCAATAAATAATGGTTGAATAAATTTTAACGAGGCTGGCTAACTGAAGTCATTGCAGTGGGATTCAATCTTTTGTGACCAGCTATTTTACAAGGGGGGAGAGCCCTATGTACTGGGCATTTTGAACATCGAAGAGGAAGCTGTGACATCCTCTCTCTCAGGGTGAACCAGGATCCTTTGAGAGTTTTGGCATTCAGGAATGACTGACAGATGCACAAGAGAGCTCAATATAATATTTTGGACTGATACAAAGAACAGCTTATGTCTGGCAACACTGGGCTAGCTTCTTTCATTGAAGGAATAACCTGAAAAGTAGAGTTTGGTCTCAACTGTCGTCTGAACAGAGCAGATGTCAGGTCAGTCACAGAAACCCTGATCTGTGGCTAGTTCCCACATATTTTACAAAGCTCTTCTATCTTCTGTGCCCATCATTGTTCCCTCCAGAACTTGTCAGGGTAGCTCCACTTTTTCACTGTCACAAAGGCTTCCCAGGCTTACCTCTCTTTGGGTGTTAGGAAGCCCAAGTGTGTGGCGGATGGGGAGTTCAATTACTATGGGCTTAATTAACAGTGTTATCTAGTAGTTTTCTTAGAAATACTTATTCTTTTTTTTTTGAGAGAGAGAATTTTTTAATATTTATTTCTTAGTTTTCGGTGGACACAACATCTTTGTTTTATTTGTATGTGGTGCTGAGGATCAAACCCATGCCAGGCGAGCGCGCTACCACTTGAGCCACATCCCCAGCCCAGAAATACTTATTCTTACTACGTAAATTTTTTGTTATACCCAAAACACATATAATATTGAATACTAAGCTTAATATAATTTTTATTTCCCCCTTTTTTTCTAACAGGAGGTAATAATAACAGTCTATGTATGTGTCCATATGACAGGCAGACATCTGATTTTCCTTATCTCCTCTTAGAGGAAGATAATCAAAATAGAATATTAACATTGAAAAACTTGCAATGTGAGCTATCCTATGGGCTTAGAACTCTAATTCATAACTCATGGGGATAGGAAATTGTCTTTGTGACCTACCTCAGAAATTCTCATTTAGTAGCTGTTTAGAGAACACTACAAATCTGTACTTTTGAGTATTCTAGGTGGTTCTGATGAAGAATTTCACAGGGCCCACTGGCAAACCCTTAAATACACCTCAGACAGAATGTAGAAAGGAGGATGAAAATGAGAGACTAACCAAAAGTTAAACATGTAATGTACTACATGATAATAATAAGGTAGTAACAAATGAGCAGCAGCAGATTCTTGGGAATTAGTCATCAAATGTTATTAATGAGTATATAAACTACTAAAAGTGCACACAGTCATTGATGGAGGAATGGATTTTATGAAATTCAATGTGCTCCTTTAAAGAATGATAGAGCGATACTAAATATATCTTGTGTGATTCCATGTGAAAAAAACCAAAAGCTCATACATTTATCAGATATTTGAAATAATAGCAAGTTCAAGAAAAATCAATCTTGAATAGTTCAGTCCTTTGGCTTTTCACAGACATGGGAACTGGCTGTGGGTGTTACCTGGATGGTGGAACCCATCCAGGGGTCAGTTTTGGTTTTGTAGTCTCTTTTAGGGAGTTCTAGCAATAACTGACTCTATTATTTCCCAGTGGTTTTCCTTTTTAAGTATTTAATATAAAGCCCATTCAATTTATTGTTCCATGGGATTCTGCTGGCAAAGATTAGCTAGTCTGAAAAACATTCTGAAACAATCATAAAAGACCCATTCATGAAATGTAAATTGTCACTATTATAATAATGATGACTGGGGATTCAGCTTAGTGGTAGACTACTTGCCTACCACATATGAGGCCCTGGGTTAGATCCCCAGCAGTGGGAAACAAAGCAAAACAAAAAACAAAACTATATAGTAATGTGGAAAGATGTTTGCAATCATTGAATTCAAAATTCTATATTTATTAAGATTATAATTATGAAAAACCACAAACTTTGAAGTCAATTGTTAATAACTGGGATACTGCAGAGGGATGGACTCACCTTTTCAGCAAGGCTGATGAACTAGGTAGCATTTTATTATTCACTGCTTGGAAAAGGGGAGGCAAAGGGCGAATATGAAGTATGAGTTGCCTCACGTAAGGCCCATAAGACATGATTTCTCTCTTCCACTCTTGGGAGACTAATAAGCCACATGCATAAATCCATCAATCTATCCCTTGATAATTCAGCTCATTTTTTATTACAAGGGTAGATGTCCTCTATTCTTTATATTTCTATAAGTTTTATTTGCACAATTTAAAAAGTCAGTATGTTAATTATATATATATATATATATATATATATATATATATATATATATATATTCCCATTATAATATTTCTTGTCCCTCAAAGAGGTTCATGTAATTTCAAAGAAAACATTCTATTTACTCTTGGGATAGTCATTAAACTCTCGCAGCCTATATCCTCATCTGTACAACAGGGATGCTATGAGCTTTGCCTATATCAGGTATGAGATGCAGTATACACAGCAGGTTGGAAAAACGGTGAGATTCAGAGCCAGGGAGTCAAAAAGTTCTAATTACAGCTCTGAAATTTAGTCATTGTGTAAAGTCGGACAAATTATAAAACTTCTCAGAGCCCCAACTTTGAAATGGGGCAACATCTACCTTATAGGATATATGCACATGTGGTATTTAAAATATTACCTTTTGCACAATAGGTACTCTACATTAAATGGAAAGTATCATTGTAAAAGTGCTTTGTGAACCACAAAAATATATTAGTGGGGCTGGGGATGTGGCTCAAGCGGTAGCGCGCTCGCCTGGCATGCGTGCAGCCCGGGTTCGATCCTCAACACCACATACAAACAAAGATGTTGTGTCCGCCGAAAACTAAAAAATAAATATTAAAATTTCTCTCTCTCTCTCTCCCATTCTCTCTTTAAAAAATATATATTAGTAAATGCAGTATTGATAGTGATAATAGAAAAAGGGACAACAGTCATGAACAAAATTGGCAAGGGAAGAGCAGAAGTGCTGGGAATATAACGTGTTTACAGAGGGGTGAGTAGCATGGCACAGTTAGAAGATGGGTTTCTGGAGAAAATAATGCGATTTTTATTTTCAAGAATATACGATAACACTGAAAGCATTATAAGAAAAACATAATAAGATGTATGTTTTATGTGGTATATATACACAATGGAATATTAATCAGCATTAAAAGACTAAAATTATGGCATTGCAGGTAAATGGATGGAGGTGGAGAATATATCATGCTTAGTGGTAATACCAAAAAATCAAAGGTCAAACGTTCTCTTTGACAAATGGATGCTGATCCATGATTGGGGGGCAGGCATGGGAAGAATGGAGGAACTCTGGATTGGGCAAAAGGGAGGGAGGGGAAGAGGTATGAGTCAAAAAGAATGGTGAAAAGGAAAGATGGTGGAATGAGAAGGACATCATTACCCTAGGTACATGTACAATTGCACAAATGGTGCGACTCATGTAAATGGAAAAATGAAAAGTTGTACTCCATTTGTGTATAACGAATTGAAATGTATTCTGCTGTCATGTATAACTAATTAGAACAACAACAACAAAAAGATGTATGTTTTAGGAAAATCACTGTGTAGTATGTAGAGAATGGGATGGAGGGAATCAAGTTGGAGGCAGGACAACCACTTGGTGAAGATACAAGAGAGCATGAAATTGAACTAGAACAATTGGTGGAAAAGGCTGGATCTGAGAGGCACAGAGAAGAGATAGGAGGCTGTTACAAGAATGCAGTGAAATAATGGGAAAACTCCAGCAGAGTAAAGGTATAAAGGAATAAGAATGGCAAAGAAAGAAACTAATGTGTTTTCATGAGTAAAGAGGGATTCAACAGGATTTCAAGAAGGGAACTAGGAGAATGATAATCCCATTGTTCGAGACAAGAGAAGATGAGTTAAGTTTTGGACAAGAAGGGTCAGAGGCATTTAGAGATGTCTAATAGGCAAAGCCCAGGAGACAGATCTGGGCTTCCTACGCAGAGTTGGAAGTCATCACTGTAGAGATGAGAACTGAAAGAATGGGAAAGAATGAGAATCAAAAAAGATCATGATCTCCATAATCATAAATTATAGAAAAGAGCCTAAAAATGTGACATATTTACACAAGCACTAATAAGAGAGGACAGAAGTTGCCTAAACAAAAACTTTACCAGCAATGAATTTGTAAAGAGTAATACAGTATGAATAGGATCAGTAAAAAGTTTACTGACTTATTAAATTTGTGATTTTCACCTTTACCATATAGACAAAAATGCTAATAAAATAACTGTGTTCCTTCATGTATAAAAATTAAAACTGGCCAAAATGCAATGTTTCTAAATGTTTGCTATTAAATTAAACCAAATCTTTTTCCTTTGTATCAATAAATATGCAAAAAGAGACAAATTCAAAAATTTCAGTGTTTATTTACATATTACGTTATTGAAAACAATTGAAAATTCAACAGAAAGTCAGCAAATGTTTATAGTGCTGGAGACAGGCAGGCCTAAGGGAAAATGAGTCTTGGAGTCCCATAGAAGTTGAAATCTTGATGGCAGAACTTCAAACGTTGAAATCACTTGCCAAGGAAGTGCCATACTTGGTCTGTGTTTAACATGGGGGGAGAAGGGTGTAAGGAAGAGGTGAAGAGGAGTGGGGGTGGGAAGGGAGGAAGGAAAGCATAAGACATTTAATTCAGACCTTTAGGAGACATTTAAGCAGATGAAAAGAGTCACATTTGTAGTATGTTATGTTTCTCTAATTAAAGCCACTTCCCTCTAAACTCGTGTCCTATGTTCTCTTTCATTTAACTCACGCCTCATATAAAACTACATTAAAAATTCGAGAGCCTTACCAACTTATTTCCTACCCCATTTGAGGGTCATTTTCATTTCTAATGAACAAAACAGAAGTTAGTATCCTAGTTACAACAAGAAGGGTCTAGGAAAACCTTTTACTGTAAAATTCCAATTTTACAGTTCCACCCAATTCCCCAAATGAGATAGTATTGCAAGAAACAATCTGTTAGTTTAGCATATAAGGAACACATCTTGCCTTCCCATGCAATCGTATCTAGGATTTTATTCCTTTCTAAACATCTTGCAACTCAACACATAGTAAATAGTTCTCATTTTCCCCTCCAAATTTGTAAAGTGAAAGGGACTCTTGTATTTTATATTAAAAGGCCAAAAGCCTTGCAATATTTTGAAAGATTAAATCATTATGTGCATATGCTCCCATGTTGAATTTTTACCATAGAATATCCTTACTTGTTTCTCAAAACAGTTTCAAGTAAAGGTAATAAAAAACATGGTATTTATTTTCAATCCTATTATAAATTTTAAGAGCTTTAGTTAAAAATGAGTTATATATTAAAATGATGAGAGCTAATAAGGAATCTTCCAGAATCAGATATCTGGAGTGTCTTATTATAAGAATTAGCTGGAATCTCATTACTTTAACAAAAACAAAACAAAGCAAAAACAGCCACTGCACAATCAAACCATTTTCTGTCCTAAAAGTAATGTTTTTCTCATTTTCAGAAATTAGAAAATGATATTTTATCTGAAAACTCAAATGTTCTTTAGAAAATAGTTTTCTTAGTTTATATAATTTTTTAATTAATTTTTTTGGTTTCTACTACTGTAAACAAATAAATTCATATGTTACTCAAGAAACAAAATATACTATACCGTCTATATTACTTTCTTTATTTGATGAAGATGTTAAGACCTGAAAGATAAGAACACAGTCTGTTATAATGAATATTTATGGGTGGAAGATGAATCCAGAACTAAAATATTTTCATGAAATTGTAGAACAAAATTGACATACAACTGTTTCCTAACCTAAAAAAATCCCCCCCCTTTTTTTTTTTTGCATTTTATTATCATTGCTCTTTATCTCCGACAAACCAACCACAGATATAGAGTCAAATTTAAAAAGCATGCTGGAAAATATTTTCTATCAATAACTTATGAGAACTATTAAGGGTCTTGTAGCTGAAAATGTGAAGAGATTTTCTTTCAAAATATCAAACACACATTCAAATATATGTGCATGTACTTAATACAGCTATAATATAATGTGTGTAAATATACAATTTTGCTATCTTCTAGAGTTTTAAAATCACCTTTTCTGTTTATTTTGATGGCTGGGCCCAGACTCTTATAACAGAGATTATGTAATCCGTGGTAGACAAGTTTGAAAAAAGGTTTTTCTAAGAAACAAGATTTTCACCCCCTAATTATGAACAACATTGTTTTGTTTTCATTTTAACATTCTATTATTGGAAAGGCAGCACAAAGCTTCTGTATTTAGTTTAATGAATCAATAGAGTGAATATCTATGTAATCTCTGCCCCAGTCAAAAAATTTAATAATTGCAAATTTAATAATCCACTTCTAATCCTCCAAATTTGTCTACTCGCAACATGAAGGGTCTTGGCAGAGGTAAAAATGGAAGACTACATATAAATATTTTAAAGTTACAATAATGAAATGAAATGATGAATAAAATATAAAATATGCCCTATACAACTATTCTGATAAATATCTTTGTTCTAACCTCTCTTTTGGCATTCTGGGGACCTCAGAGACGTGCTGGAATGTGGTGGATAAAGAAAACAGGCACATGGCCCTGGTCCTGCCCTACTTCTCTTCCTATACCACACTCTTTTCTGCATTGTTAAGTCCTCACCCAAACATGAGCAAAAACAACAGCCACACATCTATATGCACTTCCTCCTCCAATGACCACCCAATTCTGGCCCCAGTAGAAGCAAGAGTGGGCACAGTCAGGAGTATGGATCTAGGGAGTTGTGCAACCTGATTTCCATGAGGCCCTGGAAAAAGGCTCCTGGTGAATCTAACTTTGACCCTTTGGTCTTCTTGCTCCGTGGAAAGGGATGTGACTGAATTAGTGCCAAAGCAGGACTCTCTAAAAAAGAAGGAACCAAGGCAGGGCTCTTGTTGTTTAGTTTGATGGGCAGTATTGAATAGAAATAATTCAGCAAAAAGAAAAATATGAATTTCAGCAATATTAAAAATATTCTCTGGAATAGTTAATTTTATGGGTCAACCTGGACTGAGTTATGGATAATAGCAACATTTAAATCAGTGAACTTTGGGTAAAGTAGATTACCTTCCATAAAGTTGGTGGGACTCATCCAATCACCTGAAGCCTGAGTAGAACAAAAACACTAACCTTCCCATCAAGAGGGAATTCTTTAGAAGGCTGTTTTAGAACGTAATCTACACAAATGGTTCCTCTGGGTTCCCAGGCTGCTGGCATTCACGCTAGAACTGCACCATTTATTCTCCTGAGTCCAGCCTACCAGCCCACATACAGAATTTGAACTTGCCAAGCTTCCATAAACATACAAACTAATTCCTTGCAATAAATCTTGTTATAAATACAGTCTTGAATTGTTTAACAATGGGCATACATGCTGAAAAACACTTTAGTGGGTGATTTCAATTGTGTGAACGTACCAAAAATAAATAGTTTCTGTATTAACCTTAGCTTGCTGTAACATTTTCACTTTATAAACTTGATTTTTTGACTTTAAAAAAAAATTGATGTGTGCACGAACTAGGGATTGAACCAAGGGCCTTGTGCATGCTATGCACATATTCTATCACTTAGCTACATCCCCAATCCTATTTAAAATATTGACTCTTCTGTACAAAATTTTTTTTCTTTATATCGTTGGTTCTATAAGCTTTCTTATATTTTTAACTTTTCCTTTTAAAACTTCTTCATTAAACACTAAGAATACAAGCATGCACATTAACCTAGGCCCCAGAGTCAGGATCAATACCACTGTGTTCACCTCCACACCTTGACCCACTGCAAGGTCCTCAGAGCAATATCTCCTATAACACTGTCACTTCTTAAGAGAACTACACCTTCTTCTGGAATCCCTCCAGAAGGACCAGCCTGAGGTTCCTCTTGGGGCAGTGCCACTCTTCAGATATATGTTCATTATGGTTTGCTTATCTTTTTACACTATAGATTCACCTGTGAACAGTAATGCCCCATGAACAATTCTATTAATGAAAACTTTTCAGTGTAGGGGCCATGTTTTCAAACTTTGTAAGGAGAGCTTGTTGAGTTCAGTAAAATTTTCTGCTAAACCCTTCACTGAGAATTTACTTGGTGGTCTTCTTTTACTTCTTCTGTAATTTCCTTTTCTCTTGCCTGTTCCACTTCCAACAACCTTTGTGATGCTGATACTGGGTAATGTATAAAAAAAAGGAGTTTATTTGGCTTATAATTCTGGTGACTGGAAAATCTAATCAGTATAGTTCTGGTATCTGGTAAGGGCACTTGGCTCTGTCACAACATGGCAGAAAAGCAGGTACATGTGGAGAAAGATTACATGGCAAGAGAGGAAGCAAGTGACTGAGAAGGGACCAGGTTTGGACTTTTCTAAATCTACCTTGTGAAACTTGCATTATTCCTTTCCTGAGGGTAGTCATGACCCAATCATCTCCCACTAGACCTATCCCTTTCGATACTATTATACTGGGGAATTACGCCTTAACATGAGTATGGCAAAGACAAACCACACGCAAATCACCACACTCAGGAACCACCTCTAAGAGGTCCTGTCATCTTCACCCCCACACAGGTTAAAGCTGTTTGACATCTCCTAGGTGACTTCGCCAATACTAAGCAACATTTTGGTGCAGTTATCTTATAACCTTCCAGAATTGCATCAGGTCTTCTTCAACTACGGCAGCAGCCTGAACTAAGGTTTTTCACAGGCAGAAGAGGTTAAAAGCTGATCTATTATTTCTTGATCCTTTGGTTGGATCCAGGAGGTGGAGTTTTAAGACAGAAACACTGCTGTGACACTGGATGATGGCAAGAGAAGATTATGTACCATAAGCAATATCTTAAAAAGCTTTTTATTTTCTTGAAAATAACAGTGCTTCTCCATTTTATTGACCCAGCAATTCAGGGGGCATCTTGGAAGAGGGCCATCTATGACTTCTCACTGGCTGTGTGCTTGTGGTATGCTTGGAGGCCCTGAGGTTCTTACTCTGCCATATCACAAAGGGTCTCAATTTGTAGCTGGCAAAACTGTCCCAAGCAAGACTGTTATCCTGTTCTTCAAATACTTGAAAACTGGCACTAACTTGGCCTCTTCATGGATGAAGTCCTTTCAAATATACTATTCCTGAGGGTTACAACCATACTGAATGTCTGCTCTGGCATAGAATTTTCCTCCTCTAGAGTTTCCAAAAGTTCAGCGGTTGAACATCTGCTCCCACAGATTCATTACTCACTTCCACATTATGTAATGAATAAAAATTCTTAAATCATTTAGCTCTCCCGAGCTGGCAGTAAATTCAACATTGTAGTCAGGTCCAGTCCTTTCTCTCACAATTGCAAACAAACTTTTGCTTTGCCTGTGATCATCATGGAGCTGAGAGGAATATGCCTGTCTGATCTTTAATCCATCAACTTTCTCCATGTCTGATGCAGGCCCTTCTCAAATTTTCATTAGTGTTGGTATCTTCAATGAAGCAGATCCTTTAACAGCTTTCGTCATTTTGTTCTTGTCCTTCAGGATTGTAGCTATGGTGGAATGGGACATGCCTGGCTGGCAAATGGTAACTACTGATTTTCCACCTTAGTAATCCTTAATCACTTTTAATTTCATTTTCAGGTCAATCACTTGATGTGGTCCTGTACTGGCAATTCTCATAGACTTTATACAATTAGGAACTATGATGAACAAAACAAGAGATCAAATCAAGCATATGATAACTGATATAATCAAGAGACTCAGTTAACTTAAGATGTGTGAGGCTGCTTCTCATGTACAATGGCACAATCTTTTACAGTAGCTATTTTTTTAATAAACAGGAGTAAACACTAAAAGTAATGATAAAAAGTATAGTACAGCAAATACACAAATCAAGAAAATAGTCATTTATTATCATTATCAAGACTTATGCACGGTACATAACTGTACTTTTAAATGACTAAGAATAGCAGTTTATACCAGCATCACCAGCTATATGGTACAAGGCAATAGGAATGTTTCAGCTCTATCATAAGCTTATGGGATCACAGTCATATGCGGTCCATTTAGACAAACAGTGGTGTAACTGTATAAATATCTATCTGTTCTATTCCCTTGAAGAATTCCAATACATTCCTATAAATCATAAATGGTTTACAGTTAATTTTCTTTCAACTCTTTATTTTAGGATAAGGCTTTGAAAATTTTTTCTTATACTGAAGAATAACATAACCATATAAGTAAGACACTTATATAATTTAAGCATTTAAAAAATTTAAAAATGATATCTTTAAATGTTTCCAAGTACTTAAAAGAAGAAGAAAAATTCTATCTGCCTCTCTTGAAGAGAAAAAATAATTAACCATTATTGGTTTTGAGGATGGCAGACCATGAATCTGAGTGTGATAGTAACAATGGAACATTAAAAACTCCACTCACTGAGACTAGGCATGAGGATTTGATTGCTCCCGCTTTCTAAACAGACTGTATAGTAACCAACTTATTCTTTGAAACTGTTGTGCTCTATTTAAGTTGTGTGGGATACTTATTATGCAAAGTTTGTTGGAAAATTATCCGGTTAAATTTCCTTTTGAAAATTAACAGCTGCTTCTTTCTGGAGCTGCCAAATATATCATAAGAAGAAAATGGATGGTGTAAAAAAATAGAATAATTGAGCAACTTCTCATTAACCTAAAAGGCATTACAGAAAAGAAACTGCAAGCTACTCTAAGACATTTATCACTACATATTATTTTAAAAATAATTTTAAAAATGTTTTCATTTATTCATTCTTAAAATATGTGTATTTGTATTTTTGGTACAAATGAAACCCAGAGGTGCTTAACCACTGAGCCACATCCCCAGGCCTTTTTTATATTTTATTTAGAGACAAGGTCTCAGTGGGTTGCTTAGGGTTGTGCTAAATTACTGAGGCTGGCTTTGAACTCACAATCCTCCTGCCTCAGCCTCCAGAGCCGCTGGGATTACAAGCATGCACCACTGTGCCCGGCTTAAAATATATTTATTGATTGGCAGAATATGTTTAGAATATACAAAGCTTTATTTAAAAGAAAACAAACAATGGTGCATGGTGGCTTACCCAGCTACTGGGGAGGCTGAGACAGGAGGATCCCAAGGTTGAGGCCAGCTTTGGCAACTTATCCAGACCCTGCTTTGAAATAAAATAAAAGGACTAGGGAGTAGTGAAGCTTTTGTCTCACATGTGCTAGGCACTGTGTTCAATTCCCTGTACTGGGGAAAAAGAAAGAAAGAAAACAATAGAAAAAAAAAAAACATCATGGCATCATGGGTAGGTTCAATAGTCAGCTGTTGAGAACATTTGGAGGGTGGTATGTGTGTGTGAGATTTGGATTGGAGGTAATTTTTTAAAAACATCTTTTTCATATTGAAAGTGAATGATATTTAAATTTGAAAATAACAATACTAAGAATAGGTTCATGTAAAACATCAGCTACTTCACTCTTCACCTACAGTCAAGGATTTCCTGGTTCTTAAACATAATGAAAAACATAACACTATGAATTTTCTACAGTTTATTTACCTGGTCTCTTATTGTTTTTTCCACATCTGATTACATAAGCACATGTATTAATGTCTCTATGAGAGATATACCTACCTAGAAAGACAACTTCTAAACAGTGAGTTATAAGCACCTTCAATTTCACTAGAAATTATTAATGTTCTTCCAAGTAGTTATACCACATACACCCCTATAAAGCATATCCACCCAGTAAGAGAGGTGTCCTTTCCCACATGCTTGAAAACATCTGGTATCATCAGACATCTAAACTTTCAGCAATCAGATAATTACAACACTGTATTATGTCTTATTAAAAAAAATTTTTTTTTAGTTGTTGATGGACCTTTTTAAAATTAATTTATTTATATGTAGTGTTGAGAATCAGAACCCAGTGCCTCACACATGCTAGGCAAGTGCTCTGCCATTGTGCCACAACCCCAGCCCTTATTTCTTATTTTGACATACTGATTACTAGTGAGACAAAGCCAATGTTTGCTTGTTTAGTGGCCATTTAATTTACATTTGCTCTCTTGTGAGCTGATCACTCATGTTGTCGACCCACCTGTTTCCTACTAGATTATCTTTTTCTTGTTGAATTGAATACATCATTTATTATTTTAGAAGCTAAAGCATTTGTCATTAAAGTTTCATTACATGAAAATATTTCTCCATACAATGGCTTATTTTTAACTCATTTTATGGTATTGTCAATTGCTTATATTATTTTCCTCATTACTTAAATTTATAAATCCTTTCTAGGTTATTTTTGTTCATTTACTATTCTGTATACATTCTGGAACTATCTTGTCAAATTTAGTGAAAACCCTGTTGGGATTCTGATGAAAAAAAATATATATATATAGACCGATATCATTAATTGCCATTGGAGAAAACTGCCATCTTTGTGAATTTTTGAAAAAAATTTTTTATAAGTCTACTTGGGGATTCTGTTTATTCATGATTTAATATTGGTTAATTGGTAGTTCATCTGTGTCTAGAAGGTACTTCCAAAAGCATCTCCTAGTATTTCCTTCTGATTGTCTCCTGTTTGTAGTTATGTCTTTAATTCCTGATGTCCTTAATTTGTGCCTGCTCTATTTCATAAATTTTTATTATTATTGAACAACAACAACAAAATTCAGCCTTTGGAAACCAAATTAAAAAGTCAATCCTCTGCCATTCTTTGCTTTCTTTTGAATTAAATATTGGCTCTATTCTTTCTAATTTTCTTTCTTCTAATATAAAGTGAGAAAAAAAGCAGAGTAATTGTTGAGTTGAATGGCTAATTTTCTTTCTTCATTTTGCTGTATACATTTAATTTCTCTCAAGTAACAGTCTTGCTGTACTTGCCAAAGTTTTAACACATACTGAGTAGTTGTCATTCAGTTTTAAATATTTTATAGTTTGTTATAATTTTGGGGGCATATTTAAAAGTTTTTTTAAAAATTTCAAACACATAGATTTGTGTGTTCTGAACCCAGAGGTGCTCTGCCACTGAATTACATCCCTAGCTCTTATATTTGAAAAAGACTATGTATTCTCAAATTTTATGTCTATTAGATTAAGATTATAATTCTATTTTAATCTTCTAACATTTTAAAATAACATGTAAGTAGAACAAAGGATACTAAAAGTAGCATAATCAATCTTACTAATTAACTGAAATATCTTTAAAGAATACCAACTAATGTTATCTGAAAGGCAAATAACATGGGTATGTCTACATGCACACACAAACACATTTCTTTGTTCACTATAAATGCTCTTTACATTGCTCTTTGAAATAAAGTTCCAACTGTTAGTCATAACATTCTCAAGTATTGAAAAGGAGGCTCATACCTTTTGATTATAAAATTAGGTAGAGGTTTTAACAAGAAAGAGAGAGGGGGGGGGGGAGAGGGGGAGGGGAAGGAAGGAAGGAAAAGGAAGAAGGAAGGAAGAAAGGAAGGAAAGAAGTTCACATAATATTAGAAAAAAAAAAAAAAAAGTAATTGGGTAGTCCCATGGCTGAACCATTTAGCAGAACAGTCCTATTGCTAGGGTCACAGGCTATGGCCCGGAGACTCTGCTTCTTATGTATTCCCATAGTGCAGGTATCTAATTAACAGCTTGGTTTTGACAGTCACACCTTTTATGGTTATATATAATTCAAACATTTACATAATCATAAACAAAACCCAATGATCTATTAGGCCATTTTAATTCTTCTAAATCTACTACCCTTAAGATCTCTAACCTAAGTATGATAAATTCAACAGATATTTTCTACTGTGTTTCTAAAATTGTACAGAATAATCATCATCAATTGTTGGCTTTTATTTTTCTTAGATATAGTGACATTTTCCCTAACTGGTCAGTACATATTGTTGGGTGACTACTTAATGATTGTTTTGATTTCAACAGTATATTTAATTGTGTATTTTTTTTCTTTTAAAAATTATGTGGAAAGTATTAAAAGACGACTAAATTTTCATGAATTTACCACTGGCATCAACAATAATTATCTTTCTGCAGTACATCTTATTTTTTCTATTTCCACATTTTTAATTGGTACATTGTAATTGTACATAATGATGGAATTTATTGTTACATATTCATACATGCACACAAGATAACAATATAATTTGGCCAATATCACTCCTTTGCACTTCCCCTGTCCCTCTTTTCCTTCCATTCTCTGATCCTTTCCCTCTACTGATCTCTCTTTGATTTTCAATATCTCCATCCAATATATGCTTCTTACAACAGTTCAATTAATGACTCAACTGGTATATGTTAAGTTCCATTTAGTGACATGAGATAAGTTTCTCTAAAATGTGATTTTCTATTGTAACATTTTTAGTGCAAAATTAATCAGCACAGTATACCTTCTTTATTAAGCTTTTTTGGTAACAAAGTTACCAAAACATGTAATTAAAGCCAAATGTTAGTGTTTCTGAATTTTAAAGGTATTCTCTTAATCTATCTAGATCAAATCTATATCCTCGAATAATTTCTTTTCCAAGAAGACTGTTTTCCCACTAATATGATAAGAAGCAAATAAAAAAAATAAGATATAACATAGAAACTTTAATCTTGCAAATCATTTTAAGGTAAGTATCTATTAAATCTACATTAATAAATCCCAAAATAAAATAAAGGGCAGAGTTTAATCTGAGATTGGGAAACAGACAGCTTAAATAAAAACAAAAAGTTTTTGTTTTCTTTTCCTTTTTTCCTTAAAGAGAAATACATTTTGATGAAAACCAAGTTCAGAAAATAACCTATAGAGATACAACACTGATAAGTTGGAAAAATAAATCAGTATTGTGACCTGCATTTCTATGATAGCTTCCTTTCATCTTCCCTTGTCTCCTATTGTCCATTTCCACCAATACAGCCAGAGTGATCTTGTTAAAATCTTAGTCGGATCATGCTACCTCTTGGCTCAAAACACTTCATTGGTTTCCTACCTAATTCAGATTAAGAAACACAACCTTCAAACAGTATGCACAGGGGCTTTTCCTAATTTTGTAATCTCATGTCCTCTGTTCTCCTCCACACTCTGCTCCATTAGCCATTGTAGCTCCTTGCATATTTTTTCAGGGTGTCAGGCATCCTCTTTCCTCATGGACCCTGGACCGGAAACACTCTTCCCCAGATGTTCACTCTCTGGCCTTTTACAAACCTGGACTCACACGTCAGTCTTCTCAATGTGGCTGTCTCTGACCACCTCTATAACTACAACTCCGCCACACTCTTGGAACTTTACCCTCTCTGCTCTGTTTTCATAGTATTTACTGCAACTGAAACACTGTATATTTTATTTGCATATTTATTTGTCTTCCATCTCCCCAAATAAAACTTGAGCTTTACAAGGGCAGAGGCTTTTGTATTTTTAATACTGCATTGCCAGCACTGAGATTTTACAATACAGCAGACACTAATTAAATACCTGGTGAATTAATGGAAAAAACAAAACAAAACAAACAGCAGCAAAAAATTAAAAGCAGCCATAATGAGCAACTAATGTTTAGGAACATTTTAGTTACTCCTAAAGTAAAGAACAATTCACTAGTTTCTAGCTTATAATTAGTTTTTAAAAACCCTTAATTTATAAATGGGATTTTAAGCCTAAGATCCCTCCTGAATATATATTATATAGCGATATTACTTAATTATCTGAATATTAATTTTCTTATTTAGTGTTCTCCAAATGAAGCATTAATTTACTAATAAATTCAATTGCCTCTATGCAGAATTATCAATAAGACATGTAAGAATCTAGGGAACTCTTTTTAGCTTAGAGAAAGCAAGTTTGTGAGACAGCCAAACCAAATAGAAATAAGAAAAGAAAGTCCTATGTATTTCATTTTGTTTAAGCTGATATGCATTTGTACCACGAGCCAGTTCCACTGGATGACAGACAACTTATAGGAACAGAATAGCATAGAGGACAATAAATATATATAAATACTAACAAACTGATGATGCTAAGAAAAATAGCATCAAATAATACTAGCTAAATGTTAATGTACTTTTGAAAACAGAATTGAAAAACTCAACTAAAAGGTTTTAAAATTTTTGTTTAAATTCCCTTCATTAAAAAAAAAATTCCAAAAAAAATTTTTTTAAGTTTATGCTTCCCAAAATGATTCAACATATTTCAGTGCTAGACATCAGAATTTCTGCAAGATTTCCCACAAAACTACATGATTAAAGGATGCCTTGGACATTTGCTCCTTACCGATTCAACTAATGATCTTGCTTTCTCTGGAGTGCAATGGAAAGGGCTACCACATACCTGCACGTTTGTGCTGAAGAAGAAAACAGGACATTATTATTAAACACGATAAAAAAAGAAAATGAACTTCAAATATTTCACACTGACTGTATAACTTCAGTCAATAAACAAGGAACTCAATGAATATAAAATAGGACAACTAAAATTATTGTACATTTTTAAAGCAGTTACAAATATAGAATACTCCATAGCACGGCACTTTCCAGAACTTAAAAATACTTCAAAAAATTATATACAAATCTTAATAATTTTCTGGAATGTATACAAAATTATAATGAAACTCCATTTCAGCTTTATTAAAAGAATAATAAAATTTGACCCACAGAAGGGACTATAAGGAAAAAAATCTTCCTTTAAGTGATAATATTATAATTGGATGCAACACCATAAAAATAAATACATTTATAAATGTAATATGACACATGAACCACTGTGCTAACCAAAATAAGCAGACATGACATTAGAACAAAGAATCGATAATATAAAAAATGTTGTGTACAACAAACCCAAATTGCATTTTTGAAATAATACAATGAAATAGACAATTACTTGAAAAGAACAAACAGATATATAAAAGATAAAATTTATAGGGCCAGCAATCTCAAATCTTATTGAAATAGGAGGCAAGAAGTGGAGGAAAATGAGGACAGACAACTCAGTCAAATTATGGAAGCCTTGGTTGGCTTTTTAAAAGTTTAGATTTCATGCTTCTTAAGCAGAGAGCCTCATTAGAATCATGTGAGAACTTTTAAAATATATACCTGCTTAAAGGCCACCCCTTAGACGTCCTAGTATATCAAGTTTAGAGAAGGGACCCTGCAAATAAATTTTTAACAATTTGCTGAGATATTTCTGAGGCATTGTATGTAATACTGATGGAGAGAATGGCTGTGAGAAATAGTGTGGACCTAAACAGAACCGATTGGGAAAAACACTAAAAAAGGAAGAAAAAGGAGGGCTTCTTAGTCAACAATAGAATATTATATGAAATTAAAAGAGAAGCAATTCATTAAACAGAGGCAAAAGAAACAATTCTGAATATATTTTAGAAACTAAGTAATTAAGATTAAGAAAAAATGAGTAAAAATGAATTAAGATTCTGAAGACTTTAATTTATCTACATGCTTATGATTTATATGCTAAAAATTCTTAAGCTAAAAAATGACTGTTTTATTGTAAAAAACTATAGAAGAAGTAACAGAATATAGCTAGTTTGGATATGACTGTCCCCAAGGACCATGCGCTGGAAGCTTGTCTCCAGGGTGTTGTGGTGGTGGAACCTTTAAAGGGTGGGGTTTAGTGGGAGGTGACTGGGTCCTGACAGTCCCCTTGAAGGGATTAAGGCTGGTCTCACAGGAGTGGGTCACTTCCCACCAGAGTGGGTTGCTATAAAAGATAGAGCTTAGGCCAAGCCTCTTGCTTCTCTTCCCACACATGATACCATCTACCACAAGGCCATCATCAGAGCCAAACAGATGCTGGTGCCATGTTCTCAAACCTCAAAAACTGCAAACTAAATAAACCTCTTTTCTTTACATGATACCCAGACTATTCAGGCTACATACAACACTGAGGTTCTAAAAAGCATCAATAAAGGTAAATTGCTAGATGTGAAATTAGGCGTGGGTAACACAACTGTAAAAGTCTGGAAAAGAAAACACTAAAAATGTGCAAGGATTTTTAAGTTGTAAGGAGCTTAAGGATTAGAGGATCTTTATTTTTCTATTATACATTATGTTAAAATATGTGGAGAAAATCTACATGAGATCTATATAGAAAGAAAAGGTCATAGCCCTACATCCAAAGATTGGTGAATAAACATACTTAAATGTCTTAAGTTAAAATAAAATGTTGGAGTACTGTATGTTACTACTATTTGATTCCTCTTAATAAATCAGCTAATGACCCAGATCATGTTGGATGAGAAAGCTTTTACTATTCTTATCAAGATATGATGAGGTAGTGGTATTTATTACATATAGTAATCATGCGTTTTCATGAAGATACTGTTTTTACTTCATCTTTGCACATATCACAATGTACTGCAATTTAATGCTTATTTACTTTTCATTGTCTCCTACTAAAATACAAATCCCTAAGGTAAATGTCAATTCATAGCTTCACAGTGCCCAATTCTCAGTACTGCACACTGAGTAGGTGCTTCCTAAGTATTTTATAAACAAAAAAATAATTAGAACACCTTTTTTAAAAAAATCTGATATCTGAGCAGTATTAGATGGCTATTTAGTACCAATTAAAGATAAAATAACATTACATAGAAAAGACAAATTCTTACCAATTTATAGCCCCTCTATCACATTTCTTCATAAGCATTGCTTTCCAACATTCATGAGTAGATTTAATAACTTCAAGGGCAAAAGCCTAGTTTCAACAAAATAAGACACAGTGATCACAATGTTACTCTAACACAGAATTAATATCACGACAGTTGTTAAGAGCAGGCAATCTTGAGTATAAATTCCAGCTTCTTTATTTAGTAGCTGTGTGACTTTGGGCCGGTATTTAATCTCATGAAACCTCAACTTCCTCATCTCTAAAATGGGACACAATGGGAATAAACTGTCAGGGGTCTGGGGTCAAATATGCCTGTCACCTCTTGTTGGCCTATGGCTGCTTTAGTGCTACAATGGCAGAGCTGAGCAGTTGTGATGAAACCATAAAGTCTGTAGAGCCAAACATATTTACTATCTGACCTCACCAGATAGAGCCTGCCAATCCCTTATCTAAAGCTAAGAGTTGCTAAAAGAATAAATAAGATGTTGTATGTAAGGGCTTACCTTAGAACCTAATTTCTAAGTAAGCATGCACCCACTTATTTTATCACTACAATAACTGCAAAGTCTAATTGTAAAGTAATTTTGGACTACGCACTGTCTGAAAGTTGTAAACCTCCTTAACATTTTCCCCAATTTTTCTATTGATACGTCATAATATGTTTGAAAGTGCATGATCAATAAGAGATGCACTTCTCGGGGCTGGGGTTGTGGCTCAGTGGTAGAGCGCTCGCCTAACATGGGCGGAGCCCTGGGTTCGATTCTCAACAACACATAAAAATAAACAGATAAACGTACTGTGTCCAACTACAACAAAAACAAGTAAATATTTTTTAAAAAAGAGAGAGATACACTTGTTAGATATACATGTGATGTTTTATCTAAGGAAAATCTGCTTATTCCAAGGCAGAAAATTCTTCCAATGTTTTTGCTCAAAATGTTGTTTCTTTAAGAATAGTCCTTAATTATTAACTAATTCGTTATCAGCTTTTTTCTCCTTCAATGACAACTAAACATATTATGATAAGAAAGAATAGACTCTTGGGTTCTGAGATATAATGATAATAGGAAATTTAACCTCTTAGGTCTACTATTGGCCAAGATGAAGGAGAATGGCTTAATTCTCAAGGAAGTGGTGCTGGGGAATCCTGCTTAAGACATGGACAAGATATGCAATTTATCATTTGGATAATGCAAGAAAAGATTTTTAGCCTAATTATTCAGATAATTGTGACAATTTAGAACCAATTCCAGTACTTGCTTAAAGGAGTAGTCAGGAAAACCTTAGAATTAAAAAAAGAGAAGCCATCTTTTACAACCATGTCAAAGAGAAACAATGAAGTTTGCCTCCATATCTCAAATAGCAGTGGTAAAAAGCAATACGTATAATGCTTATTTTCTGGAAAAAATTAAAAATGACCTAATCTTCATACAGGAAAAACTAATGTCTGTCCGAAGCAAACAAAACACAAAAGACATCTCACTCATTACAAATTCAAGACTTGGCAGATATACCTGGAGGCAATAAAAGGTCATGAAAGTACCACATAGAATTGAAATTTATTTTATTTCAAACATAAAATGCAACATATATTCTGAGGAAAAAGATACGAATAATGTTTTAATATTTAACTTTTAAGAGAATCTAGGCTAAAGTAATAGTTTCATGTTTATATTTACTAATCTTAAATAAAGCCCTCAATATATTAAGGGTACTGGGTTCAGCAATCAATTCTGGAAAAACAAAATACTTACAGTAAATTTTAGGTTTTCATTAACATACCTTATTTTACTTGCAAGACAAGCTTTACTCATTAAAGTATGTTTCACTTTAGAGGTTGGTTTAGAATATGCAATTTACTTAGTGGTAATAACTTTAAAAAAATGTCCTACACTTTAACTCCTTGGCCTGTTCCCTGCATTTGTGTCAAATTAGAGATACTTTATGGTAACTCTGTGTTACTCTAATAGAAAAGTCTTACGATAATAGGACAACTCAAATGCAGTTGTTAAGCAGTTTAATACAGTCACCATAGAATGAACCCTTAAGAGGGAAGACCCTATGCATTTACATTAAGGGTGAGTAATTTTCTCCTTCTCAAAATAGTAAATGGAGGGTTTTTCTTCATATACAATTTGCAAAGATAGTTACTGATTGTGGAATTCCTTTATGTTCTGAGAATATAAAGGAGCTATATACATAGATGATGGAAACAGATATTTTTCAGCATTGTTGATTCACTAGAATCTCCTGAAAAACATTTTTTAAATGATAAGATAATGTCCTTAAAGATATGAGTCATTAAAAAGCACTTTTGTGATCGAGCAATGTATAAAGATTCACATAAGAAATAGTCCAAGTGAAATAAGTACTGTACAAGCACCAAGAGGCACATATTAAAATTCAGATTCTCATTTTCACCTTGTTTTTGAATTCTCCATTAAAAGCAAACTTATTTTCTGGTTTTCCCTCTGGCACCTTATAATATGTCAACCAATTAATAGTAGCTTCCAGATAACCTGGTTTGAACTTCCTAACATCATCAATATCTGTAAGGGAAAAAACAAAAAGACATTTTGTTAAAAAAACAAAATTCATTTCATTTAGTAGCAGAGCACTGGACTGAGGGGGCCAGGACACAAGGGTCCGAGTCCAACTAGTATCATAATTAATTATGCTAACTGGAGGTGTAATGGTTGACATATATCATATCCCCTCTAGACATCTATTTTCACATGCAAAATAGTAGTCCTTTGATCTACATTTACTGAGTATCTTCACATGATGTGGTAGGCACAGGGAATAAGAAGATGAATACAATAATCGTTTTGTCAAGATGCTCAGAGGTCTAGTTACAAGAAACAGACAACAGCAGCAATAAAGGGAAATAAGGTTTTGATGGAGATATACATAGGAATGGTGACCTCCTAAAAGAGGGAGTGAAAGAGCATCATGGAAGTGGGAGGCACAGCAAAAATCGGACAAAAGGGGGAAAGTGGAAAGAACAGCACCCGTCAAAGTGAGAGAACATATTTCAGAAAATTCAAGCACAGCTGGCTCCGTGAAATTAGGATGTGGATGTTAGGAGGAGCAGAGAGGAAGGATATAGCCAGGAAGGGCCGGGGCACTGAAGAACATAAGTTAAGGGAAAGATTTCATTTTATAGACAATGCAGGATTTAAACTAGGGAAATCACAACATCAGGGTCAGTGTTTAAGAAATGTTAGACTAAAAGAATACTGAACACACAATGAGGAGAGCAGCACCCACAAGAGAACACACTGAAGGTGGATGACGAGGGTTTCACACATTTTTACCCAAATATTTCATAATGTGTCAAACCTGTTTGAAGCAGTAAGTCAGATTAATAAATAAAAACATGCCCCTGCTGTCATGACTTATATAATAGGAAGAGAAAGACAACAAATAAACAAATATGTCCAATGGTGAATAATCCCATAGAGAAAAATAAAGTAACCCTGCAATTTTAAAGAGAGTGTTATCTGAATGATACATAGAATTTTAAATTTGAATTTTGTAATGATTTTCAGTAGTCACTTTGAAGTTCTATTATCACACAAACAGCTTAACCCTAACGTGTTTTGATGACATTCATTGGAATATAGCTGGAGATAAAATTACTGTGTTAATACTAAAAAATTCCACCTCCAAAGAAATCCCTAGGGAAGGTATACTTTACAGTAAATAATAATTCAAAAAGTATAACAAACACTTTGCCTGAGACATGGCATAATGGACACTTAGCATAGTACTTTTATGCAGAATATATTATAGCAATTAACAAATAAATTTGGTAGCACTTGAAAAATTAGAAAGTTAAAACTAAAATCAAGAAGATCATATCATACATTGGGATAATGCAAAGACACTTGGTTTCAGACTTGGCCATTCAATTCTTTCAGGAATTTCCACACTGTAGGCTTGACAAGGAAAAGGCAAGCATTTTGTAGCCACTGGTTAAACAGAAAGAATTAATCTTTTGCTTTTTTACACTTGACCTCCTGCCTGTTATACAAATTTGATATGCCCAAAAGTATTCAAACTAAAATTTAAAATGACATCAATGCCCACAAATCTATCTAAAACAATTTTTGAATAAAAGGCAGTAATGCTATAATTAACCAAGGTGTGGGGAAATCATTTGAAATTTAACACAGGCCACATATGCTTTATTAATCAGTCAACACATCTTGAGTAATCAGTAAATGATGGAGATTGTCTTTTTTTTTTTTTTGTACTGGGGATTGAACCCAGGGTACTTTACCACTGAGCCACATCCCCAGCTCTTTTTATTTTAAGACAAGGTCTTGCTAAGTTACCAAGGCTGGTCTCAAACTTGTGATCCTCTTGCCTCAGCCTCCCGAGTTGTTTGGTTATAGATGTGCAAGATATTATTTTTTAAAGATTAAGATCACTTCCTCAGTATTATGTATTGTATATTGTCACATAATTCTTTGTCAAGCCCCAAATAGAACATTCAATAAATATTTCACCTAATCTACTGTTGTTCCCCCTTCAAATTCTGATTTTTTTCCTGCCAATTGTATTGAATTCTAAGGTGATTTTTCTATTGATCATGTTCTTACTTCCTACTTCTATTTTTAAAAAAACATTTCTGAAAATTGTTTTTTCAACTCATGATTATTTTTTTCAGAGAAAAACATCTTTTATTCCAGTGAAGTTGAAAGAAATGCATATTATATCAGTATCCAAACTAAAATAATTTTCTATTACTTACATCTATCATTTTCTGTTCCCATTCATCTTATTCGATTATTGCCAGTTAATTTGCTGACTTCAAATTAAAAAACAGAAAGACTATCTATCTCAGTCTAGGGGTCTTTTCCCTCAAAAGTTATGAAGAGAACCAGTTAACACATGAATAATTAAAAAAATCAAACATTTAATAATGCCAATAAAAAGTATAATTCTATAAATACAAGATGAACTTTTCGATTCTCGAAAACAGCTGCATTTTCACAAACAACTCAAAACAAATAAAAAAATTAACATTCAACATTTAAAAATCTTCAATAGTAAATACCTGAAGCCAAATTCTTATATCCAATATTAACAAAGTCAATTCCATGAGCTACTCTTCTGAAATTATGAAAAATTGTGCCTGAAGCTTACAGACTGTAGTGACATTATAGAGGCATGCATATTAAATATAAAGACTCTACAGCTAAGGTAGCTTAAAAGGTTTACCAAAATTAACTCAACTCATTCATGGCAGAAGCAGTATTATATAAATGTCTTCTAATTCCATAACTTCTATTTTTTCTCTTATAGACATAGTAACATTATCCAAAGGTTCTTTAATTGTGGTAAAATACATAGTATAAAATTTGCCAATTTAATCATGTTTAAGAGTATCACTCAGTGGGATTATGTATTATTTATGATTTTGTGAAAACATGATCAATATCCATTTGCAAAACCTTTCTATTTAATATATTTTTTTACAAATATTTTATTTTAATAAAAGTAATAATTCTCTAGCAGTCATTTATTACCACTCTTGGAATTTTATGTGAAAGTTTCTATCATAGATAATTATATCAAGATGAACTAATCTAAGAAAGTTAGAAGAATCTGGAAGGAGCTCTTTTATATAATCTAGCCAAATTTCAGTTTTTGTTTTGTATTACCAATCAAGCTCTAGTTTTGTGTAAACTGTAGTCTAGAAAGAAGCCCACACTTCTGCTTCTGTCAGTTAAATTTTAGCTTTACCACACATCAGGTATGTTTATTCCCAAAGTATTTCTGTCAACTCTACTTTTTATTATAATCATGTATCTATTGTCATAATTGTGAAATTCAACTACATATTATATATGCCAGTATATAATATTATATATCATATATCAATACAAAAAAAGAGCTTTTGTTTTTGTGAAATTAATTTGAATGTTTTGAATTCAATAAAACTGCTAAAAATATCTGTTGTCAAATTAGACCTGAGTAAGAAAATAGTTAAAGCTAGAGGGAAAAAAAAATCTAATAAGACACATAGACAGCCTGCTTTACAATTGGGGTGGGAAGAGGATTTTAGACAAGAGTGGTCGGGACAGTGTCTGATAAGACATATTTTATCAGTCTTGGACAAAGTGTGGGAGGCAACTCATTCAAGTTTCTGGAAGCAGTGTATTCCAGAGATGAAGATTGTAAATGCAAATATCCTGAGGTAAAAGTGAGCTTTTAACATTTGAGGAACAGAAGAGGAAAGACTATCCTTAGGGCAGAGTGAGAAAGAGAAGCGTGAAGAGATGAGATTAGAGAAGCAGACACTAGCCAGTCACAAATCATGCACATCTTGCTGGGCCACCCAAGGACTCTGGCTTTTACTCAGGGATGGTGTTGGGCAGAGGAGTACATGTTTTAGACAGAGCTCTCCAATTGCCATGTGTAGAAAGGACGGCACTGTATAGAGTAAGTAGGGAAGGAGAGCTCTAGTGAGAACTATCGAGAGCATCTACAACTGCTGAACTCTGATGAGGCATGCCAAGGGATGCAGGGTGGAGCAGGGATAAATTGTCAGATCTGGGGTATTTTTTTAGAAAGCAGAACTGAGAGGAACCACCAATGGAAGAAAAATGGTTTATATCAGTCAAGATCAGACTCTTACATAAGATTCAAAGTATCAAAGAGCTGAAAAGAACAAGTCTGTAATATTGACAATTTAAATTCTAGAAAAAGTAAAAGCAGTTAGTCACCAAAACACATATCACCCTAGCTTCTTCTTTTTTTTTTTTAAAGGTTCCATAAAATGTGTCCTAACTTCTGATTAATAATGTGCAGTGGGGTGACTTACTTTTTAAAACAGAGCTGTTTCCATATTTGAAAGTTTAATTAACAAAGATTATAAGATCATTAAGAATTTTCATATTAAAAAAATAAAAGAATGTTTTATAAATAATCATAGTTCTATGTAAACCCATTGGAAAAAAATAAAATGAACCCACTGGAAATTTTGGAAATTTCTTTAATTTAAATTCATATTTCTACAAAAATGAATAATTAAAAATACCTTATTCAAAACCCACCATTCTATCTCTGTAGATGACAGAAACGTAACACTTTTATTTTTTTAAAAAGCAGTCTCTATGACATCTTTTTCCTTCACTAGGAATATGGTATATCTTTTATAAAATCAAATATCCTTTCAGTGTAAATCAATACACTTGTTTCTAAAATCTAATAGACTGCCACAAATTATAACCTACTAATCAAACAAACAAAAATAAAACACTACAAAAAGTATTTTGTAAATTAGAAAATTCTTTCTATTTTTTTAATCTAAAAATATATTCTCACACCAGAGGGCGTTTCTAATCACATTTATTTGCTGAGATTTCAATATTGCCCAAACTTCAGAATTATTTAAGACAACACTGTTTTTCCCAAATAAACAAATAACAGTGATATAAATAACTTGGAAAATCAAATTAATAAGGTATATTTTATCAACATAACCCATGAATAGTATATAGTAGAGAAATCTAAAGTACAAGATCTATTTAACCTAGAGATTTATTAAAGTACAATGAACTTTAAAAAAGATTATTTACTAAAAGTGAAAAAAAAATCAAGAAATTTAAACATGAAAAAAATAGAACAACACATTCTGTAAGCACAGTAAATATAAAGATCAATAATAAAATAAGTAAGCAAAAAGTAAAAAGTCTTTTTAAATAAAACTTTCTGATCCAAAAGCAGATCAAGACTAAAATATGCAGAAAATAATGACAATGAGTATACTGCAGAAATTTGTAAGAGCTAAGGTAAGCCAGAACAAAAAAGATTGGAATTAGCACTATGTTCAAATTTCAGTTCTGGTACTCACATATTGTGCCATGTTGTAAAATATATTATTTCTTCAAATCCAAATCAAATGAGAAAAAAAATCAAGATCGCTATGATTAAATAATAGAGAAAAATCATCTAATAAAAAATAAGAGATTAATTCTTAAAAGAATTATCATCTCTCCTATGTCCTAAAACCTTTTTAGTGAATAACTCCTTACAAACCAATGAATTAGAAAAATAGTCCACATTTTCACTAAAGGTAACTTTATTTCTAATATGCATAATGGCCCTGAAAAAATCACTGTAGCTAGGAATTGATATAAACACTAAAAATAACATACATAAAAGGCATCTGCACATATATATACACAGACATACACATGCATACAATTTTCCAACAACAGTTGAAACTGTGGCATACCATACAACAGAATAATTCAGCAACAAAGGGAACAAATCACTCTAATAGATGTGGCTACATGCATGCTCTCCAAAGCATGCAAGAACAAGAATTCATACAACCAAGATCATGTTTCACATGCCAAAGTCCTCACTAATAGATCACTGACACCATACACCACTGATAGGAAAATCACTGCAGCAGAGAGACCTGTGTTGGCTATGGACTTAGGGAAGGAGAAAGGGATTGACTCCATGGGGTATGTGGGAATTTGCAGGGTACTGAAAATGTTCTGTATTATGACTGGTAGCTGTTAGACAAGTATATGTAGTTGTCAAAATTCCTTGAATTATGTACTTAAAATGAAGTGAATCTGTATGTAAATTTAATAAAGCTGAATAAAATAAAAAAGGGTAAATGAGAGAGAGTCCCAGCACTGAAAGAGTTCACAATCTAGAGAGATGGGCAGACATAGAAACAAGCAAATCACAAATATGTGAAATCAGACATTTCATAGAATTAAACAAAATAATGTGGGAGGGAAAAAAAAGGAGTTGGTAACTAGCCAACTATCTTCATCTTATAGAGTCAGAAAACACTTCACTGAGACAATGACATTTAGACTCATTCTTAAAAGATGAGCAGGTGTTTCCAAGTAGACAAAGAGTATTCCTGAGAGGCAGAAATGCAGGCAAATCCACTGAGCTGCAAAGAGCCTGGCATATCTGAGGGGGTAGAGAAGCTTGGTGTGTTTTGAACTTTATTAAGTGAATGTCTAAAAAAATAGGTGGGAGGAGATCACCATAAGGCTTTTACCAAGTTAGAAAATGTGGATTTTTCTGTACAGAGTGAGGGGTCAGGAGGTTTTCTACTTTCCTTTAAGGTAAGATAAGTTTTCTTTAAAATCAGGTAAGTGTAGTAAATAGTGTGGAATATAAATTTTAGCAGCAGGAGGCTGTGAGCAGAGCAATGTTAACATTGTTTCAATGAAAAAAACAAGATACAATAATTAAAGGCAATGGTAAGGAGAGAACAGATTTGAAAAATATTTCTGAGGTCAAATCAGGAAGTATTGGTGACAGACTGTAAGATGTATTGGACTGTGAGTTAATTAGAAAAATCACTAATAACACAGATGATAAGGGTTAGAATGTCACTCATATAAAAAATAATAAGGTATGTAATACGATTCTAAAGAAACAACTGTAATTGTTAAATATTTTTCAGAATTTCAAGTGAGAATAAAGATTATCTTTAAAATAATTGAAAATGCAACTGTATTTTTATTTTATTTTATTTTATTTTTTTTTCGAGAGAGTTAGTTTTAATATTTATTTTTCAGTTCTTGGCGGACACAACATCTTTGTTTGTATGTGGTGCTGAGGATCGAACCTGGGCCGCACGCATGCCAGGCGAACGCGCTACCTACCGCTTGAGCCAAATCTCCAGCCCGCAACTGTATTTCCAAATGGATAATTTGAAGATACTTTCAGTCTTGGTTTAAACATCTCTGGTTTATCAATGCACATGTATTCATCAGTTCCAAAAAATTTATTAAGCATCTATATCATACCAGGAAATATATGAAATTACCCAGGGAACATTATCAAATTGTAAAACTCACATCTCTAACCTTACCATACATATGCACAAATAGAGGACAGAGATCAGAAAACAACAAAACAAAAACATTAAAATGCTACTCTTATCTGAACTGTTTCCATCAAACTAAAATACAAAGTAAGGAAAGTATATAGTCAGGAAGTTTTTTTTTTCTATTTTTAGATAAAAATCAATAACAGAAATTTAACACCATATCTCTGTCCTTGTTATTCAAAAGAAAGCCAGGCAGGGTGGTACACACACCTGTTAATCCACCAGCCCGCAACTGTATTTCCAAATGGATAATTTGAAGATACTTTCAGTCTTGGTTTAAACATCTCTGGTTTATCAATGCACATGTATTCATCAGTTCCAAAAAATTTATTAAGCATCTATATCATACCAGGAAATATATGAAATTACCCAGGGAACATTATCAAATTGTAAAACTCACATCTCTAACCTTACCATACATATGCACAAATAGAGGACAGAGATCAGAAAACAACAAAACAAAAACATTAAAATGCTACTCTTATCTGAACTGTTTCCATCAAACTAAAATACAAAGTAAGGAAAGTATATAGTCAGGAAGTTTTTTTTTTTCTATTTTTAGATAAAAATCAATAACAGAAATTTAACACCATATCTCTGTCCTTGTTATTCAAAAGAAAGCCAGGCAGGGTGGTACACACACCTGTTAATCCAGCAACCAGTGGGGCTGAGGCAGAAGAATCCCAGGTGGAGGTCAATCTCTGTAATTTAGCAAAATCCCATCTCAAAATTAAAGAAAGAAAGAAAAACATAAAAGGCCTAATGCTAACATTTTGTCCAAAGGGGATAAAAAAGAAGAAAAAATAATAAATTTGAACAAGGAACTTATAATTCGATGGGATTTTACCAAAGAAAATGATGCCACAATCATTTGCACAAAACTCTCAGTACTCTATGTGCTACTCTCACAGTGCTAAACGTGTATAACTAAACAAAATCCGTGGGAGGCAAGAACATGTGTTTCTAATGTCTTCTTACAAATATTCACAAGAAACAACAGTTAAATTCCACACACTCACTGTATCTTCTACACTACAAGTAGAGCTTCCTGCTCAGAGAACTAATTTTCTTAATGGTTTGTGCTTACTTAGGATCTCTAAAGACTTTCATGTTTTCCAGACTGTTCTGCATGTCCATGTGTAACATATGTAGGCTAGTGAACATTATCCTCATTGTGCTTGCCCTTTCTTTCTCTGTTCTCCTTTTCTGCAAATTCTACTTTCATGAAGTCAAAGATATACAAAAACATACATTAACCTCATGAAAAAAAATAGTGGAAATTAACACACTTCAAAATAAGTATTATCAAACAAGGTCATACTACCTATAGGTCCATATTTATTGAATTATTAAACAATTCTTAGGAAAGGCTTGGTAGATTTCCAACAATAAATATTCATATTACCAGTGTATAAGAAATTTCTCATGACCAATGGAATGTGCATAGAAGAAATTAAAACATTTTTCTAACCTAATTTTGATTTAAAGCATATAGTAAAGTGGCTAAAAGCACAGACTTTGGGTCAGAGAGACATCCATTGAACTTCCAGCTACCCTAAAGCACTCAAAAAAATGTGCCAATGTCCCCAAGAAATCGATGTCACAATCCTTTAAACAATTATTTTCACAATTTATGCATGCACAGAAATATCACAGTGAATCTTATTAATCTGGACAATTAGTATGTGTTCATAATAAAAAATAAATTGTTTCCTTTAGCATTAACTTTGAAGATAATTTAGGTCTTTCTAATTATAGAGGAAAACAGACTAAAAATAATGGTTTAAAAGTACTTCTATAACAAAAACTCAAATGGGGAAAACCCTAGAGACCATTTACTAATTAGAGGACCCTCCCTGCAACTTTATCAATAAAGAAATCCAGGCTTAGGAAGGTTATGTGACTTCTCCTAGGTCAGATAATGAACAAAGGGCAGGATCTTAGAATTTAAGCCTCCCCATACTTTGTCACATCACAGGAGCCTGACTAAAACCTAAAAAAAACCTGTGAAGAGGTTAAGGTTCATTAAAGAGGCAAAAAAACTCCCAGTAATTTACCTGTTAATTACAGTGTATTTAACTGGAACATGTTCTTGTTCTTCAACTGCCTCCTCCCACCCATCCCTAATACTCATGCCTCTTAAGGCACACCTATTAATGAAATCAAAGGGATAAAGATCAGAAGAGCTACATTTTGTTTTTTAAACTGGACCTCTAATTATCATTATCTTACTGATGCTTAATTAAGAGAAAATGGTCAGTATTCCCAGAGAACAAAAATATAATTGATCATCCCAGAATTTTTTTTAGAAGAGCAATGCAATGTGACAATGAGGAACATGGGGTCTGGATTCGAAGGGTTGATGTTATTTTAGACAAGTTATTAGCATCCACTCCCCTGGTACCTCAGTTTCCTTAACTGAAAAAAAAATGAGACCTGCATATCTTGATTGAAGTTGTATGATGATTAAATGGATAATTTCAAAAGAACCCCTGGCATAGTTCCCAGGCACACACTTGATGCTTCACAAAGCTGGTGCTATTTGGATGACCACAGTGATTTGCTACTCTCTTCCAAACCAGAGAGTATTACTATTTCACTGTCTTCTAACATGTTCAGGAAAGCAATCTGAATCCTCCTCCTTCTGCTATCAAAGGTTAATATGAATATTTCCCCTTAAGATAACTATGCTATTCCTTCTTTTTTTCTCCTTTCTTAGATGACAGAATTAAGAAGAAAATCAAATACCGTAATTATTTGCTTATTTAAAAAAATAATTGCAAGGGCACTATAAGTGTTTATTAATAAATGAAAATTTAAGTAGATTCATTTTCTATATGTTTATTCCTGCCCTGAAAGTCTATAAAATGACTTTAACTTTTAAATTACCTCAAATACACATTGAAATTCAACATATATGAAATGCATAAAAACTGATAACTTCAGGATTAGTTTGATGCTGGCCTTTAGAAAATTCCCAAATGCCCAATTTAAAATAATCCCTTTAATGGTCTTATAATTTATTCATCCAGAATATATCTTCATCAATGTAACTTTTTTTTTAAATTTTAACTTTTGTTTCTTAATTTTCTGTTTTTAAAACTGTAAAATTATTGTACAGGTAATAGTTTCTGCAGGACAAAAGACAATGGTTTTCATTGATTTAAAGACCAGATAAAAAAATTCCCTCTTGCTCTACATGTTGAAATGGTTTCTAGACCTAAATTACCTCCTCATGACACTCTCTCTCCTGAAGTTCTGAAGAGGCTCAAACATCTGTCAAGTCAATTTTTGAAGCTCTATATTACCGAAGGTTAATTTAACCAAGAGAAAAATGACACAAGGCCCAGCATTTCAATCTTAAAAAACTCTGAACTTGGTTATTTCATAACCAAGTGCTATTATCTCTAATGGCCAAGGCATTCTCCAGTAACAATTTAGGTGCCCTGGGAGTCTTATTAACTCTTTCAGGCCATTAAGGTACCATTAAGAGCACTAGGGCCTGGAACCTAATTACAGTGTATTAAATGGTCTCTGTGCTCTCCGAGTGTTAAATGAGCCTGCCAAAGTGACCAATTTTCTCAGAAAGTATAAGGAATTTGGTTTCAAATGTTATTTTGACTTTTTAAAGATGGATACATTATGTATAAACTGGATTTCTTAACTTTCCATAGAAGAAAAATTTATACTAACCATGCCAAATAATAGTTTCTTTTTTTAGGGTACTATAAATATTTAAAATTTCTAAATAGCAATAAAATATATAGAAAAATTTTCTAAATTACTATATTATACACATGCTCAGAAAATGATAGAATTTTTTAAAAAAGCTTCCAGATGGCTACCCTTCCCATTTTTTTTTTTTTTTTTTTTGAGAGAGAGAGAAAAAAAATTTTTTTAAATACTTATTTTTTAGTTTTCGGTGGACACAACATCTTTATTTTATTTTTATGTGGTGCTGAGGATCGAACCCAGGGCCTCACACATGCTAGGCAAACACTCTATACCACTGAGTCACAACCCCTACCTCCATTTTTAATTTTTCCCTTTATTTATCTGTCTACCAAAAATGCCATGAATGTCAAGTGTTTTAACTCATAATCTTCTGTACAATTTTTCTGTAAAAACTTTTGGAAAGTGTACACCACCAACATGAAAAAGAAAGATTAAAAAAAAAAAAAAAAGGATAGAATCTAAGAGGGAGTAGAAGTCACCCAGGAAAGCAATGGAAAGAAACCCCAAGATAATTACCCAGCAGATTCAGAAGAGTCTGTCCAAATTTGATGATTTAACAGATGGTATGATAATCTTTATGACTAATATTTACAGAATGATGCTATAAATGATGTTAGTTTTTAATTTTCATATTCAACCATGAAACACAACATGAAAAACAGTTATACTTAAAGAACATTACTTGAACATTATAAATTCATTTTTTTTTCTTATTGTACTGGGGATTAAACCTTAGGCCTCATATGTGCTAGGCAAGTATTCTACCACTGAGCTAGATCCCCAAACATTATAACTCTTGACACGTAGAACAAGAAGTGCAGCTAAGAGAAGTTGGGTCATAAGGGGCAGAGAAGAAAACTACATCTTTCTAGTCATTTCTGAAGTTCTATATTATAGAAGGTAGATAATTTAACCATGAGAAAAATATACAAATGAAATCTCAATGTCCTAAGTTCTATACTGCAAAAATCAACAGTTACTGTTTGTGGTCACTGAACAATAAATACAGCTTGAAGTATAATACTTAGAATTACTAGGATAATAGAGGAAATATGATAACACAATTGAGAAATGTTCAAGAAGTTAAATTCCATGTCTTTTCACAGTAGCAACTAGAGTCAATAAAAAAAAATATGAAAAAATGGGGGGAAAGGAAAATATATGGATTAAGAAATAGAGGTATAAACACACTGTTTACAAAATAGAAGCAAACACTCAAAAGAACTATGAACATATGGAGAAAAAAGAAGTAAGATGAAGTAGGAGATAGGAAGAAAGGAGAGAAGAAAGAAAAAGAGGGAAGAAGGAAGAGAATGAGAGGGAATAAGAGACAGAGAGGACCTTTTCTATAAGGGTAATCATAGAATATATTTGCTTAGTGAAAAATATCATGTGTCTGCCTACATCTTTTGCTCTCTCTTTATGATACTATTCAGACAAAAACATATTGAATTGCCCTTTACATTCCATGAAAAGAGAATAAAACACCAAATATATAACTCCCAAATACATAAACTGTATTTTATCTGAGTCCTAAGAATTCCAATGACATTAAGTTCTAAGAATATCAATGATATACTCATTTATTTTATTTTCTGACAAGTTTTAGACTTACCATGAAACTTTGAAGCTTCAGGATCATTCGCATTGATAGCAATTAATTTCCAATCTGTTTCACCTTCATCAATAAGAGCCAAAATTCCAAGGATCTTCACATGAATAACCTCTCCAGGAGATAGAACCTTCAAATGGAAAAGAAACTCAACAGTTACAAAACTTTGGAGAATTTATCCATATCAGAAAAAGCATAGGAAATATTAAAAGTACTATAGACTGAAACTTAATAAAAAATTTCAATAACTAAAAATAATGTAAAAACCATCATATAGACTATCTTGTAAAGTCCTAAAAGTTAGAACTATGTATCTCAAAACTTTCACTTCCACCCATGATGGAATTATGTGTTAAAAACAAAACAAACTTGTCCTCTCAGAAAACTGGACAAAATATACAAAATCACTCTTCTCAGACACTGAGCAACAGGCAGTGCAGGACTGTGACCCCAGAGTAAGTAAACAAACTAGGAGAGGCCTGTGGCTGCCCTGGTTTTCTGCTTAACACACTCTTCAGACCGTGTGTGTGTGTGTGTGTGTGTGTGTGTGTGTGTATAAATAAACCAAGGAAGATGAGTTTGCTGGAATTTGTGGGGCACAGTACTGGAGATGACAATGACCTTCAGAAATCAGAGGGAATCCTTTGAGACAGCTGGAATACTGACCTGTGTATGAAGGAGTTGAGACTCCATGAGATCAATAACTTCCAGAGAACTATATGAGCAGGAGTTCAATGCCCAAGAAAAATGTGTTCAGCATGACCAACATTCACTAGGGGGTCCAGAGGCAAGCCTTAATGATAGAGCTAAACTAGCTCTCCAGTAAAGGTTACTCTAGACCTGACCTAAGAAAGTTGGGTTTGTTTTTTTCTAAATACCCAGAAACAATCGAAATGGTCCATAAGCAAACCACCTGCCAAAACAAATATTGTTTAAAGACAAACAAAATCTATTCAATAACATAACAATCAAAACAGCCAAAATTCTGCCTATGATTAGGAAAAAGTAAGCCCTAAACAGGGGAGGGGGGGCGGAAATCACCTGACAGAAATCAATCAAGACATGACAGATGATGGAATTGTCAAACAGAAACTTTAAAACAACTGTTGTAAAAATGCTCATGGAGTCAAAGAAAAATATGAAAATGTGAAGGTGAGGAATGGAAAATATTAAAAAAGGCAAACTCTACCTTAGAGCAGAAAAAAATGCATTATCTGAAATGAAAAGTCCTCTAGACGTGTTTAACAACAAAACAAACATTATAAAAGGAGAAAGTTAAAAGGTGTGGGAACAGAAACTTTCCAAAGTGAAGCTCAAGGACAAAAAGGCTAAGAAGAAATTAATTATGTCAGCGACCGGCGGGACAACATCAAGCATACTCCCTTATGTATAATTGGAATCCTAGAATAAGAAAGAAGCAGAAAAATATTTGAAGAAAAATGTCCAAAAAGCCCCCCAAATTGGTATAAAGTACAAACGTACAAGAGTGGGAAAGCACTAAAAACAACAATCCCTCCCACAACAAAAAATAACCAAACCAAAACAAAGAAAAGCACTTAACCAGTGGCACAGAATAAATATTACAGGATGGGGAAGATCATATATAAGGGTATCAAAAATTCTAAAAAAAACGCTACCAATCTAGAATGCCTGGGATCAAAGAGATTTTGCAAAGGGCCAAAAGGAATCTTTCTGAAGTGATGGATTTGTTCTATATTTTGACTAGAAGAAGTAGGTTATGTGAATGTTTCATTTGTCCAAAGTCACTTAATTTTATACCTATAGTGGGTACATTTTACTGAATATAAATTATTATTATTGGTACCAGGGATTGAATTCAGGGGCACCCAACCACTGAGCCACAACCCCAACCCTTTTTAAGACAGGGTCTCGCTAAGTTGCTAAGGCTGGCTTTGAACTTGTGATTCTCCTGCCTCAGCTTCCTGATCCTCTGGGATTACAGCTGTGGCTACTGTGCTTGGCTACATTGTGTATTGATAAAGTTTAATAATAAAAAATATAAACAAAAAATATAAGATCTCTTATATGCGAAGAGCTATTAAAAATTATTAAAAAAATCATCACCAAAGACTCAATGAAAAATGTGAAACCATGAAGGCAATTCACAGATAAAAAATGAAAAGCAACCTTTAATGGTATAAAGAGATACTCAAACCTTCCTAAGAACATTTAAGCACTTGGAAATGCCATAGACACATTGGAGCCAGAGAGGTTCATGCCAGAGGAGGGTGGGTCAAAGTCAGTTTGGTTAGGCATAACAACCTGAGTTCTGGGAAGCTTATTAAAAAAAAAAAAAAGAAGGTTGAGCTAGGCAGGTGAAGAACTGAAAACACAGCTCTACAACCTAGTACAGAGACAGCTGGTGTAGTTACTACCTCCACACCCAGAGACATTCAGAGGTCATTGTAGTCAAAGCTTGAATGTTTACTATATATTTACTCCCTATATCTGGCAGAGTCCAAAACTGAAAGGCCCAGTAAGAAATCTCTCCATCTCAAATATCTTGGCAAGAAGTATTTAGACTCTTTACTATTAATTGTTAATTTTTTAAATTTAGTTTTAATTAGTTATACATGACAGTAGAATGTACTTTGATACATCATATATAATGGAGTATAATTTCTCATTCTTCTGCTTGTACATGATGTAGAATCACACCAGTTTTATAGTTATATTATGTAAACAGGGTAGTACTTAAATGTTTTCAGGAGGGTTTGAGGGAATACCTTGATTGTCTATAGCCCCTTGGCTAAAGCTCCCTGGTAAGGAGGGCAAATTGAGTGTTCTGCAGGAATCATTGCTTTTCTTTGGCTAACAATACATACTTTTCCCTGCCCTTCTCTGGTGCTGCTGAGATGGCTCTGAAATTTCTGTGATGATTTTTAGCACTTGATTTCACTCTACCTAAAGCAGATTAAACTGTGCCAGATTGTGGTAGGTATCTGTAATTCTAGACTTCCATCAGCTTGCTGAAAAAAAAAAAAAAAAAAAAGAGAGAGATGCTCAAGTTCACTCGTAATACAACCACCTTTAGGTTTGAACCAATATTCCCACTTAGTGTTCCTAGAGTTCTCACACAATATGAAGCTGCCTGGTAGCTGGATCCTCCCATCCATATTTTGCTTTCTCAATTTTGGAGGGACTTTCTCTGTCTGTGTCTGCTACATTATGAAGAATGAGAATTTGAAATAAAACCTGTGATTTCATTCTACCAACAAGCCCAGAAATTGTGGAAATTACATTGCACAGTTGAGTGTGTTCTTGTTCTATTACCAAGAAAATCTATAGGTAAATGAGAATCAAAGACAAATAAGGAGTAAAGTCAGAGAAAGGAGGAGATGAGAGAAACAAAGCATCCTGTGTTCACAAAGCAATAACCCTCTTGTTGTTCTGAGAAGAAATGAAGTTCTCTGTACAAGTAAAACTCATTCCCTAATGCTACCCAGAAAGGTTCACATGATAGTCAATATTTAAGTTGAAAAGTTAAATAATGTAATTTTACTAAGTACAGCACACAATTAATTTAAAAAATCAAAACAAATCACTTTATATAAGTAAAATCATAATTCATATATTTTGAAAATATGGCACGAAGGAAGTAGACAATTTAAACCTGTTACTCATTTGATGCTGAAATTTAGGTTATTTATACATATTAAAATTTAATATCTACTAAGCCCACAAACTCACACTAAATAAAATATAAACTCACATACATACATCATCACATAATCTGAACATGGCTCCAGCTGCTTGGGAGGGAAAGTGTACTCAAAATCCTTTTAAATCGCTTCATAATACCTCTTTTTTTTTTTTTCCAAACAACATTAATCAACTACTAGTGAAAAGAAAAACATTAAAATGAATAACAAAACTTATTAATGTTAAAGATATAAACAACACTTTTTATGAGATATTTTAAAAATATTTTATATAAAAAAAAAACTTAAACAGAGCAAGATGTGGAAGCAGATGTTTCATGTGCTTAAGAAAATCATTTTGGCCAGGTGAAGTGGCTCACACCTGTAATCTCAGTGGCTCAGGAGGCTGAGGCAGGAGGATCACGAGTTCAAAGCCAGCCTCAGCAACTATGGAGGCACTAAGCAATGTGGCGAAAACCTGTCTCTAAATAAAATATAAAATAAAGGGCTGAGAATGTGGCTCAGTGGTAAAGCATCCCTGGAAGAAGAAAGTATGTCAGTGACTCCCTCGAGTTGCCAATGCCTGCATTTTTTCTATATCCTTTTTTTTTTTAAGAGAGAGAGAGAGAGAGAGAGAGAGAGAGAGAGAGAGAAAGAGAATTTTTTAATATTTATTTTTTAGTTTTTTGGTGGACACAACATCTTTATTTTTATTTTTATGTGGTGCTGAGGATCAAACCCAAGCCTGCGCATGCCAGGCGAGCACGTTACTGTTTGAGCCACATCCCCAGGCCCTATCCTTTTAATTTTAAAGATTTAGTTAGCTATCGAATTTCACTGTAAGGCTGAAATTTGAACACATGCTTCAGAATAAATTTCTTCATGATTCAAAATGCAGCTTTACATTTAGAAAATAAGGTATTCATAAAACAGTCACTCTGTGTTCTGAAATTATTTGAGGAAAAAAATGATTTAAAAATATTAAGTCAAATAAATGCTTTCAGAATATTTACAAAATGATCCTAAAATCTTGAACCAAATGTGCATGAAGCTGTAAGTAATTTACAGAACAGATTAATGTGATTATATAAATAAATGGAAATCTCAATTTTAGGAGTAGATATATAGTTATATCAACCAGACTCTCACATGTTTAGCTAAGGCAGAAAAGGAAGTATGTTAGGCACTGTATATAAAAAAGAATGAATTCCTCTTCCTAAAGATTTGCTATTTTATTTTGAAAAACCAGCCTCTACCTCAGAGCAAAGCCAGTCCAAGGAAGGGAGCATGACTCTTGTCCTTGGAAAAAAACCACAGAGCACTGGAGGCACATACCCACCCTGTTGAGTTGTTTATCTATAAATAACAGGAGAGATCTACAGCACAAGGTGTCCCTGACTCAGTCAGGCTAGGTGAGGACTCATAGCAACCCCCTAGCAACCACCAATCAGCATGAGAAAGAAAAAGTAACTGGGATGCCAGATGACCCTCCCAGTAGTTTATGGTGGTTGATAACATGTTGGGAAACCATGTAGTTCAGCATGTACACCCCTCTTGGCTTAAACCAATCAGTTCAAACGAATCCCCCTCTTGTACTAACCAATCACCCTTACCCAACTTGTTCCCGCCAGTCAATGTGCTAATCATATTTTAGAGTTGTTTTTTATTATTTTCCCGAGATGTGTGATGATTTGCTAAGAGATGCTATGATGTATGTGAAGTCCCTGCCTTCCCCAAAGAGTGTATAAAACTGCTGCAAACCCTGGGCTGGGGCCTCTCAGCGTCACCAGTTGCTGTGTGCGCGGAGGACTGAGCTAGCTTGCAATAAACACCTCTTTGCTGCTTACATTGATCTTGGTCTCTGGTGGTCTTTTGGGGGTCCCGAATTTGAGCACAACAATTTGGGAGATTTACATACTCTAGGCCAGGAGAATATCATAAGACAGAATACATGTGAGTTTCAATAAGTGGCATCAACACTGTGTGCATTGGTTCTCACCTCTGTACCCTCCTTTTCTCAGCACTACTGATCTGCCCTTGGAACAGAGTGTCAGAGTAGGTTCTCCAACAGGGCAAGATAGTGGAAAAAGGAAGGAGAGGAGATGGGAAGTCACAGACTATTGGATACTATGGATACAGAGCTGATTTGGATCTACATTAGGGAGGATCATCCAGATGAGGGTAGTGAAATCCATAAAAGGAAAAGGGAAAAGAGCAAAGGCAGAAAAGGAAGTAATCATTTACCAAACATGGTGATATGGGTACTAAACTGTTCCCTCTATGTATATCATTTTATTTCACATCACAAAACAGTTCTGTGCCGGGTAGATTGCCCCACCTTAGAAATGAGGACACTGAAACTTAACAACAGTTATAATTTTTGCCTGAAATCAGAGCCAGGGAATGAAAGACTTGCAATTCACATAAAACTGAGCCAAAGCTTCTGCTTTTTCCAGTCTGTGGTAAGAGAATGAAGACTAGTCCTTGCCTGAGGGCAGAGGAGGTTGGAGATGGAGAGATTACAAAGGAATGGAAAACATTTGGGGTGATGAAAATGTTCCTTTTCTTGATTTGGTAATCATTTTACATATACTTATGCGGAGTCATCAATCTGTACACATTAAATATGTAGTCAACATAATTTATTATATGTCAATTATACCTCAATAATTTTATTTATAAATGTAACATTTATAAATAAATATAAATAAATAAATTTATATATTTATGTATAAATAAATTTATAAATAGTATACTTATAAATTTATAAATAAAACTTTATAAATAAAACTTTTATAAATAAAACTTTAAAAAATAGATGTATTACTTTCCTGGATAAAATAATTATCCAGGGCTGGGGTTGTGGTTCAGCGGCAGAGCACTTGCCTAGCATGTGCAAGGCCCTGGGTTTGATCCTCAGTACCATATAAAAATGAATAAACAAAATAAAGGCATTGTGTACAACTACAACTAAAAATTAAATGTTTAAAAATAATTATCCACATTTGCTTCACATAATATAAGACATGTAAACTTGTTTTAAGTAAAAGTTATTCACAATACCATTCATGCCCACTAGAATGACAATCATCAAAAACAAAAAAAGGAAACAAACAAACAAAAAAGTCCCCAGAAAATAAGAAATTTGCTAAGGATGTGGAGAAACTGGAACGCTCTTATGTTGTGGGTGAGGATAGACAATGCTATGGAAACCTGGTTGGTGACTGCTTAACAAGTTAAACTTACTACCATATGAACTGACAATTCTATTCCTAGGGAGGTAGGTATTCAAACAAAAACTTGTAAGTGAATATTCATAGGAAGCAGTATTTATAATAGCCAAAAGGTGGAAATAAGCCAAGTGTCCATCAACTCATAAATGGATGAATAAAATGGAAAAATATTCCATGAATATTACTCAGTCATAAAAAGGAGTGACATGCTAACATGTGCTATAATATGAATGACTTTCAAAAGCTCACTAAGTGAAAAAAGCCAGACATAAAAGGTTCCATATTATATGGTTTCATTTATATGAAATATCCAGAATAGGTAAATCAGTAGAGCAGATTAGTAGTTGTGAGGCCATGTGGGAGTGGGAAAAAGGAATGGGCAATGACTGCTACTGGGTTTCCTTCTAGGGTCATGAAAATGTTTGGGACTAGATAGAGGTGATTGGTTGTACAACACTGAATTAAATGCCACTTCATTTATTTCACCCTTTCAAATGATTAACTTCCTGTTATGAGTTTTATATCAATTAAAATTTTTAATCCCAAATTAAATTTTAATGGAGGTGGTTCTTAATAGTTGTCATATTTTCATAAATGAGCAACTGACATCCCTTAGGTCTCCCTCCCTACAGACTGTTAATCATCATTTTATTGTGTATAACTACAAATTTGTTGGCAAAGGTATGTTTAAAAAAAAAAAGCTTGCCCTTCAAGTACACCTAAAAAATGAAAAGTAGGGAATCAGATTTCCAAGTGGCATTTCATACGTCATTTCCTGCAGTGATCTAATTTCTTAATCCACTTCTCTATGTCTTAACAGAAGAAGCATATTTTCCTTGCATCTGCCTGTTAAGGTGAACTTCATACACTCCAACATTTCTCTTTGAAACTAAGGAAAGCTTCCTGGAGGCTCTGAATGTTCTTGGTTTTGGAGATGAGCAATGGGAAACAAGCAGACTTAAATAGGGGCTCCTCTGAACTAATCTTGGCAGGAACTCACACAAGACAATGTTTGATCAGCTCAGCTGCTCTTTTTATAAGCCTCCAGGGGTTAAAGGTTAAAGCCACATTTGTGAAAGAAATACAACAGCATCATTGTTCATAGTAAGCGACATTATTAACAAAGAATTTACCTTTATAGTTTAGGTCTCAATTGTCTGAGATTTGAAAGGCTGCCTCTACCCTTCCCATCCCCCTCCTAGCCCAAGGGTCATGCTTCTCATCAGTTGCAATCACAAAATATTTCAAGTACTTGCCTTCAAGTCTGGACTGTGGGTTCATAAATTCCAGATTTTTAAAGTCCAAAAGGAAGATCTGACAAGTACTTAAGATTCCCAAGTCCAAAAGGAAGATTTGATAAGTTCTTATAAAAATATGGGTGATATTTATAGATCCAAGTGTGCCACGTACTAAAACTGAAGGAAGTACTTCACAGAAAGATTTTATAGCTGCCTAGGAAAGTGTTTAGTGGTGGTGGTTCTCTATTCTAAAGAGGACATATACAGAGAAGATCTGGTGAAAAGGAATCAGGCCGAACCAGGATCTAGCACCCTCTCAGAAGAACCAGAGAAAGTAGCCTTGAGGACAAGGCTTCTAGAAGCCACCATACAAAGAACTGTAAGATCCTTAATAAAACAAAAATGTTCAAATTACCAGTGAAAAGCTGGCTACACTAGTTAACTCACTGATGTACCAGAAGAATAGCTCTTAACCAGAGATTTTTTCCTCTGGGAGACATCTAGCAATGTCTAGAGACATTTTTGATTTTCACCATTGAGGAAGCATCACCAGCATCTAGTGGGAGGAAGCCAGGGATGTTCCAGGACAGTTCAATATTATATATTGAAGGTATATATTATGTATCTAGTGTTGAAGCTGGTGGAGAGGTGTCTTTTAGAATTCCTGGGAATCATATACACTTTTTAAAAGTACAATATTATTTATTTCTCAAATATAATTTGTTTTGAATTTTCAAATAGCATAAGAACAGATCAGATTTTTTATGGGTTATAAGGCAAGCAGGAAGAATGTCCAGGAGAACATCAAGTTTCATTTAATGATAAGACACTTTGATCTCAAAGGTAACAGAAAGGGGTAGTTTTATTTCAAACAAACCACTTCTCTGCTACAATACCTTTAGAAACTGGAAAGGAAAACTCAAATCAAAAATTCTGGAAAAGATGTTTAGGAATGAATGGTAAAGTTCCTAGGAAACCTCTACACTTCAGTTCAATCTAAATCAATTCAACTTAAATCAATTCAACAAATTTATGCTGACTATATAATGTTTAGTCTTCTGTCAGACACCAAATGAATAATACATAATCCCTCAAAAAACATAATGTTAAAAATCTCTATGTCTGTGGTTCTCAGTCTATTATCAACTTTCAGGAGTTGGCTTTTTTCCTTTGCCTATTAATGTGGTGTTAAAAACAGACTTTCTACAAAATGTTCCTTGCAGCAGATTTAAGCACTCTTCTCATGACTATGCACAAAAGAAAGTGGGGTGCCCCTAACCAAGATTTATTCTTTAGATGGTGATTGTGTATTTATGACTTTTTTTGGAACAATTATGACTGAGAATCTTGTTAACTAAAAGAATAAACTGCTCTTGCTATAAGAAGTCTACTTTCCCATTTCTCCCATCAGCCTACCCTTCTGAGGGAATGAACGTATATAATAGATCTTATTACCAATTCTGTGGGAATAATATAGTTCAACATGTTTAAAAGTGATTGAGATTCCAAAATAAAAGCATAGGTATCCCTCAAAGGTTTTAGGTATAATCACAGTAAGAATATTACTAACTTTTTTGGCTGTTGTGGAAAAATTTCAAAGGTCAGGATTTTTAAACTCATAAATCTGTGGGGTTGAATTCTCTTTCTCCAAGAAGTGATCTGAGACAAATTATTTTACACAATATTTTGGCTTTAGTTTCTCAACAGTAAAATTAAGATTATATCATTTATTCCCCATAGAGTTGAAGCAAAGAGCCAAGGAAACAACAGATATATAAACAAGAGCATAAGAGGTTTCAATAGATAGTAATTTTTTCTCTCTGGCTCCACAAGGATTTTGGCACACACTGACCAAGTGCCAACTCTCAGGACCTTTGTATAAGCAGAATACAATGTGTGTCTATAACAAAAGTTCTATGTTGATTCAGAATTCAAATGAGATTAAACTTCACCTGGATCCAATCAACTCAAGAATACAATGGAAAGTAAAACTGCTTAAAGCCTGCTATCCTCTGAATTAGGTTTCTGCTGCCGCATAGTTATAAACTCAAAAGGCTTAAAACAGTATAAAGTTATCATTCCAGTTTCTATCCAGGCACAGCGTAGTTGGATTTTCTTGCTTAGGGCCTCACCAAGTCAAAATCAAACAAGTCAAAATCAAACAACTACTTAAATTTGATTTTTTGTGGTGGCTGAATGTCAAACAGGGACTGCTCTCTGCAACAGGAAGTCGACAGCATTCTTCCTCACTGACCTTCCCTTCAGCCATCTTTTAACAGAAAGGATGTGCTCTACTTAATCAAACCTCTCACTTTCTGGTCTGCCCACTTCCAGAGAACTTTGTTTTTAAGGGTTCATGTAATTACAATAAGCCTACATGGATGATATAGGATAACTACCCTGTTCTAAACTGTTCTGATAAATAACATAATCCAGGGAGTGACATCTCACTACATGCACAGACTCCAAGGATTAGAACAGACATCACTGGGGCATCATTTTAGAAATTCCACCAGATACCTCTAGTTATCCCAAAAAAAATTAAAAGAGAAAAGCTACATTCATAAAAATTTCTGTATATAAATTCTATAACAAAAAATACACTGGAAAAATGTCTAATAAACACAAAATATTTATATGTTTATCCCAGGAGGAAGAAAACGAGGAAAAAAACATAATTTATTATGGTAGCAGGATTGCAAGGGAAGGTTTGTCCTTAGTTTTACTTACATTAATATAATTTTTAATATATTGAATATTGAAGGAAAAAGTCCAAAATGTTGAAGAAAACTGGGTGAAATATAAAAACAAAACCAGACAAAACTAAGAAATTTGTTCTTACAGAAGAAGAAAACAACAACAACAACAACAACAACAAAACCCCCAGTATTTTAGTACTTATTGGGTTTAAGTTGTAGTCAGGTCTACAAAACTATAAATTGTAGAATATACTGGAAATATTTTACTTTCTGGCAACTGTAGTGCCAAGGAATTCATTCTCTTTTGTAAGACTTCTAATAATGTTATATTCTAGTATACGTCCCCTGCTCTTTTTTTATGATAATTTCCCTTGTAAATCACAATATTCTGGTCTACACTGAAGTATACTCCTCTGATCATGTATAATTAATACTGCATCTACACAAAGCATAACAACAATTAGTCAATATATTTTTCAATAATTATGTATTACATACCTACTATCTACCAAAATTTATAAAGTGTAAAAATATGCTTTCAGTGGTAATTATATATACTGCATTAAAAATCACTTATACTTAAAATAATTAATTTTATCAGCGTAGTTAGTGACTTTAACACATTTATTTTAAAAACTTGTATCAAGTTTTCTGAGAGTTATTTCTTTTTTCTGTTGGTAACAAATTAGTGTTACTAAGTTGAACCAACTGATCTGATTTAATGTTTTTGTATGATTTCTTCTAGATAACAATCTCATTAATTAGATATACAGTGACACATTTTTACATGGGTGAAAATAAGACACTTTTATTTATTCTTTTCACTCACACTTAGTCCTTGCCTAACATTTAGTCTGACTTAACCCATTAGGTCCCAAGTTTTCAACTCAGTGTACACAAAAAGTATTCAAATATTATTAAAAATTACCATAAGTGGTACATTTGTTGCTTGATTTAAGTTTTTACAGTCGTTCTACATCTGGGATGATGGGACAAAATGGGTTAATAATTTGTACTAAGTATAAACTGAACAGCCCCCAGGATTAGATCCTCAGAATAGGTTTTTTAATATATAATCTTTTGATCAGTGCAATGTTATTTAGTTATTATTATCAAATAAGATTCTGGGAATGTGATGTGAATCTGGGTCAGAGGTACTCATTAAAATATTTTATCCTCCTTCCTTCTAATCTATTTATTTTATACATACTTTGCTGACCCTCTGGAAAGAAAAATATTTAAAAAATGGAATTCCTAAAACTATAGCTTAAGTTTGGGGAAAAAAGTTTACTACTCAGTCATATTTCTGCTGTATAGTGAGAGGAATTATAGTCATGCACATATGAATTCTAACTTATCTTTATATAAGACCAGAAATATAAGTTGGAACAGGGACAAGAAAGATGGAAAGAGAAGAGAGAGGAAAAAGAAAAGGAGGCAGAAGTATGGGAAAAGAAAAAAAGAAGAAAAAAACTAAGAGGAGGATGAAGAGGAGGAGGAATACGGAAAATGAAGAAGATGAAAAAGAAAACAGAGAAGAGCAACAAAATAATATTAGTAAACAAAGAACAAGAGGTTTTCCTCATCCAATGTGCTAGTGTGAGTTTCCAAAAACAGTGGATTTAATCTAAACTAAAAGAACGCAACAGATAATGGTCCTATTTGGCATTCTTTAAATTAAATACCTGCTATGTGCCAGGCATGGCACTCCACACTAGTAACAAACACAATGATGAGTCAAGTCCTCCCTAAGCTTGCAGTCAGTCCATAGAGAGGAAACCTAGACAACATAGCATGGTTAGCACTTCAGAAGCAAGAACAGTGATTACAGCAGTTTATGGAACACCAAGGCAAACCTCCCAGAAGAAGTGATAATTGAGCAGAGATCTAAAGATGAGTGATTGGAAGAGAAGTGAAAATAATAGGGAAGTAAATAATGTGAAGGGAGGAGAAATGTTCCATTCTTCATAGAGGTAATGAAGACCTGGACCCAAGAGAACAGATGCACAATAGGAACTGAAAGAAGACCAGCACAGCTGAATGGCAGTATGGAAACAAGGAGTGGCAAGAAAGGAAACCAGAAAAAGAGGTAGGGGACAGGTATTAAAAAGAGTAAAGCAGGATAAGAGTCTGGAATCAGTGACGGCTGTAAAAATAAGACTAAGCAAGGAAACTGGTTAATTTCAGGAATAAGTCAAATAAGATACAAAAATGGACAAGACAAAGCTAGCTGCAATGTGAATGGAAAGAATCAGATTTAAAAGCTCTTTTGGAAACAGAATCAATATTTCATGATTAACTGAACGAAGAAAAGCAAAGAATGATTGAGAAAATATAACCCTTTAGTTTCTACCTCAAGAATCTGGAAATGGAAAAGGAAGGAGAAGAGATGTCATTCTCTGAGACTCAAATATTGAGAGGAATAAATTGGAGAGAGGAAAATAATGAAAACAGTTTAGAACATGATGAGATTGAGAAGCCTGGGAGACATCCAAGTGTACACAGAGGCAGTTAAGCACATAGATCTGAGCTGAAGTTAACAACTTGAGAGCGCAACCATGAATCCAAAGGTCTGATACACCAAGAGAGATCCTACATAAGAACAGGAGTCAGACAAGAACATACCCTCAGCCTAGCCAATATTTAAGGCACAGGAAGAAGAAAAGAACACTTCAAAAGGAGCCAGGAGGAAGAAACCAGAATGATTAGATACAGTACCAGTTATTATGGTATAATCAAAGCAGAAGTGACTTTAACTCAAGAAATACGGTGAAGCTAACAATATAAAATGCTAAAACAAATCAAGTTAAACAGAGCCTATAAAACGAGCCTGTTGAATTTGACTCAAAGAAAAGTTCTCAGGTAGCATTAGTGGGAACAGTTTCATTGAAATCATGGAGGGAAGTGGGAGATGGAAACAATTTGAAATGAGTTCAAGATTAAAAGGGAAGTAGGAGAAGGAAATGAGTGTTGCAAACTCTTCACAAGTCTTTGTGTAAAGGGGAAATAGCCAATAATAAATACAGAAAAGCAAAAGGATATGAAAATATCAGCATTTAAGATGGAGGATGGCCAGAATTTAGGGCACAAGTGGAAGGAGGGAGCAAAGAACACTTGCAGGCTTAGGTCTGAGAGGGAAGGTAAGGGAGTTATCTGCGGTGTCCACAAACTATACAAGATAAAGGATGAGATGTTCTGCTGGGAATGAGAACAGAGTAAGAAGAGCTAAGTGTCTGCATATACCAAGAAATCTTAGTAGTAAATGCAGTAGAAAATAAAAGAAAGAACTAACCATAGGCATAGAGAAGGACTGATGAGAGCAGCCACCCATGAGTCTGTAAGTTTTCCTAAGAGGACTTAGCCACTGGAAAGAGGCACAAAAAAGAAAAGGTACCAGTTGGCTTTCATCAGTATTAAAGTTTCTGTTTGGCTAATAGCCAGGTAGCAAGACAAAGCTTGGCAAACTTGTTCTGTAAAGGGTCAATGGTAAATATTTCAAGCTTTGCAAACCTCTGCTACAATTCCTCAACTCTGTCCCTGTGGTGCAAAAGCAGCCATAGACAATGTGTATGAGAACAAGCCCAGCTGTGTTATTTACCAAATCAGGCAGTGTGCTGGATTCTGTGTGCTATAGATTACTCTCTCCTGTTTATGGAGAAGAAAGTAAAGATAGAAAAGACTGAGGATCAGAGGAATCATAAGGCTCAAACTTTGCAGAATGGAAGAACTAGAGGCTAAAATGAAATTTTATGGCATGAATAAAACAAAACACATGTTAGAATTAACACAGTCTATAAAACAAACCTTTGAGCCTATTTCACAAACATCAATAGGATCATTATCTCCACAGCAGTTTGTGCTCTTATCTTTTTGATGGGGATCTTCCCAAGTCTAAAAAAAAAGCAGAAATGTAGGTTAATACTCACTGTAATGTATCTTAATCTTTCCAAATGATCATGAAGTTTTACAGCCAGTCATAATGCAAAGCAAAAATTCTCAGAAATTACATAGGCTCAAGGCCAACATGCCAGTACGTCCCTAAGCATCATAATAATTAAAACAGATTTATAGTATTTCCCCCTTCTGTCTTTCATCCATCTGAAAGTGGGTGGTATTTCCAGACACACTTGTCTTCCAAGTTTAGTCAGTGACTAAATTCACATTCACTCTCAGAGTTTCAGTTTGGATGTTCTCACTGTCTAGGCCCTTGTTTCTGTGTTTCCACTGATGCTGCAATCATGGCTTCTGTCACTCACTGCTTCCTCTGACATGGTGACAGCATAGGGATCTAGCTTTCCATGTTAAAAAATAAGCTTCCTATTCTTCAAATGACTTCCACCAGCAAAAACACACTTTTCCCTTCACAAATGAAAAAAATAAGACATTATCCATTACATAAAAGACAAACCTATTTTTGTCTCACATTATTCCATTAAAAAAGAAATCCTTTATCTTTGCCATTATATCTCAAGATCTTGCTAAAAGTATGCAACGATGTCAACTCTCCAGTTTACTGGCAAAATTTTATTCTGTTGGCTACAAAACTCATGTTGCATTTTAATAAACAAGTAGCATAACAGAACTTGGCTATCAAGTTTAGATATCCCCTAGGCACTACGGCTTCCCCAAATTTTCATAATTACTTGATTCTGAATGGAACCATATGAGTTTGCTAAACTTGTCTTCAATTTACATTGTAAGAGATGAAGAGATTTATGTAATTTCAAGGTTGTTATCAATATTATCTTGGATTTCAGAACACCTAAGTTTAATTTCTCTAATTTTATGTAGATAACTAAAACTGGACACTGACTTACAACCCTAGACAAACTCCAATATTTTACTTGTAGTACTTAGTATAGTACATCTAGGAATAAACTAACCCAATCTTATTTTAAAGAGAATCATGTTCAACAAGATTTCATTGCCTCAACTGTGCTAATCTTACAGACTGGTTATATGTGACAGACACTTTCTAAATGACACACACATACACAACTTGTGAGGAATGTACCATTAATCCTATTTTTCAGATAAACAAACTGAAACACAGCATTCCAGCTTGCCCAAGCTCACACAGCTTCTAAATGGTAGATTAGAATGGAATTAGAATTCATACTCTCACTCATTATCTGTGATATCCAAATTTTGATAACAATAACAATTCTATTTTGTGGTTCTCATCTTTCAAATCTCCTTTCTTATTTTCAGAATCTCCTAAGTATATTTTTGTGGAGCTTCTCTTTTCCCCTACTCTTCCCATTACTGTTATTATTTTCCTATTTCCAGGCATCTAATCAAATAGAACCCACTCCAAGCCAGAAATAGAAATGTATAAGACACAGTCAATAGGACATCCTACCCTGGATAGTGTCATGGTATAGTATTTGTGCTGGGGAAAGCAATATGGGATCAAGGCATAACTGAAATTCAACAACTTATATAAAAAAATCAGAAAATATCTGAGACATTCCTTTTCTCTAATTGGGAACCTCTTTGGACCCCCTTTTGACCTCACTCCTTCTCACAGAATGAACACCACCATATGCTAGGACAACTAGATCTTAATCCTACCTCAGCCACAAACTGCCTTGACTAAGACATCTAGATCTTAGACATCTCAGTTTCTTCAGCTAAAAAAAGAATGACTCAAATAAGAAAATCTTAAGGTATATCTTAGCCTTAAAACTCTGTGATTGTTAATAGTCATGCATAATCTGTATGAACACAACCAGTGAATAGGTGTTTACAAATTCATGAGCTAATTTAGCCCATTTTGATCAGTGTTAATTTTAAGAAAGCCCATCTTTATATGGAGACAAAAATTATCTTCCTATAACTTGTATAGGATCTGGTTTGGGTTGGGGGTCCTGATTGTTGGTCTGCATTCCCCTAAGAACTCCACTTTCAATATTATCTACCAGTTTATTTCCTGCTATTGAGAAAATAAGTATACAAGTATACAATTCTTAACTTATACAATGTTGTTGACTTTAGGGCCACTTCTTCACAATTTTCCATACCAGCAAACATATCCAGACTGATCTTCCTATTTCCACTTCTGCCTTTAATAATTTATTATTAACAGTTTTAGGTTTTTGTTGTTGTTGTTTGTTTGTTTTTTTTTTTTTTTTTTTTTGTGTGTGTGTGTGTGTGTGTGATACTGGGGATTAAACACATGCAGGGCCTCATGTGTGCGAGGCAAGCACTCTACCAACTGAGCTATATCCCCAGCCCAAGGTTTTAGATTTATTGCCAAAAATACACATTAAATGGCCTCAATTTTACTTGAAAATATAATTTCATCAGAAGAAATCTTGACCAAACTTTGAGCATGCCCTCTTGTGGAGTTTTAGGTGAATAACTAGGCAGAGAAACAACTGGACAAGCACAGTTAAGCTTGAGAAGAAATGTCAAGAGAAAGTTCAAAATCTCAATATTTATTAATAAAAATGATAACATTTAGTATGCAGAATTTTAAAAATGACTTGAACATCTAAATAAGAAGGGTAACCCAACCAAAATGGTCCAAAGACATGAACAGGTAATTCAGAGAAAAAGAAATATAAATGACTTGTAAATTTACTAAAAGACAATGACCAAAGAAATATAAATCAAAATCACAATGCAACATGATTTCAAACATATAATAAAATCTGATAATACTAAATACTAGTTAGGATATAGGGCACATGAAACTGGTAACAACTGGTACCTTTTCTTTTTTGTTCCTCCTTCCAGTGGCTGAGCCCTCCTAGGGAAACTCACAGTCTCATGGGTGGCTGCTCTCATCAGTCCTTCTCTATGCCTGTGGTCAACTCTTTCTTTTATTTTCCACTGCATTACTACTAAGATTTCTGTATTGCAGGTAGGAGTGTGAACTGCTACTTTTTTTTTTTTTAATGTTTCTATTAGTTCACCATAGTTATACATAATAATGGGATTCATTCTGACATATTCATACAGGCATAATTTGCTCCATTCTAACCCCCAGAACGTTCCTTTTCCACCCTTCCTCTGTCCTCCTGATCCTTTTTCTCTACTGATCCTTCTTCTGTTTACTCATTTTTTAAATTGGTACATTATATACACAAAAGTGGAGTTCACTGTGATGTACTCATACATGCACATTGCATAATTTGCTACTTCTTTTTTTTAAATATGTATATACTTTTAGTTTTTGATGGACACAATATCTTTATTTTATTTTTATGTGGTGCTGAGAATAAAACCTAGTGCCTCAAGTATGCCAGGCAAGCGCTCTACCACTGAGCCACTGCCACAGCCCCTACAACTTCTTTTGTAAACAATTTGGTAAGTAAGCAAGGTATATAACTCACAATTTGATTCATAAGTATATGCCTAGAAATACATTCTATGGATACAGAAAAATATTAAAAAGGGCCCAAGAAAGGCATAACAAAAAGCTATAAACAACCTATTGATGGGAAAATAAAGTGATGCACAAAGCATGACCATATGAAAATGAATAAATTGGAATAAATGTTATTGATCTAACTTAAAACAAACCTTATTTATCCTCATGCAAGTGTCTTGAGACCCTTATAATCTATAAATATTATCTGGTATGTTTTAATCACTGTGCTTGGGTCCTTAGATCTCTGAAAAATCACTGAACTACACAAAGCTGTATATTTAGGTGGGTCTTGAGAATTCGTTCCTTATTAATCAGGATTCCTATCATGAAGTTAAAGGAAATAAAAGCTACTCAACCACTTACATGCTCTTTTCCAGCTTCAAACTAAAGCAAAAGTCTTTAACAGTCCCTTTACCATTAGCAGCAACAATGGCATCATTGAGCTAATATTGAGAACTTGCTATGGAGCTAAAAATTCTCTTTGATCTACTGGTTTGTTACAGTATCCTTGTGGTGTAGTGGCATGATCATACAGACAAACAGGCCTAAAGAGATTTAGTCACTTGTCTCGGGCTCTAAAACTGATAAATTATACTGTATAATATTGGGAGGGGGTCAATAAATCAAATTTATAATAATAAACCTATAAGAATTATATTGACTGAAGAAATCTTGACTTTAAAGTAAGTTTAATCCTTTAATATTATCTAGACAAATATTCTAAATATTCACTCAGAGAGATATAACACTGGAATAATATAACTGGGTACTATAAATAAATTGGAGGAAGGAAAAAAAAAAGAAAACTCAAACTCTGAGGAAGGCACTATATGGGAGAATTACTAAGGTTAAGAATCTAGATGGCTGAAGTTCTGAAATGACAGTGTACTGATGAATCACAAGCTAAACAGATACTTCTGCTTAAACAGTATTTTGTTGTTTAAATTCTTCCAAGCAGTTGGCTTGGTAACTGCTCTTGACAAATTTCCTGCTGTTACAAGGCAAATCAGAAATAAAGAACAAAATCCAATAATTATATATGCCTATGAAACTAAACACATACAATGCATTAATTAATTATTATCACAAATATTCATTTCACAAATATTTATTGATCATCAACTCAGTACCAGGCATTAAGCAGGGCAGTTGGAATATATCCATCAACATATCTGACAGAACCCGTGTTCTTGTGAAATCTTCATTCTGGATAGAAGGAATTGACAATAAACATAATAAATAATGAAACTATATAGTAGGTTACATTTTGGTAGATGTTATGAAAAGGAGGAAAAAATATAGAAGCAAGAATGAGTTCAGGTGGCCGAGTTATGAAGAAGGTGACTTGTGCAAACATTTCAGGAGATATATGCATATGCATATCTGAGAAAATGTTCCAAAGAGAGGACCCAGTAGCTGGGAAGGCCTGAGGAGGGAGTGCGCCTGTACATCAGAGTGCCAGCAGGGAGTGAGGGAAAGGGAGGAAGAGGAGAGAGAGGAGGACAGACACAGACAACATCAAAAAGGTAAAGGGGACTAGAGGCTGGCTTTTATCTTATATTATCCCTTCACTTAACCAATATGCATGACTTCAACTGTGGAAAACATATTGAATTTAGTCATTTTTTGCTTGACAGATAATGAACACATGCCATCTACAGTGTTCATGCATATGCAGGAGCGTGTGCATGTGCACACGCGCGCGCGCACACACACACACATTGCAAGATCAATTTGATCTCTGGTTAAAAATGGCAGAGAGAATGCAGGTCTACTTCCTCTCCTTCACTTCCATTCTAGCCACACTGTCTTCCTCCTACCTCAGCCCTTACAATTGCTGTTTCTTGTTGGACTGTTTTTGCTCTCAATGTTCAGGCTACTCGTGTCCTTACTTTCCTTAGATCTGAGAAGAACTACTGCATCTAACAGTCTAATATCACAACAGAAAAGAGCATCTTGAAAATTCAAACGTAGAGGAACACAAAAATTTAGCATGACTTTAAACAGAAAAGTATGTAAGCTTCTTTTGTTTTTGCCTTCATGCCTCACTCCTTCCCTGCTGTCAGTAGATCTGCTTTATTATTTTTTCCATCATAAAATAATAAAATTAGTGTTAGTTGCACCTATTATGCTACATTGTAACTACTGACTTAGCTGGGAATCATCCTATTCATACTGTAAATAGGTTCAGAGAAAGGACCAGATGATAATAAAAATACTGGTCATAATAATAATAGTAATTATAACTGATTAGCATCCATTACACAGGATTCTAATAAAACAAACTTATTTCACCTCAACACGACTATGGGCAATAAGCATTTTATGTTCTCCAGTTTACAGAAGAAAGTGAGACACAGAACATAAAGCATCCTACCCAAAGTTATGTCACTAATGATTCCCACTTTCACAGTTAGCCAATTACTACACTGCCTTGATTGCATATCTGCATCTCATCTGTCTGAATACCCAACATCTGATATACTGCAGAGCATGTAAATCCTTAACACATGTTTAAAGACATGAACAAATACATAAATTTTAGTTTTCCCTCAACTACTCTACTTTATATGCCTGTTTATGCTATCTCTGATTCAGTGGGCTTCTTTGGCCATCCCCTCATCCATACGCTCTCTCTCTCTCAGTACCCGCTAGGCTTTACAGATTTGTTTAACCTTGAACTGCTGGGTCAAACAGAATGTCTGTTTATACACCTGGCAAGTCAAAAAACCTGCTTTCATGGTTTCCATAGACTTTCTCATTCTTAGCACATCATTTCAAGAGCTCCCCTTCAGCCAAAAATTTAACCAAGTGGGTGGTCCGACTGCATTAGAGGCCGGCAGCTCTTAAAGAGAACAATTCTTTTTTCTTTCCCTGTGAATGTTTATTCTACACTGGCAGCTGTTTTCCAGGATAGATTAAGCCTGAACCCCCATCCCCTTCTCATATATTTCCCCAGTAGCATCTTTAGATTTAATGTATAATATTAAAATTAATAAATAAAAACATAAAAACTAAATCTCCATACAGATGACCAAAAGGGTTCTATAAACATAAAAGCAAATGCTTCTTTATTTCAATCTAGACTTTGGACCCAGCACATTGAATTCTACTCACTAAATAATCTGGAAGAGTTGCTGCTTAATAAGAATGAGGACACAGGGGCAAGAAAGGATTAAAAACAATAAGAAAAATTCTCCATCAATATTAGTCCCCATTTTCATTGTTTTCACAAGGAAATTGTAAATGCAAAACAGTGACTAATACAAGTCATCTGTTTATAATGAGTTCTGAAAAAAGTTTATAGCCTAAAAGATTTGTATTTAAAAACATAAAATTCATCATATCAGATATGAATGTGTACAAAAGCACAATTAAAGGAAGGACTACAGATAAAGCCTTGCTTAAATTTTTTTCACTGACAATAGCCAAGCCCAGAAAAAGAAGTGTGCTCAAAATATCAAATTTGAGCATTCTATATGCCTCGTACTCTAAAAACTTGAATATAGACATATACATAGTTTGAAACAAAATTTACTGATACAATAAAACTCTACATTAAAAACTTAAATTTACAAATCTCTCAAACTGACATGTCCTCAGAACCAATTTAAATTCAAATAATTCACAGGATTTACAGGGCAATTTTTCAGAAGACAGAAAAGTTTTACCATTATAACAAAAATGTTACCTGAGGGAGGGCTCCATAATTCCATATATAACCTTTGTAAGGGAAGATATTCGCCGTGAAGCGTGGCTTGCCATCCTTTACATCTTGCTTAATGGGATTCAATGGCTCCTGGGTGGCTATCTAAGCAGATCACAGGGGGAAAGAAGGTAGAGGGGGATGTGAAATGATTATTCCTATACCCAAACAGTATTTCTTAAATCTGCCATTTTTCAAACTAAATTTTCATATTCCAACTTAACAATCAAAGGTGACTTAAAATAAAGCCAGTTCTTATCACTAATTTAGAGCACTGTGTAAGAGAAAGCTGTCTGGAAAGGAAACAACTAATTATATGTTTAGGAATTAAACTATTCATAAATTCCATTATTTCTAACACAAATAATAAAATCTTTCAAATGGCAAGAAAATAAAGATTAATCAACTTGCTTTTTTGTTACTAATCTTGGTCCTCTTATTACCTACCAACAATCTTGAGTTATTGCAAAGATTTTCACTATATTCTCAGATTGAAGCCTCTCCTGTATGATCTGAAATAAGTCAACAATACTCACTCTTGCCACTTTTATTGAACAAAACATCGGAAGTCCTTCCAATAGCAATTAGGCAAGAGAAATAAATAAAAGGCATCCAAATAGGAAAGGAAGAAGTGAAATTATTTTGATTTCCTGGTAATACAATCATATATGTATAAAAGACTAAAGATTCCACCAAAAGTCTGTTAGAATAATAAAGTAATGTAAAAAACCAGCACAAAAAATCAATAGCACTTCTATACGCTATCAACATTTTACACTTTCTAGCATACAGGTCTATTGCTTCCCTGATGAAGTTTATTCCTAAGTAATTTAGGTTTTTTTGTTTTGTTGTTGTTATTATTGTAAATGGGATTGTTCTCTTGATTTCTCTTTTGGAAAAAAATCAAAGGGGACACAAGTAAATGGAAAGGCATCCCATGTTCATGAATTGAAAAAAAAAATACTGCTAAAATATCCACACTATTCAAAGTAATGTAAACTGGATTCAATTCAATCTTTATCAAAATTTCAAAGTCATTGTTTTAAAGAGAAATATAAAAAAAAATCCTAAAGTTCATAAGTAACCATAAAAATACCCCTGAGTAGCCAAGGCAAATCACACACACACACACACACACACACACACACACACACACACACAACAAAAGTGAATGCATGATACTACCTAATTTCAAGCTATACCACAAAGTCAAAATAATAGTGCAGCATGATACTAACAAAAAAATTCTGAAACAATGATCAGTAAAATAAATTAGAAAGCCCAGAAATGAACCCACATGTATATGGTCAACTGATTTTCAACAAAGATGCCAATAAAACACAATGTTACAAAGACAGTCTCTTCAATAAATTTTATTAGAGAAAACTGTATATCCAATTTGCAAGAATGAAACTGAACTCTGATACCTCATAGTTACACAAAAGCAACATAAAAAGGGTAAATATTTAAATGTCAGACCAGATACTATTAAAAAGAAAAAAAAGGGGGGGGGGAACCACACACTATTCTAGGCAATGATGTTTTTGGACTTGACTCTCAAAACAGGCAAAAAAGCAAAAATAGGCAAATGCAATTACATCCAACTAAGAAGCTGTTGGTCAGCAAAGAGATAATAACAAGAGTGAAAAGACAAACTACACAATGGGAGAAAATATTAGCAAACAACACATCTGCAAAGGGGTTGCTATCCAGAACATATAACAGGAAATTAATTAATTAATTAATTTAAAAAGTAATCTAGCTAAAAAAAATGGACAAAAGACCTAAATAGTTCTCAAAAGATATACAAATGGCCAATAGGTATATGAAAAAATGCTCAACAATGCTAATCATCAGGGAAATCCAAATCAAAACCACAAAAAGAGATCACCTCATCTCAGTAAGAATGGCTATTATCAAAAACACTACAGATGGGCTGGGGATTTGGCTCAAGTAGTAGCTGAATTGCCTGGTATGCGTGAGGCACTGGGTTCGATCCTCAGCACCACATAAAAATAAAATAAAGATATGTGTCCACCTAAAGCTAAAAAATAAATATTTTTAAAAAAACACTACAGATAATAGGTGCTAGTGAGGATATTGAAAAAAAGAACCCAAGTGTGCCATTGGTAGAAATGTAATTTAGTACAATACAGAAAAAAGTAGAGATCTTACTCAAAAAACTAAAAATAGAACTAGTATAAGATCCAGCAATAAACTCCTGAATATATAGCCAAAGGAAACTAAATTGGTACATGGAAGAGACATCTGCATGCCCATATTCATTGCAGTATTATTCACAAAAGCCAAGAGATGTAAACAACCTAAGTTTCCATCAACTGATGAATGGATAAAGAAAATGTTGTATATATACACAACAGGATAGTATTCGACTATAAAAAAAAATTGAAATCTTGCCATCTGTAACACATGGATAGAACTGGAGACCATTATGTTAAGTGAAATAAGCCAGGCACTGAAAGATAAGTACCAAATGATTTCACTCATAATGGAAATCTAAAAAAGTTGATCTCCTAGAATTTGAGACTCAAACAGTGCTTGCCAGAGGCTGGGGAAAGTACAGGGGGTGGAGAGAGAGGAGTCATTGGTACTAACTTACAGTTAGACAGAAGAAATGCTACTGTGCTATTGCACAGTAGTGCAACAACAGAAAACAATAATGGACTATAAATTTCCAAAAGCTAGAACAAAGGATATTGAAAATTTTCACTATAAAGAAATGATTCATGTTTGCAGAGATAGAAATATTTAATCTGATTTAAACATTACACAATGTACAGATGTATGAAAACATCACATGGTACCCTACTAATATGTGTAATTTTCATGTTTTTATGTATCAATTAAAAATAAATGCAATATAACATTTTAAAAAAGCAGAGAGTGGGATGGTGGTTACAGACACTTGGCTGTGAGGGTTCTGGGTAGATGATGGTCAAAAGGTACGAAATCTCAGAAATGAGTAAGATTTTGTTTTGTTCTTGACCTATTACAAAGCATAGTGAATATAGTTAATAGTGTGTTGTATATTTCAAAATTGCCAAGTAAATTCAAATGCCTTTAGCACAAAAAACGATAGTTATTTAAGGTAGTACGTATGCTGATTGGTTTGATTTAGTTTCTCCATATTGTATTCATCAATGACAATATCACTTTGTATTCCATAAATATATAAAATATAAATTGTTCATTTGCTATACAACTTTATAAAATGGTTAAAAGAACCCAATCTAACCAGATGATTTCATTTCTAAGTTACTTTCCTACCAAACACATTCATATTGTCATTTAAAAACAAAACAAAAACCCAAATCTGTTATTAAAAAAAAAAAAAAAGTTAAAGCCATGTTTGAATGAAGAAATGCTATTTAACATAGGTAGAATCTCACACACCCTTGCTCCTATATTTGAAGTGAAGTATAGCAAGAATGATGAAACATTATACTTACAACAATATAAAAAGAAGAATCGAACACCTTTCCCTTCTATTAAAATGTTAACAAAAATTACTAATAATTTTCTGAATACAGATTCAGAAAATTATACTTGCCATCACATCCCTAGTCATTGAAGACTTAATTAACTAAACAATGTAAGGGTCACAAATTAAATTTTGCTCTGAAACATAAGGGATCTTATCTAACTGAAGAAAGAACATAAAACACTGAAAAAAAAACTATTCTTGATAGATTCATGTCTCATGGAAAAGATTAAAATTAATTTTTATTTTTTTGGTAGTATCAGGATTGGTCCCAGGGAGGTGTTTTATCACTGAACAGTATCTCCAACCCTTTTTATTTTTTTGAGACAGGGCCTCACTCAGTTGCTGAGGGCCTCACTAAATTGCTGAAGCTGGTTTTGAACCTGTGATCCTCCTGCTTCAGCCTCCTGGAGTCATTGGAAATTTAAAATAATTTTTTTTAAAAACTCACTGTGTCAACAACAAAGGCTATTAGATAGTGTCAATAACTTAAGTTAGTCAGGAAAACACATTCATTACAGGCATGGTAAAAATCTAAAGGAGAATTAAGTCCTCAGAAATTAAAACTATCATTAACCTTAAATAAATGTTTCACTTGTGTCTATGAACTGAATACATCTCAAAATCTATTTAAGGAAACCTTGAAAATGTAGGAAGGATCACCATCTTGTCAAAGAAAAGGCGATAAAAAGTATACATATAACAAAGTACACAGACAAAATTAAAAAATTTTAAATACATTCTATCCAAAGTGTATTCTCAGCTTTGAATACTTTTCCTTTTTTAAATTTAAGTCTAAGTGCATAACAATATTTTTAATTGTGTTCATTATAGTCTGTCAATCATCTAATTCAAAGTATTATGCCAAGCAGTTAAAAACAATGTAGATCACCATTAAGTTAGCATTTCAATTTTCCTTAACAGAATACATCCATACCTCCATTTTAGCGTTTGTCCACCGAGGTATTTCTACAACCATATTAAACAAATTCTGTGGTTAAAAAAAAGAGAGAGAGAAAGATAAGCAGAACATAAAAAGTTTTACAGATCTCTTATTTTTTCACTTGGAGAAACTTTTGCTAAATGAAAATCAGTAGAGACTTTAAAAACATGCTTTAGGTTTTGATCTCACAAAAAATGCTCAGTGTCTGCATCATTTGTCTACTCATGCCTTAATTTTTTTCTAAAAATGGGAGAAGTTGTCTAACACAAACAGCAGAATGAAAGCCTTTATATGTCATCTGACCCCTACTGCAGTGTTAGAGGTTACTACACAAAAGTACCTTTGCAATGTAGTGGCAGAACTAGAATGAAGTCAAGAAATGTGCTCTGATTTTCATTCTCCAGCTAAAATGCAGTGAGAGACTGGGTCCCTCATACACACATTGTCTCACACACCTCTCATCTCTGTCCCAGTCAGCATGAGGCTGGAAAGAAGATCAATTACATCACTTAAAAGAAAGTCCACAGACAATTATTAAGTTAAATATTTGAATATTATAAAAGAATATTTATGCCAAGTTACAATCATAATATAAAATTAAGGATGTCAGGATAGGTAGTTACAAAGTTCACAAAGAGTTAGATATGCCTTCCTAACCTTAGCAAGTTTAGCTAACGATATCAGACTTGCTAAAATTACAAAAGAACTATGTCTTCTTTTCTTACAACTGAACTTTGTAGAATTCTTAAACCAAGGAGAATGGGGAATAAAAACAATTTCCCACAACTTGCCTTACAAAGAGAAAGCCATAAGGTTCAAGGTGATTTGCCTGCCTTTTTATATCTGTAACCAATGAGTGATCAGGAAGAAGCAATGGTTTAAAACAGCATTGCTCCAAGTGTGGCCCAGCATCAGGGCCAGTCTGCAAACAGGTTGGTATTTGGCTCATTAAAAATTTCGTAGCAAATTGACAGTAATTTTTATGTCTGTTGAATCTAATCATCCAAAATTAGAACTTGATGACAATAAATGTTGGCGAGGATGTGGGGGAAAACGTTCATTCACACATTGCCGGTTGGGACTGCAAATTGGTGCAACCACTCTGGAAAGCTGTATGGAGATTTCTCAGAAAACTTGGAATGGAACCACCGTTTGTCTCAGTTATCCCACTGCTCAACATATACCCAAAGGATTTAAAATCAGCATATGCAGTCACATTAACGTTTATAGCAACTTATTTCACAAATAGCTAAGCTACAGAACCAACCTAGGTACGCTTCAACAGGTGAATGGATAAAAAAAATGTCACACATGCACACTGGAATATTACTCAGCCATAAAAAAGAATGAAACTATGGCATTTGCCGATAAATGGATGGAACTGAACACTATCATGCTAAATGACATACGCCAACCCTAAGAACCAAAGTCCAAATGTTCTCTCTGATATGTGGATGCTAACCCACAACAAGGGAGGGTAGGGAAAAGAAGAACAGAAGTACTTTGGATTAGAGAAAGGGGAATGAAGGGAAGAGGATGGGAATAGGAAAGACAGTAGAACGAATCAGATATAACTTTCCTATGTTCATATATGTGAAATTCCACATCATGTCCGACCACAAGAATAGAATCCTAATTAGAATAAGTTATATTCCAGGTATGCATAATATGTCAAACCATACTCTACTGCCATGTGTATCTAAAAAGAACAAATAAAAAAATTACAACTTGAATTACATTGTTCTAATTACTTATTTGGATTGTACTTTTTTAAAAAAAAAATCATTAGTTCACAACAGATAGAAATAAACCAAAAAACCAGTGAACATTTGAGTAATTTAATATACTTAATCATGCCACACATCAAAATTACCCCGTGAGCTTGAAAGAATTAGGAAAAAATTAAAAGAATGCCTAGAGCCCCACCACCCACCTGTTTGAATTCCGTTGAGCTGGGGTGGAGCCAGGACACTGCTTATTTTTAAAATCTTTCCAAGCTATTTTAATATGCAGCCAGAGTTGGCTTAAAGCACTGCTAAACAAGTTCCTGGGGGTTTCTTAGTGAAACACAAAAGCTATTAATTCAAAGAATGCCATTTTTTACAATTAAATATAAAAATACATTAAAGCACAAAAGTAATGTTGGTTTTATCAAGTTTTTCTAGAGAAGACTAAATATTACAAATGGCAAAACTGCAAACCCATTAAGGAAGTAAACAAAGCTGAAAATGAATTCTCAACAGTGCTCCTCAGAAGTAAGGCTCATACCTATCTTAGCAACGGTACACACAGTCCTGCTGTTATGTTTCATTTTCTATGCTCTTTCATGAGGTACCCCTGCACCTGTTTAAATATGTCTGAAGAAGCTGTTAAAAAGAAGAACCAAAGTAAATGGCAGATGTTCACATAATTTATTCATCCTTGAAAGCCTAGCTGTAAGAGGACAAATGCATGTGGATGAGTACTCAGAGATGACAGAGGAGACCATGCTAGTGACAATCGTTTCACACAATGACACCTACCAAACCACTCACAGACATGAATTAGGCCAAAAGAACAATAGATGAAGAATAGGTTTGAATTTTAACCCCAAAAGCCACACTCTCCTTCATCATTTGCTCCTGATCACTTTGGGCTTATTCCTAGCCTGCCTTTCTTCTCTACAGCTAAAATGCATTTGGCCTGTAATTTTTAAAAGTCAATGTTAGTCTGGTTTTCCTAAGATTAGTGTTAATTATAAACTGACAATGGCCTGCCAGAATTTATTAGAAAACCAAAAAGATAAAAGGAACTCAAATCAAATCAGAAAGCTGTGCATATGGCAGGACCATTGAACTTCTCCTTCAGCCAGCCCTTTTCTTTTCCTCCATTTTTTTTCCTTGCATTTTTGTTGCAGAAATAAAAAAAGAAAAACTAATAATATGAAAAGAGAGTCACTACATTTTCTGTATTTTGGGAATCAGCCTTCCTTCTTCTGTCTTTGAAATAAACATGTATTAGATGGTCTCCAACATAGAAACTGCAGTGTAAGAATTTTTAATTTGATTGTCTGAACACAAAATATATTTTTTTGCCACTGAAATAACTGTTTCAGGTTAATATACAAGTTGTTAGGAACTATAAGGTCTCAAGCCCCTGAGGGTCTGTTTGCCCAACATCTCGGGCAATAATTCTCGAACTTCATGTTTAGGATATACATTAAATACTTGCTAAGCATGTAGTTCATCCAGGGCCCACCAAGTAGTGATTCTGATTAAGCAGCTATGGGATGGGGCCTGCAATGTGAATTTCTAATAAGTGCTCTAAGTGGTTCCAGTGTAGAAACACTAGAGTCAAAAGTTTCAGTAAGGATAGAGAATAGATGGAGATAAGGCCATAAAAGTAAAGAACGGTAAGAAAAGCTGACTGGCATCAGCACAATAAAAGGGCACCCAGAGTAGGAGATAGGAAAAGATGTCAATCAAATGATCTGGGTCCTATGTGAATAACTATAAAAGTTTTGACAGTCACACAGTTGAAAGATATATTTGGAATATATTTATTTTGGCATATAGTTGATGTAACTTTTTCTTCTCCTGTATTCCAAAAAGACAGGTTTCTCAATTCTGAAACCTGCTCTCCAAATCTTCTCTATTATAATTTTTAACAGATTAACAGAATAATTTTCATGGCATACATTTACTTTAGGTTATCTACTGTGATGATTTGCTACTAAAATCTGGGTTCATGCTTTGATTCTCTAGTTTTTTTCACTTAAAAAATGAAATGATGGTCTGGGGCTGTAGCTCAGAGGCAGAGCACTTGCCTACCATGTGTGAGGCACTGGGTTCTATCCTCAGCACCACATAAAAATAAACAAAATAAAAGCATTCTGTTCATCTACAACTACAAAAAAATTAAAAATAAGTAAATATAAAAAATGAAATAGTAATAAAGTATCTAGAAAAGTTAAATTCAGAGACAGGAGTAGCTACAAGGGGCTGGGGGAGAAGAAGTTGGAACCCACTGCTTGATGGGTCTAGAGTTACACTTTGGGATAAATACATGGTAGTGATGTTGCACAACACTGTGGAAGTATTTCATGCCAATCAACTATACACTTTTAAAAGACTAAAATGGCAAATTTTATATTATAAATATTTAATCACAATAAACAATATTAAATGGTGCTTTCTGTCCTAGCTGCCTTAAAGAGAGATTAGAAAGAAAAAAAAAAAAAAAACCCATGCATATGAAAGTCTTGCAGGGAAAAAATTTAGATGTACTTTCACAAATCTAAACGATCATCAAGGCCTTTAAGAGACAGTAAAAAAGTGATTCTCAGAAATAAAAACTTTTAGATATACCTCAGATTCATCATTTCGTGCTTTCTTTGTAGGAATGCCATTTTCCTATAAAAGAAAAGATATTATTTATGATTGTAATATTTCACAAAATACAGATACACTGCACAGCAATAGAAGTATGCTTATTATATATCCATTCTATTACAGAGGCTGTCCAGAAAACTGACTCAACAGAGAACCTACCAAATGCCCACATAGTCTTTCCTTCAGTATTAGCATCTCCAGTGAACACAGCATAGATGTTTTATAAAATAAATTATCAGAAAAGCTGAATCTATTTCAAGTATATTTTCCAAGGTTTTATAAAATAAGCAAAGGTTCTGTTCGGTCTTAAAGGAAAGACTGGCAATTTCCAGTGATTACGCTTAAAACAGTCATTTCATTATTGAAATGAAACTCCAGGGAGCATGACTAACAAGCCATGAAAGTACTCGCTGCACCTCCTGCCTGTGAATTCTACCAAGGTGTGATTATTACGCCTCCACTAAGCATTTTTAAATTAAACCAGACTACGTGGTGTGTTGGGAAGGAAAATCATGCCACTCACAGACGCTCACCCAGTATACGTAACATTTACACACAAAACGACAACTAATGAGGAAAACAAACAGAAAAATAATTACTCCAGGTCAGCCCTGAAACATTATTTCTATTACTAAAACTCTACATCACAAAGTATAAGGTACAAAAATTCCAATCCTCACTGGCTGAAAATTAGGGAAACCTATTCAATTTTGTCCAATCCTGAATCTCACATTCACCCAAATCTTTGGAATATTATGCCCACCAAGATGTTTCCATATCACTTTCTTCTAATTCTATTCCTGCCTACTACATGACTTCCCATTATTGTGGTGTTATTATAAGGTACACAGATTTGCCATGGTATACCCCAACAATATCACCCACTAGTCAACTCTTTGTCCTACACTTCCCTTTTAGAACTTACCATTATCTGATTGATTTTGTGCTTGTCTGTCTCCTCCGAGTGTGAATGACACTTAAACACTTCCATTGCACAAGCAGTCCCTGAAATAATGTCTGCCTCATAATAAACATGCAATGATTATTCATTGAATGAATAAATGAATGAATGAATGCTTTAGCCAAAGCAAAGAGAGGTGTGGGGAGAGCGGAAAAATTCAGGTTTAATAGTTCCCTGGCTAAAACAAAACAAAACACATGGACACACACACACACACACACACACAGAAACACTGAGTTATTTCTGCCATCTCTGGTTTTTTTATCTCTACAGATTATGTGACCCCTTGTCCTGTAAAAACACTTACAGTAATAAACAAGACATTGCATGAGAGAAGGGAGGCAGTTCTTGGAATTAAAGCACCTAAATTCAACTCCACCTCCACAATTGTCTATATATGTAACCATGTAAGGTGTTTAACATCATTAACAAAATAAAGGGAATCACAGTAGTTCCAAAAGGATTGAGATAATGCTGTGCACAGTGCCTGGTCAAGTACCACAAGCACGCAACAGATCCTACCATTGACCCTACTGCCACTATTAATGACAATTTGGTACTCTTTGCTAACCCCACTTCAGTGTTCCACAAACTCAGTGTCATGTGTGATTTTAGCCTCTAAGGTGACTAATAGCCCAAAGGTATTAGTATCAAAATGTCCCAGTGCATATTTTCGAGGCCTTCTCAGTTCTCCCTACAATAGGTTCCTCCTATTCATCCTCAACAAATATCCTTTATACCCATACAATTGTCAACTGACTAGGTTCTATTCAAACATTACCATCGCTACCTCCCTCAGCCCCTGGCTTATTTTTCTAGTTCTTGATTCAGAACTGTCAAGGAGCATGAGCTCTGTGGTCAGAAATGCTACTTTAAAACTTGGCTCCGGCACTTATCTGCTGTGAGATATTAAGTCAATAAAATGCCTGCAGCCTTAATGTCTTGGAGAAAATAAGAGGAACCACAAAGATTAAATAAAATAGCATATGTTCATATAGTGGTTAGCAAACTGACATAATCCAAAAATTTAACAATATTATTATTATTAAAATTATAAGCCTCTTGTTAATTTCCTAAGCTATTACCTTTAATCCTTATTTCCTACCAGATTGCCTAAGTTTTATGAACCACTCACATCATTTCCTCCCAATCCTTTCTGGAAGAATACTATTTTCATGCAAATTTAATTCATGAAGGAGACTTGCAATCCTGTTATGACTCCTCAGTTTCTCCTCCTGATTAACAACCACATTCTTTTTTTTCAAGGGGCTTTCAAAAAAAATCATCTTATGGCAATACTAGCAGTACCTATTTTCACCCCCAAGACAAGTTAAAATAATACCTCTTTCTTAGAGTCCACCTTCAGAGGAATATCATGAAAGGGGGAAATGTAGTGACCAGCTACATTCTCTGTAGAGAATAAAAACACAGAATTAAATCAATGGACACACTGTTCTTTATAGCAATAATATCCTCCTCCTTTTTTAAGTTTACCCAACTTTTTCAAATTAGCATTAACTCCTGATTTAAAGTTTAATTCAACTTTTAAAATTTGTTCCTATTTGAGGACCAAAGAAAAATATATACCAACTAAACAGTACTAGGTTGCTGAAATCATTTACTTATTCCTGTGACCTAAAACACCCCAAACAGAAAACACCTACAATAAATTAAAATCCAAACTATGAAAAAAAATTCACTTTTGAAGAGACTCATTACTTAGTGAACTAGACTAAAACTGACAACAATTTCCCTAGGAGACCTAGTAACAGAATTCCCAATTTTTACCTATAATGCATAAGAAGAAAGGCCCGTTTATTGATTGGGGTATTTATTTTTATTGGTGTCAAGCTTTTTGAATTCTTTTTTTTTTAAGAGAGAGAGAGAAAATTTTTTAATATTTATTTTTTAGTTTTTCTGCGGACACAACATCTTTGTATGTGGTGCTGAGGATCGAACCCGGCGGCACGCATGCCAGGCGAGCGCGCTACCACTTGAGCCACGTCCCCAGCCCTTAAATTCTTTATATATCCTGGAGATTAGTGCTCTAGTTGATGTATGTGTAATAAAGATGTTCTCCTACTCTGTGGGCTCTTTCTTCATGTTACTGATTGTTTCCTTTGCTGAGAAGAAGCTTTTTAGTTTGAGTCCATCCCATTTATTAATTCTTGATTTTACATCTTGTGGTTTAGGAGTCTGGTTAAGGAAGTCAGGACCTAATCCGACATGATGAAGATTTGGGCCTACTTTGTCTTCTATTGGGTGTAGGGTCTCTGGTCTAATTCCTAGGTCCTTGATCCACTTTGAGTGGTTTAATTTTATTTTGTTGCATATGGATTTCAAGTTTTTCCAGCACCATTTGTTGAAGAGGCCATATTTTTGCTAATGTATATTTTCGGCACTTTCAATAAATGGGCTAAGGAATTGAACAGACACTTCTCAGAAGAAGATATACAATCAATCAAAAAATATATGAAAAAATGTTCAATTTCTCTAGTAATCAGAGAAATGCAAATCAAAACTACTCTAAGATTTCATCTCACTTGAGTCAGAATGGTAATTATCAAGAATACAAGCAATAATAAGTATTGGTGAGGATGTGGAGAAAAAGGTACATTCATATATTGCTGGTGGTCCTGCAAATTGGTGCAACCAATCTGGAAAGCGGTATGGGGATTCATTAGAAAACTTGGAATGGAACCACCATTTGACACAGCTATCCTACTCCTCAGTCTATACCCAAAGGACTTAAAATCATCATACTATGTGACACAGCTACATCAATGTCCACAGCAGCTCAATTCACAATAGCTAAACTGTGGAACCAACCTAGACGCCCTTCAACAGATGAATGAATAAAGAAACTGTGGTACACATACACAATGCAATACTACTCAGCATTAAAAGAGAATAAAATTATGGCATTTGCAGGTAAATGGATGGGGATGGAGAATATCATGCTAAGCAAAGTAAGCCAATCCCCAAAAACCAAAGGTCGAACATTCTTTCTGATAAGTGGGTGCTGATCCGTGTCGGGGGAGGAGGGATTGTGGGGAGAATGGAGGAACTTTGTTTGGGCGAAGAGGAGAGAGGGAAGGGGAAGGTGTTTGGGGTCAGGAAAGATGATGGAATGAGATGGACATCATTACTCTAGGTATGTGTATGACTGCACATATGGTGGGACTTGACCTATACAACCAGAGAAATGAAAGTTGTGTACCATTTGTGTACAAGGAATCAAAATGCATTCTGCTTTCATGTAAAACTATTTAGAACAAATAATAATATTTTTTTTAAAAAGATGAAGAAAGATCCAATGGTCTCACTATGGAAAGAAACAAATCATTTGTTTCCACTCAAAGTGGTAAGAATATTAATATTAAACTTAAAACAAAACAAACTTCAATAACAGAAACTACTTTATCTTAAAAGTTATATACTGAAATATGTATTTAAAATACTTTCAAAAGTATATATTATTTAAACAAGTGCAATGACCTAATAATATACAGTTGTACTGAACAATATCTGTTTCTAAAAGCTAGGCTTAATACAAACATACAAAATTTTCATTTGGTAATTTCTTAAGTCATCTAGATTTTAATTCTGTACTGCTATCTCTTTAGCAGCTTTGTCTTGTTCTACTTTCTTTTGGATCCCTGGTATCTAGAAAACTAGCTGGCATGTAAATTGACATTCAATAAATACCTGCCCAGAGAGGATTCGTTGAATAAATATCTCCACTGCTATTTCATTTTTTCCCCTCCAAACTGTTAATTTTTCTTTTTCCACCCTGACAGCAAGGCAACTTCTAAAGAATATGTGTATAAGGAAGAGATAAAATTGAAGCAAAGCATACAAAGAGCAAAGTCTACAAAATTTTGGCTATGACCTGTAAGCTTTTTTCACGAATTAAAAGGATAAACCTTAAAAACAAAACAAAAATTTCCCTAATGCATTCCACATCCAATTTCAAATCATTTACTTGATTTTCAAAGTTATCTATGATCAACAAAAGAACAAAATAAATAACTAATAAATAATTTTATTTATTATAATAAAATTTTTATAAATAATAAAATTAATAATTTTTGACTGGTCATTAGTCAGTGATTAATTATCAAATAAGTGAACAAATTGTCAGTGTATAGACTTAGATAACCACATAGATTAGAAGTGACTTGGATCATAAAATAGCATTCATAAATAATAATGAATTAAAAATAATAAAACAATTATTACTGGAAAAAAATAAATATATCCTTAGATCTCAGGTAAGGATAATGCTTTAATGGGTAATATTCCTGTAAATCACTTAATTTTCTCAGTAGTTTCTTCCATTAAGTAATGCACACTTACAAAGGTGTTTAAATAAGCTTAAACATAAAGGAGTCCTCCCAACACACTTAGTCATTTCCCCTGGTACACAAAGGAAGGATGAGAACTCATTAAAACTTATGCTCAGGCAAGTTTGAGAAGTACTGTTTCATGTGTTGATTTTTGACAAATAAGATGTTATAATTTAAGCTTCCTTTCTTGTTCAACTTCTACTTTTCCTTATGCTTCTAATTACCTTTCTTGAATTATCTGTCACAATCATATCTACAAATTATTCCAATACCTCACAGATACCATCAAAACCGGAATCCTCTCTGGAGCCCTCTATTTTCTTGCTGTTATCTGGATTTGATGTTTTATTGGCATCCTAAGACCTTTGGTTTTCTGGGTCCCATGCAGTTATCTCTTTTAGTTCACTTCTTTGTTTGGGGGGACCATTCCCTAACATGTGTTCTCTAAAAACAAATGCACATGAGGTACATGAGTGTGTGAAAGATCTTTATTTGGTCCTTACCCAGACTGATGGCTGGTTGGGTAGAGAATTCTAGGAGGGAAATTATGTTCTCTCAGAGTTTTGAAGGCATTACTCCCACAGTCTTTAAGCATTTTCTGGTGCTGTAAGTCAGATAACAGTTTGATTCTCATCCCTTTGCAAGTGGCCTGCTATCCCCCTACTGCCCAGCCCTCCAGTCACTTTCTGGATCTTCTTCACAGTCTCCATTTTTCTGGGATTGCACAACAAAGTGACTGGGGGTCTAGTACTTGGGTCATTCAATTGTTAACTCTCTCCTATTATCCCTTTGATAATATCCTCTCCATTGTTGTATCTGTTCTTTCCTTTTAAAACTCACATTAGTCACATGTGAGACATCCTAGAATTTCCATGTCTCTTCCTTTTATCTCCTTTTTCTATTCTGATATTTTGTTCTATTTTCTGATAAAAAATATATACACACATATAAACTTTCTCTTCTGATTCATTTATATTAGTTTCTTAGTCTGCTATGACAAATTATCGCAAATTTTGTAGCTTGAAACAACACAATTCAGCTTACTGTACTTTATGTTAAGGTTGTATTTTTTAAAAAAAATATCATTTTAGTTTTCAAGAGCTCAATTTGGCTATTTCTTCATCTCCTCTTCTTCCTTTTGCATGGGTGCCTTGGCCTTTAAAAATATCAGAGAACACCCATTAACTTTGAATTCAAGTTTTCTTCTTTCTGCTTTCTATTTTTCCTATTTACCTTGTAAGTTTTCCTTAAATTAATTCACTTGGTAAATATTTACTGAACACATATTCTATGTCAAGCACTATTCTATGTACCAGGAATACAAATTCCAATGCCCTGTTCTTATAGAACTTGCATTCTAGTGGGAGAACAGAAGTAATGAATATGTATATACTATAGCAGTATGATAAGCATTCTAAAGGAAAACAAACCAGGGTGTGTACAGACTGACTAAAGGAAGGGGTGATGTTTCATACTGAATGATCAAGAAAGATATCCCCGATGGGTAACATGTCAGCACAGACCTGATGGAGTGAGGGGGTAGGTCAAGCAGACATTGAGGGAAGAGCACTGAAGGCACAGAAAGCACAGGTGTTGAGGAGAGCACTTCTCAGGCTATCTGAGAAACAGCAAGGAGGCCAGGATGATAGGAAGGTGACAAAGGGAATGTGGCAGCAGTTAAACTAGAGGTGTAGACCAATATTTGATCTTGTGTACCAGTAAAGGATTTCAAATTTATTTATTTTAGCATGAAGTAGAAAGTCACTAGGATTTTGAGCAGAGTCTGAACATTTAAAAAGATCAGTGTGTTCACTGTATTTGTTTTATTTTCTGGTAAGATCCAGAAATTTAAAGAAGTTTATAGATCACAAGATTTATATTTCAGAGCTCTTCATTTAGGAAACTAAGCTGTTTTTAAGAGGATTTAAAAAAAGGAAATCAAATTTTTTTATATTCACACAATAGCCATTATCTTTTAATGTGTCAATTTGAGTTCTATATGGGAAAACTTAAAAATTAAAAGGTCATGAGAACTTATTCACAGGAAGCTTTACTAGGTTCAAATATAGAGCACATTCAATGTCATATTCCACCTATTACTCAAATTATGCACTTAGAGAAAACTTACCATAATTTAAACACAAGCCTATGCATACCATAAATGATAAATCAAACTGATGAAGAACTACATGATTCATTCTCAGTCTACGCAAAAGTATCTTCAACTATCCACAGCACTGTTTCTCTAAATAAACCAGTTATCTTACCCCATAGTAACAAAAATTCAAATTATGGAAAACACAGCTTTTCCCTATCCTGTAGGAAAAGTTTAAAATCTAAAATGTTTATTATTACAACAAAACAAACAAAAACATCCAATATATCAAGGTACAATAACATGCAGTGGTAGGTGCTTGATCTCATATACACAAATTTAATTTCATTATTGTTTTACAGTTAAAGACTACACAAAAAGATTGTAGGGCAGTACCCACTAAAATTCTGAAACCTAGAAATTAATAAAGTGGAACATTTTCAAAATATTGACTTTTACACATATTCCATTACCTTTCACCCTTCTTGGAATCTAGTGATAAGATTTGTCTAATGTCTTAACATTGAAAAAGAAATAGCATATATTTAATATCTACTGTGTGTAAGATACTGATCTTTACACAGTCTGATTTAACTGCCACAGCAATTCTATAGAACTATTAGTGCTAGACCCACTTTACAGATGGAGAAATTGAGCTAAGGGACACCATCTGAGCTATGAGATGCCATCTAGTGGTTAGTTGAGCCAAGACTTGTTCAAGATGGTGAAGTCAGGACTACAATCTAATGGACCATTGGTCTAGAACTGTTATCACAACCCAGTTGCTTCTAGAAGTTGTAGAAATTGTCCTACACAGTACTTCCCAAAATAAGTTCCATGAAACTCTAATATCACTAAGATGTTAACAATGTTCTGTGAAATAAGTATTCTATGGTTCAAAAGTGTGGAACAATTTATGTCAGAATTTCCTAGTACTTTAACATGTATAATATTACTCTATAAGAAGGCAATAAAGCAATGAGTGTTTTAATTTGTTAAACCATGAAATATTTTGTTTAAAAGATATTCTAATAATGAGATGCTTATGTTCAAGTTATGGAACAGAATGGAAAATGATGTAGTCTAAACTTTTCATTCTATGATTTAATAAAATGAGGTACAGAATGGTGAAGTGATACAAGGCTGTGCAGCAGGTTACTAACAGGGCCAAAGCTGTCACCAAGGAGGCCTGATGATCCAGGATGCTCCTTTCCCTGAATCATCCTGTCTTACTTTGATACTATTTTCACAAAGTTATACCAATTTTTTTTAAAAAAAGAATATCTATCAATATTCTCCTTAATGGCACAAAAGAGCAACCATTTACAGAGAAGAAGCTCAAAAATGTTGTGTCACTCACTACACTGGTATTGTGGAAAAACTTCCATTTTAATAATGCGGAACAGAGCCAGTAGTGCTATATGATGTTTTATTTTGTTTTTGTTGTTGTTGTTTTTTCCTCTTTAAAGTGAGACAGAATTACTTGGGAAGGTATGTACAGATGCTGGTACTATGTATCCAATTTGAAACCAAAATTTTTTTAAATTGACATATATTATTTGTACTTATTTATGAGGTAGAGTGTTATAATTCAATTCATGCATACAATTCATGTATTAATCCTATCAGGGTAATTAGCATTTCCATCTTCTCAAACATTATCACTTCTATGTATTGGGATCCTTCAAACCCATCCACTAGTTATTGTGACCCTCTTTACAAAAAAGTAATTTGTCCACTGTTTTCCTGTGAACCCACTTACCCCCAAGCATCTTCCTATCATTTTGCCCTACTCTTTCCAGTCAGTAGTAAACAGTTCTTTGCCAAGGCTGCCATCTGGTGGTTAGCTCAGGAATTATTTAATCCAACATGCCTTCTCCAATTGGAATCTCACCATTTGGACTCTTCCCAAAACCATACTCCCCTTTATTCCAATTGTTGCTCATATACCTCAGTAAGACCTCTTTTTTCCTACCTGCCATTTTCTCAACTGAGTGAAAAGATATATATATATATATATATATATATATATATATATATATATATATATAAATAAATGTATGTGTGTGTATTTTTTATATTTATTTACTTACTTAAGTAATTCTTACTTATGTAAGTCACAGAAAAATCAAGGATTTTAAGTACATTTGCAGCTAAAGAAACCACAAAAACAGGCCAACAGACTCCAAAATAAGGGGTTAGAGGTCTTGCAACAACAGAGACCATTAGGATCTCTATCATTCATCCAGTGCCTTCGAGGAATACCAGTGCCAAGAAGGCCTTGGGTGAGGATCACTTCAAGGCAAATTACTTCCTTTTACAGTTGAGGAAACTGTCCCTATGAAAAAGGAATGTAGCAAACACTGGCCTAACAGTACACAGCAAGTTAAAGGCAGAATGAGAATTAAAGCTTAGAACTCTTCAGTCCAAATCCAGTGCTTGTTCAACTACACTGTGAGTTCCAGACTTCTCTGCACTTTTTCCCCTGCCTCTCTTCAATCAAGATTCAAGTAAAACATATTTAGTGTTTTTATATTCTCATTTATGAGTTACATTAATATTATGAATCTCTTGAGGGCAGGGACCACGATGAAACCTCCTCTGTGCCATGCCTACCAAATCTAGTACACTTCATAGATATTAACTACTTTGCCTGTTAATTACTACACTTATTGCAGATCTAGGTTACTTCCATGTATTATGCAGTAGGGGACAAGCTTTTATCTGCTTAAAAAGCTAAATGCCACAGTACAGCATTGTTTCTACGGAAAACTAGTTCCAGTGAAAATTACATTGTAAATTTTTTTAGGGTGGGGGAGTACCAGGTATTGAACCCAGGGGTATTTAACCACTGAGCCACATCCCTAGCCCATTTTACTTTTTGAGAGAGGGATTCCTAAATTGCTGAGGGCCTTGCTAATTTGCTGAAGCTGGCTTTGAACTTTGAATGCTCCTGCCTCGGTCTCTCAAATTGCTTGGATTACAGGTGCGCACAACATTGGTTCAGCATTTTTTTAACACGACCTGATCAATGTTGACCAAAGGAGGATGGAGAAAAAAACTTGTAGCATAAAGGAAAAGAACAACCAATGTTGAAGAAAACAAATTTTAGTACCAGCTGCCTCACAAGAGTTTAGGCAAGCTCTGTTATCTCTTCCATAAAATAACCCTAGACGGTAATCTCAGGCAGGAAAACTATAAACCTTTTAAAAATAGCAGATATCAAAAATGTTTAAATATATTATTATTGTTAAATAATTCATATTAGGCCCTGCAACTAATTACTTTACATACACTATATGTCATATGATGTTTGCAGCCCTGTTTTCCAGAAGAGGAGGGGGGAAAAATATCAAGGTTTGGCAAAGTAAGAAATTCGCCCGGGATCAGGGTTATAGAGCTAAACAGTGAAGAAGCCCTTCACAGTTTACTCCAGGACCTCGATTACTAACAGGTGAGTGAGGGTACCAGGTGGATTTTACAGCTCCCCTCGGGGCTCTGAAGTCAATGGAGTGTGAAAACCAATCAATCGACGCTGCTACTTTCCGGGTGCTGCTAACGTACAAAGGGGAGCCTGGGGTGCATAGAAAAATAAATGACAGTCAGGGAGACCTGGGTCCTTTTCCGAAAGTCTTAGTTGGCCAGCTCAGTGCCCGACATGTCGCTTGACCCTCTAGCTAGTGCAATTTGCAGAGGAAGTAGGACCATCTCCCTACCAGAAGGCCCGGGCGGCTCTTGCTTGTGGATAGCACTCAGGGTGCAAACTTGTGAGCACAAACGTGTGTTTTTGAGAGAAGATCCCTGTATCTCCAGAGTTCCGCCTGCCTCTCCACTGCGCGAAAGGAGGGGCTTTCTTACGCCATCGGAAGGGAGGGCGCTGGCGGACTCGGCCTCCGTCCACAACTAAGCGGTGTGAACCCAGACTGCCGCCCGGGTTCCGCGAAAGGCTGCGGGCCGCGGGGGTGGCCGCGCGCTCGGATGCGGTCCGAAAGGGCGGTTGGCTGGGCCGAGAGTGACTCGGCGCCGGGGATGCCTGTCGTCCTAAGTCTCCACAATCCGTGTTTGAGGTCTTGGTCAGAGGCCCTCGCTGGAAGCTCCCATGGCTCAGCGCGGGCTCCCGCGTGCAAGAAGATGGCCTGGACTGCGCGGCGACCGCGGAAGGCCTGAAAGAGGGAGGCAGGCCGCGCGGGCGGCGCAGGTCCCCCTGGTTCACTACTCAGCCACATTCCTCCGGCGCGCCCCGCCGCGGACCTCTTCGAGCTACTTACTGAAGAAGATGCGGTAATCCTGCGAGTGGAGCTGGCCGCGTTCCTCCGTGCGGTACAGGGCCATGGCGCGGCGCGGCCCGCTCCCCGCGCTCGCTGCTTGAGGCAGGCGGGCGGCGGCAGAGGCCCCCACGCGCCACCCGCTACCGGTGCGCAGCAGCGGCAGCAGCGCGCGCATGGCGTAGACTGTGCGGTTCTGTGCAGGGCTGTGGTAGCCACCCGGCCCGACCCGGCCGCACGACGGCGCCCCCTACCGCTCGGGAGTCGTCACTCCCACCCTGGGCCTTGGACCAAGATTCCCACCCTTACTAGTGGAATACCAGCGCCCCGCCAGCGGTGCACAGGGTATATATAGCCAAGCCAACACTGAAAGATGAGCAAGACCAAGTCCACCACCCCAGAGGAGCGCTCATTCGTCCACTCAATCCTTCACTTACCCCCATTAACCTTTACTATCATATTGTATTTTTGCTGCGGTAATGTACTACTGTATGATTACTCTGTGCCAAAGGCTGCTCTAGACCCTGTCCAACATAGGAGACAAGAGTGTAGTTACACAAAGACGTCCCAGTAAGACATAATGATCATGCCTCCATATGAAAATTTGGCCTTGACGCTGACTTACATAAAGGTTATAAGTAATTTCCTTACCTCCTCCATGAAGCCTTTTGCTGTTTAGTCCAAGTAGAGGCAACTTTCCAGAAATAGCCTGCACGACCTGTAACTACTTATATCCCATTGGACAGCACTTAATATAGTGGCCACAACTAACTATAACCCAGTAGCTTTTACTCTGAGTGGTCACGGGCTCAGGTTAAAAAAAAAAAAAAAAAAAAATGGGAGCCATACCACTACAGAAGAATGGAAGAATAGATGTTGCAAGCAAGCAGAAGTCTGCCACAAATATCAGTTTTCCCTCCTTTAGACCACCTACTTAGGGACCTTTAGGCCACTAGGAAGACCTCTGAAACTCCACAAGTTTCTACCCTAGATGACAACAGGATTCACATTAGGCATTCAGGTTCTTCCACTTATCTCCAGTTATATTGTGACAGTTAAAATTAGAAACCTGCTCTACCAAGTTTCCAGAAAGGATATCTAGGTGAAGTCACTGACCACTTAGACTGACTAAACTGTAGATTCTAAAATATTTTTGTCGGCACTGGTGGCTTTCTTATGTGTCATCTTGACTAGACTGAACTATGAGGTAGACTCTTCCAGAAAAAGGAGAGAACATTTCTTTTGTGCATATATCATGGTGGTTGTATAATTTTATGGTTTCTTTATATGAAAAAAAAAAGTTAATTGTTCCATTAACCTTGATGATCAGATGTTTCAACAAGAGGAATTCCTGCTGAAACAAGGTAGCTAAAAATCTAGGTTGTTTTAAAAATCTACAGATTTTTAAACTTTGCAAAATGTCTGATTTTTAGTCATATTGCTTTGTGACATTACAAACAATGACTTCCTATAGGAAACAGTGAAGAGAAAAATTTGCTCAGAATTATTTCTCAAATTAACACCATTCTCTGTATCCTAATGCTTGTAGTTATCCTTTGGGAGAATCTAGAATGTAGTTCTGAGGCCTCTCTTGTCAATAGCTTTCCTTAATTCTGGGAGCATTTTTTAGTAACCCTCAAGTTATGTGCATCCTGATTTGTAAAAACTAATGAAGAAAATATTAAGCATTTCAAAATGTAATATTTACTTAAAATGAAATCTTGACACTAACTTGTTATTTTGTAAATTACATTTTAAATGTTGCAAAGTTATACATCCAAAAAGGAAACAATGTTTATTAAATAAGTTTATAATTACTTAGAATCCCATTTTCCATTCTCTATAATTTACTAAAATATTTGAATATCAAATGTCAGAGTATGTAATGTGATTGATATAAAATAGTAATAGATGAATCAGATTAACTTCTTTAATAATTTTAAAATACGAGTTTGAGGACAATGTTTATTTTACAATATTTAATTATTGCAAATTTTGACATTTGGGGGTTTAACTCATTGGACTTCCTTCATTGACATCCTCTGTTATCATCATGTAGCAAGTATAAATCTCAATTCTAGGAATTTATAAGGTAGAGCATAAAGACAATGACACATAAAACTGTTAAATAATGTGTCCAGGGTTTACAAAATACAAAACCACTAGAGATTCTTGAAAAGAATTGAGTTTATAAATTTTATGATTTGGAGAAACTGACTTATAATTTATATGTAGAAAGGGCCAGAATAGGAAATAGGAGATAAGCTGTCTACGTATTGACAGTATCTCACATATAAAGAGACAGGACACAGTAGTTCTGGGAGTAAAAACAGAAAGGAACACTGCATTTGAAAAAGTAACCAATTTTTGATGCCTATTGAAAGTGGTGAAACGGTGATGGAAGAGTTAAAAAAAAATCCACAGTTTTTTATACAGACCAACCAAAAAAGATGTTGTGTTGTTCCCAGATATAAAGAAATAAAAATGGATTAAAACTTTTGGAGATTAGATGATACACTTGGCTTGGAATATGTTGAGTTTAACACAATGCAGTTTTCATTAAAGATAAAACTACTTTCACCAGTAGGGGTCTCTGAGTAGCAGAATGTGAGACTGGACTTACCTTGGACAGAGTAAATTTTTGTAGGTTGTACACACGGCCTCAATATATGACTGAAATCCAAAGTAGCAATGGACCAACAATGTGTGAGAGTTCCAGTTGCTCCTCATTCTCACTGGCATTTATTGAATCCTGGGATACAAAGAAACTGTAGGGCAGTAAGACTACTATGAATGGATACTAGAATGGTGAATACATGTCATACATTTGTCTAAGCCTACAAAATATGCAAAGCCAAAAGTGAACCCTTTTGGATGCTAATGAGATGTTGATGTAGATTCCTTTGTAAACAAATATAGGACTCTGGTGTTCAATAATTGGTAGTGAGTGGGTTGTGTATATTTGTATAGGGCAGAGAAATCCCTCTATCTTCTGCTCAATTTTGCTGTGAACCCCAAACTGGTCTAAAAATATAAAGTATTTAAAACATGAAGAAACAAACTTAATGTCAACAAAACAATGGATGGAAAGAGACATCTCAAAAACTAGAGAACCAATATCTAGCATGGTAATTTAAATTTTGAAATTGTTTTGTTCCTTTTTTATGATTATCTACTATTCTTTTTTTTTTTTTTAAAGAGAGAGAGAGAGAGAGAGAGAGAGAGAGAATTTTTTAATATTTATTTTTTAGTTTTCGGAAGACACAACATCTTTGTTTGTATATGGTGCTGAGGATCGAACCCGGGCCGCACACATGCCAGGCAAGCGCGCTACCGCTTGAGCCACATCCCCAGCCCTCTACTATTCTTTATCATCTAATGAAAAACAGTGTTTTTTTTTTTTTTCAGTTTTCTAATGTTGTTTGTTAGAATATAATTAGTACCTTTAAATGTTCTCTTTCTAACATTCATTTACTCTTAAGTTGAATTTCCCTTGCTAAGCATCTTCATGTTTTGCTACTTTTGCAGCGTAGCCTGCAAAATTGTTAGTCTTTATATGTTAAGTGTAACTAGGTTTCCTTGTGGCCATCCCTAGATGATTTCACTCAATATTCCTTATTGAGAATATTTTGTCTGCTTTTACTTTCAAGCAAATGTCTTTGCTAATTTTAATTTCATAGAATTTTATTCACCTTTCCCTCCCACACCTCTACCAGCTTAATGAATAAAAGCTTAAATTCTTAGAGGCCCTTTTTTGAAAAGTTTCTGAACACCTAATTGGAAATACAAAAATTCTTTTTAAAATAGATACAGCTATTGAAAAGCAACTAATTTTAGCTCCCACTTTCAGGGATTTTTAATATGAATAGGATGAGTTTCTGAATGAGGCCATATTTCACTGGTAATCATTTTCTCTTTGTATTATGTAGATCTCATATGTCTAGTAGTTCCACACCTGTATGATAATTCAGCAAAGTATTTTTTCATGAGAATTTGTGATAAGATTGTTCAACTCAAATATTAGGACATAGCTCTGGGTACTTTGAATTAAGAAAATAGATATTTGGTCCAAGTAAAAAGAATTTCAGTAGGTCTGATGTTTCTAACCATGTGACAAAGAATAAATGAGAGTATCTAAATCCTCAATGTTGGTGGCTCAGCCTCTAAGACATCTAAAAGCCAACTGTGAATTCTGTAGAAGTAAAACTACTCACTTCATTTTGGAAGGGTTTTTTAAAAAGCTGTTATAAAAAATTCAGGACGCTGTACATCCTGTCTGAAGTGACCCTTTTAAAGTTATTTTCCTAATTTTTTTGCTATCAGACAAATCTCTGAAAATTGATTAGTTTAAAGCAATTTTTAACTACCTACTCAGAGGAAGCCACTGTAGAGTGGCAACACTATGATTCCATGAGCAATCAGTCCCAATGATTTGCAGAATGTATTTAGTATTAAGCTTTCAGTCTCCCTGGATATTTACTAAATTGGACATAATAAAATTTATCTATCATACAAGAATCACGTAATTTAACCACACATTGCTAAGTAGCATGAGAAAAATAAAAAGTTTTGCTTGATTAAGTATTATTATTGCTTCTAGGCTAAAATAATCATGAGGAATTTCAGCTCCAAATGACACATTATAAATCCCTTGTAATATTATAAATATAGTAATCATGGTAATATTCTAATCCAATTCAAGGGTTGAGCTACTAGGAGGCAAGGCTGCAAAGCACATATCTGAGGGCCACAGTGTTCCCCCAAGTCTTTTCCGAAAACTTAAAACACTAGATCCCAGGTGTCTAATCACCTTATTTGACCATTTCCCTCACTATAAAGTGACAAAAGGACAATACAGAGATCGTTCATTCTCCAAGAAGTCTGTGTCCATCTGGATGTAGGGACCAGAAAACCTGTCATGAGATTTTATTTTGACTTGAAGTCAGTTTGGCTGCAAAATCTAAACAATAGATTGAGGAAAGAGTAGAGGATTTGGGTCTTTTTTTTTTTTTTTTTTTTTTTTTTTTTGGTACTGGAGATTGAACCCAGGGGTTGCTTAACCACTGAGTCACACCTCCAGCCCTTTTATTTTTATGCTTTAAAAATTTGTGACTGAGTCTCAATAAGTTGCTTAGGGCCTAAGTTGCCAAGGCTGGCTTTGAACTTGTGATCCTCCCTCCTCAGCTTCCAAAGCTACTGGGATTACAGGCATGCACCACCACACCTGGTTTTTGAATGGATTTTAAGGAAGTTTTACTGTGTGTGATGAAGTGTAAACTTTTCCTTAGCTTATAGGGCCATCAATATTACTCATTAATGCTGTTGGAGGCAGGCCTTGTTTTTAAAACAATGTATCTTCCTCCATGCAGTTTAGATATATGAGAATTATGTATAGATTTAAACAATCACCCTTATGTGATATCATAGAATACAGAACTTGCATTTAATTTTAAGAGTAAAATATGAATCTTTAGAGAGATTTTAAGAATTAGAAAGTAGACTTTGCATCAAAGGTTCCAAAAGGTAAGTATTGCCCCCAAGGAGGCATTTTTGAAATTGTTAGGGTATTTTCTAGTATCACAATGATTGAGGAGCTTTACTGTCATTTAGTGTGTAGGGGCCAGGGATGCTGCACATCCTATAACTCATAGGATAGCCCCCACAAAAGAGACTCATCATGTGTATTGTGTCATTTGTTGTCAAATGTCTCACTGGACATTTATGTAGGTGAAAAAAATATTTTTTAAAAATTATCTCAGCAGAAAAACTAATGTCATTTTGGATATAAACACAAACTTATTTTTGCCTTGTTTTAATATGCTCATGGTATTTAAGTCACTGATAATACACACTGTATCATTCTTCATTTAGAGCTTTCAATTCACCAGTGATTATGCATATAGTTGCAAACATATGACTACTACATTTGTCCAGAGTACTGAAGCCTGAGTATTTGAATGTCAAAATGCATATAATTTTATTACAAATTACTTTTACTTCTTTTTATATAATATTCATTAAATTGATTTTCTGAAAATTGTGAACATGGCAGGTTTTATTATGTATGAATTCCCTTTCAGAAGAATTTAAAAAGCTGTTAGAAAATATTTCCTATTAAAAGGTAGGTTGTGTTTATCCATTCATCTATCATTGAACATTCAAATTGTTTCTACCTTTTGGCTATTATCATAATTCTGGTATAAACATTCATATAAAACTTTCTATGTACATATACATTTTCATTTCCTTGATACAAACACACACACACACACACACACCTAGGAGTTGAATAGCTTGATCATTTGGCAATTCTATGTTTAGCTTTTTGAGGAATCACCAATTTTTCCATATTAGTTGTATTGTTTTACATCCCTGCCAGCAATATGCAAATATTCTTATTTCTCTACATCCTTGTTGAATCTTGTTGTTTTTTATTTATTTTTGAAATTATTATAACCATTCTGGTGAGAAGTATCTCATTCTTATTTTGATTTGTAGTTCCTTAATGACCAATAAAGTTGAACACCTATTAATGTGGTTTTTGGTCTTTCTATATCTTCTTTGGAGAAACTTCTATTTAAGTTCACTATTCATTTTTAAGTTTGTTGTTCAGTTGGATATACAAATTGTGAGACAATGTATATTACTTCACTGTAAAGGGAATGCAGGTATGATACGTGCTATGACTTGGATGAACATCAAAAACATTACACTAGGTGAAAGAAGCCAGACCCAAAAGTCACATGTTGTATTTTTTTCTTTGATACGAAACATAAAGGACATTCAAACCGATAGAGATCAGATTAGTGGTTGTGAAGAAAGTGGAGAGGAAAACGTTACTTAAAGAGTATGGGTATTTTGGTGACTAAAATCATTCAAAATCAGAGAAAAGTAATTGTTACACAATATCACAACTATAAATGCCACTAAATTCTGCACTCCAGAATAGTGAGTGTTATGTGAATTTCACCTCAATTTTTTAGAAAGAGGGAAGTTAGGTCTAATAAGTTTGAAAACAACTGCTTTAGAGTTCTTGACTATTTTTGTTCTATGCACCCTATTGGCAGCCTCATTAGGACTATGAAATTCTTCTCAAAATAATGTTTGTAAATGCATAAAATAAAATACATAAAGAAGAAACCAATTATATTGAAACATATCTACAAAGTATTTTAGGAAAAAATCTTTTGTGATCTAATGACATACTTGCCTCTTCTTTTAGGACTTAAATGATCAGACCTAGCAGCAGATTTAGTAAATACCACAATATTGAAATAGCAATGGGTGTAGATCATATTTACAGACATTTGCAACATCTAGAAAGCAATATAATAATTACATGCCATTTTATTACAGATAAAAATCAGAGGTACTACTAACACTACAATAGGCTTTATTGCTGTGCTTCAGCTGGAAGTTAACAAAAATAAAAATTAAATCTTAAAAAAAAAGTTCACTAACTTCCTATTTCTACCTTAGTTACAAACACCTAATTTTTCCTTCACCCTTAGAAGTAGTTAAGTGTAAGTGGTTAAGAAGAGCTCAATAAGAGAATATATTAGACAAATAAAACAAAATAAAATAAAAGCAGCTACATTGGTACATTGGGTTTCTCTTTAAGACTATCATGAGGGTTGGGGATGTGGCTCAAGTGGTAGTGCGCTCGCCTGGCATGTGTGCGGCCCGGGTTTGATTCTCAGCACCACATACAAACAAGGATGTTGTGTCCGCCGATAACTAAAAAATAAATATTAAAATTCTCTCTCTCTCTCCCTCTCTCACTCTCTCTTTAAAAAAAAAAGACTATCATGATTAAAGAGCAAATAAAAGATCTATTCTTTAATTTTATTTTAGATTTTTTTTACTTTAAAAGAGATTTTGTTAGAACTTTCAATGAAACAAGTGACCCAAGAAGTAGATTCTGCAACATCTATAGCAAATAGAGACATAATTGGTTGAGAGATGAGAAATTAGTTTAATTTTCCTGTGACTGGAAAAAAAGAGAGAAAAAGAAAATGTTAGCATATAGAAATCCTTTTCAAACTGATTTTATCTAAGTGAAAATAAGCCCATGTCCTGAGGCCCATATTCCTCTTAAAAATAGAAAAGAGAACAATCAGGTTGATTTTACCAAGTCCCAATGATTTGCAGAATATATTTGGTATTAAGCTTTCAGTCTTCCTGGCTATTTACTAAATTGGACATAATAAAATTTATCTATCATATAAGAATCACGTAATTTAACTACACATTGCTAAGTAGCATGAGAAAAACAGAAAGTTTTGCTTGATTAAGTATTATTATTGCTTCTAGGCTAAAATAATCATGAGGAATTTCAGCTCCAAATGACACATTATAAATCCCTTGTAATATTATAAATATAGTAATCATGGTAATACTCTAATCCAATTCAAGGGTTGAGCTACTAAATTGGTAATAATAGGTCATGAACAAAATCTAATGAGACAACCCATTTTCTCTGCCCACTTTCTAGACTTTCTTTTTAGGCCTTGAGCAATGGGAATTAATTTTGTTTTTAAATGATTTAACTATAGAACTATTTTTTTCCTCTTTATACATATTCTAATTACATGGAGTAATGGGTTTCAGATTGGATTCAAAAGAACCCTGGATTCAAAATTCCAAAGGCAATTCCTTGAAATAAATCTGATATAATTCAATGCTAGAAAATGTGAATAGGATTAATTTATAGCAGACCTTATTTCCACACCAAAGAGGAATCCCAGATCTCCCCCAAAATAATACAGAATAGTATTGTAATTTCGGTTAATGATATTTGTGATAAGAAGCATTTAGAATCTTAGCAGCTGGAGAGTTTTTCTTGTTTAAAAATTACATTTTTAGGAGCATTCATTTTTTCTTCTGTCATTTATTCAACCATTCATTAGACTAAAATATACTAAATATGTAATTAGTCTTGTTAAAGTTTCAGGCATGAAAAATAATCAAGTAAACCTATAGATGAGATTAAAACAAAATAAGTTCCATGAAAGAAAATATACGAAGCTATTACAGAATCATATGGATATCTGATTTAGTCTGAGATTCAAAGGCAGCCGTTGTAAAGGTGTAGCATTTCAGTAGGCAGCTTTAAAAAAAAAAATGGAGATAGCAATAGTAAAGGGGAGTGTAGTATACAGAAAAGAATGGGCATGGGTCCTGACACAACATTTGTCTGAGAAATACATTCTGACAAAATCTTTGCCAAAATACATAAAATTTGTATTTTCCACGTTTTGGGTTCTCCAGGGAGAAGGAGGCTCTGATAAAGGGTATTTATCAGGGAGGTTCCTTGTCAATAACAGTTGCAGAAGACAAAAGATTCAGGATTTAGCAGAAAGAGAACTATATTTGTAAGACAGACCCAAACAACAGCTTTGGCTGAACTTACAGGGAGCACTAGAGGTAAAATGGCTGGTGAGCATTAGCCTTGATGGATCTTTATAACCCTCATATCAGTCGGTGGGTAAAACTCACTTTGGGAAGGTAATTCTGCAGTGGAGACCATGCCTGAGAGGACTGACAATTGAAAGTTCTCTGCTAATAGCATTCCCTACAACTTAAAAAGTAAGTCCTTGAATGGGAAACTGCACATCTCCATGTCCATCTGTTATGAGCCAGGCTATATGGGCAATGACCAAACAGACTCCATTTTACCCTGAGACTCCATATCATGTAAGAAATGCTTCTCCCATGGGAAAGCCCCATTTCTGTACTGATTACCTAGCATAACATACTTAGCAATACAAAATAGCAATTTTTATACAATGTAAAACTGTTCTCTTTGGTTTCCATTTTTCTTGGGCAATGTACCTTGTCAGAGATTGATTGTCTAGATGTTAGTCATTCTCTAACTTGTACTGGACTAAGGTCATTTTTACCCACTTCTCTTCTGCTTGCTTGCTGCTATGCCAACCTGGAAAGTCCTGGGGGAAATACCAATATACCCATTGCATTGTTTCACTAACTACCCAATTCAGCGTCTGTACCTACTTGCTTATAGCCTCATCAACCCAGATGTGGCTTTTGCCTTCAAATATCCACAATGCTCAGGCTCAGGGCTGTTCCTTGCAGAGACAGTTACGGGTCCTTCAATTTGAATAAAACTGAGACTTGGTGTGTTTTCTGAGCAACCTGCCCCACAATATTTGGAGGCTCCAGTGAGATCTATTTTTCTTGCATTCTGGAGATCTCTCAGGACCACCAAGGGAAGTGTGGTAGCAGAGAGATTACCCAGGGGAAGGCCTCTGAGAAGATGATCCTCAGTCCCACACCATCCCTCCATGGAACCCCACCCACCTAAAACTGCTAAGAGTCATCTAGATAGATGACTGATCTGGGTGGATCCGCATCTGGAGAGACTTCAGGGAAAGCTGAACACAGCATTATTTCCCCAAGTCCAGGGCTGTAGCAAGAAGTCTCTTGGTCCTCTGCTCTGGTTTTTCCTTGGTCTTTTGGTCCAAGTCTGGTTTTTATTCATTCCTCTGATCCAAGTCTGGTTTTCTGTCAGTTAAATTTGTCTTTGGTGCCTACTTGTTGTGTGTCTTATTGTTTGTCTTGTGTTTTTATCTTGTCTTATTTGTTGTTTGTTATTGTTTGTCCCCATTTTGTTTTGTGTTAATTTCTATGTCAGTTTGTTTCTAAAGTTTTTTTTTAAAAAAATGGTTAAAAAAGTTTTAACTGTGCTCACTAATGCTTGCATTAAAATGTAAACGGCTTCCAACAGGACTAAAAAAAATGTCAACAGTAAAAGCTAAAGGTTAAAAAAAAAAAAAAAAAAAGCATTCTAGAGATTGCCTTCATTTAGGAATTGGGCGGCCAGGTGACCAACAGAGTAGACAGTGTCAGTTCCTATAGAGGGAAGATTAAAACTAAAGAGTTTCATAAGATTATTATTCTAAATTGTGTTTTTAAAAAGCCTAATTTTATCTAGGAAATTTGTCTTTTGTCTCTCAGTATTTGCAAGCATGAATAACTCCCAAATATTAAAAATTGTCCAAAGATTTTTTCAATGTCAGGCTAAAATTTTGTGGCTGCTATCCAAGAAATCAGAAAAAAACAGTTTAGAATGGGACCCCAATGGGGCGGGGGACTCATCCAAGGATATACTATCTCCAAGGATACCACTATAGCTGCCTCTTTGGGAAGTTCCCTCAGGGAAGAATAAGGCCTCATTGTTTGTCTATGTTCCCTTAACTCTTTTCACCTTTGATGAGCAGGACCAGCTTGGGACAAAGGCCAGGAAGGCTTTTCAAATTCTATATCTGTTAAATTCATGATTTTGATTCGATATGCCTAGGTTAATGTTTTTCTGACTACAGTATGCTTTGTTCTAAGGCCAATTTACAAGGATTGACTCTCAATATAATAGGATTTAAAAAAATAACCTACAAGGCTTTTGTTTGTTTTGTGTAGATGCACCATGTACTGTCCGTCTACATGTATTGCCATGACTACATATATTTAGTACCAAAATTGATGTATGAGCTCATAAATTAAAAATTTAAAAAATGGATCCAAATACCTTTGGTTCATATGATTTGTGAGGTTCAATTTCAATTGGGTAAATAAATAAAAGTAAAAATGTCTTTAAAGTTACTAATGCACAGTTTTGCTTCTAGGTGGTCAAATGGTTGTTAATGAATGTTAATGCCAAAAAGTGTCTAATATCCATTGTCTCTAGGATTTTTCTTCAACAGAAAAAAATGACTAATGCTATTCAATGCACTTGTCTGATAATTTGTGTTTTTTTTTTTTTAAATTCGTGAATTAGATCTGACATGTATGGAATTAATCAAGGATATTTTGTTAGAGAACTCTGATTGGCTTACAAAGTTAAAATGCTAACTGTTAAATATAACATCAAGTACTCTTAACTCCTTAAATTCCATAAAGTAAAACACTTTAAAAATATAGGTGTTTTCATAAATTGGTAAATTAAAAAGGAGTTTTAAATTACTGTGTGTCATCACTAAAACAAGGTTATTAAAAATTAAAAGTCCCAACAGGTATAATTCTATATACAAGGGGAACAAAGCTTTCAACTGTACTTTAATTAGAACTGTAAATAACATAGTATTTCATCTTATTAAAATGGAATAATTTATCTAAATTCAAAAATATAAAAGGATTATTTCAAAGTATAAACAGAAAGAGGGACCAATGGATTAAAAAATATTAAAAGTTTCTAATATAAAGATTTATTTAGTAAAAGGAAAAAAAATGTTTCCAGGTAAGAAAGTCTTTATGTGGTAAAGTATAAATGTAATACATCTAAATAAACAATAAGAGGGTCTAATTAAGTAATATAAAAATCTATATATAAAGGATAAATATTAAAAGGTTTATATATGACTAAGTTGGTTATATACATGTAACACAAATAGTTGAAACTATTCAAGGTTGTACCCTAAGAAAAAATATTAATGTGCTGATATAAACCAAAGTTTGACTTATATGTTAAAATGACAAAAACTTCTTAAAATATTTATTACATTGTGTCTGTTAAGTTTCATTCCCTAGAGCAACTAATCTTGGAGAAATTAAGGTTTGTACATCTGTGGTTAAACAGAAAATGTTATTTTAGAGTATTGAACTACATTATAGAGTCTACATTTTTTCTTTAAAAGATAAACTTGGTTAATATAAAAACATCAATGTAACTGTGGTACCATTACTCCTCTATACACATTAAATGTGTTCATATCTTTCAGGTATACAAGTCTTTAAGGTAAAAGGTTTAAAGGAGCATTTCATCAAGTTGGTGTTCTCCAAACTAAAGTTTTCTGTAACAGTAATTTTAAACTTATAAGGATAACAGATTTTATTGGGGATTTATTTATATCATATGTTACCTTTTACACTGGAATACAAAAATTTAAAGGTATTTTAAAAGATAATGAGAGCCTGATCTGTTTAAAGGTTAATATTGTAAAACATTTTGCCAATTTTCCACACAAAAGAAAAGTTAAGAGCACTCATCCTTTCCTTGATTCATATTTTAGATGTAATGTCATATACACTTTGCTAACATTCATACAGACTCAGGACACAATATATGTAAACTTTATAAAATGGTATCTGAAAAAGAGAGACAAAGATCAGCTTCCGAACTAGAACACTTTTCCTAAGATTTGTAAAGAGCCCGGCTTACCTGAGATAAGGCTTTATCTTCCACTTGACTACATGTCAAAATGACTCCAAAACGGGCCAGACTTTAGTTCATTGAAAGTTGTATTCAAAGATTGATTTCATTGTAAACGTTACTGTGATCTCAAACAGGGTATATAATGTTTAAATCAGCCAAGGTTCAAGATTATATACAAGCTAAATATGTTTTTACTCTTGTTAATGTCACTTTGTATATTCCTTATAACTATTGCCTTTTAATGTTTTGCAGAGGTAATACTTCAAGAACACACTACCTAACCTAATTTGAGATATTAAGCCATCACTATAGAAAGATAATAATTAAAAGGGATAAAAATAACTGTAGAATTATAAACATTATAGTTCGAAACTGGTAAGACTGACTTGCTGGATGTTTAAAGCCAAGGCTTAAAGATTAAAGTTAAAATAAAGGGGCCAAGAAAACCAATATTTGGCTCTTACCCTTTGACTCAGCCTGAATCCAGGGAAAAGGAGAAAAGCTTTGCAAGTCTGGACCACATAACCTCCCAATAAGGGGGATTAATGAGACCTCTGGAGGATGAACAGCCAATCAGTGTGCATGCTGCAAAAGATGAGGTTCATATAAAAGGGGAGAAATGCCTGAAGCTTCCAAGGAAAGCCATATGGTCAGCAAGACCTGGACCTATTCTAACGTAAATGGCACTAGTGGAGCTAAAAGGCTGCTCATGAGTTCCCCACGAGTGTCCTCCAAGGGAACTCAGCTGACTCTTAACAATAGGTAGGACCAAGTTCAGTTTGATCAGCTTGATCTTAAACATAGAAAAAAAAAACAGTTAAAACCAAAGCACAGCCATTCCTGGGCACTTAAAAAGAAACAATAGTTATTTTAATGTAATTTAAGATGTACACTTGCATTAGCACCCCCCCCCCGCCGCCGCCCCAAGAATAAGTAAGACTGGAGATTAAAGTTTAAAGATTAAAGTTAAAATAAAGGGGCCAAGAAAACCAAGAGAGATTCTTAGGCAAGAATGCCTGATAATTATCAATAGAAACTGCCAGAGCCAGAATTTTTTAGTCAGTTCAGATCTTCCTAACCCCCTATACAGGTAGACTTAATCAATGTTTGCTAGTATAATTATCTAGTCCAAAGATAAAGGGATCTCTACTGAACACAGAGTTCATTCCAATAAAAAAAAAAAAAGATATTTTACAAAAATCAGATGACATTAAATAACTTAACTAAATGTTGTCTCTACATTCCTGATGACTCTGACAATGTTGAAGATGTATGTTCCCCAAAGGAGGACTTTATTAGGCTTTGTTAGGCCTTGTTATGGGGAAATTTTCTCATCTCTTCCACCTCCTGGTAAACAATTATTGATTCCTATCATCTTCATGATATTCATTGACAGGTTCCAAATGCTACAACTGCTATTTTGTATTAATCTTAGTTCAGTTCCCATGTCTTTTTGTTTCTCTCATAGAAGTGCCCACTCCCAGGTAAATCTACAACTGTTCTTCCTGAACCAGATTTTTACCATGCCCACCCCCCAAAACCGATCCAGTTTCTAAAAAGGGACTCCAAACCATTTGCCATGCCCACCCCCACCCAACCGATCCAGTTTCTAAAAAGGGACTCCAAACCATTTGCCACACTGCACACCAACCCCTCTCAGCTGGAAAAAGCAAGAGCAGTCATCTTCTTGTTTCCTTACAGCAGTGGGAGGTCCCTAACATTACAGAAGAAAATTACAGTCAGTATAGAGAAATAATTGGGTTAAATCACAAAGTGAAGGCCAGCTGGGCACAGAAAATGTTAACATGTTTTTCTCTTGCTCAGACTATGATCTTAGATCTCATGATATTTGTTTATTTTTCAAATCGTAACAAGGGCCACTTATGATTAATGTGGTAGGCTACAATAGGTGGACTTAAACATTAGCAGACTTACAAGAAAAAGGCTTATGCTTTCATACCATAAGTTTCCAAATGTCTTTCCACTCAGGTGTCAAATACACCCCATGAGTCTTCTAATTTCCAGAGGTATTTGGTTTGCCTGCCTATCAAAATAACTCCTTGTTTGTCCTTATAGTTTTTTAGCATATCAGGATGGAACAAATTTTGTGTAACTGTTCACATTATTCCCCAAGTGTATTACTACAGTGGAGAAGCTAAATGAGAACATCTGGTGCTCATACACCATGCTAGGAGAACAGCCCCATCCTAGTTCTCCTACTAATGGGCCTAAGGGTTGTGGGATCTTCAGCCCTTGAGTACATCAGCTCCTTTAACTGGAAATGAAAGTTTCAAAGCCCTGAGCAAACAGATAGATTTGAATTTGGGGGAACTAGAACAATCAATGAGCAGACTTGAGACCTCTCTTGATTCCCTGGCAGAAGTGGTATTATACAACAGAAGAAGTTTAGATCTCTTGCTCTTAAAACAAGGAGGCCTAAGTATGGAATTAGGGGAAATATGTTGCTTCTATACTAATCACTCAGTAATGGTAAGAGACAGTCTATCTCTGATCAAAAAGTGCTGAAAGGAAAGGGAAGATGCAAGACAACATGAGGGAAATTGGTTTCAAAATTTGTTCTCCTGGTCTCCTTGGCTGACTACTCTTACATCAGCTGTAGCCAGTCCATTGCTGTTAGTCCTCTTAGGGTTTTTAATTGGACCCTACATTTTCATAATCAACTGTATACCAATGATGATTAATTAATCAATTATTTCATTAAAACCAGTGGGGAATGTTATGGGCTAGGCTATTTGGGCAAGGACCAAACAGACTCCATTTTACCCTGAGACTCCATATCATGTAAAAAATGCTTCTCCCATGAGAAAGCCTCACCTCTGTACCTATTAATAGTTACCTAGCATAACATACTTGGCAACACAAAATAGCAATTTTTATACAATGTAAAACTGTTCTCTTTGGTCTCCATTTTTCTTGGGCAATTTACCTTGTCAGAGATCGACTATCTAGACATTAGCTACCTTTCTCTAACATGTACTGGACTAGGGTCATTTTGACTCCTTCCCTTCTGCTTGCTTGCTGCTATGCCAACCTGGAAAGTCCCATGGGAAATACCACTGTACCCATTGCATTGTCTCACTAACTGCCCAATTCAGCTTCTGTACCTGCTTGCTTGCAGCTACATCAACCCACCCTTAAAATATCCTAAAATCCTCAGGCTTGGGACTATTCCTTGCTGAGACAGTTATTGGTCCTGCAGAGGGACCAGTCACTGGCCAGCCAGCTAAATAAAGAGTCTTCAATTTGGACAAAACTGGGACTTGGTGAGAGATCTGCCCCACAACACATCATGATACTCAATTTAATGAAAATAATGGTAAATAAATTAGAAAATCAAATAAAAATAACCACATAACAAACTGAGTAGAAAATAATAGTAGGAATTCATAATTATCAATAAAGTAGCCATAAAATATCTTCCAATATTAGGGCAATAAGGAAAATGAAAATTAGAACAAGAACACTTTTTGTATTTTACGTTTTTTTGTGCATTGCATAGGCAATTTAATGACAATAATATCTATGGTGGATGAATGTTTAATAACATCATGTTTAATAACTGTTACTAATTCTGGGATACTGGAAAATGTCCCTCAAAGTGCACAACTTTGTCAGAAAAGGAACTTCCTTGTACGACAGTGTATCAGAGTTTAACAAAACCAAGGGAATTTTCTCACTAGAGAGAGAAAATACCAACTACTATTAATTGGAATTATTCATGTTACTGTCTCACAGTTCAAAGGAAAAATTTAAAAAAATATATCTTTACATGGGTTTTGTCATAAACACATCTCAAATTCTAGCTTTCTCCTATTCTGAGGTTCAGCCATTTCCAGGAGTTAAAATATTCTTGTCTCCAAATGAATTTATGTGCGTTTACGTGTAGGTCTTCCAGGAAGTGATGCCTTCAAATACAGCCAGCATTTTCTGAACCCTGCACTGGCTAACCATTTGCAGAATTTCATCCAAACCCCACGTGGACAACATATGTTTTAATCAGTCTAAGACACTCATGAAGGAGCAATACCACAATCACCCCACCTCTCCACCAATAAAATTAAACAGGAAGAAAGCAGAGAAAGAAGAGAGAACAAAAAGAGGTCCTCACTGGAAATAACGAAAGAAAGCAGTAGACAAATCTTGTAGAGCATTATGGGCCTTTAAAAATGGATTTTGGGATTTATCCTATATGAGTAGGAAACCAGTTAGGGAATTCAAACAGGTAGTGCTATAATTCAATTTCTGTTTCATAGCTATCACACTTGGGGTGTGGCCAATCAACTGCACAGGTGCAACTGTGAGAACTTTGGACTCTGCTTAGGAGGCCATTAGGGTAATCCAAGCAATATACACTGGCAGGGCATGGAGGGTGGAAGAAACAACTCTCCTGCAGCCCTTAGATTAGTGGAAAAGATAGAGAAGCTGAAAGAGAAAAGGTATTCCTAGGGCAGAGAAGAAAGAATAAATTCAGCACACAGGAAAACAGGAGATTCTACAGGAAGAAGGAGGATAAAGGTCTCTGCATATGGAGGTGAGGGAGAATAAATTAAGAAGAACTTTGAAGTTGAGAACGAATGAGCTTAAGGGAAAATGCAGATAAAGTTGTTAAGATGGGCAGGGCTGTAATTTGGAGGCCTTAAAGCAGTAGTAGTCTATAGTAAGCACCAATTAAAGAGAGATTAAAATGTTTGTGTGCAATAAAAAAACTGAGAATTATATCTGTTTTAAAAACTGCATTAGAAAAATCAGCATCTGCCACTGTGTTTATAAAAGTTATTTCCCTCTTACTGAAGAATGTCTCTCTTTGTCCTAAATTTTCAAAATTGCCACATTCATCTGCTTAGTGGTGCCCATGTGACATAGCACATAGGAACAGACTCTCCAGTTCAGGAAGAGACACTTCTGAAGCTAATTTATTGCATCTTTCTTGATTTACATTCTAAATTACTTAATTACAAAATATAATTTTTCCCATAGAAACATTTAATATTATATTCTTTAAGAGGATTTCTAGTTCCAAACGAAACAAATACTGATACTTCTAACACAAAGTATGCCTTAATTAACAGCCTTTGAATTAAAGGTCATTCATGGCAGCTGCCATAACTAGAGTCTAAAATTTTATATAAAAGTGACTCTCCTCTGTCCCATTCCTTGTTTCAGGTTGAAATTTCCTGAGGAAAAGTCTCCCAGAGTTTGGGATCTGGAGGAAGGAAACTGTCACCATGCTTTCTCGTGCTGTAGAAAAAAGCTTCTTTTATGGAGCAAGATCCATGGCTTCCATGTTCAGCCTTTCTCATATAAGACATCTGGGCTCATCACTGCCTGTGATGTTTGGCTGATGCCAACAACAGATCCTCCTTATTACCAGTTGAGATAGGAAATCTATCAGCAGTTCGTTGCAGGCTGTCTGTGCCATCTAGGACAGAGCTGGGCCTCATCTGAAGAAGGGCAGGGAAGAATAAATAACTGGAATTAGGTGAAGGCCTTGCTCACAGTCAAGCAGACCACAAGCCACTCGAGGAGAGCTGTTCATGGCCCTTCAGGTTTAAGATTGGTCTTTAGTGATGATTTTAGGAGTATAAAATCAGTTATTATATTAATAAAATGAATAATACTAGTTTATATACTTGTAAAAACTGGACATATTTCTAGTATGCCTACTTATAAAATATGTCTACCTTATTACATATAATGTTTAAAGAATATTATTTATTGGATATTATTTTACTTATTTCTGTTTTTAGATCTTTCACTTTGTCTTCCAAAATTTTTGTTGTAAGCTTTTCTTGAAATGTAAATCCCATCAAATTTTTCTAATTGGTCTCTTTGACCTTTCTTGCCTGGCCTTAGTGTCACAGTGCCATCTACTTGATCAACAGATAAATGGGGTTTCCCTTGAGAGAACCAACTGCTGCATGTGCTTTCACAAAGAACATAATGGCAACTGATTAGCCTCATTTGTTGAAATCACTTCCCTTTTTTTTTTTAACTTCAGCAACTAAGAATATTTTTGTAAGTAAAACTTCAGAATTAATGCTTAAAATAACCTCCCATTCACCATCTCCAAGATTATAAATAGAAAAAAAACATATAAGTAAAATCAAATATCAAAATAATTTAGTCTGAACATACAGACCACTGAACTAAGGTACGTTCCTTATAACTTCTGGAAATCTATAGCTGGTCCTTAGCTATAATTATTTATAATTCCTGTTAGCTTCTCTAATTACCACCATTAACCAATCATTTAAAAAGTTCAAATTTCCTCATTCTAGAAATGAAGCTTCACTCATCTCTCAGACACTGGACAAAAAAAGAGATGATGATAAGCATTCAGTCCTGTTTTTCACAAACATTATAATGAGCATCTATGCCTTCATTTATAGTAATCATAGTTATTTGAATTATCTTGCCTTGCTCAAAACATGTAAGATACTCTTTTCTTGGAAATGTCTTCCAGAGGAGGCTATCAGCTACTTTAAAAATATGAGTCACGTCACCTCATAACAATATCTCATTTTAAACCCCGAAATGTTATTACCTAGTATATGTATTTTCCCTGTTCATATCTCCATCTGATCTTTAGTTCTTTTCAAAGTCCAAGTTCTTCAGAAAAAAAAAATTTGAGAACATTATTGAGAATATTCCAAAAGTAACACCTTAGTTTCTGAAAAAAAAAAAAAAAAGGATAAGAATGTCTGTAGATGGTTGTCCTCTCAAGTTTTCAAAATATCTTTAATTTTCTCATTTATTCGTATGATCTTCCTGAGGTATGATAAGTCCTGTGCTGGAGAATATACTGGGGCTTGAAGTCATTCATTCATAAAGAAATGTTTGTGTGATGCCTAGTAGGGGCTAACACTACCAGATCAAATCATATTTTCAATGTTATGTGGCTAGTAGCTTGGAAACCAATTTCTGCGCTATCATATTACTTGTGAGAGATTAAATATTCCCAAACATAAAAATTTCACCAGTTTTTCTCATCCTACATGCTGTAGAAGCTTGGCACTTCCCATAAAGAAATGAAGTGTAACTCTCTTCTCTTTGAATTTAGGCAGGCTGTGACTTACTTGTAAGTAATGAGAGGCTGGGGCAGAAATGTATAATTTCTGAGACTTGCTTTTGCTTTGAGAACTAGAACACTTGCTCTTATAATGTTAATGCCATACTCTTAATGTAAGTGGTCCATGTGCTCCAAGTCCACCATGCTGTGAAGAAGCTCATGCTAACCCATGTAGAAACACACATGATAAATCATGAGAACAAGATACCCAGCCAGTCCCTGTCTACTTCTGCATCCTTTCTGTTTAAACCTTGGCCATCATCTGACTGCAGCTACATGAGTAACCCTGAGATTGAACCATCTAGCCAGGATTTTCCATGTTCCAAATCCACAGCAACAGTTAACCAGAACACTGTCAAAGAACATTCCAAAATATTTTGGATAACTATGTGGTAGATTGCAGTGTTATCCAAATTCTTCATTCCTTCTTGGATTTCTTTCCTTTCCCTTGCAGTTCCCAAAGTAGTATATTTGGTTGCTTCTTGGTTGTGGGTTCAGCTATATGACTTTATTTTCCTTTTTTAGTCAAAATGATATTAGTACATGTACCGCAATCAGCTGTGGTGTGAAATGAGCTTGTATGTCTGAGCTTTCTCTGTTTCTGCCATCTCCATGGGGAAAATATGCCTTGGCTATGATTAGTCTACTGGTCCAAGGAGAATGAGTGATGTGTGGACTGGAGTAACTTCAGTTGAGCCTAGATGAGCTGACTCTAAGCCAAACTGCAATGTTTGAAAAATGATAAATTGTTGTTTTGAGTGAATTTTGGCGTGATTTGCTCTTCAGCAATAGTTCACTAATATACTAAGCTTCTTAAAAATATGTGTATATAGCATATGTATCCACTCAAGATAAACAAAAATAAAATACTTATTTTTATTAGAGCTTTATAGTTATTTATAATAATTGGGTTTATCCTAAAAAACTCAGAAATTCATGAATTTCAATTTCAGATCATAATCCCCCCTTTTTCCTCTTGTCCTCCCTCCTGTGTCCTCCTTCCTCTTTTATACTAGATTTCCTTTGATTGTCTATTTATTTATATTTGATTGGTTCTTTTTATTTATACATAAAGGTGAAACTCCCTGTGGTATACTTACATATGCACATAACATTCTTTTTAAGAATTCATTCACAAAAATAATTATTAATATATGTAAATTTTAATTTGTTCTTTGAAATAATCAGTCTTCATGTAGTCTTAATTAACTGGTCTCCTGTTTTGAAAGGTGTGGCTGGATTTAGCTGGGGTGTAACTCTTGTCTGCTAATCACAAGCTGTATCATCTGGGCAAGATTGGACTCTCTTCAATCTTACTTTCCTCAGCTATAAAAAGGAAATAATGCTATTTGCCAAAAAGGATTGTTGAGAGAATTAAATATGGTAGTCCATGGTGTTAGTAAGGATGCTTTTTCTATAAGTAACAAGAATACAAGGGGCTGGGGAAGCTAATCTAAGCAAAAATAAAAATTAATTGAAAAGACAATTTCATATAATTGAAGGAAACATTCAACAATCTAGCCATAAGAATACAGCCAGTTTTTAAAAACAATTGGAACCCAGGTATTTAAATAACCTTGTGACTCTTTTTCTCTTGTTTTCTCCATTTCCAAGTCTTTAAAAAATATCAATTTCTCTTGGAATGCCAGCTCTATTCTTCTTTATTAACTTCCTCAATAAAGCAAATGCTAACTGCTCCTGATATTTGACATTTTGTGCTTCCCATTACCATATTCTCTCTGGTTGTAAACTCACTTCTCAGCAATGGGCTCTAATTGATTGTTTGGGGGGCAGGCAAGCTGCCTTAAACCCAGAAACTGTGTCCCTGTGGTCACAGGCCATAGGACAGCAGCTCCTGTACAGAGTATATGGTAGAGAGAGAGGATAATGTAGACTCCATTAAAAAGGGCAATATACCCCCCAAAGTAAGGGGAGTAGTACGGATGTTCACTCCATATGTACATCATTTAGCAGAGAGGCTAATTTATGGTAAATGTGCAGCATATACTAGCATCTTTTGACAGATTCAAATTTGTCAATAATCATTGTGAAGCACATTATCTAATACCCATATGACTAATTTATAACCCGTGATTGCAGAGTGGTCTAATATTAGTTTATACTGACATTAGCCTTAAGCTCAAGTGTTAAGTGACATATTAACAGATCTTTCTCAGTGATGTAAGAACTGGATTTTTTCTTGCTTTAAAAGGTTAAAAAAATCCCATACTTCTGAATTTAGCTTCATATTATTTTCATATTATTATGAAAACAAATGAAATTAGCAAATATTGTCTTCTGTCTGTTTTACTTAAGTATATCACACTCAGATCACTGTGGACCTGCTTCAGAAGGTGAATTACATATTTTTCAATAAAATGAGCCATAGAATATAAAATGTATCTTTCTACATACACATACTTAAAAAATAAAATACATTTGCCTTTTCTTTTGTTTAAAAAATGTGGAGGAAATTCTCAAGTGGTTAACTCATATAATTCCCAACCATCGAAGTAGCAAGGAAACACAGGCCCTCAATTTATCAAACCTCAATGTCCTCTTTATTCCCCTCTTAGGAAAGCAGTAGATGTTATAAATAACAAGCAACTTTTAAATATCACTGTCTTCTGAGAAAATATTTGTCTCTTTTGCCTTCAAAAAGCAGGGCAGAGACTAGTGACTCAGGATCCAACTTTCCATACTTCCCTTTCACTTTGAGTTGGATGGGATGTTCATGCAAACTTATTATAAGATAGTCATGGATTCAGTTCTGTCTACCTAGAACCCTGAAAGAATTTTCTGTCTTTCTTTTTGAGTATTTGAAGTACCTCAGAATGGTGAGCAGTATTTTTGTTTATAAGTCACCCAGTTTATGATATTTTGTTATAGCAGCTATGTTATTTAGGTTTAGGATATTTTAACCAAACACCTGACCAAAACAACCTGGCTGAGGAAAAGTTTATTTTGAGTTCCTGGATTCAGAGATTCAGGTTGTCTGATTCCATAGCTTTGGGCCACAGGTGAGGTGGAGCATCATGGTGGAAGGATATGGTGAAAGAAAGCTGCTCACCTCATGTTAGCAGAGAAGCAGAGAGAAAAGGAGGAGCCAGAGACAAAATACATACTCCCCAACACAGACCCCAGCAACTCTACCTCCTCCAGTCACGCCCCACCTGCCCACAGTTACCAGCAGCGCAATTAATTCTTTCAAATTATTAATATATCAAATGGATTAGTCCACGGATAGGTTATAGTTCTCATAATCTAGTTTTGAGCTTCCAGGGGATACCTCATGTTCAAGCCATAACAACAACTCTAAAGGACTAAACACTAGGCCAATCCGAGTCCTTGAGTAGGATTGTTAAAATAGGAGTGAAAGTAATGCAGATGTGAGTCAGACGCACGAGCTACCATGCCTCACTCTCTACAGTATGAAGAAAACTATGGCAGTAGTGAGAAAAAGAAACAGGAAGAGGAATGAAGTCCATGCTGATGGCTGATGGCGTTCAAGTCCTTGGTTTCAGTTATTGAGACTCCTGGAGCTGCCCTAATCCACCTTTCCAAGAGGGGATTGTTTCATCTTGCCTTGGCTCTGAGAGCTCTGCCAGGAACCTCCCGCACACATAGCTTTGTTGCTCAGCTTTAGTTGGTTTTCTGTCACTTGCAACAAAGTGTCCTGACTTCCTAGGAATCAAAAAGCTGCTTTTGATTCAAACAAGCAACATGAGGTTTCAGAGTGGTCAGAGCCCTAGTGCCTTTGTCCCTTGTCACATTGAGTGCCAGGAATCACCCTTATATCTGACTATCCTGCACAGTGGAAACCAACATGAATCCTAAGGCCCCTCTCTGTAATCAGCCCCTTATTTCACCTTTATTTCAGAAGAGGAACCGATTTGTCACTGAGACTGTTTATTTATTTTTTATTTCCCTCCCCCAGGAGCACAAAATCATCCCATAGCCTTTTGCTCTTTTCTTTGTTCTTATTTTGTTATTGAGTGACACTTTAGGTTTTCAGAGGAGTTCTCTTTATGGCACGAACTCTTCCACAAGTTAGCAATCATTATACATACCTACGCTATGGATAAGCATTTTCTCTTTAAAGACCTGAGCAAATCTTTTGGCTTTTTTTTCTTTTTGTTAAGCATACTCATGAGAAGAAAATGATTGGTTATATTTTATGTTGGAAGAAACAATAAGTTCTAATCTCTATCATAATAAATGATAATACAGATCCTATGATATTGGTTTCAAAAAAAATCAGAATTTTCTTTTCCAAGAAAGATGATGATGCCTGGAAATATTATTTAAACATACTATTAAAACTTTAGAAAGATATAAAATTAAATAAAATAAAGCTATTATACAATAATAAATATGGAAGATATTAATCAAACTCAATAATACTAATATTTAAAAATAGATTTAAAGTATATGTAATAATAGGTTTTATAGTCCTTTTATTGTGTGAATTTTTTCTGTTGTTTAAAGTGTTTGAAGTAAATTTTGGGGTTCAACTTTACCACTGAAAACAGTGTATAACTATAGAAAGTTAGAAACATCAACTTAATAAGCTAAAAATTACAAATGTTTTTGATTGTTCCTCTCAATACACAAAAACACTCTTGTGCATTAAAAACATGTAATCAACCACACACAAGTAGACCTAACCAACACATACAGCTCAAGGTTACACCCTAGCTCCTAGTACTGACATGTAGTGGGGATTTGATAAATACTCATTAAGTGAATACTATAAGGTAAACTATAGTGGGAGAAAGGAATCATAGAGTTTTGGGCATATAAGCAATGACATGATTTACAAATATGTATTATCTAATGGCAACACAGAAGCATGATGGATAACAGAGGGAAGCCAAGCTAGAACAGTCTTTTGTGAAAATAAAAAAGTAAATAAAGCACAATGGGACTAGCTCACATTCAGGAAATTACAAGTTAATCATAATACAAAATTCAGAGACAGTAATTTTTCTTGGGAAGAATAGATGTGAGATTCCTAATATCAAATCTAGCCCTTGGTAGACTACATTAGAATATACATTTATCACTTCATTGAAAAAGCCAGTCACCATGACCCTACTCAAATATGTATTTCAATGAAAATATGAACTGGCTACAGTTTTTCACACACTTATACATTTGGTTTTTATTTTAGAAATTTTGGGAATAACAGTGGATTACAATGTATTTAAAGGTGGAGACTCTTTTCTTATATTTACATCAGAACAATGTTCTGGACCAAACAAACTATGCTGTGAAAATGTACAAGTATATTATACGTAAAACTCACATAGCTTTCAGATGAACTGCCTTGTATTTCAAGGAATATGAAATCTTAATTAAAAACATAAGATCTTAAAAATGCTGTACGTTAACTAAAACTTGAAAGACTAAATTAACTCCCCCCCACTTAATGTTTAGCTCATCAAGGAAGCTTATATCCCACAGGTTCAGACCGGAAGACTTAAGGAGGGGTTAATGTTCATCAATAACAATGAACTTTGCCTCTTTGGAGCTAGTGAGCTTTGCTGACAGGGATGTGTGTGACGGTCATAATTCAACAGCCATTGATTATATTGCCCATTCCATTCTCTGATGCTTATTTAGTTCGATGGAAAATCCAGTTTTGTCATTACAGGTGGCTCCAGAATGACGACAGGTCCAGGGGTGCTGAGGAGAGTTTAATGAAGGGACACTTTACAAGGGTGGGGGTAGGGTTATGGCAAATTAACAAAAATGGTGAAGCACCCCACTTTAGCTATAGCAAAGAAGCCTGTTTACTCAGAGGCCTAAAGAGATAAAGAAGAGGGCTGGGGTTGTGGCTCAGTGGTAGAGTGTTTATCTAGCACATGTGAGGCACTGGGTTCCATCCTCAGCACCACATAAAAATGTATAAAGAAAAGTATTGTGTCTATCTACAACTAAAAAAAATTTAAACAAAACCAGACACTTCCCACTAGTTCATCACTTACATTAAGAGAGAGAGAGAGAGAGAGAGAGAGAGAGAGAGAGAGAGAGCGAGCAGCTACTGGACCCAGTTGGCTGATAGAAGCCCCCCTTAGAAGCGTAGCCTTCCATCAGATAACTCCCTCAGGAAGGTGCTCAGGATAACAATCACTCTGTCCTCACTTGCCACCTGCCCTCTGCTCCCCCCATCCCACTTCCTGCCTTCGAGGAGCTGAGCAACTTTCTTTTGCCACACCCTTCTGCCATGATGTTTCTGTTTTGGAGCCAGCCAACCATGTGCTGAATCTTCTAAAACTGTGTGCCAAAAGAAATTGTTCCTCCTCTAAGTTATTCTTGTCAGGCATTTTGGTCATAGTAACAGAAAAACTGACTGACAGAGGTAGGTCAGTTTAAATAGTACATTAAAGTCAGGCTTCAGGGGTATAAGGCATAGTAGAGAAGGATAGAGAGTGAATCTGGGGGTGAGGTGTAAATGGAAAATGTTCAATATAATTTGCTAATTACCTTCCTTCTTCAAGCCCCTCACTCCTCCCACCCCAAATCTACCTCACAGTCCATCCTTAACTTCTAAAAGTGGGAAACAATATTATCCTCTCCTTCCTTAGCTCAAAGTTCTTCAGTGTATCCTAGTTACCAAACAAATCAAAGCTAAACCCATTATCTGAGCACACAAAGCCATCACTGTCTTGCTCCAGTCTGCTTTCCCAAACTTATTTCTCTACAATTCCCTGCATGTGTTATATGTCACAACCAAACTACAGGAATCACCACTCCACATATAACCCATGCTTTCCTATTTTCTTCACCTTCATCCTTCCTAACTTAAAGACAGGACTGTTTCTCTCCTTTGAAAATCTCACCCATGTTTTAAGGAATAGTTAAAAAGCCATTTGCTTATTTGGAACCTTTTCTGAAATGTGAGGCAAATAGGGTCACTCCTTTCTTCTTTTGAATGTTAGCACTTGATATCTACTCCTCAAATGAATGGACCTCTACCAATTTCCTCCTCCACTCCCCATGGGATGCTCTTTCTCACTAAATGGCCATTTCATTCTGGTGGTTGCCCAAGCCAAACTTTAGTCATCCTTGGCTCCTTTTTCCATACTACTCATCATATTCAATCCTTCAACACATCCAAAGCCATCTGTTTCTCCAACATAGATCCAGAATTCAGTCCCATCACTACCTATGCTGATCTAGCTTCTAACCACTTATTGCTATATTTAAGTAATAGTCTCCTTTACTACCATGCTGTTATCAATGTAAAAGCCAGGGTAATCTTTTAAAATCTAACTAAGAGCATGTCACTCCCCTGTTCAACACCCTCCATTGGCTTCTCATCTCATTCAGGGTTAAAATCTTGCCAGTAGTCTAAAAAGCCCTACATAATATGATCCTCTTCCCCCACCCTGCTCCACACATTTCTTCTTTTACATGGTTTTCTCTCTTCATGACTCTTGCCTTACTTGTTCCATTCCAGTGATGTCTGTCCCATTGCTGTTGCTAAAACCACCATATTTATATCCTTTGTATTTGCTCTTGATTTAAATATCCCTCCCCCAGGTATCTACATAGCTTATTCTCTGAATTCTTAAGTTCTCTGTTCAGTTACCACCTTAACAGTGAATCCATCCCTGATTGTTTTATATAAAATAGAAACTAATCCTCTCATCTAGAACATTCACTACTCTTGACACTACTTAATTTTTGCCCCAAAGCATCAACTTCTCACTTATTTTGTATATACTTATTAATATATATATAATCTATATCTTCTCACTTCAGTGTAAGCTCCATAACAAGGACATTATCCCCTGCCCCATGATTAATGCCTGGCAGATTTCATGAAATAAGTAAACACATAAGTTTTATCCATCACTTTATAATAAAAATATAATATGAGCTATATAAGTGAATTTTCCTAATAGCTCTCTCTCTCTCTTTCTCTCTTTTTTTTTAATATTGGGCTTAATCATGAAGCCACATCCCTAGCCTTTTTAAAATTTTTTTTCTTTAAATTTTCAGACAGGGTCTCACTAAGTTGCTGAGGCTAGCTTTGAACTTGAAATTCTCTTGCCTCAACCTCCTTAGTTGCTGGGACTACAGGTGTACACCACTAAACCTGGCAAATAGCTCCATTTTTTTTAAAAGTAAAAAGAAATGTGAAATTAATTCTGATATACTTGATTTGATCCAATATATCCAATTCATTATCATTTTAATATGTATAAAAATTATTGATACTTGAACATTTTTTATATTTTTACATATTTTTCATCTTCGTTATGCAAAACATTGGGTATTTTTATATATAGCAAATCTCAGTCCTATGAGTCACACTTCAGGTGCTACAGGTAGCAATTAGCCACTGAATTAGTTCACAGAATAAATAAAATAGTAAACATTGCAAGGAAAGAAAAGAGAAATGCCTAATACTCCAGCAAATTCTGGGGCATATATGGAGGAATGAAGAGCTTTCAATGTTGAAAAGCAATAATGAGGATGGAAGCTGTCAAAAAATTGCCAATGTTAGTTAAGGGAAGTGGGTAGAGAGATTGCTTCTTAAAACAAGTAGAATTTTAAGAGGGTGTATTTGCATGGAGATAGAAGTTCCAGGGTCATCATGCAGAGTTCAGTCGGCAAAGACAAAAAGATGGAATCAATCCAATTCTTGTTTCAGATAGTGGCAGAAATAAGGTGAGAAACATTGTGGGGCTTCCTGGTCTAAGGTACAAAATGGAACTCTAATGAAGAGTTATTGGCTTTTGACTTGTTTTTTATTCTTGCATGAGTAGAAGCCAATCAATGATATAACTGTGGTTATTTAGCAATCATACAACTTTTTTGAAAGGAGTAGTGCATTAGAGCTCTGGATGTGAGGGATCAGATGGTCAACTTTATCTATAATATTAAACTTTTAATATTTTATAGGTGACTTTTTCCTCATACTTTAAGGAAAGCATCATTGTCCATGGCAGAGAGATGCGGGGTAGCTTTCTCATCAATTCCTTCAGAAGTCTTGGCAAAAAATTAAATGTGTACATGAAGAAAGAAACAGATTTAAATTTGAAGGAAAATATTTTTGCCATATCCTCTTCTACTCAGTATATAGCTTTTCTAGAAATGGTGCAGTGAGAAGGAAAATAAATCAAAGGCAGAACTGTTGTTTAGGTTGTATAATTATTGGCATTTGTCTATGAAAAAGATGTTTTTTCTTATTGGATGATTTTGTGAATTCTTAATAGACTCTCTGTTGGGGTCATTTCACCTTTTTGGGAAGTCATCTTGGGAGGTCCCTTTCAAGTCAGCTCAAGAAGTCCACACCTGACTCATATAATATAGATAGAGCTTATAGGACCTACTAACAAGTTGGATGAAGTTATATGTATGACAAAGAGGAATCAAGGAGGACTTTTGAGCTTGGAACCTGAGCAGCTAGATGGAAGGGATGATGTCATAACTAAAGTTTGGAAAACCTATGATGAAATGAATATGAAGCAGCCAGAGAAATCAAAAGCCTTAATTTGTTTAGTCCAGTTTAAAATGTATGTTAGACTTCAAAAGGATATATCAAGAAGTGAGGTAAATGCAGTGAGAATTGTCAGCCGAGTTATTCAGCACTTTAAGTTTCCTGCTACTTAGAAGTTAGGTATCTTTGGGTGATTTGCTAACTTCCTGAGCTTTGTGACTGTTAATTCCTTCACCTTTAAAATAATTGGCTTAAAAATAATGAAGAAAGCAGTATTTAATTGGGAATCTCCTGATTCCTAATCCAAAACACTTTCACTCCCCTACTACCTTTTATTCTCTAGCTACCCGTCTGATGCCATTATTTGAGTATGTTAAAATTGCATAACTAGCTTACAAATATAAGCTTACATAACTTTAGTTTTCTATCAATCCCACAATCTCCATTTTTTTAAACTCACTAATTTCTGGTTATCAAGTATATTAGACAATTTTCTGTTTCTTAATTATTACCTAAAATAAATTATCTTTTAAAAAGGAAATGTTCTGGAGGCGTCAGTCCATGACCAATTGACTCCATCACTTTGGTCAGAGAAGCCACAGTACATCATGCCTGGATCATGACTCCACATTCACCTCTTGATGGGGAATCACAAGAAAGAGAAGAGGAGCCCAGAAAAACCACGATCCCCTTTGAGGTTATGCCCCCAAGGATCTAAAACCTCCCATTTAGCCCTACCTCTTCAAGGTGTCCACCACTTTCTAAAAGTGCCAAGCTGAAGACCAGTCCTTCAACATATAGGCCTTTGGGGGATACTCCAAATCCAAACTGTAGCATCCACAAATGCCATACATTTGGTCTACACCTATGGCATTCATGCTGATTCTTCTTACCAACTTATGATGTCACCATTTGAAGATCCTGTCAATTTGACATATACTGGAAGAATACCCTTCTTGGGCCAGTTTTGTAATCAGGCCCCATAGGTCAATGATGGGCACTGAAGTTACCACTCTATTTTATATGCAGGCCCAGTAGCTATGTCAGAATAGCACATGTAATATTCCCTAGAAGTTTACAGCATCAATTACATGTTGTGGCCTAGTTCTGTACCTTGGCCACCTGTGTACTTGCCACTCCTGGTTATTCTCCATGCTACTCTTGGAGTTGGTCTTCATGATTGTTATAATATGTACAAAATCATTTTTGGGGCCCTCCAGAAAAAGCCACAAATTCTAGTTTCTCAGAGTTTATTAAACCAAACTTATATAACTAAGAGGCGAGCACATTTAGGTATTCTATCATATAATAAAAATCAGCCTAAAAGTGACAGGTAATCTCCACCAATAAATATAGAGGGGCCAGGCATAATGGCACACACCTGTAATTCCAATGGCTTAGAGGCTGAGGCAGGAGGATCTTGAGTTCAAAGTCATCCTCAGCAACAGCAAAGTGCTAAGCAACTCAATGAGAGCCTGTCTCTAAATAAAATACAAACTAGGGCTGGGGATGTGGCTCAGTGGTTGAGTGCCCCTGAGTTCAATCCCTGGTACCAAAATAATAATAAATAAATAAATTATTAATTAATTAATGTGAGACAATCTTTATTTCTAAATGGATACAATCTTATTTAAATTCAGACATATCTGTCACCTTATTTCAATATATTATAGCTTACTTAGTTGCTTTTTATCTAAATAAAAAATTGGTCAAAGAGGAAAATCATAAGAAAGATTTTTTTTAAATCTAGGTAGCTTTAAATTTCTGCTGAATCTGTCATTAGGTAGAATATTTCTTTTTATTTTATATATGAAATATGAATTACTGTTATTGTCCAGAGAGAACTATAGAAGCTGATTGGTGCTCTCTTCTCATATATTTTGAAAATCATAGAAATTATTATTGAACCCATAAAGTGTGGAATATTGAGCAATGATGTTATATATACCCAAAATGTCATATTCTCTACCCATTTACCTTCCCAAAATAATCATCATTCTTCAATATGCTATTTTCAGTGCTTATAACCCTTCAATTAGAAGTTTTTACCATTGTCTACTAATACTTCACATATTGTTTGTTAACACTGGATAATAATGCAAAATGAACTTGTAAGCAGTTTTGAGTAATTGTGTTTGCTGTTACTGGAGTGTCAGGAAGACTCAGGTTAAGAAATTGATAAGAATTATCCAATAGCATTAGTAAAATTATATTTGTTTTGTTTGATCTTAAGGTGAGAATTTTTTTTGAGAAAAAAATAAACTTTTATTGTGCTAGACCACTGAGACATAGAAGTTATTTTACACAGCAACTCGTGTTATTAATACACGTTCTCTGGCCCTTGAAATATTCCAAGTAGATTACAGTGCCTTGTTGCCAACAACCTCTTGAACTAAAGAGTGATTATTCATCTATAATTCTAAGATATTCTCTTTACTCAGAACCTGGCTTCCAATGAACTCCTGGTACCAAATGAAAACTAAGAATCAGTTGCTGTCCCTCTGTGAAGACTTACGATAGTCTTCATTTGGTGATAGTTTGGATCTTCTGCTCCATGTCAAGCTGTCAGGAGGCAACAACTTCAGCTCCCAGGTGATCAGGTCTAGTAGAGTTTCATGATCACCTTACTTTAGCAGATTTCATGGAATGCACCTGTGCCAGCACAACTTTCAGGAGATCCCCATCAAGAGTATTATTAACCAGGCGCTCTGCTTAGGCCTCAACTGAGATATTCTTGACCAGGGCTTTAAGTTGTAATTGTTATTGGATTATTTATATCTTCAATTCCTTTTTGAAGTATTTTGATAATTTGTATTTTCTAGAAAAAGTAAAATTGAAACACTTTCCAGTTTTTTAGCATAAAGTTGCTCAGGGGTGCTCTCTTGAAACTTTGAAAGCATCCATTCTTTTCATTTTTTCTGAAATTATTTATTTGCTTTCCCTATTCTTTTGGTTAGTTTTACTAAGTAATTTGATTTTACTAGTATTTTATTGATTAATATTTTTTAGGTTGGTCTACTATTTATTAATTTGTATCTTCATAAAATAATTTCCTTCTAAATTCTTTTCACTGTTATTTTTACAGCTTCTTCATTAGAATGCTTAACTAATTTTGAATATTTCTCATTTTTCAAAAAAATAATACTTAAGGTTAAAATTTTATCCCTAGTAAAAGTTTAGTTACTCTCCATAACAGTTGACTTCTATTTGGGATATCAGTTCTATTTTTTGCTTTTAATTGTTTTTTTCTATCTTTAACCTATACATATTTGTGTAAATTATTTTGCATTTTGTCATTTTTCAGTTCCCAAATTTTGGGTAGAATTTTTAAAAAATTTTAAAAATTAATTTTTCCTCTCTAGCTTCTTCACGAGAGAAAACATGTGATCCTTGACTTCTGAGTTTTATTTGTTTTGCTTAACATAAAGTTCTCAACTTCTATCCATTTTCCTACAAATGAGATAATTTCATTCTTCTTTATGGCTGAATAAAATTCAATTGTGTGTGTGTGTGTGTGTGTGTGTGTGTGTGTGTGTGTGTGAGTGACATTTCCTTTATCTATTCATCCATTGATAAGCACCTAAGATGGTTTCATAGTTTGGCTATTGTGAATTGTGCTGCTATAAACATGGGTATACATGTATAGTTGTAGTATGATGACTTTCATTCTTCCAGATAAATATCAAGGAGTAGTATAGTTAGGTCCTATGGTGATTCATTGCCTAGTCTTTTGAGGAAACTCCATGCTGATTTCCATAGTGGTTATACTAATTTACAATCCAAACAACAGTGTGAAAGTGTTCCTTTTTCTGCACATTTTCTTCAACATTTATTATTATTTGTATTCTTTTTTTAATATTTATTTTTTAGTTATAAGTGGACTCAGTATCTTTATTTTAAGGTGGTGCTGAGAATCAAACCCAGTGCCTCGTGCATGCTAGGTGAGCACTCTACCACTGAGCCACAACCCCAGCAATTATTATTATTTGTATTCTGGATGGCTGCTATTCTGATTGGTGAGAGATGAAATTTTAGTGCAGTTCTGATTTCCATTTCCCAAATTGCTAATCATATTGAACATTTTTTCATATATTTGTTGGTCATTGTGTTTCTTCTTTTGAGAAGTACCTGTTTAGTTTATTTGCCCATTTATTAATTGGGTTATTTATTTTTTTTGGTATAAATATTATTGAGTTCTTTATGTTATAGATATTAATTTTAAGGGGAATTGAAATTGAGAATCACGATATATAAATATTGAGTCAGAGACAGAATGTAATTACCATGGGATTGTGTATAAAGAGAGGAAAGAATCAAAAGACTGAGCCTTGGAGCACTCTAATGTTAAGACATTGGACGTAAAGAGACTAACTAGCAAAGGAGACTTGGCAATAGCCAGAGATATAAGAGAGGAGACAAGAGACAGTGGAATCCTAACAGCAAACAAATTCTGTTTTAAGGAAATGGAAATCACCAGTTGTGTCAAATACTGTTAGGCAAAGTAAAATGAGGACCAAAACTGACCTTTGGATTTAGGCATAGAGGGTATGGTTAGGATGATCTGGTTGTAGCAAAAGCTTGACACCATGAAGGGAATTGGAGTTAGTGAATACAGGTTACTTTTTCTAGGTGTTTAATTGCAAGAGTTCAGAAAAATGGGTTACTAGGAAAGATTAATGGTGTAACAGAAGGAAGGGAGAGTTGCTAAAGCAATTTCTTCAAATAATTAGGACAAGATTGTGTCCAGTGCCCAGTCTAAATGTTAAACCACGAACATTATCTACAGTTAAGAATAAAGACTGATAATCTGACTATTGTGAGTAAATACGGTGGTGAAAGTTTGTGGATATCTTTCTGATGCCACAACCTCTCATCAGAGAAGCAAGGTTATCATCTGAAGGTATGGGAGGGAAGGTCTTCAGACCTTCCGGAGACAAAAGGCATAGAATACTGGTGGAGAAGAATGGACAAGAGAAAAGACTAGGTATGTAGTGTGATGGGACAAAGAAGCCAGTTGAAGTTCAAGGTCATGAACTTGAAGAGGAACCAGGGTTTCAGTATTTTTCTCAGCAATGTTCAGCTGCAGCATGCAAATGTGGAAAATATAGGTAGATTGAAACAGGGTAGCAGTTCTGCCCATTGAATACCATAAAGGTAGAAAGAGGCAAGAGAATCAATAGATATACCTAATTGCAATGCCTGACCATGGAATTTAGGCTGGGTCAGGATAGGGGTGAGGTAATCTAGATGCAGGATGGTGAGAAGATGATAGAATCAACGAATTAGAGCTCTTGGTGGGGTTGAGAATTGGATTAGGGATTTAAAAGAGAGTTGAACTGGAAAAGCCAGTATAAAGACTGACTTTAAAGGGCACTCTTTGTGATAACCTTGGGGAAAGTACTGAAATAAATGAAATCCAGGGCGGTTCAATATTTCCTCCTGTTTGGTGATCCAAGAGTTTTGCCACCTGGATATACTTTTTATGTTGATGTTTTAGTTTGTCCCAATTTGCATGAGGGTAAGACTACCATTTCTTAAAAGAGATGTTGGAAAAATCCAATTTGGAGTACTAGCATCATGTCTTTTATTTATAAATATGTTTGTATGTATGTCTAATAAGTAAGGACCATTTTTTAGCACAACCACAATAATAACACAGCAAAACAAATTAATTTCTTAAGATGACAAAATATCAAATCAGTGTTCAAGCTTTTAGTTACCTCCGACATACCATAATTTTACCAGTTCTTTTGAATCAGGTTCCAAATAAATTTATAAAGTAACATTTGTATAACTTCCAAGATTTTAAAATCTTCCAGTTTCCTCTCCAATTCATGTTTTCTTATCTTCTTTTACTAAGTAAATCAGGTCCTTATTAGCCTGATTGCTGGTATAATTTAACATGTTTCTCTGTCATCTATATCTGAACCATATTTATGTTAAAATTGTTTTTTGTGTGGCAAAATGTGTTCTTCCATTAAGAAGACAGTTCCTGTTTATCTCTCTTTTTTGTGTTGGTAGTCATTGATACTCAATGTCAAAAGTTATTATACTTTATTATTAGCAAATTTTAACATAAAGGGACCATTTTATCATATTTACTTTAAGCATTTATAAGTTATTCTATTAGCCTTAGCAAAACAAAAATTGCTGCAGATGTTTCTATTTTCTGGCCCTTGACCTTCCAAACAGGTTGGCTATGTTGACTCCTGAATCACACTTAAACAGATCTTCAAGATGTGTACCAATATACTCCTGCTGTCATGACATCATGGTGGACGTATTGGTAACATCCCAGCTCAGTTACCTCAAAAACTCCCAGATCTACATAAAATCAGTAAAGACATGCACTGAAGGCTGAAGTCAAAGCAAATGTTGAGAAAGCTTCTGGCAGTAGTGCAAAAATGTAAATGTAAAAAAAGGAATCATGCATCCTAACTAAAACTTAAAATGTATTTTCAAGGTTGGAGATAAACAAGCACATATTATGGCAGAGTGAAAATGATCTCACTCCATGGAAAAAGGTCTTGCTTAAAGTGTGAATTTTTTAAAAAGTACACAGTGTATTTCTTACACTGAGGCAGATGAAGGAAACCAAGGTAGGACAATAGCTTCCTCAATCATATATTTATTGGAACAAAGAAACTGGCAATTGACCTTTTAGTTGCAAAGAACAACACAGAGTGTGAAGACCAAGACAGGCTGAAAGTAGAAGCTTCTGAAGAGGGAGTGAGAGAGGAAAAAAAGGAAGAAAAGAAAAGAAAAATGAGATAAGTAATAAGCCTAAAGTAAGAACAAAAGCAAACTGAGAAATGATTCAATCTCCCTGGCAAGTAGCTTTGCAATATTTAGCAAGTAATTAAAATATTAATACTTTTAACCCAGTTGTTCTACTTTGAAGACGGTATCCTAAGGAAAACCTTTGAATTTGGAAAAAAAAATCTGTGTTTGAGCTATTCATCAACAGTTAAATAGAAGCAAGAAGTTCTGGAGTACTCTTACACAGTGGGTGACTATAATGATAACGTACTAAATATTCCCAAGAAAGTTAGAAGAAAGAGTTTTGAATGTTTTCACCCCAAAGAAATAATAAATATTTAAAGAGACAGAGGAGCTTACCCTCATTTAAATATTATACAACGTCTACCTGTATCCAAACATGACATGGTACCCTATCAATATACAATTTTTATGTATCAGTTAAACATTTTTGAATTAATTTTTTCCATGACTGTGAATTACATCAATGATGCACCAAAAAAAGATAAATACAAACAAATAAAAAAGTAAGAAAACAAAACAGGATAGTCGCTGATGTTTTAAGACACCTGGATAGGTTAATATCCAATTTTTCTTCTAACTATTGTCATGTTACATTCCCTTTCATGGACAAGCTTTTTGAATGTGTGGTCTATGCTCTATCCTTCATTTATTTTCCTCAATTGTCTCTATAATATCCAGAAATCTGGCTTATGTCATTTACTTTTCTAAAATTGACTTTCCATTGCCACGAGTTATACCCTGTCCAGTGCTTTCCTCAGATGCTTTTTTATTTATTTATTTACTTACTTACTTACTTACTTACTTACTTATTCTAATTTGTTATACATAATGTCAGAATGCAATCATTTCATATTACACATATCAAGCACAATTTTTCAAGACACTGATTGTACACAAAGTATTTTCCCACCATTCATGTCTTAATACATGTGCTTAGGGTAATGATGTATAACTCATTCCACAATCTTTCACCATGTGATATTAACTTTCTTCTTCTTAATCTCCCAAGAAAATAAAAGCAAAGATAGATGTGTTTTTGCAGGGAAGTAAATGTTATTCTATTAAGAAGAAAATACCCAGCATATTGGTAGCAGAAAGACTATTTGCATTTCCTTTCCTGTGAAATGTCTGTTCATGACCTTTGCCCCTATTTTATTATTGAGGTGTTGGTGTCTTTCTTTCAATTTCCTTGAACTCTTTCCATCAAGATATTACTAAAAATATTAATTCTGTTTCATATTTGTGAAGAATTGTTTCAGTTTATTATTTGTCCTATAATTTTATTTTTATATCTTTGAGTCTTTTGTATGTATGTTCTTATTATGAATGTAATACAGATGGCTTGTAAATATTCAAACAATATAGACCTTCATAAAGTACAAAGCAAAGGGTAGTAGAATAACTTGGTATTAAAAAAAATCCTACTGAGGCACAGAAACACAAGTGCCACATGATCTTGCTCATTTATTTAGATGTGGAATCTATAAACATTGATCTCTCAGAAGATGGAACTAGAATGGTGGTTTCCAGAGGTTGGGGAGAGCAGTCGGAAGGGGAGGATGTGGGAGGTAGATCAGGGGTTACTAAGTTGCAGTTAGATAGGAACAAGAAGTTATGGTGTGCTATTGCACAGTAGAGTGAACATAGAGGACAACTTATTGTAAATTTCACAAAGCTACAAGAAAAACTTTTGAATGTTTTCACCACAAAGAAATGATAAATGTTTGAGGAGATAGGTGTATTCAATCTGATTTGACCATTCCATTATACACACCTTTGTCAAAATATCACATGGTATCCTATTAATATCTATGAGTTTTATTTTATGTATCAGTTGAAAGTAGATTTTATTTAAATTTCAAAAAATCGTCCTGTATATAAATTACTCTCCTTTTTCATTCTTTCTTATTTCATTCCTTCTTTAGCTTTGTTTAGACTGTGTATATGTCTATGTCTTAATAGAGATTTTCATCTCTCTAGGATGGTGTGGTCTATTGCATTTAAAAGAGAAGAGAAAGTAGGGCATGTTGCCTTGGCTGAATCCCCAATATCCCTTCTGCCCAATTAGTTTGCAAGAGAATTTTACTGATCATAAGTCACATTTGTTTTTACCACTTTCAATGCAAGTGGAACAAAACATTTTATTGACTAAAAGAACATTAGGAACTGACCATTTGATTCAGATATGATCCTTTGGGTCACCTAAAAAAACAACTAACAAAATAGTAAGAAAATGGTAGGGATGGTATATTAGCATAATTTTATGAATACATCTCCTTTGCAAACACAAGCCCACCAAACATTTGTTTCCACAAGAAAGCATCAATGGGCCCCTGATTCATTCTGCTAACCCACCTCCTCCCTTTGTACCCCTCTGTCTAAAGTACCCAAAGTACATCTATTTTTCCCTACCTCCCTTATTGTGATTAGCATCCGAATGTCAGAGAAAACATTCTACTTTTGGTTCTTTAGGATTGGCCTTATTTTGCTTAGCATGATATTCTCCAGTTCCATCCCTTTACCTGCAAATTCCATAATTTCATTCTTCTGTAAGCCTGAGTAATCCATTGTGTATATATACCACATTTTCTTTATCCATTCATCTGTTGAAGGGCATCCAGTTGAACTTTGACAGTAGGTTCTCTCTGTCTCTGTCTCCTCTTCCCAATTATGTCCTTTCAAGCAAAAATCCAGAAATCTAGGCAATAAATTCTAAATTTCCTTCCTTTTTCCTAACTATCAAAACTAATTATAGCCTCTTTTTGAAATGGTGGACTTTATCATCATTTATTCATTCCTTATGTAAATATTTATAGAGAAATTTGTAGATATAATCTCCCTTTTAGTCACTAGGGATATAAAGCTTGCCCGCAAAGACTTCTACACATTGCTATTTCTCTGTTGACTGAGAGAGTATTCATACAAAATAACTCCAGAGGGAAAGTCAGAGCTACAAAATATCATTATAGTGATGCCATGTGCATGTGGATTAAAATATATATTAGAGACAGGACTATGATTTGTAAATAGGAATTGAGAGTTTAAACAGAGAACCACCTCATACACATGGGGAGATAATAGAAAGGTTCCTAGGAAGGTGATGTTACAACTGAGTGTAAATTCAAGAGGCTGAGTAAAGGCTCTGAGGACGAGTATTCTAGAACAAAGGAACAGCAATAGGAAGAAAATGAGCCTCAAGAGTTTTTTCCTTTTTTCTTCCTCTCCTCTCAGTCAAACCCTTTTTTTGCCACTCTATTTCATTTCTGCTATTAAATAAACTGTTCATTAAAAAGTAGGAAGTAATTTTTAAGTTACGAAAAACTGCTCAAAATATTCAGAGGGAGATGGGAATATAGTTTAGTGATAAATCACCTGCATAGCCTGAGGCCCAGGGTTCAATTCCTAGTACTACAAAAAGAAAAAAAAAAGTTCAAAGAAAGAATGTCTTCTAATATAAAAATAAGTAATTTATAAAATATCACTTGGTTAATAAATTGGTGTTTCTGGAATCATATTTTAGTTTTTAGAAAGACATTATTATGGTCTATGTTAAGGTGAAGGAAGAGTATGCATACAAAGATTTATGTGAAAGATTATTCAATGTCATATTTATAATAAAAATGAGAATCACCAAATTCTAACTTGAGACAATTAATCATATAATTTATACCTTTTCAATATATGTGATGTAAGGATATGTTCATTACATACACTTAATTAACCCATTAAGTCTCAAGTTTTCAATTCTGCAAATATTTCAACAAAAGTGACACAGGTGCATTAAATAGGTTGAAAATAATAACAAGGAGTTTACATATACTACTATATAAATTAATATTATAATTTTATCATCATATGATATAATTATATACTATATTTTAATTTTTACAGGTGTTTCACCTCTGCAATGATGGGACAAAATATTTTGGAAAAAGTTACCAAAGTATGATCTTATGTATGTAAAGAAAGTATATATAAAGACACATAGAGAAAAAAATTATCTTTTTGGGTTTTGAAATTACCAATAATTCTAATTATTCATTTACATATTTTCAATATATTGAAATATTTATTTCCTAATAAATTTCAATGGCAATAACTGGGGAATAAACATATGGATTAAAAGTTTAATCAACTTATGTTACATCACCTCTAGCTTTTGATTTTTAAATTATAGGTCAAAGCAAAGGAATGATGCTTGCTCATCTCATAAAGGAAAACCACACTTTCCATGTTAATCAACTGGACAAATATTTGAAAAAAAAATAAGTGAAAGTGTTTTACAGATTTGCATACTAATGCTTGCACTAAAAATTTTAAATATTTTTCTATCCTTAAGTTTGAATTAACAAATTTTTTAAAAGCACATATTGTGAATTTAAAATGTTCACTTTTGGATGAACTTTAAGAGATGTCTATAATGTTTTATTGGATTGAATTATTATTGATTTAAGGACTATTTTTGAACCATTATTGCAGTCACATATAGATTAGTATTTGCCAATAATATTGCTTAGAAGCAGGCTCAAAATTTGTCTGTGTTTAAGTACATGATCTGATTTTTTAAGTTATTCCCTTCTTTCTCAATGAGAAAAATGGAATCAGTAAGGATGTGATTTATTTGTTGAAAAATTATATTAATAATAAATATATTTACTGTTGTTACTATGTGCTAGTCCTACTTGGGTAGTGAGGGAAGTCCCTAATTGTGAATAATTAATTAGGTCAAATTACTTAATTTAACTAACATTATGTTTCAAGACATAATGTAACACAAGAGTTGCTGTACCATAAGAGTACAAAATTTACCTCCATAAGAGTAAACTTTTGAATGTTTTCACCACATTCCATAAGAGTAAGCACCATCATCCATGAGCAACAATTAGAGGGCTCTGGAGCACTGGAAAGCCATTTATGTTTTGATTCTCTTTTACTCAATAATCTGTTTATGGGATAAGTTTTCTTATTCTTTGGAAGGCAATGCACTAAACAGAAAAGATAAGCAGTAGCTTTATCTGGTAAGTGCTAAAACTGTTGAGATTTTTCTCAAGCAGGTATTTTTAAGTTTGGCTAAAGAATTTAATAATATCTTCAGAGCATCCAAATTGAACTTAGTGTGTGTGACAGTTCTGAGCAAGATTGATGGATATTCTGAGAATGTGCTTCTAGAATCTGCAAATGATGAACTTTTCTCCACCAATTAAAAAAATAATAAAAGTTCCTTTTGCCTCAGAGACACATTTGATTCCTACATGTCTGTTGTATGTTTTGGTTAACACAGGCATTTTTATCTGGAAAAAAAACCCCTACAAAACTTGAGGAATTGCATATGTTGGTGCCAACTTGAAACTCCTGTGTTCTAATGGGTCCTGAAGCCCTGGTAGAGATGTCTTCCTTTTTCTTTAATTTGTAATGTTTACACTCACAAAAAGAAAGAGAGCTTTCAAAACCGTTTATCAACAGGAGTTAAAAATAAAATCTTCACAAAACTTTAATAAAATAGTTGAGCCACCAATTTTTATGAATGCAAAATTTTCCTCTCTACTCTTTTTACCTTGAACTTTCATAATTGTCCTAATAACCATTATCATTTTTACCCAGGATGCAAATCAGATGGAATATCAAATAAAATTTAATTAATTTTTAGTTTAATATTTATCCTTATTTATTCGTCCTTCTAATGGAAAAACATGAGGAGTCTATGTCTTCAAAGTACACACTGAGGGAAGGAAATAAATTACCAGACTGATGATTATTTTTTTCTTTATTCTGTTTACAGTTAAAATATTGTTTTTCTCTACATCATTAATGGGATAAAACAGATTCCCCAGTGTGTACTCTGGAGAATAAATTCTAAAGAAGGGAATTTCTAAAAGCAGGAACTGTATTTCAATAATGAAATTGAATTCAGTAACTGAGCATTTATATTTAAGAGAAGCTTCTCATAAACTAAAATAAAGGTATTAATTTGGATTTAATATAATCAATGTGCTCCTGAGAATGGCGTCAATTTTCTAAGGTTTATATAAATTCACTGGTAGAGTTGGATGTGCCAAATTTTGTCTGTTTATTCTATCATTTTAAATAACTAAAGTTGTACCTTAAAGGCAATTAATGTCATCTGAAACTCTTGGGCACTTTCTAGTGGTTGTCTATTGTTATCAGTAAATAGATACAGGTCTAATTTATAATGCAAACTAGTCCTACAACAAATTCTATCTCTTGCATGTGTGTTGGAGTGCGTGCACACACACACACACACACACACACACATACACATAAACATAAACACACACACACATTTTGTTAAAGATCATTTACTAGGAAGCAGGCAAAAATAGTCCCACTAGCTATGTAAAATTGAGTATGTTCACCTATCTGTAAGTGCTCCTAACAATTGTTGTATGATAGATAAAGTAGAGGCAGATGTACATTTTCTAGGATGAGATCCAGTTAACTTTTTCATCTGTATCAAACAATAGAAGGCCAAGAATGAATGACTGGACATGATGCCATTTAGATGTCAGAGACCGTCACTAAAGGTACTAACTACAGGATTTACTAGACTCCACTTGTTAAAGAGGGTGGACAATTTATTCCATGAAATGCCCAATCTCTAAAATTTTGTCTTAAATTTTCTTTCTGATTTCATTTACTGTAGTGTCTATAGTCTAGAATTCAAATCTTGGTTAAAAGCCATCATTGATCATATTATGTTTACTTCTTGCATCAGGAGACACCTAATTCTGCTAATACAGAGTGCAAGTACTGGCAGCCTTACCCAAGAGTAACAGTGCTAACAAGGCAGATCCTTGCTTCATAATCTAATGGGATAGAGGTATGATAAGTAAATAAATAAATGCAATAATTTCAAATAGCAACAATGTTTTATTTTATTTTTTAAAATAGCTTTAAAAATAATAGGTGTATTACAGGAAACAAACAAAAAACACACAAGAAAAAAACAAAGTCATCCAGGCACAAGCAACTTATTTGAACAGGTTCTTCCAGGTCCCATGGATACACATACTACAGCCGCCTTTTTGTGACTGAGACTGTGGTGTGCATCCTGCTTTTCCACACAAGTGGATATTAACCAGTTTGAATTCCAAAACTACATGCATATTTTTGACAACCAAGAATACACCATACCAACTCAAATTCTTAGAAAAAATTGTAATCCTGCCTTTCTTTAGGACAGAAATTTTACTGAAGACAGAAACAGCAATAAACCTCCATGTAGACATTCTGGAAGAGTTACAACTAAAATAGTGCATTCTCTTATGCTCAATTTAAAATATGACATAAAGAAACACAACACACCTGAATGATGTTTCTAAGAGAGTTCATTATCGGATTTCTACTAATAAAATATTAGCAAGAAAGCAGCCTCCAGTGAATTAGAGTGTTCCTATTGTACAGTCAGAAACTAGACACACATCAATAGCTCACATCAAAATATAAATCCTTGAACACTTGTGCCCATCTTTCCCTGTGTACTTCCTTCTGCCCCTCTGCTGCCAGCTTAATGAACACGTCCTGGTATGCACTGCCCAGAGGTATAGCAATTTCATGTCCAAGATGCATCTTTTCTATAAATCATAACAAAAAGATATTTACAAGCTGGTTAATTCACTAGCTCTACTTTTGATGATACACTGTCACCTCAAGACATCCCCAAAGCTTAGATGTTGTGAAATAAAGTATGAACTTTGTGCACAATAAACACAAGTCTTTACCAAAAATGTGCATATAAATCTATGGTTACTGTCTTCCAGATACAGAGATTCTGGCAAAGAGCCCTTCCCCTCATCAAATAGCAATAATATAAGTAAAATAAAATGAGGAAATTAATGAATAAGCTACTGTGCTCCAGGTGGTCCAGGAAAGTTTCTATGATGAGGCATTTGAGTACTGCCTGAAAGAGGGGGAAAAAACCTCAAAGTGAAGACCTAGGAAGGGGGATTCCAAAGAGAATGGAGGTAAATTTCCATTTGTGGCATAAGTAATTTGATGTGTTTGAGGAAAAGAAAGGAGACTTTTGTCTGGAGCATTAGTAATTTGAGGACTTCTATATTTTGTACTATGTTCGATTGCATACCACTCACTGTCACCAAATACACAGAAATGATGAATAAAATATTACATATTCACTTTTAAATGTAAAGCTGTTATAAGGTTACAATAAAGTAAGTCATGTCTCCATTTGCCAAAAACGAAGAGGACTCAGGACATTGGTAATTGACAGGTGGTGAAGGGGAGAGTATTACTGATCTTGGGTTGCAATAACCATAAGGGTAGGAAATGAGGTCACAGACACAATGGAGTCAGGGAATTGAAACAGATTCCTATTAGGGAGTTAGAAAATCTCCCCACCCATCCAAAATATAGGTTTTATGGGAGTAGCGGAATTTTTCCTATTCAATTCACTGCTGTATCCCTAGTCCTTAGCACAGTGAGAGCAGATAGCAGAAATTTATTAAAGGCTCAATGAATGAATGAATGAATGGGTCTGGGCTCTAAGTGAAGAGAAAACATTTTCTCACATGAATTTATAGCCACTGGCCTGCCCTTGCATGCATTTGAAGGCTTAGAAATTGAAATTGATAACACATGTGAGGTTTGCTAACCTTCAATCTAAGATATTAACATAAAAAGCACTTCCAAATTGTGATACGTTTGGAGAGGCTCAAAGTAACAAAAAGACACAGATTTATCCAATATTTTCTACATTTCTCACTAAAAATAATTATAGAATCTAAAATATACATGTTGTACAAAACATAAAAGGGAATAAGCCACTAGAGTGTCAGCAGATGTTATAAGGACTTAAGAATTTCAGATGGTAGAAAAAAGCTGAAATGGTAAAAAAAATAAATAAAATTATTACAGTTAAAAAAGAATTCAAAACATGAGACAAGAATATGACACTATTTTTTAATAAAGACTAGCAGATTTTAAGAGACTCAAAATTATTTTTAAGAAGTAAAATAGCCATTAAAAATCCAATGGGTACATTTAATAGCAAATTAGATATGTCTGAGAAAAAAAAAATTGTGAACTGGAAACCAGGGTCAAAGGAATTAGCTATAATACCACCCAAATATACAGAAATTAAGATAAGTGATACATTAAGATTTGACATTTTTCGTGGTAGAGAAAGAGAAAATAGAGCGAAGAATCAAAATTTCCACAATATTTGAATCAATATTCAAAGAGATAATGTTGGAAACTTTTGCATAATTGATGGAAAACATGGATCTTCAAATTCAGGGGGCACAAGTTCTGCACAGGATAAATAAAAATAAATTTTATACCAACGTGCATCAGATTGAAAAAAATCTAGACAGAGAGTTAGCATGAGATTCAGTTGAAGATGTGGGCAGGGGCCAGATTAAATAGGATTGAGTTTTCAGTAGAGGATTGATAGTGTTTAACTTACATTTTCAACAAATCATTTTATTAATTCTGGAAAGAATTAATTATGAGAACTTAGAGTAGAAGCAAGAACAATAATTGGCAGGCTAGTATAATAACCCAGGACGCGAAGGTGACAGTGTCTAAATTCAGGTTGTTAGCAATAAATTTGGAGAGATGTGGCCTAATCTAAGATATGTCTTAGTGAACCCTGAAGGTTATAACATCCAGAAACAAAAAGACAATTGATTCAGGAGACAGGTACGACCTGGGTAAATGATTTCTCCTTCCTTCCTCCTTCTCATGAACTGCTTAAGTCTGAGTTTCTCAGCCTGGCCAGAGAAAGTTCTTATGCCTAGCAGGTACATCTACCCATCAACCTGCCTTGATAAATCAGCTCATTGTGCACAGTCATGATTTTATAACATTTAACTTGTATGCTTAAACTGTATCATTTATTCCCAAGGCTATGGCTGATGAATAGAAGATGTACAAAATCCCCCGAAAACAGAGATTACCTACTGTCTGCTACAGTTTGTTTGTTGACTGTCCCCCCAAAGATCCTTGTGTTGAAGGCTTGGTTCCCCAGGGTGGTGCTGTTGGGGGTGATGGAATCTTTAGGTGGCACGGACTAGTGAGAGGTTCTCAGGTCATTGGGACTTGCCCTTGAAAGGAATTATAGGACCCCTATCTCTTCCTCTTCCTTTTTTGCTTCATAGTTATGAGGTAAGTGGTTCATTCCACCATGGGCTCTCTCTGGTTGCCATTTGGCATCCTTAGTAGAGGCCTAAAAGCAATAGGTCTTCCTGATTATAGACAGAGAAGCTCTAAAAACATGAGCCAAAATAAAAATTTTCTGTTTATAAGTCAATTTTTGTTATTTCAGGTATTTTGTTATTATGTAAATTGTTGTTACTTTAGGTATTTTGTTATCAAGTAATGTAAAGCTGCCTAATAATATTGTCTAAAATGAAACTCTGAAAACTTAATATATAATGAGTGGAATCAGATAGTGACAGAAGCAAATTTATCCCAAGCAATATTCAATAAATTGGTGGTTTATTATTGAGAAACATCAAAAATTCCAATCAAGATATTAACTTTAGCATAAAATAGTAGACAAATATAAAATATTATTATTAAATCACTTATAGAAAACATTACAGGGAGAATGTCATTTTGAGGAGGAAAACTTCAGGCTTTTTATGGGGATAGGCTACAGAGATCTAGAAAGAAAATTTAGCATGACTATTTTAAATCACCTTGGACTGTATCTGAATAAGTCTGGGAACCACTTAAACAGTATGCAAGAGATTACTGGCCCCTTCTTTATTATCACTTTGTTATATTTTTATGAGAGTAGATGCTTATCAATGGGAGAAACATGGAATCAATCTGCTACAGACAGGCTCTTTGGTTGTCTTTGCTTTCTGATGCATGAAGGACAGTAGAAAATAATGAAGTAAGAAACTAGGTGTAATATTAGTAAACTGAATGTTTCCATTACTCACTTTTTAGGACAATACAAAGTTTTAGAACGCTCATATGAGACTTAGTGTATGGGAAATAATAAAAAGCAAAACCTTGTTATGCTCTGGATCCAATTTGACTTTTACAAATTACACATCTTTGAAAAAAAGACTTTATGAATATCACTAAGGTTATGCACTTGCCAAATGTCACCAACATCAGTATAAATACAGATTACTCTGCCACATGGTTGCTAGTTGAAGTCATTTTGGCAACTCCCAGTGAAGCCAGACTCCCAGTGAAGCCAGTAAATATTGGGCACAGGATAAGTATTTTAACTTAGTGTCTTCTCTTTTCACTTTGATTTACCTTCAGAACAATTTTTTTTTTCAGAACAAATAATTCCTTGAAACTAAAATCAAAATGTGTTTCATTAAAAGTGCTAAGATTCAAATGCATAGATACATGTTGGTTAATTCACCATGTCATAAGGTAACAATCACATATGGCTTTCTGATGACACTTTATAGATCATCACACACATTGTTACACCCATCTTTCTGTCCCCTTTGAGTATTCACACACTCCTCCTCTGCTCCCAGACACTCACACAATCATATATCTCACTATAATTACATACTAAATGTTTCTCTCATAATCTTTGGTCACTGAAGGGTCTAGATTCCTTTTGTTTAGATCCAGCTTCTTTCCTTGGTAATAGGTTGAAGCTGCTATTTCATTGTCTGCCCAGGACTTAATTAATGAGTACCTCATTGCCAGATGTGGTGGCACACTCCTGTAATCCCAGCAGTTTGGGAAGCTGAGACAGAAGGATCACAAGTTCGAGACTGGACTCAGCAAGTTAGTGAGGCTCTAAACAACTCAGTGAGATTCTGTCTCAAAATAAAATATAAAAAGGGCTGGGGATGTAGCTCAGTGGTTAGGTACCTTGGGTTTCAATCCCAGTACCCTCCCCCAATAGCTCCCCATTAACAGTCTGCTTATGCAATTTCCCTGCATAAACTCCCTTTGAGGTGGACATCTTCTCAGTTCAGAGTATCCAAGCTGTTTCTCTTCCTTTGCCTTTTATAGTATTACATAGCTCTCTCATTACATGTTTCAAAATTTACTATTTTCTCTACCTACTTTTGTTTTAAAGGTAGAAAGGAAGGAAGGAAGGAAAGAAGGAGGAAGAAGGAACAGCATTACTTTACAATTCTGGATTTTCAGAGCCTTACAAGTCCACCCCAGAATGGTGTGTACCTTTCCCTTATGTTTTATTCATACTAGGGGATATTAAAAAATTAGCATATTTGAAACCAAATGGCATATTTGTTTTTATTTTCTCCCTGAATGTTCTGTGATTACCTCTTGCCACAAATTTTTAAAAAATGGTTGTTCAAAAAAGAAAAAAAAACACCCTAAATGAACTGTTTGCTTTGAAGAATCCACTCAAAATTATGTCACAGCTTGCAACTGTGAAATAAATGAGAAATTACTTTCTGGATTAACAATGTGTTGAAGCAATGGGAAAAGAATATTTTAGGCATCAGTAGACTCATTTTCTTGTTCTAGGTTGGCAACTAACCAATTGGATGACCATTCACAAGTACTTAAACTTTGAATCTCAGATTCCTGTGACACTAATTATGTAGGTTAAAACTGGAAAATCTAGTTTAACAGTCACTTGCTCTCACAATCAGGCACTATTTTCTTTTGGAATCAACTATTCAGAGACTACAGGAAGGCAAGGTATAAATTGCCACCATAATGAAGAAAATGGTCTCTGATAGAAGGGATGCAGGTTTTGGAGCCTGACATACCTGAGCTTATTTCTGCTGTCTGCCAGATGATGAGAGACTGAGGTTATTTCTTTCCATGTCAGTTCTCAATCTATGGAACAGGGATAATAATATTTATCCCACAAAATTGATCATTCAACCCCCAAAATATGCAAATGTCATGCACAAAATTGATGCTTAATAAGCTTCTTTTAATGCTGTTGTTCTACATGTAGATTTGAAGACAATGTAGTATTTAAACTCTATGACTTGAAAGAGAATTTGTTGATATAAACAACTTAGTAACTGCTAGGTTATTTAAAAACATCAAACACAGAAATGTTTAAAGTAAAAAGGGAAAATCTCCCTCATCTTCCCTCTAGTTCCACTGATCATATTTATATCTGTCCAAAGTTTTTTTTAATATGTGAAATTATATAAAAATGTAATTGATTTTATTAAAATCAATCAGATCATGTAACATATTATTGCATAAAAATATTTGAGTGATGAGTGGGAGGGAACTATGACTACCTCTTGGTTCAATAAGAAAACAGTAGCTCTGGAGGGAAAAAATTAACTATGACCAAGAGGAAAGATGTGCCACTCCAATTCTTTTTATAGAATTTTTCAGGAGTTAATTGTATTGTACATTAATCATAATATTTTCAAAAAATAATTAAAGCCTTACTACGAAAAAGTATTATTCAAATATTCATGTTGGTTGGGTGAAGTAAAAAAAAATCACATAAACAACACCTAATTTGCATAAAGTTTTATGTGTGTGGATCACAAATGAATAAGAAAATAACTCTTCTAGATGCTACTAGGCTATTTTCTTGCAAAGCTACTTTCAGCAGCCTAACAAGGTTTTACAGACACAGGATGGTTGGAAAACGATACAGATTCTCGGATGTTGTTCCTCTAAGTGCACGCTGACCTAGTTATGGTTGTCATGGATACCATAATTTTGAATTTAATAATGCTCTCTAAAGGAGTAGCAATACAGCTCTACGAAATGCTGAGATCAATCTGAAGCTCAGCCTTGAAAGGTGAAGAAACTGAGTCATAGACACTAAGAGGTTTATCCGACAGCAACAGGGAAATTGGATGATGCATAGGGAAATCTCAGAATTAATGAAGTTAAGGTCTAATGATTAATTCAGTTGACAATATGTTTTCCAACGTCGCTCAAACCATGAAAAAAAGTTTCTTAGCCTAAGTGATTTACATGAGTCCTTGCTTCACTTATTATGCTTTCTCTGCTACTCATCTGTAACTACTGGTTTTCACCTCCAAGCTAAGAAAGCACAACCATCCACTTGGAGTCAGTATAAAGAGCTGTCCCAACAAACTGGTTTCTGGGCAAATGAAAATTAAGTGAAGTGGAAAAGAATATGCTATGAGAGTGGAAAAATTAAGGGTCATTTGTCTTAACTTTGAGTCTCTGGGATCATTTGATGGACATATCTTATGACTGACTTCACAGCACATAACCTTGCATAAAAAATATGGCAGTATGATAGGCACATTTAAATATTCAACCACAATATGAATATTTTCTTCTTTAATAAGTTTCTCTAAATTATTCATACTTGTAATAAATAAATAACAGGAAATTGGTAAAATTAAAACTACCTATAGCTCTATGTCATACTTAGAAATTATATAATATCAATATGGTACAAATTTGGGGGTATAGAGATGGAAGAAATTGGAGAGAGAGCAAACAAACAAACAAATAAAAACTTCTAAATTCTTCCTGGAAAAATGAGGATAGTTCATTTCCAGCATGAACTATTTTGGCCCAGGTTGCTGTTCTGCTGAGTAACTGTTAAACGAACTCTAGACAATCATATACAATTGGAAATCGAATCCAATGATCCAACTTAGACCCTGGTATTATTAAAAAGGCAGTTTTCAAAGATTCCAATGGCACTTTTTCTTGCTTATGTGGCTGGTTTTGCTCATAGCTAGGCCATTCCATGCACTTGCAAAGTTGTTTCCTCTTCCCAAGATAAATTTTCCCCCAACAACCTTGAAAATCTTGTAATGGATGATTCATTACAGCTGAGACAAAGGCCCAACTAGGATCATATGTCATTGCTAAAATTACTTCAGTCAAGAGGATAAAAACATTAGAGGGTCTACCTTCTTCTTTTCCTCCGCTCCCATCCATTGTTTGCTGACAGGGTTATTATGCTGCTGCTTGGTCAGTGCATTAACAGAAATTGTTGCTTTCAGGAAGCACATCCGTGGATATAAAAATACAGCTACAAGATAGCAGGGCCACTATGAACAATTTATAGTTGAAAAGGGAGCTCTCAAACCTGGCTTTATGATCATCTCACAAATGCATTAATGACCTCATCTTTGGGGAAATGATATTCTCTGATTTTCTCCTTTGTTTTCAGATCTATAGTCTCCCTTTCCAGGAAAGAGAGTACCAATATAGGGGGGAGGGGTGGAAATCAGCAGCTTTCAGATAAGCTTCTCCCCATAAAATGATAGGATGCACAGGATCTTAAGATGCTATGCCTAATCTTAAACAATAAACATTTACTGTCATATTGCTAGACATGAGGGGATCCAAGACATGTAACTTTAAGATTTTTTTAGTCTAACAGGAGTCATAGAGCTTCCTCTGCTATGAAAGAAATATGCTGAAAAGTGGTTTCAGAGGGGGAGGAAGTGGTTTTCCTCAGAGGACAGGAGGGAACTGTTTCAGAGAAAGGGATGTTTAAACTGGATATTGAAGGATGTACTGGATTCTGCCAGGATGGGGAAGTGATGTAAAAGAAACAACTTGAACAGGGTCAATCATAAGAGAATAAACGACACAAGATGTAATGGGTGTGTGAGCTAGACTGCATTTTCCAGAGCTAGTCACAACAATTTTCTCTCATTCCATAAGATTTAATAATGTGAATTTTATACTTCTTTCCATGAGCAGGTAGAGCCCATGTTCCCTCCTCTTGATTCTGTGTGGCTTTGAGACCATGGTAGAAGTGACACCAAGTGACTTAGGGAGAGTTATAAAAGATGGCTCTGTTCCTTAGTGGTTCTCATGAGATGCTCCTTTTTGACCCCTGAGCCACCATATAAGTGTCTGACTTCCTTCAAGTGTCTATCCTGTGAAAGAAGCTCAAACTAAGTCCCAGGGAGAGACTCTGCGTCTATGAAGAAGCTCCTGGGTCAACCCATAGCTGTTCCAGCTACTTACTATTTCAGCTCTAAGAAAGAATAGAGTTAGAGCTGCTTAACTGACTGAGCCTTTTCCACATTCCTGACCCACAGAAGCTGTGAGTGCTGATAGCAAGATAATTATTGTTTCAAGCTAATTATTGTTTCATGTGTTTTGGATATAATTTGTTTTTTAGCAATCAATAACTAGTACAATAATTGGAAATTAACTGGAAACACTGATTGATGCCTATAGAATATCAGGTTTCCTTCCACATGCAGTGGGAAATACTCCATCAAGCTTTTTAAATCTGAGGAATGACATGATCTGAAACTCAGGAGGCATTGGGCAAGATGAATGGGGAGACACCAGAGACAAGGAGAGCGTCACGGGAATTTTCAATGAATAAAAAATCACTTGAAATGATTGATAAAATTTCAAGATTCTTTGGACTAATCCCAAAGTTTATAAGAAGGTGATGGGGAGGATTCACAGATGCCTTGAGTGAAATTGAAAAAGGAACATTTGTTGTAAATTTGCTAACCATTAGGAAGTTTGCTGGATACTTGACATATATCTGAGGCTTTCCTGCAAGACAGTCTGAACTGGAATCCTTACTCCATTATTTTCTGGCTGTGTGATTTAGGAAACATTACTTCGCGAAACCTGTTTGTACAACTAAAAAGAATGTGGAATCATTCTACCTTCCTCACTAGTTTACCTAGGCAAAAGCATTGTTTGTTGTTGTTGTTTGTTTGTTTTTTACATATACTAACTGCTCAATAATAGTAAGTTATTTCACATTTCTTAGAAGTATCATTAATGGATTAACTTTCTTGTCTTTTTTATTGGAATCCCTTCCATTCTGGCTTGTATCTCTACCCCTCTATTACATTCCTTTTGATAAGATTTTAGATGATCAAATTAAAAGAATGATGTTTGTTTCCGTTTTATTTGGTCATTGACAGACCTACTACCTCTTCATTTCTAAAAAACTTAACTGTAAGCTTCTTTGAAGCCATATTCTATTACTTTTCATCTAACTCAATAGTTTTTTTTTTTCTATTTTCTTTGCTGGGTTTTCTTTTAACCCATCTAAATTACAGACCTTTGGACTTGATTTTGGTCCTTCTCTTCTAGATTTATTTCTTCCTAAATGATCTCCTCAATCCATGGCTTTAAATATATGTACATTCTAATGACCCCTAATTTTTAAAATCTAAAATCTATAAGTGACTATAAATTTATTCATCCCAAACCTTCCTGACATATCCCTTGCATATCTTACATGCATCTTAACCTTATTGTATCTTAAATAGAATTCTTGACAATTCCTCCAAACTTAACCTTTCTTTTGTCTTTCTTTCGTCTTATATTAGCATATGACACTAATATCCTCCTAGTTATTCAGTCTTAAAACCCAGAATTCCTCATCTACCTCAAAATCAAATCAGTTATAAATTCTATCAGTTCAACTTTTATAATAATGTATTTTGAATTCATCAACTTTTCATCATTCTTTCCCTCACTATTCTAACCCAAGTTTTCTTGCCTAAATTTTTATAATAATTTCCTAACTTTTCTCTTTCCCTCCTCTAATCTAATTTATTCCCAATTTATTCAAAAGATTCTGTTGAGCAGACCCCAAATGGCTCGAGTTAGGCTCCCTCATCAAGACTTCCAGCAGACTATGTTTTCAGTATGTAGTCAAGGTCATGAACACCTTGATTTATCATATGTACTCAAGGTCATGAACATTTTCTGTTGGCAGTGTGCCTTCTTTGTCTGGCCTGGGTATGGAAAGGACTCAGGGGGTAAAATTTAGAACTGACTGAATTACATGGAATTGGCTGGGGCTGAACCTAGACCAGGGGACTTGCTAGGGACTATTGCCACCTCCGAATAAAGCATGTCTACTATCCCAACTGTGTTTTGCATCTTCTTCTGACAGCTAAGATCCTGAATTTGTTTCCTGGGTCTGAGCCTCCTCCCTGATGATTGGTGTAGTTGGCAGGATATTCTTCAGGTGAGAGATGCATCAAACCCAGCAGATGGGAGGGACCCTGTTGCCACCAAGCAACATGTAACACTGTTGCCAAGGTCCTATTAACATGGACTTCTATGTAGAGTAGAAGTACAGTAGTGGGTTCCCTGTGAACATAGAGAAGGCTTTTGAATGCCCTGTGGTGAACATGAACCTGGAAGAGCAGAATAAACTGGCAACCAAGCCCAAGCACCAGGCTGTAGCCAAGGACAAAGATGGGAATGGCGATGCAGATGAGATGGAAAAATGACCGAGGAGCCTCATACATGGCCGCTGGGACATGGGATGGGTGTTCCGTACAGCTCTGAGAGCAGAAACCAATGCAGCTTTATGAAAGATGAAGGAGTTACGAGGTAGAGAGGAGGCCTTGGAAGTCAGAGCTGGAGGAGGATCTCCATACCTTGAAAATATCCCTTGGTCTCCCCTGTGCTGATGGAGTCATGAAGAGAAGGAAGATTAACAACTGCAAGCCCAGGGAGTGGTAATGCAGAAAATGAAACAGCAGCAGCTAATGGGCAGCCACCCACAGAGGTGGCCCGGGTAACCGAGTTCACCACATTCCACCTGTCAAGAGGAGTTGGTGAACTTGGGAAAACAATTTAGACAGAGGCCAAGAGAACCCCTGGCTGCTTTGTTCTTTTGCCTGTGAAATTTAAGGGTGGTGAGAGCCAACAGGACAAGACACTCCATGTGCTACAAGATATTTATCCTGCACAACCTTGTGACTTAGATGTGCTAGGAGCTCCCAGGGGCAAAGTGGTTTGCCAGGAGCCAGCAGGGACCAAGAGAGCCCAGATGTGTTAAGAGCCAGTAGAGGCCAAGAAAAAACCCAGGTATACTATGAGCCAACAGAGAAAAGAGACTTCGGGAGGTACTAGAGTCTGTTACCTATATAGGTAAACAAGAAATAAGCCCATACCTTGGAGGTAAGGCGCCCATACTGTGTTTGATACACTGACGATCACATGGACAACTGCCTGCGTGGATGGCAGTGGCTGTGGAACCAGAGATAGACACTTTCTGGTGTGATACCAGTACAAAACAAAATAACCAGTGAGTTGAGCTAAACGGTGATAGCAAATGAAGTATCTCCCATAGTGACAGTTGTACTGTGTACTGGGGGGAAGTTCTGTGGCAAGAGCTATGGGAGCTAAGACACCAGGAACAAGTGACTATAGGGCATGTTACTGTTCATGTCCCTGGGATTAGCCCAGGGAGTGATGAAGCAGATGCTTTGACTGGGATGTGGTGGTCAAGGTAGGCACCTCGCACTGACCTGGCAGCCTGGTTGTACCACTGCCTACAGAATGCAGGTGTGAAAACTATGTGGAATGTAGTCAAACAATTGGGGGTATGCCTTTAATGTGAAATGCTCTGGGAGACCCATGCCAAGTTTGTGTGGTTTGTGCTTAGGAGTATCCACAGCCCTGATGACTTGGAGCCACGGATGGCCAGGTAATGCATGGGTACATCCCTTTGATATGATAACAGGTTGACTACATTAGTCCTTTACCAAGGTCAGATGGAGCCAAGTTTGCCTTGACGGCAGTGGATATAACTACAGGCTTGTTGTTTGCCTGGCCCAGTGGCCAAGCAAATCAACGTACTACAATTTGCTGACAGTGTTGACAACCTTGAATGGCCAATCCACTACAACATAGAGGAATCTAGGTACCCATTTCACGGGTCAGAATGTGAAATGAAGGCAACTCAGTTACAGATTCAACAGAAGCTGTGCATCCCATACCACCCATAGGCTTCAGGCAAGATAGAGAGATATAATGGCCTGCTAAGCAAGGACTTAGGATTGCAATCAATCTATCTTCTATGAAGGGGTGGGCACAACATTTGTTGGCAGTTGTGAGAGCTCTGAATTAGCATCCTCACAGGAACCAGCTTCTGTGGATGCTTTGCTGCATCATACAGCAGCACCAATACAAGTCCAGGTGGCAATAAAGGATGTTGTACTTAAGCTGGGATCTGGGAAGCAAGGGAATGTTCTTTTGCCTGCTCCCACTGGATTGAATAGGGGAAAAACTGTGGATTAGACATGGCCCTAAACAATATGGACATCTACCCCCCAACCTTCCTTAGGTACCGCTGTTAGTCCCATGGGGAAAAGGTTTAAGTGTGATCTTCTTGTGACACCCTGGGTGACCAGTGAATCCCATTCCCCCTACTTGGCCAGGTTCTGCAGATAGGCACAGTTGTCATTTCTCTTTGGCCATTTGTAAGTTCTCTGGTGCTAGTGCCCACTGAACTTGCTAAAGTTCAGGACCAAGCTGTGCCATGTGTTATCACCACTCAGGGAAGATGCCACAGGCAGCTACTCTGCTTTCCAGGGACTCAAAGTTGGCATCCATTCTCCCAGATGGATGTGATTTACCTGTACTAGTACCTGTAACTGCTTTGTCCTTTCGACTCTAGGTGTGTTCTCACTAACACTGTCATGGGCTGGGCACATACCTATGTCAGGGTAGCAAACACCTCTGTCTGCTGGTTAGGCAGAAAGATGCCTGAGAGTTCTGCCCCTGGATTAGCCTGGCAAATCCAGTCTATGTCCCTGGACAGTTGGATGTGATTGGGAAACTTCCATTGCTACCTCAATATGGGATGAAACTGGCAATGATTTTTAGTAATCCTAGATGATGGGGCTTGTTTTCTGATTATATGTGGCTACAACATATATTGTTGTGGCCTGGGGATACAGAGCTCTGCCCTCCTCTTTGCATAAGGGCTCTTTGCATAAGACTTTAGACATGTAGATTGTATGTCAAGGAATCCTAAAGGGGTGAATTGTAAGGCAGGCCCAAAATGGCTATAGTTAGGCTCCCTCAACAAGACGTTCAGTGGACTGTTCAGTGTGTAGTTAAGGTCATTGAACACCCTGATTCAGAATATGAATTCAAGGTCATAGACATTTACTTGTGAGCATGTGCCCACTAATGTAACCTTTTTGTCTGGCCTGGGCATAAAAAGCCCTATGAAAATGGCTTGGGGGTAGGGGCAAAATGGAACTGGCTGGGGGCTGAAGCCGGAGCTGGGTCTGGTTGGGGGCTGTCTAGGGGCTAAAACCACCTCTGGATAAAGCATATCTATTATCCCAATTGTGTCTTGCATCTTCCAATTGCTGGCATCCTGATTCTCTTTCCTGGATCTGCGTTGGCTCCCTGACTAATGCTATTTCTGTTTTGGAATTAGGAGTTATACAACCTAATATACCTGGGTTTTAAATCCTGAAATCACATAACATTAGACCTAAAAATAATTTGTGTATTTATGCATCATTTAACCTATATATCCTGCATTTTGAGAATAGTCTAAATTATGCTGCAGTAACAAAAAATCTCTAAATATCAGTAGCTCAAAGCAACAAAGAATTTTTTCATGCTCAAACTATACAACATTATGGAGTGGCCAGGAGCTTTGAGTCATGTACATTCTAAGAAACATCCTGACAAGGCAGCTGCTGCCTGGAATCTTGCTCATTCCCATAGACGAAGGAAAGAAACACACTGGGTTCTTAACACTTTACCAGAAATGACATATACCATTTTCAATCAATTTCTTTAACCAAATGAAGTTACATGGGCAGGGATAGACTGAAAGGCAGAGCAATATTCCCATATGCCTAAAGGAAGAGCCAAAAATATTGGGTGAATTGCACTAATGACTACTTCTCCCTTACATTTTACAATGAAGAAATCTGTATCCTGCACACTGTCTACTAAATCCATTAGAAATATGTTCAAACAGGAAATCTAATGATGGCTTAGGAAAGGGAAGTTTATTTTACCCTAATAATAAGAAGTATAAATGTAGATGACTACTGACTTTGGTAAAGTAATTCAATAAGAGTTCATGGATCTCTTAGTTTTTTCTCGTAGATATAGGATGGCTGTTACTGCTCCGTGCATTGTGCCTATGATCAATTCTGAAAGGGGGAATGTTGAAGCCAGCTAGGCCACCACTTTTATTAGAGAAGCAAACTCTTTCCTAGAATCGATATGCTGCCCCTCGTTCTAGAAGATTATACTGAGGTCCCATTTACCAGGAATGGGGTTACATGATCACTCTTTGCTGCAAAAGAGAACAGAAAAAGAAGAAACAAAATTAAAATTGATTGGACAATTCAAATGCTGCCTCGGACACTAAGGTTTCTCCTGGCACATGAAGACGAGGAGGTAGGAGGTAGTAGGAATAAAGATTGAGTGAACAACCAACAGTGTCTGCCCCATTCATTGGCTGAATAAAAGGCAGTTTTGAAAGAACTTATGTATTCATTTTAAGTTTACATGAAAATTATTGTGAACAAAAAAATGTGTATTGACCATTGAATTCCCAGTAGCTATGCTAGGTCTCTTTACAATTGTTGAAATTTTAAAAAACATAATAAAGCTACTAGAATAATTTCTGCTATGATGATTATTTTAAAAAGAGAAATTTTTTTTTCCAGAAAGATTGCTGTATTAGGGAACCATTTGAGCATCACACAATTTCACATTTGTTTGTTTGTGAATTTGTTCATTTACAACCGTAGGTGAATGTAGAAAAATGTATCTGGATAACCTGCTGGCACAGGAATACACAAACCTCACACATGTACACTTTAAATGTTTCCAGTGGCCTCTGTCTCTGCCTGTGTTAGGAGCCACACCCACCCACATCTGCTGCTGTTTCTGATTTCAAAAGATACATCTTCCACCATTTCACAACAACTCACACACAGCAACCTTTCTGAGATAAATGTCCTCAAGCAAAAGGCAGGCCTTTTTCAACATAAAGGGGCATTTTTTATAGTATTTGTGTATGTCTTAAACATTGGTCATGTATAAACCGTGACAAGTGGTATCTATCTGGTTGTATTAGATTTCTATCTGGTTTTTAAGAACCACTGAGAAAATTTCTGAATGTTGTATCCCTAAACTTCTTAATTCTTGCAGTTTTTAGTTGCACGATTTTGCCATGGTACTATGTCTAAGTAGTTTAATTGTGGTAGTTATTTGGAGTAATGCACATACACACAGATACACACATATGTAATACATATATGTGATATACATGCTAGATTAGGAAATAATTGAGACACTTTTTTTTCATTTGATTTGGTTTGGTTTGGTCCTGGAGATTGAAACCAGGGGCACTTTACCACTGAGCCACATCTCCAGCCCTTTTTAAAAAAATTCTTCATTTTGAGATAGGATCTCACTAAGTTGCTGAGCCTGGTTTTGATTTCATAATCTTTCTGCCTCAGCCTCCCAAGCTGTTGGAATTACAGGTATGTGCTTGAGGACCTAGCTTGAGACACTTTTTTACATAAATTTCAAAAGTTCATTTTATATCTTAGAGGCGAATATGCCTTTAAAAATATTTATTAACTATATTTGGGAGGGTTTATTTTTAAAAGACTGTCAATTATATTAAATATAAGGCATTCAATATACCAAGCTATATATAGATGTCTCTATGGTGAGTAGAGATTTGTCATTTATCTTTTAAGATAATTATGCAAATTGCATTCAGCCCACACATTCTGAGTTTTTCCATTTTCCAATTTTTTTTTAATCTCTTTTTCTTATCTATAAATCTTGTCTAACAGGAGTTTGGCAAGATTCAGAATGGGCAGCACAAGGCTGTATTTTGGGGGTCCCTTTACAATAGAAAAGAATATATTTTCTGAGTTAGGGTCTCTTTTCCTTAATGAGGGAATACAAAACTCTCAGCATATTCCCAGAGCTTCGGAGAGTTTCCCCCTTGAGAGATCTCAGTAAATACAAGGAAAAACAACCTCAAAAAAATTTATGCAAGGCCTCTCACCATTTGCCTTTCTTTCTCTCAATGCTTGCTACCATTTTTTTCTGCTTTCTGCATTCCTCCTCAGTTCAAACATTTTTCCCTCTCTTGTTTTCCCCAAACAAACTGCCCTTTCCTGGAAATCCATCTATGGAGCAGATTAAAGAAATCAAACCTGACTCTGCACTTGTTTTCCTAGAGACCAAGACATAGAATAGGGTTTCAAACACCAAGGAATTGATTTAATTCAAGAGTAGTATGTGGAAAACAAGAAACTGAGAAGGTTCTAGGCTTCTGTGGGCATTCCCTTCTGCTTCTTATGACTTCTACCAGATCACTCTCAAACGTGAATCCTTTTTTCTCAGGAATTTGGATCAGGGTTTGGCAAGTATGTTTTTAATAAATAACCTCTGAATGTTTGATTTTTAAAAGCAGAAGCATTACTTTGAGTACTTAGAGTCAAAATTAAAAACAATCTGTTCTGTTGTCATGCTAATGCAAATTCTCACAGCCCAGACTCCCTGGGTTGCAGGTGAATGATCCTCATCAGAGGCTACACAGGATCCTGTCTTCCTTCAGGCAGTAAAGCACAACATAGTGTCCCAAGTGCACCTGTACACACCCATAGGCACACATTAAACCCAAAAGCCGCAGGTTATGCTAATGCTTACTTTCCTTCCTCCTGGCCTCACCTTGCTCACTTTTCTTCCCCACATCAACCCCCAGGCCTTGCCCCACACAATAGGATTTTTGTTTGCTTCAATAGCATGTGACAGCACAGTCCCTGCTTTGCCTAGCTCTGTGCTGCAAGTCTCTCAGGTAACAGGTGGCAGCTTCCCCAGACGGATTCTAGGCATAAAATAGAATGACCTCATAGGGGTGGAGCTCTGGGACTCTGTAGAGGTGGCAGTCACAGCCAGGTAACCCTGGAGCGAAGCTGTTTAGTTAGAAGGGGGCAGTTAAACTCCTCACTCCAGTGGCTTTCACCCTCACCCTGAAGCACCTTAGCACTGTTGCCTGCAAACCCCTGAAGGTTGTCTTTGCCCCAGATGGAGCCCAAAGGTGCCACTGGGAAAGAAAACATGGGCACCAAGAGAAAGAACCTGACCTTCTTGAGGCCCAGGATGTATATGCTGGAGAGACGGAAGACTGACACTGTGGTTGAGAGCAGTGTTTCTGGGGACCACTCTGGTACTTTGAGGAGGAGCCAGTCTGACAGAACTGAATACAACCAGAAATTACAAGGTAACAAAAAAAAGAAATCAATTGTCCCATGTTAATGCACTTCCAGCTCTGTTTTTTGCTACACTTCCATTTGCAAAGGAAACACTTAAAGCAGAGGAGAAAATTAATACTCCCTTTCCTTCTCATAAAATAAGAAATGCAAGTAAATGTGTCTTATAAATTATAGGGAGAATTCATTACGGGAATCAATACTTAAAGAGCCAAATTTGAATTATTTTAATATTTTTTTGTGTTTTGTTTTGTGTGTATACACATAATATTTTTTTCTTCTGCTTCCCTTTTCCTCTGCCTTCCCTTCCAACCCAACTTAAGAAGTGGGAAGCAACAGAAAGCAAATGATTTAGAAACCTACAAAAAATAGTTTATCTCAATAGGTAGATGTGGGATGTTACACCATGAAATCGGTGTATCTAGGTAATCGTGCTGAACTGTGATTGTGGTTACCTTAAGCAACATGAAGGTACCATCATGTCTGTGAAAAGTAAATCATGTAATAGTTCACAGGATGGTATATATACGAGGATTTGCTGACAATCCCTTGGGTGATCCTTCCCTTAGAATGAATTGAATAACACCCAAATATGGCAAGAGGTATTTAGCATGCTTATGCTGAATGACTTTAGAGAAAATAACTTCAGTTTATTTTGACATTTTGACACAGGTATTATAACATGTATCTGTTTCAGGCCCTGAATTTCTGTCTCTTTTCATCTATTTGTTCTCCTAAATGTCATTTCCTCTAGTAAAACTTCATTTAATGTTGATAGTGTATTGCAGTGTTTTAAGTCTCTGCTGTAGTTCCTGCTAGGTGCTCTTCCAGATCCCGCCTCTCCTGCTTTAAACACAATGTGTGTTTGAACTCTCACCATCACATTGTGAACCGTCATTCTGGACTCAAAAACTGTAATGACCTTAGAAAGACCAATGAAATATGCTTGCACTTAGCATATGGCTTTCCTCAGAAATGAGCTTAGACTCAGTAATGCAAATCAATTTAAATAAAATAAGTTAAATGCATTTAAGTTAAATCTTTAAAAATTATTACTATGAATTAATGGTTTAAAAATTATATAGTTTAGCATTAAAAAGCACTGTCAGTCTTATCCTTAAATTTTGTATTTAATGAAGGAAGAATATTGTTTGATCTCTGAGTTTAATTTCTCTGAAGGCAATTTATACATTGGAAAGAACACATACTTTAAACTCATACACATTTGCTTCCTAATCCTGACTCTTCAATTTACTACCTACAAGATTTAGAGCTAATTACCTAATATTTCTGAATCCCAATTTCCATATTTGTGGATGTGAAACTAACGATACTTACTCCATATATAGTGTTGTTGAGGAAACAAAATTAGAAAATTACATAAAACATTTAGTATATTGCCCAACACAAGTTATATGCTCAATAAACTGTATTTATTTAAAATTCTAGGAATAATGGTACTATAATAATAGAACAGGGTTATCCTATATTAATCTAAATTCACATAAATTTATTGATCATTTTTTAAATTCTTCTTTGTTCTTTGGTACTATAATAATAGAACAGGGTTATCCTATATTAATCTAAATTCACATAAATTTATTGATCATTTTTTAAATTCTTCTTTGTTCTTTGGTAAAGACACTACATATAGAAATTCAGGAAAAGTTCATTACTTGATCCCTAATAACATGTTTTTTTTCTGTCTGAGTTTTTCTAATTCAGCAATGTTGTGATTCAGATTTTACATTGGTAGAATAAAAATTGAAAGGATTTTTTGCTACTCAATATTTGCTATTCTTTTCCTAAATTTACCTAAAAATAAGTCTATAACCACAAACCAGAGTGGATGCATGTTGTTACTTTACAGGAGACCTCAGGCTTCTTAGATACTCCATGTAATTTGTGGGTTTCTATACTTTGTTTGTTTCTGTCTTTGAAGGTAGAAGGAAGACACAGGAGCTCACCCATGTTCCTAGAACTATTTGTTGCTTGAGAAAAATTAGTAGGGAGAATGTAAGAGTGCATCAGAGCTGTTAATTTGACTGGCCTCTTGAAAAAAAAAGAATTCTTTAGGTGTAACTCAATAAAATCCAAGCTGAGATCTAGTATGTAATGGAGTTTTTAGAATGATTCTGCTCTAACTGTTTTGCCAACATTATGAGGAATTTTCTGATTAATGTTCAAAGAAATTAATTCTTCTGATTTGCTTCCTGGCCTGTACTAGGTCTACTACCATGAAGATGACTCCAATATTTCTTTAAGAAACTCTTTATTGTTGAAATGGCAAGGGCTTTTCATCCATCTTTCTTGAAACTTGTAGACCTCAAGGAGGCATTAAATAAAGACCTGGGCAGTTTAGAGCCCTTTGACTGTTGGCCCAAAGTCATTGTGATTTCACAGTGTTCTTTCGAAGACTGGAATTTCTAGTACCTCCACTGTCCTCAAATTATTCAACTGTTGTTCTTAAGTGCTGTGTTGGTACTTTAGTATTCACTGCTCTAATTCTCTCTAGAAGCACAGTCTCTGGATTCTGGATAATATAAGATCTTTCTTCAGTGCTTGTGAGCTTGCCTCAACTGATAACTACAGAGACTACTATCTGCTTACTTTCTGATATCACATTAGCACTGTAAATCTTAAATTGCAATAATAACTTTACAAAATGGTGCCCTGGATAAGAGTGCCTGGATTAGAACAATAGAACATGGCTCTCAAGAGGTTATCCTAAAGCCTCTGTCGAAGATTGACATCAAGGCTGCCAAGTCATGACTATTTAAGTTGCACAATCATAGCTCAATGCTAACTTAATGTTAGTTTTTTTCGTCCCTTCAACAGAATCATTCAGTTTGTTGGCATTTATTGCACGTGTTATATGCTGTGTCTTGGAGGTTACAATGGTGAGTGAAAACAGACTGTGTGCTAGGAATCACAACTACAAAATGATTAATAAAATATGTTTGACCTTTACTGCAAAGAGGCTTATAGTCCAGCTGGGAAAAACAAGACAGGTAAACAAATCAATGCAGTGAAGTGGCATGACGGAAGTAGATGGGACCAGCAGATCCGCAGGAGAGGAATGGTGGGGAAGGTTCTTGGGCCTTTAAGAGATGATGAGTTGGGGATGGGGAGAAGCTAGAGAATGGGAAGAGAAGGAGGAGTATTTTAACTTCTTCACTGTAGTTTGTCGGAAATTATATTGTTTTGTACTTATTGCCTATTATTGACTCATTTTGCATCCAATTTCTCTCAAATCCCTGCCCCCAAACTCCATGAAAAAATGTATCTGTTTTGTTAACTGTTCCATCTTTGCACACAATCATGCCAAGCACAGAGTAACTGCTCAGTAACTGCTAAAAAGAATTAATGAATTCCTTAAATGATCTGGCCCAGGCTGGGAGCTGGTGTAAAGAAAGGAACCCGGGTGGGAAATAAGAGTTCTTGTACATATGTGTCTTCATACATGAAGACACATGTCTCCATCAATAAAGGAAATTCCTCAGCAAAAAGTATATGTAAACATATCAGAGGTAGAAATATACAGAATTTCCAATATAATGAGTAATTGTTAGTGGAAGCTTATCTCATTCCAGACTCTGCCTTCTAGAGCACACAATGATCAGACCTCAGTTCAGTCCTTTTCTTCCATTAATTCCAAGAGCTATGTCATCCTTCCAGGCTAGCTCAACTCATGATCCCCATTTTACCGGAAGCCTTAGAGATGATTTAAATAGGGGAAATTTAGTGATCTACTTGTTAAAAACTTAGAAAGGATTTTGTATTTGATGATGCATGTTAACTTCACATTTGAAATGTGCGTGATTTAAAGTTATATACAAGCATGTCTGTGCATATGCAGATGAAGATATCTATAGAATGTAGACATAGGGGTGTGGTGTGTGTGCATGGGTGTATACTTGAGACATTTCTGCAATGACTAAACTTTTAATAAAAAATTGTATTGATTAACATTAAGCAATATTTTTGAAAACCCTAAATGATTAAGATTATTGACATTATTTTCCAATATTGGTACCATGACTAAATGTTTGTATCCCTTTTAAGTTTGTATATTGAAACCTAATCCCCAATGTGATGGTATTTGGAAGTGGAGACTTTGGGAACTATAAAGTAGAGCCCTTATGAATGAGATTAGTGCCCTTGTAAGAAAAGATAGGAGGCAGTTTGCTTCTCTTTGCTATCTGCCATGTGTGGATGTGGAGATCTGCAAACCAGGATGCAGGTACTCACTAGGAATGGATCTACCAGGACCTTGACTGTGGATTTTCCAGCATTTAGAATGATGAAAAAGAAATGCTTCTTGTTTAATCCACCCAATCTGTTTGTTAAAGCAGACTAAATTGAGCAAGACAACGGTCAATCACCTGTACCTTCTATGGTAGCACTAAGTCACCTCTGCTTAATTTTTTAGCCAATGTATTTTTTGCTAATTAAGCACCGAAAGCAAGAATTAGAGAAAATGGATAAAATGTCACTATTGTTGCAGTAACACATGTCAAAAATCCTGTCTTCAATTCATAGCAGGTCTGTGGTACCTTCTATTGTTGTTGTTGTTGTTATTATTATTATTATTATTATTATTATTATTAATCATTTTATTCTCATTAAGCAAGGATTGGTTAGTTTTCTTACTATATTGAAAATAATGAATCACTCGATAGCAGGAACTTTATACAGAATAAAATGTTGTGCAGGGCAGAGCGCTTGCCTTGCACGTATGAGGCACTAGGTTCGATCCTCAGCACCACATAAAAGTAAACAAATAAAAAAAAAGGCATGCTATCCATCTACAGCTACAAAAAATAAATATTGTTCAGTATAAGGACAAATGGCTTCACTAATAAGTTAGACTTGATAAAAGCATGAGACCACATAATTTGTAACGACTGTAAAGATTCTGTACATGAGCAGGAGTTGTTCACATGGAAGATTCGTTGTCTTTTATTCTGACCTTATAAAGGGTGGGATGAAACAAGCCGTTGGGCTCTCTGTGCATGTTTCTAACCAGGGCTAAGAGTCCTTTTTATTCCTTCCTGTCCTTTGAGTATTGAGCAGCTCCTTCCCTTTACCTGCCAGTGGAAAACACCATTCAGTGAAATGGGAAGTGCCTGAATCAGTAATGTGACACCAGTACAAATAGGGGTGTGTCATTGTCTGAAGGGCAAACCTTGATGAAAGTCAAAGCCCTTTAAGACGTTTCTGTCTCACTCATGCATGAAAACCAAAGTGAAGTCTGATATTTTACTTTCCCTCTTTTTCAGTAAAGGTATTTCATAGTGTTGAGAAGAACCATGTGTATTAAAATGTGAGCCTCAGAAATCAGGAAGGTTGGAGGTCTTCTTACACTATCGCATTGTGAAAGGCAAAATTATTCCTCCATGTTTGACTGTTGTGGCTTTAGATCTAACTTCTGGTTGTGATTTTTTTTTTATCTACAAAAGTTATTGTTTTATCAAAACATAAAATCAGAAATCAAGAGGGAGGGCAGAATGGAAGATAAGGGAAGAAGAAAGAGTGTGGGGGGTACAAGGCATGTACCAAAAATGAATAGAAATGTACCTTAAAATAGTACCTTAAAATATAATAAATATAGTTGGGAAAAAGATGAATAAGAGAGAAACAGTTCAGATAAGTTTATCTTTATTTCTGTTGATATAGGAAAAAAACCCTTCTGTTTGTGGAATTACTTTTTTCTTGATGCCACGATCATATTAACTTCAGGACTTTTGTGGGCATTGAGTTCCTGCTGAAAGTAGGATTGTCACAAAAATTGTTAAACTTGCAAGCAATATCACACTTAAAAACAGGTAAGACTTGGCTTCGAGCATGCTTCAGAATATCCCTCTGCAGTCCCCTCCCAACCAGATAGGTGAGGCATCCTTGAGGCCAAGATTAGTACCTTTTAGAATCCCTATCCTCATTTTTAGCATCTACCTGAGACCATAGAATTTTATGTTCAAAAGGCCTTAATACTGGCTCTCAGCCTACAGGAGCCTATTCCTATCCTGTTCTCCTAAGGATAGATTGTGTTTGTGGGTGTGTAAACTTTTAGGCTTGAGGGACAATTGATAATGGGATGTCTCTGGAGCTTGATCCTGCTGGGACATTCATACCAGAACCCCTTTAAGTGGGAGAGCTGTTAGTTTGTCAGCCTTATTGTCGGACTCTACCTCCAGGTCCCACAAGAGAAGCTGCTGTGAGTGGTTAGGCACATATTCCATGTTCAGGATTTCATTCACCTTCTGTACTAGGTCCTGGACAGGAAGAGGAAAGGAAGGGAGAGAAGGGATAGACTGTTATCTATTACCTGTGAGGGACTGTGCTAACCAGGGACTTTCACAGTGTTACTTAATCCTAACACCTTCAGTTATGGTAAAATTGTAAAGCTTAGATTTGAATTCAGGTGATTTAAATATTCGTAAAATAGAATGCATCCAATTAAGTGACTCAGTAAGTACTTTCTATGTATGGTTTACTAATAAATCAAAGCAATTTGGGTGTTTCCATACATGTTTTTAATATGAATCTTTCTTTCGCTGTCATATTAAAATTTGACCTGCTGTCAATTTATGCTTTGAAATATGCATTCTTTCTTTTAAATTACCGTGGCATGTTCCTGCCAGTGGCACTGTTTTATAAATACTTGTTTTCTCTGCCTAATTATCAGGGAACAAAATTACAAACTTAGGTTACGCAAACCTGCCCTATGATGTTTATTTCCCACTTCATTGAATATCTCAATATTCTTCTTTAATTTTATGCCGGTTGTCATTTGTTTGCATCTCACTAAAACTTAATATATATCTGATAAAGTGAAAGCCCTATTCTATAGCAAAGGTAGGGGGGAGGAATACATTTGCAAATGAAAAGAATGGAATTATATACTGGAAACAAGCAGCTCTTTATGTGGGCAGGTAATATTTCAATAGAATTCTATGAAGCCAACTTAAATTGTGAGTCATAACTTAAATGAAGCAGGAAAATAGTGCTATGATTAAAAGCTTTTGTCCAAGGTTCTGAACAGTTTCTTTCTTGATTAACGAATCTAGGAATAAATGAATACTCTGGGATACCTGCACTAAGGTCCTTGATACAGAATGAAATCTTGTACTGTCTGGCATGCAGCTGTCACTTAAAAGAGAAAACTTAAAGGTCATGTCATCTAGCTACTGGTCTAAGTATTTGAGTCACTATAGCCCCTCACAGAAATTGTCTTTCCTGAATGCCTGTTAATGTTAAGTCTGCAATGTCATTACAAAAAGCTGTATTTGTTGTGAAAGGTTGATGAAGACATTGTTTACATTTCTAAGTGCCATCCAGATTTTATTCAAGGAAAAACTTTGACTCCCTTTGAGAATTAGAACACATTCCTTCCCCAGATGAGAACAAGCAACTTACTATTTTTAGCAATCAAGAGTTTAGAATTAAATTTATACCTGCTTCCCGGCCTTTGTATTGGCTTTTTCCTCTGCCTGAAAGTTTCTCCCCCCAGATCTCTGCCAGTACAAATTCTCATCATTGAGGTGTCTGCTCACCTTCCTGCGGAATCCATCCCTGCAACCATCCTACCTAAGTGGCAAAGGAAAAAAAAAATGTTTTTCTTCTGCCCTCCTAGATTATGTGACTGGGCCCTGTGAATTGTAACAATAAGACATTAACAGGGTGAAAAAAAACATGCAGAATTTATTTGAGGATAATATTTTTATGTGGTGTGCGTGGTCTTTATAGAAAGAAGTTAAAAATCCCAAAGAAGCAGTCAGACCTGGGTGTGTGTGAGGTGGGAGGGGGGTAGGGGATTATGCACCATTTTAACAACAGCAACAACAACATAGCATAAATTATGGAGATGTCAAAAAGCAAAGAACAAAAGGATTTGGGCTGGGGCAGTAAATTGTGAGAAAGTGATTACAAACTATATGGGGGAAACCAAAGGAAGATAAGGGTTATTTTCATAAGGTTTGTTGTCAGCTCCCATCTCCAGTGGTAGGTATTTCTCCTCTACCTGATTCAGGGATGTCACTTTTCTGAAAGTTGGAAATTTATTCCCTGCTCTGAGTTGGAAAGAAGAGGGCAGAGAATCCTTTCCGCATCTACTCAAGTGCATTCAGCTCAAAATAATCAATATGCCAAAGTGGCACATTCAAGGGCATATGTTCAAATCCTCTTAGTGGCCTTCACTGATTATTGTCTGAAATTACTTTATTCTATTTTTGTCTCTATTTTACATTTAAGTATAAGCTTTACAGAGGTTCACTTGGCTTCAAGATCAATGTGCTTTCAACCAACATGGATTTTCTATTGTTCTAACCTCAGTGTTTAGTAGTACCTGCTTTGTGATGTTTTAAAAGAATGGACTGAGTTTGCTAGACTTTTAAACAATACTTCAAAACCTCAAGATACCCTTAAAACCTACGTTCATTCGTAATATTGAAGTAAACAATGACCAAGTATTTTCCAGGAGCTGTGTTTTTTATGCTTTTCAACAAAATGTTTTATGTGCATATAAATTAGAAAGATGTGCAATTTTACCAAATAAAGTTTATACTTCATAGAATTACTATAATACTCCACTCTACAAATACAATAGTGATTATCCGAGCTATCTAACTTTTGAAAACTGCTCATCTTCACATACCTGAATGAGGGTGTTTAATGAAAAACTGGGTCAGAGTATCAAACTACATTGCTTTCAGGTCAAACATTCCTCAAATTTCCATTTTCTCCAGCAGTGGCAAATTTACCCCAAAGAAGGGTAAATATACTCCAGGAGTTTTTAAAGACCATCCATGGTGAGAAAAAAAAAAAGTTAATTTTTAATCTTATCCTTTGTGTATGCTTTATAATGATGGGTAAATGTTATACACATATTGGAGGTAAATGCTCAAAAAAGTTTAACTGAAACTCCATAAAAGTTGTGGATGAAATTCTGACACATTCAACAGACAAATATTGAAGACTTCATGCTAAGACCAATAAAGTAGATGCAAAAGGACAAATATTGTGTGATTCCCCCTCTTACAAGATGTAGTCAACCCCATACAGACAGAAAGTAGAAGGGTAGTTGTAAGGGGCTAGAAAAAGGGGCATAAAGGGGAGATACTGCTTAATAGGTATAAGTGTTCAGTTTGGGTAAATGGAAAAAGTTCTGGAGGTGGATGATGGTAATGATTACACAATAATGTGAACATACTTAAACATAGTTACCATGACAAATTTTATGTCCTGTATATTTTACCAAAAATAATAATTAAATGAGAAGTAGAAAAAGCCTGGAGATCACCTACATTTAAATGGAATCTAAGGCTTCACCCAAACTGACTCTTCTTTCAGTTCACGTCTCTGACTGCAGACATTTTACTTTGGACCAGTAGGCCTTGATACACGCTGTCACCTCAGCCTAGAGTGCTTGTCCACACCCTGGTTATTCTCTAAGTTCTTACTCATTTTTTTTCAAGTCCATCTTTCTGAGTCTTCACACCCAAAGTATTTTCGTGTCTTACAACCTTGCTGCGTTTCCTATGTTTGTTATTTACCTGTCTCTTTTTCTTGGCTGAACTTCTGGAAGGCAGGACATTTATGTCTTCAGTGCATGGAAGATTGACATGTACTCCACCGCTAGGTTTGTTAAGGGAATGAGTGAGTAAATGTATGAATGCATACGTATTACAATCAATGGATGCAATAACAGTGTGCAATAAAAACCCTGCTGGGTAAAAAAGGCCCTGCCCCATGGTTGGTTCATCTTAACTGAGTCTTGACTACTACTCACTGGTGCCACAAGCACAGCTCTGGGGTGTGGGTCTAACTCAATGGAGGGAATTAGCCATTTTTATCATGTCGTATTTTTCTTCTCTCTATTATGTTTTTGAAATTCTGCCATTATTAGCAAAGGCAGACAAAAATCATATCTACCACATACTAGAAGACAGAGATAGGTTATCCCTCTAAACATAATATCAAATTTTATAACCAGACAGGAGTGAACAAATTAATAATTATTTTCTGGGATAATCAAACTTCTAAATAGAATAACTTTTCTCCTTTCTTTTATATTGTAAAAGAATTATACATCTAAAAATAAAAATAATATATTAAAAATAAATATTCTCTTAGAATTTGAATTGCTTGTTAATGCCACACATTTAGGATTGCCTTTATGTTGCAAATGGTGCTACTGTTTTTAAAATATTCAAAACTCGATTAATATTTTTAAATATTACAATTATAATTTCAGTGTGTTTTGTTCTCTTACTCTATTTCTGCATAGAAGGGAAATATCAAATTCAGATGTAAAATTAGATTTCTTTCAATGAAGGAGTACTCAGAAAACAGTCAATACTCTGAGAAAAGTGAAGTTTCATTACTTAGCCATTGCAAGCAAAATTTTTTTTAATGTATTTTATTTATTTTTGATTTTGGTATGAGGGATTGAACCCAAGGATGCTTAACCACTGACACACATCCCCAGTTCTTTTTATTTTATTTTATTTTATTTTATTTGTTTTGAGATAGGCTCTCACTAAGTTGCTCAGGGCCTTGCTAAGTTGCTGAGGCTGGCTTTGAATTCATGATCCTCCTTCCTCAGCCTCACCAGCCACTAGGATTGCAGGTGTATGCCACTGAACCCAGCTGTATTTTTACTGTTTATATGAAGACTATGTTCAACCCGTAAATGTATTTAAACTTTTTTTTTCAGTGAATCATTAGCAAGATTTAGAAATGGGAAAAGCTTATCAGGAAAACTCAACTCCTGTATTTTTTTTCGCTATATAGTCTCATAAAGATGTATACAAATTAAAAACAACAAAAAATTCACACCAAAACACTCAAGCTGTACCACATTCCACCACATAATCCTTGCAGATTTTATGCCAATTTTTTTTTTCTTTTTGCATGTGGGGCATAACCATCATATAAAGCTTTTTTTTTTTTTTTTTTTTTTTTTTAAGAAAACAATTGTGCCTGTTTTACTTAAAAATCATTTACTACTAAACTGGTTTTGGTGCAAGATTAGGAAGCACAGAATATTCATGATATATTCTAATGAAGTATCAACATCTACACAGTAAAATATGGCAATATTGACTTTCCCATGTTTATACATTGGGTTCAATTCTTGATAACCTTTTAGACCCTCAGATAATCCTGTGTGGTAAGAGCATGTTAATAGAATCACTGTGTACACTATGTCCACATATAGTACACACTTACATAGAATATAAAATTGTTTTGTAGATATTTTGAACCTGTGATCTGCAATAATTGATTAACTGGAATTAGAAGTATCTGTTTCAATTAGTCGAGGGGATTGTTTCTCATGTCTAAAATGTAAAACAATGGACAATGAAGGGCTGGGATTAAGCTCAGTGGTACAGTGTTTCCCAAGCATGTGTGATGCCCTAGGTTTGATTCCCAGTACCACACATACACACACACACACATAAAGTAGTATTATATCTTTCATGTCTAAACCAGCATAAATGTTTTGCCAATAAAGGGCAAAAGAAAAGCAATAATGCTCACACTTATCCAGTTCATTTTTACTTTAAATTCATGCATGATTGCCAATGTGTGTGGAAGATGTTGATATGAGACCTGACTTTCATGCCATGACTTGCTTCTCTTTAAGATCCTGCTCAAAATTCATCTTGTTAAGGAGACCTTCCCTGACCTCACTCTATATAGTATCAGCCATGACCACCATCTGCTATATTTTCCTTCATAGTATCTTATTGCTATCTTGTATGCCGTATAGTTCATTAATCATTTTTCCCCCAACGCTTAAAGATGTTTCAAAAGAGTTGTGGTTTTCCTCTTTCTTTCTTTGCTATATTGATTAACAGCTAGAACAAAATTTCTCAGCAATGATACTACTTTTATTTTGGGCTAGATATTTCTCTTTCAGGGTGCTGTCCTCTGCATTATAGGATATTAACTGCATTGTAGGACATTAAATCTATCCGCTGCTGGTAGCCTTCTGTCCCTTCCCCTGGTTATAACCAACAATGATTCCAAACATTACCAATTATATCCTAGTGGGGGAAAGTCTAGAGGAGTGAAATAGCCAGGTTAAGAAGCACTGATTTTGCATCCACGTAACAGAAAACATTTGGCCTTTATTTTTGGGGAGATTGCCGCAGTCTGGCTGCAGCAAAATAACCAGGGGGTGACGAGGAACCTGTGTACATTGATACAGCAGGAGTAGGAGCCGTTTATTGTAGGACAGGAGGGGTATATATACATTCCACACAGCCTATCTTAATTAACATAAACTAGATACAGCAGTCAACCAATAAGGAATCTCCACACTTAATGGCTCGCTGGTGTTACTTCACAAAGCCACTCCCTCTGGCAAAATGCCAGGCGCCATCCTGACTTGTTTACAGACTCTAACAGGGGATTGGTTTATTTTGCTTAGCATGATATTCTCCAGATCCATCCATTTACAGGCAAATGCCATATTTCATATTTCATATTGTGCTAATTCACAATAAGGAAGGACTAGGGAAGAATAGAGGTACTTTGGATTAGACAGGAATAAAGTGGGGGGATAAGGGTAGGAAGGATAATAGAATGAATTAGACATTATTAGCCTATATGCATATGTAATTACATGACCAGTGTGATTCTACAACATGTACAACCAGAAGACTGAGAAGTTATTCTCCATTTATGTATGCTGTGTCAAAATGCACTCTCCTGGTATGTTTAATTAGAACAACAACAAAAAGAACCACTGATCTAGAAAAATGTCTTGTACAATGAGAACTTAGTAGATACTTGATGAATAAATGAACAAATGGATAAAATCCATGTCTCATCCAGCCAAAATTTTATGTTCTCAATAGTTGAATAATTACAACAGAAAAATTGAACACAGGGAACATTTTACCAAGTTAAGCTCCCAGTTATTTCAGGGCTTGGAATCTGTCATTTCCTGTTCATCATTCTCCTGCTTAGAACTTTGAATACACTTATTTAGCTTCTCATTGTTCTGGCTGTGCTATGATGATCACTGTTGGAGCCAGTAAATTCAAACCAATACCTCTTAAATATTTTTTTTTTCCTCTTAAATTTATTTTTCAAGCCAGGTCAGCTTGGTTGAATTTCTTTTTGAAATCCACTTCTACACTTTCTGCAGCAATTAGCAGTCAGAGGAAATAAATCACATGCATTTCAAATGAGGATAAAATATTTCCCTGCCCCGATGTTTGAGCTTTCAAATTCAGAGCAGTGAAGGGTCTGCTTCTCCACATTTTCACTTAATACCTCACTGGCTTCTCTCCAAAACCTGCCTGACATGCAATTATTTTCAACCTATTTCACAGAAGGCCTGCTCCATTCATCTTTCCGTGGGTCAGATTTCTACTGAAACTGATAAAAAGATTTTACCGTGTGAAACTTATGTCAGTAGGGTTCAATGCAATGCTAAGCCAAGGATTTTGGGGGGTTTATAGGGGCAGATATGAAATGCAGCATGGTACAAAAGAATATTTATAATCCTATCTGGGGGTTTGGTAACAATCCGTCTGGAATAAAACTGTAGATTGAATTCTAGGTGGGTGTTTGGACTTCATGGGTAGAAAGCAACTAGACTGATGGGGGTAGGTTGGGAATGATGATCAGAGGATCTGAATTCAATTTCAGGCTCTGTTACTTAAAAAGGCTTACTCTCTTGAAATGAACTTTTCTAAATAAAGGTTAGAACTTACCACTCAGCTTCTCAACCTGTTTATGTTAGTCAACTTTTCATCACTGTGACTAATCGACAAGAACAAATTGGAGGAGGAAAAGTTTATTTTGGCTCAGGATTTCAGAGGGTCGGTCCCTCGTTGGTGTGTTCCATCCCCTCTGGGCCTGAGATGAGATGGAACATCATGGAGGAAGGGCCTGGTGGAGGAGTGCTGCTCCATTCATGGCTGCTAGGAAGCCGAGAAAGGAAGGGGAAGGTGCTGCAGGAAAGATGAACCTTTCCCGGGGCACATCTCCAGTGGCCCATCTCATCCAGCCAAATCCACCTACCTACTAGTTACCACTCTGTCAGGCCATTCAAATTAGAGTGGAATGGTTGGGTCGTAGCTCTGACAATCAAATTATTTCACTGCTATAGCTTTGGGGGGACACCTCATATCCCAAAGTTAGCACCATTCTTTTCCCTATTTATTTAAATGGTACCACTATCCAATTAACCAGCTCAGAAATCTGATAATCAGCTTCCACTTTTCATCCCCTTTACCTCTTAGGATGACCAGCGCATGCCAATTTTATTCCTCAATTCCTTTTGATTTGTCCAGTTTTCTTCAACTTCTTGGCAACTAGACTCAGCTTAACAACTTCCTTCTCTCCTCTGGTGACTGTCCAGGTGAATGATCACTCCTGCCTCCCTGCCTCCAGGATTGCTCTTTACTTTCTCTCACAAATACCATCCTACAGAGGCCAAAGAGATTATTAACTTTTTAAAAAGTCTTGTTATATTACCAAGGCTGGTCTTTTTTTTTTTTTTTAAATAAGTTGGTTCTCCTTAGTTACACGTGACAGTAGAATCCACTTTGATAAAATTATACAAACATGGAGTATATCTGATTCTAATTAGGACTCCATTCTTGTGGATAGACATCATGGTGGGATCCACTTAGGTATTTTCATATGTGTAAGACCAAGGCTGGTCTTGAACTCCTAAGTGATCCTCCTGCCTCAGCCTCCCTACCTGGGATGACAGGTGTGTGGCCCAGGGCCCTGCTCCAAAGTTATCTTGTTAAGAGAATCTGAGCATGTCTTTTGTTTAAAACCTCCCCATTTTTCTTAAAAACCCCAGATCCTCACATAGGCCTACAAAATCTGTTCCCTGACAATTTCTTTAGACTCAATACCTTCTCATATCTTCTAACATTTGTGCTTCTGTCACACAAAGCTGTTTCCATATCTTATTTAGCAGTCAAACTTTTGGATATGCTACTTCCTTTGCTGATGTCACATTCTCTTTTCTCTTCGGTTCCTGCTTCTTCCAGATTCCAATAATGGCTCACATCTCTCGTAGGCCCTATCTCAAGGCTGTTAGTACAGGCCACAGTTTATTGTAATTATATTTGTACACCAATTTAAAAATAAATATTAATTAATGAGATTTGTTTGAAGAGTCTTTGTAGAATAATTTTTTTCCTCAGTCTCTTATATTTTTCTTATTCAATTCCAAATATAGCCTCAGCATTTAGGTAATTTGACTTTGTCAGATTATGTCTAAACATTAAAGCAGTTTTAATAGAAATATGTGCATGCTCTTTTATGATCACATTTCATCACTTTATGTAAGCTTAGTTAAATTAATATAATTACAATAAGAAGTACAACTGATTTGATCAGGATTGTTGTTGAGCACCAATTCATTCTTAGAAAATTGTACAACTTTATCATTAAGAGAAGTGCTTAGTCTTAGAGAATGGAAAATACTGAATTATCCTGTAACTTAAATAACCTATCCTTACTTCTAAATTATACATTTCTTGATAGTAAGAACTGTTGTTTTATTCACCACTCTATGCAAAACATAAAACTCAGTACCATCTCAAATCCAATACAAAATTTAAATATTGATACAAAATTAGGTACAAGGTTTCTTTAATTCCCCAAACTAGGGAATTCATTAAATTGTTTACTTTAAATTTTGATATTTATTGATTCTTATTTAATTATAAATATATTTGTTATCGTGATAAAATTATAAATTAGTTAAGGGCTAGGTACGTTTGTTATATTACCCTTCTGTTCAACAGTCAAATGACTGTGCAAGTTGCCCAATAAATAAATGTTGCTTGGTGTAAACATGCCCGCCTGGGCTGTTGTTGAAGGAATGGGGGAGAGGGTGAAGGTACGTGATGTTAAGCAAGACATTATGCAAAACCCTAAGCTTGGTACACGAAATCATTAGTTCCAACTCTTCTTTATTACTAACCAGTATTCCAATATAGTTATGAAACTTAAAATACATGATTATTTTTGATAATCATTAACAAATAATATCAGGTAGGGACTTAATGTAAATAAATAAGTATTTAGAATTTTAAAAGAAATAATAACTTTGGTATTTTAGCATTACACGGCTATTTTATTCATCTTGCTCTTTAAATTTTCTTGAGGTGCACATTTTCAGTAAATTCTCACAACCTTATTTGCATTGGCTATTTAGCTTTGGAGTAAATGGGAGAGAATCAAGATTTTTAAAATTCAGGCATTATTATGTTACACCAGACAACATGCAAAGGCTATATCCCCACCTCATTTGAATTCAATCTGAGTAATAACAGTGCACATTAGGAGTGGTATTGAACTGACTTTGTAGTAGTCCATGCTGTTTGAGCTTTTTTTTTCCAGTCAAGGAGGGCAATTTCCTGATGGACGCTCAATCTCCCTTCCTGCCCTTGGAAAATTTCTAAAGCTGGGGTTGTTGGTGGGGGGAGGAGCAGAAGCAGGTGCAGCCATTTAGAATCAGATACAGAATAATAGCAGTAAATCATAGTCATAAAAATAACGAATGACATTTTTTTTTAGAGGTTTCTGTGTTAAGAGATTTTCATGCTTTATCTCAATTCTCACAGCCTCCTAGCAGTGAGTAGTGGTTAAAATGCAGGTTTGGAAGCCACACAGGTTCAGGTTTGAATCCTGACCCCAAAACCTACAGTGGTGAGACCCTGGGAAAATTGCTTAACCTCTAAGCGTTTCAACTCTTTCATGTATAAAAAGAAGAGAATATATCTATACCCCTATTAATGAGAGCTTCTATGAGGCAGAGTTAATGCATAACAAAATTAGTATTTAGCATGTAGCGAGTCCTCAGAAATGTTAGCCTTTATTATCATTGCTCTTTTTATTTTTCTTATTCCTTTTCTACAGATTAAGCAACTTAGTGATAGCAAATGGCTTGATTAAGGTCACAAAGCCAGAATTGAACTCTATCTCTCAGTATAGTAAATTCCATTACGTGAAACACTGTGTACACGAGGGCAACATTACTGGTTATGGTGAAGTGAGAGAGCGCAGATTTCAGAGCTAAGGACATTTGGTTTGAATCCAAATTTTTCTGCATATTCTGTGACCCACTGGATAAGTTCTACTTACATTCATTGTGTTCAATTTCTTCATCTCTAAAATTAGCATAATATCCCGATAATGCATATTACAAAATTGGTATGTAATATACTTGAAAATGCTTGCCATTATTAGAGGCTTTCACAATATATTATAATCAATATAACTGCAGTAATAATGTATAATGCTTTACTATTAAATATTTTAATATATATGCCCATAAACCAAATGTGGTATACACATGCAATGCAATATTATTTGGCCTTAAAAAGCAAGGAAATTCTGACTTGTACTGCAACATAGGTGAACTTGAGAGCATTATGCTAAGTGAAATCAACCAGGCACAAAACAACAAACCTGGATGATTCCTTTGCAATGAGGTGTGTAGAGTATCTGGATTCAGAGACAAGTAGAATGGTGGTTATCAAGGACTAAGGAAAGGGAAGAGGGAATTGTTTAATGGGTACAGTTTAAGTTTCAGAAGATTAAGTTCTGGAGGTGTAACATGGCAATTGTTACCCAACAATGGAATGTTCTCAATGCTGATGAACTATGCACTTAAAAATAATTAACACAGTAAATTTTACATTATGCATATTTTGCTGTAATGAAAAAGATGGAGAAAAGGAATATAACCTTCTATTGGAGGAAAAAAAAACTATGGTTGAAATTATTGAAATGATAGTCTTAAGAGTTAGCTCATGTTTCTTTAGTCAGATTTTTGATGTTTTATGTTGAACTCCACCAAGGAGTCACTTTAGTCCCTCCATTTTATAAGAATGAGAAGGTGTGCATGACTATTCTTACCCTTAACATATGTTCCTATTAGAATTGGCAGGTGAGTATTAATCAACATAGCTATCAGTCTAACAATATTGTCAGAGGAAAAATAATATTGTTGTGACACCAATAGAACATTTTTATTATACACATTACCTTGAAATAACATTTTTTTTGCCAGGAAATTTGATGCAGCCTAACCACCGTGCATGACAGAAAGAAGCCAAGCTCCAGTACATCAGTCATGTGTGTGGCACATGATGTACAGTTGAACAGCCGTCAGATACCAGGATATAATTAACTATGAAGGTCATTCCATCACAAGTATAATATTTGGAACAAAGATGTATTCAGTTATGCAGTTTACTCTATTTATACTTCAACTCTTCATTTTTATAAGCTTTCTTTTCTATGTGATTTTTGAAATTCCCATAGGGCCTTTTTTTTCCCCTAAAGAAGATCTATTTTATTTAAATTGCCTGCACTCCAAACCCAACTCTAAACCATTTTGAATTTTAAAATATAACTTCTTTTGACATTGAAACTTTTTTCTTTCTCTCCTTTTTCAATTACTATAATAAATATTAAATGGGCATGAGATTAGTATTCTCAGAAGGCTTTGTATGTGTCTATTTGCATCTGCTTCAGTCTCATTACATAATTTTTGCTTAATTAAAAATTGTGGTACAATTCATAGAACAAAATTTACTATCTTAACCATTTTTAAGTGTCCAGTACAATGGTATTAAATATGTTTATAATGTTGGGCAATATAGAATGAAAATCTATACCCATTAACAACTCTCTGGTCCCCACTTCTCAGCCTCTGACAACTACTATTCTATTTTCTGCCTCTATGATTTTGATGGTTCTAAGAACCTCATATAAGTGGAGTCACATATAGTTGCCCTTTTGTACCTGCTTATTTCACTTACCACAATGTCCTCAAGGTTCATCCCTGTTCTAACATATGCCAAAATTTCTAAGACTGAATAATATTCTATTTATTTGTATATTATGTTTTGCTTGTTCATTCATCTATTGGTGGATATTATTATGAATCGTGCTGTATTGAGCACAGGTTTATACATATCTCTTAGAGACTCCAATTTTAACTTGTTGGGGTATATACTCAGAAGTAGAATTTCTCTATCATATGGTAATTCTATTTTTAATTTTTTGAGAAACCACCATACAATTTTCTACAATGGCTATATCATTTTAAATTTCTACTAACAGAACACAAGGGTTCCAACTTTTCCACATCCTTGACAACACCTCTGGTGTTTTTTTTAAATAGTAGTCATCTATTTCTATTTCATTTGATTTCTATTTCCCTTGGGTTAATGATTGAGAATCTTTTCATGTTATTAGCGACTTGTGTATCTATGGATAAATGTCTATTCAAGTGCTTTGCCCACTTTTGAATCAAGTTGTTTTCTATTGTTATGTTTTAGAAGTTCAAATTCAAAATTTTTTCATATAATCTACTGTATCTATTTGTTGTTATTGTTTTTGTCATCTGGGCTTTTAGCATCATCTCCAAGATGTTGTGAAACGTTTGTTTTCTTCTAAGAGTTTTACAGCTATAGGTCTTTGATCCATTCTGAGTTAAATTTTGTATATGGTAGTCAGTAAGGGTTCAACTTTATTCTTCTGCATGTGAATATCCACTTCTCCTGGTACCATTTATTGAAAAAATTATCCTCTATTCACTGAATTATCTCAATCTCTTTGTAAAAATAATTGTACAACATATGAGATGGTAGACCATATATTTCCTGAAAATAATAACCAAAAGAGAGTATGAAAAGCTCTGCTAATATCAGACAAAACTATATTTTAGATTTTAAATGTTACCAGACACCAGAAAGAGAAACTTGTATATTAGCAAAAGTCAGTACAGCAAGAAGATATAACAATTTAAACATTTAAGCACCCCTTGGAAGGTCATCAATAAATGATTTATTTATTACATTTATTGATGAGTTATTTCTGGTTCTCTACTCAATTTATATATATCTGTCTTTATGACAGAATCATGATGTTTTGATTTCTATTTGTCTCTTAAGTATTTTCTAATTTCTCCTGCTGCATCTCCTTTGATTCATTAGTTGAGTGCCTTATCTAATTTCCACTATTTTGTAAACTTTCAAATTTTACTTCTGATACTGATTTCTAACTTCATCCCATTTTCATTGGAAAAGGTACTTTGTATGATTTCTGTCTTTTTAAGTGTGTTGAGTCTTAATTTGTGACCTAACGTATAATCTGCCTTGAAAGTTGTCTCCTATGTCCTGGCGGAAGTTGTGTGGGCTCTTGTTGTTGAGTAGAACATTCTTAATCTATTTGGTTTATTGTGTTATTTAAGTCATCCATTTCCTTATGTATCTTCTATGTGGTTGTTCTATCCATTACTGGTAGTGGAATATTAACATTTCCAACCTTTATTGTAGAATTGTCTATTTATCTCTTCAGTTCTGTCAGTTTTTATTTTAACCATCACTGAGTCATTTATTGATGACCTGCCAAGGGTGCTTAAATGTTTAAATTGTTATATTTTCTTGCTGTACTGACTTTTGCTAATATACAAGTTTCTCTTTCTGGCATCTGGTAACATTTAAAATCTAAAACATAGTTTTGTCTGATAGTAACATAGCCACTCATATTCTCTTCTGGTTATTATTTGCATGAAATATCTTTTTTTCATCTTTTCACTTTTAAACTATTTGTTTCTCAGTATTAGATAAGTATCTTGTGAATACTATTTAGTTGGATTATATTGTTAAATGCATTCTCTTCATCTATCTTTTTTGATTGGAGAGTTTAACCCATTTACATTTAAAGTAATTACTGATAAAAAGTGACTTTGTTTCTGTTATTCAGGTTTTTGTTTTCCATGTGCCTTATAGCTTTTCTTGTTCCAAATTTTCTGCATTACTGTCTTCTTTCTTTTATGTTTAATTGATTTTTCTTTTTTGGTCACATAATTTCCTTTCTCATTTCCTCTTGAGTATTTTATAGTTATTTTCTTTGCAGTTACAATAGGGATTATATTTAAAATCTTAAAGTAATAACATTCTAAATTTAATTTCTGCCAGTTCAACTTCAATTACATATGAAACGCTACTCTTTTAACAGTTCTGTCTCCATTCCCTTCAGGGGTTGATATCACAAAAACTATATGCATTTCATACCCCAAAGCAAACTAATAATTCTTTAAAACAGATTTCTCCTAAATTACATAGAAAGCAAAATGTAGAGTTAGAAACCAAAATGACAATAATACTAGTTTTCACATTCATTTTTAAAATGTACTTGTGTTAGATTTTCATCACTGTGACCAAAAACCTCACAAGAATATCTTTTTTAAAAAAATGTATTTGTTCTAATCAGTTATACATGACAGCAGAATGCTCTTCAATTCATTATACACAAATGGAATACAATTTTTCACTTCTCTGGTTGTACACAAAGTAGGGTCACATCATTCGTGCAATCATACATGCACCTAAAATAATGATGTCCATCTCATTCTACCATCTTTCCTACCCCCATGCCCCCTCTTCTCCCTTCCCTCCCCTTTTCCCAATTCAAAGTTCCTCCACTCAACCCATGCCCACCCCATTATGGATTAGTATCTACTTATCAGAGAAAACATTTGGTCTTTGGTTTTGCTCCTTGGTCTATATCCAAAGAACTTAAAAACAACTTACTAAAGTGATACGGCATATCACAAGAATATCTTACAGGAGGAAAAGTTTACTTTGGCTCATGTTTTCACAGGTTCAGAACATGGTTGGCCAACTCTATTGATCAAGGCCCAAAGTGAGGCAGAACATGATGGCAGAGGGGCATGTCAGAGGAGAGATCCTCTGCTTATTGTGAGTTGTATATGAACATGTGTATTCATATACACATAGCACATGTGCATAAGCCTATGATTGTTAAAAATAAAACTGCTATAATTATGTTTTTGTGTGCATGAAAATATTTTGGGAGTGTTGTATACTAGCCCATGAAACAACTAAAAATACAGTAAAATTATATTAAAAAACTAATAATTAGAGTTTCTAATGGTAATAGCAAACATTTGCATGATATATCCCATAATGTTAGGCACTTTGGTAAGAATTTAATAAATGTTTTTCCCCACACCAGACAAATGTGTGTTTTTTAAAAAACAAAACAAAACAAAACAAAAACTTAAAAAAAAAAACAATAACAACAACAACAAAGAACCCTTTTCATCAGAAAGTCTAAATTCAATATTAACTCAAGCTCTTTATAATCTTTCAGGAAAGCTGACAGAAAAGAAGGCAGCTGTGACAATTCTTTGGTGGAAAAGGTGCCTACTTACACCAGCTGCCCAGTGATTATCAAGTCCAAGTTTTCTTTTTCAAAAATAAGTTTCAAGATATACCAAAGAAACTATACAGATACCCACTAATGATAGAGAAAACCAATAATGAAGTTTAATGATTTAGCACAATGGTTATAGCAAAAAGGATATAGCCAAATAGATAGTACACATGAATAATTTATGAAACAAGCATTTCAATCCTAGAAAACTACCATGGGAAGAGCTCACTAAAGGCTAATGTACTCAAAATGAGGGGAATAGCACATGAAACAACCTGAAACATTTCCCTAAAAAAATAAGTAAAAATATTGCTAGTAACATGTAGTTTTTCTTTTATCACATCCAATTCAGTTCTCTTCTGATAAATTTGGTCATTGATCAATATGTACAAAAATTAAGGTGATTTTTTCCCTCCACTCTATTACCATTTCTTTCTTTCCCCTAATTTTTTCTAAAAACATTTTTCCTTCTTTGGTTTGACCCGTTGAAATCAAAGGCTTGGGACCTACAATGAATATCAACTCTTATTGGAATAGCACTTGGAAATGTAATCCTAGAAAAGACAAAGTTTTAACCAAAGTGGGTTAACAAAATTAAGCATCCATTCTCAATGAGACAAGGTCTCCCATGTTAATCACTAGGTTAATGATTTCTCTTGGCTAGAGATATTAGTGGGACACTGGAGTGTTCCCTGGTGAAGTACTACAGAGCCATGTGTGCACACATCCATTTAAGCTTTCAATAAATACAAAGCATCATGTTAAACCATTTTAGCAGAATAAATTTAAAATGTTGCATTTCTAATGGCCTGCTTTATTTCTTCGTGGACTGGCTTGAAGCACTGTTCTTGGCACAGTAGACGCAACACTTGCTGGCTACTCCAAGTTCTTTAGACTTCAGCATTTCCTACTCTTCAGGCCTCAGTACTTTTTTTGTAGCAATAATGGTATTCTTCATCAGCATAGCCACTGTCATGGGACCAACACCCCCAGGGACAGGAGTAATATAACTGACTCCTTCAAAGTCTCCAACCACTTGGGTTTAGCAGTTACAGGATCCTGAATTCTGTTTATTCTCATGTCAATGATTGCTGTTCCTTCCTTGTCCGTATCTGCTGTGATCAGACTTGGAATGCCTGCAGTAGATATGACAATATCTGCAAGAATTGTGTGTTTCTTCAATTGTTCTTTGGGAGTGTATCAATGAGATACATACTGGAAAGACGGCATCACCTCCAGGTTGTTCTTGAGTCCCATCTCTGTGTAGTAACATTGCAATGTACACTCTAACATTTTTTGATCTTTCAGCAACAACCATGTTCTTCCCTAGGGTTGGAATACCAGTTTGCTTAATTAATCTCCACACACCTCCTGGGGTAGTGGGTAATATGCACTATTGGTCCAAACACATTCGCCCTACATTAGTTACATGAAAGCCATCAACATCCTTGTCGGAGGGCCAGCATTGCTGATCTTTATCTCATCACTGTGCTCTGGGAGAGGCAGCTGAACAAGGAGACTGTCTAGATTTTCATCATTACTTAGATTATTGATTAAGTTCAACAGTTCTTCCTCTGAAGATTGAAGCTGATTGCACAATCGTCTCACTGTTGATTCTGAACTGTGGCCAGATGGAAAGGTTGGTGGCAGAGGTGGTAGCTTTGCACAAAGCAGTCTGCCACCAAAGCAGATAGAGAAAGTTGTAATCATCGCCAGTGCCTGCCTGTGCCTGTGCCAGGAGCGAATTTACTAAATGTTAATTCATGTAATATTTAAAACCACTTTATAAAGTTTTATTAGCATTATTCTTAAATTACAGATGAGGGGATTATGTATAAAGAGTTATAATAACTTGTCTAAGGTAAAATATCTAATGAATGAAAGAGGCAGAGTTTAAATCCATATGGTCTGGCTCCCAAGTCTATATACCTATTCTTTATATTATGCTAATATATAACAACAACAACAAATATATATATATATATATATATATATAACAAATAATATATAACAAACATATTGTTTTTCAATAAAAAATTAAAGGAAGCAATTGTCTCTCCATAAATCCATCCCCAGATAGCAGTAGCCAAATTGACAATAACAACAAAGCAAAATGAGGATACAATCAATCCTAAGCAAAACCGCAGTCCTTTTTATTTTTTGTTTTGAGACAGGGCCTCACTAAGTTGCTGAGGATGTCTTCAGTTTTTTCTCATCACTCCTTTACCTTTGGGTGCTTTTTCTTTTCTCTAAAAGACCAGGATCCTCCTCCAGTGTGTAATCAACCCAAGCAAGTTGCTCAGAGTTTCAAATCTCAGCACTATTCTGACTTTCTTCCTTAAACCACTTCCTTTTTTTATTTTCCTCTTCCTCTCCTGTCTGAAAAAAAAAGCTGTCCAACCACTTTAGAATCATGTATTTTTCTTGACAAGTTGGTCATTTTAAAACTAGGGGTAATTGTTTGCCTTTGATGATAGAAAACTTTCAGAGTATAGATATACTCCTTGATTTGATGGGCTATGTCCTAATGAACTCATTATAAAATGAAAGTAATATAAGAAAAATAGGCAATTAATACACTTTACCTAAAGAACATAATAGCTTAGCCTAGACTAAGTAAATGTCCTCAAAGTTCTTACATTAGCCTACAGTTGGGCAAAATAACAGGAAACCCTATTGAGCACTAAGTTCAATTTACCATCCTCCTGCCTCAGCCTGCCTGACCATTGGGATTACAGGCTGGTTACAATTTATGCATCCTTTTAGTTTATCTTTGGCTTCAATATAGTCTTTTTAAACTACTGGGGAAAAAATTCATTACTAAAACTCTACTTTTTCTTCTTTCCTAAATACTTAGCTTCTCTGTTTATCCAGAAATAAAAGATTGTCAGAGCTGAATGTAGATTTGGGTGACATGTGTTAGAGTTACAGATACCTTTACATGTAAAACTTAGTGTAGTTAAAAGATTAAAAAAAAAGTTTGAGAGGCAGAGAAGGATCTTAGAATCTTATAAAAACAGAACTTGGTGTCCACAATGCATTGCTCATGTTTGTTTGTTTAAGAAATGCAAACATAAAAAGTGTTCAGATACCTGACCATAAAATGATGCAAGTCAAGTCTTTGTTCTTGCAGTAAACTTGAGTCAAAAGAACAAACACAGATATCTCATAAGGTTGCTCAACCTGGAATGCCCCAAGGTTTTTACATCTGAAAGCAGAAATTTTTGGAGTATCTTGACTTCACACTTTATTTCAACTACTTTGGCCCCTCCACCATGATGATGAATAAGTTGCTGGGCAGTATTAGAAAACCTAAGTAGTTTTTAATTTTAAAAAATCTGGTGTGTTATGTTTTAAGGTGCAGCAGCTGTAACATCTGTGAAATAAGTTAAATTGACATAGTAATTGAATTTGAGAATGTGCTTTAGGGATATTTATTTGCCACAGATAAAGAAAGAAATTTTTAAGCTCCTAAATAACGGATAGATTATTCTTATAAGGTATAAAATGTTTATAACTTGGAAAAGCATTGATAAGAACAGTTTTTCAATAGTGTCCTTTTATTTTCAAGGTAATGTTAAGTAATAATTGGACACTCTCTATACTGATTTGTGAACTCCCTATTGGTGAGATTCCTTTCAACATATTATTTCATATATCCCAGGAGTAAAGAACCTATCACTCCCATCAGTCCCCCACCCAATAATTTCACCATGAAAGTATTTGTGAAATCATTATGTTGTATACCTTAAATATATATAATTTTAAAAATTTGTAGAAACTCACAATGGTTCTGTTCATGTTCTGCTCACTGCATCTCCCCACTGATTATAACTTGTTCTTTCAAATTCGGGGCACTGAGAGGCAGGCCTACTTTCTAATAAAAATAGTACAAATTAGCAGGCATTCTAGAATTCTCATAACATAGCACAAGATGTAAAGGCTACATTACACCCCATGCATTCATTCTCTCTCCTTACATGGGCTCTCTCTTGTATATAGCTCATGTGAATTATTGCTTTGGCATTGAATGGCTGGAGTCTTGTAAAACCATGTGCTTTTGGATACCATTTATCAAAATCACCTTCTTTCCTAAGGAAGGAAGATTTGATACCAGGCAATTGGTCCAGAAACATATTCACCTGCCAGTCTGGGTTGTCCAAAGCACAATCTAGTACAACTTGATGTTTGAGCTACCTTTCTGGCATTCTCCATGGATGTTTAATTATTGAGCCTTTGCTTATGCTCCTGAAATTAGTGGGCCAGGGAGAGAGGAAGGCTCATTACGTTTTGAAGTGCCTGCTCACATTCTTGGGGCAGCCTCCTTCAATTGAACTACTAACTCTACTATCATGTTTCTCCAGTTGTCAAAGCTTTGTTTCTAGAGTAAGCCAAAAAAAAACAAACAAACAAACAAACACCTCTCTTTACTTCCACTTGTATATATTGTGATCTGCCTTTTGTTTTTTTATATGTAGACTCTTTTAAGTCCTTTTGCAAAGATCTATATTCTCAGAAAGTGGTGTCAACACTGAAGATGTCTCACCTATCAGTTACTAGAATCATAGTGACCTTAAGTGAAATAAAATGACTTCTGCAACCACAGAGACTAAGATGAAAATTATGATTCAAACTGGAAACAAATCCATTCACACACACACACACACACACACACACACACACACACGCACTGCCTTGATGTCTTTGATTTTTCTGATTTCATGGTCTGTAGTCTGTTTGAGTTCATGGTCTATAGTTTGTGGCTTCCAAATTTTTTAAATTGCTGTGAAACTTGTCCTTGGAGATATTTAGTTTTCTTATCTTAATTTTTTATACAAAAATCTTGGAACTTTTGAGACATACCATGTATCTCAGAATTGGTCTTCTTTTTGCCTGTCATGCTGGGAATTTAACAGGCTAGGCAAGCTTTACCACCAAGCCACATCCCCAGCTTTAGTACTGTACTGTTTTTGAATTAAAAATGCCAGGTAGTTTGATAATTTAAAAATTTTGAAAGTACAAGATAAACATAGTATGAGGATGAGTCATGAAAATCTTAGTTGAAATTCATGTAATCTACCCCTATCTTATTCCTCATGGGTTTGATCGCAAATTAAAAAGAAAGATCTTAAAAATGTAATTGTTTTTCATTTCTTTATTACCCATTGATGATGATGGGTACCTGATGATGTCCCTATTACTATAATAATAAGGACAAGCAAAATTGGAAAGTGTTTCACTTACTAAAGAAAAACTTTCTTTGGTTTAAAAGCTAACATGTCCAGAAGTTCTGAACTGTGTTTTGTATAGTCTACCTCCAGGCTGAAAAGTAGCTTTTATAGCCCAAGATTCTGGCAATTGGCTATCTTAAAGAAGCCAGGACAGTTGTGAATCATTTAATGACTTGTTTGAAGCAGTTCATTCTCACTTTCCCCTCGTCCATAGTTTTAAAGGATTCTGACCTTATGGAGAGCTAAGGTTACCCTCCTAGGAACACACTGTGAAGATACCATAAGCCTTTTACCTTGCTAATAGTAATCCTCCATTGTTTGTATGAAGGCAAAAGAAACCTCAGCAGAATATCTCATGTGTACATGTTTTCATTTAACAGAAAAGATGACTCCACAGGCTGAGTGTTCTGAAACTGAGACGCCAACCCCAGAGGAGGAGCATCAGAGAAGGAAGATGATGGCAAAGCGGGCAAAAATCATCAAGGAGTTAATACAGACAGAAAAGGATTATCTCAATGATTTAGAGCTTTGTGTTCGGGAAGTGGTTCAGCCCCTGAGAAACAAACAGGTAAATGCAACTTGAGATTTTTTTTTTTTTTTTTAGAAAACTTTTTTGATGTTCTCTCCTATATCCTAAAAAAGATCAGAAGCACATGAAATTGAAGCACCCTAGTTTATCAGTAAGGTGATGTGTCTTTTTCCTAGTTTCCAGTCATAAGTCCACAGAACACACCAGATTTGTACCTCTTGTGTCAAGCAGAGAGACACTCTAAACCCTCCCTTCGGCCACAGAAACTGTATTCTAAAACATGAGGAAATTCACAGCTTTTTTCCATTTTGAAATTTCTGTGTTCTGCCTTAAATTTCCATGAAACTGGTAACAAAATATGAGCAACAGGTTTTTAGCAGGCTAAGAACAAACTTCTTAATTCAACAGTAATCATGGATTTAGAAGAGAAAAATATGCCTACTCTCCCCATTAAGATTTTGATTAAATTTGTGAGTATTTAAATAAAATTCAATGAAAAAAATAACATTAAATGTAAGTAAAATTGTTCTGTTTGAGTGGCCACAGACAAAACTTGAAGTGTTTATAAGTTAATCATTATCACCTTTAATCAAAGTAAATATACATACACAGAGTTATTTCACCCATTTAACACTTATTAATAGCGTGTTACGTAATCGTCACTGTTCCCAGTACTGACCTTACAGTTCAGAGCAAAAACAAAGTCCTGCCCTTGTGGGATATGCTTTGTACTGCAGAAAGAGAGAAGTCAGATGGTAAACAAGAAAGAGAGAAAGTTAAAGTATATTAGATGTTACATCTCAGAAACCAAAGCAGAGGAAAAGGATACAGCTTGAAAACAGAGTTTCGGTTCTTCTATTGAACCACTGTGGCAAAGGAAGGCCTTTCTAATGGGAGACGTTTGAGCAGAGACTTGAAGGAGTAAGAAATGTTCCAAGTAGAATAGGAGGAGCAAAGACTCTTAACAAGCAGTAGCTAACCATTAGGGGGTAAGTGGTCCTCATATACAATTCAAATAGTTTAGAAAACATAAAATAGACAGTAAAAATGGTCATAAATTCTACTACTAAAAAAAAAAATCACCATTTTTTTGAATACACACACAGGACATTTCCACATAAAGTGATCAAAACTACACATGCTGTTTTGTAACATAAGTGTTTCATTCCACCATATATATCTCTTCATGACTTTTAATACTTGTGAATGTTTTTCTACTGTTATTGATGTTGAGGTACACTTACCTTTCGGGTGCTTGTCCCCTTATCTCAATCCCATTTCAGCCACTCACTCCAGGTCACCTTAGAATTTGTCATTGCCAGTAATTTCAACCTGTTCAAATCAGAATTTCAAGCTTACTCTTCTCTAATTCTTACCTCCTCTCTTTCAGCCCACTCCTGCTGGTAACCTGTCTCTGACAATTTTTTGAGGGTACAGGGGTGGGTACTGGGGATTGAACCCAGAGAAGCTCTACCACTATGCTACATCCCCAGAACTTTTTAAATTTTTATTTTGACTCAAGGTCTTGCTAAATTGCCCTGACTGGCCTCAAACTTGCGATTCTCCTTGCCTCAGCCCGAGTCACAGATATATGCCACCTCTCCCTGCCTCTGACAAATTTTTAGTGCCACCTAGACCTCCAAGTACTTTTTCCTTGTTCATCAGTTCCTCAGCTGGCTTAGGGCCCATGGGTCATTCACTGTAATCATTGCTTGTATATGAGTTTGATTTCTTTTTCCCTTTTCTACTTACTCTCCTGAAAGATCATACCTGGAGGGTTTCACGTTTCTGGCATAAGTAAAGGTATGGAGTAGATAGTCTCTTAAAATTCAAGACCACTTTCTTCACATGGGTCTCCCAGTAATGTCTCTAAGGGGGGATCTCTCAAGTCCTTTCCCTCACACCTCAAACACTCCCTTTTCTCTCCTAATGTCTTTTTCTTACCACTTTATTGAATAAGTAGACATAATACAGAAGAGGCACACACTTACAACACCAAATCTACCAAACGACCTGCATCTCTACCTACATAATCTGACTTCCTCCTATTTCAAAATATCAATAAATCCTGCTTATAGTGAAGGACAACCTCTCTACTAAGACAGCAGATCTGACCTCTTCAGGCTTACTCTAGGGCTTTACTCTTCCATGTATCCTTTCTGTGTCCTGAATAATTAATTTTACCTGCTGTATTGGATCATCGTCATTCCCATTATCTGTTATCTCAAAACAAAAACAAAATCCTCCCTCAATCCTAAGAGATTTAACTACATATTCTGTATTTCTTTCTCTTTTAAAATTAACTATAAAAGGGCTGGAGTTGTGGCTCTGCTGTATAGTGCTCGCCTAGCACATGTGAGGGCCTGGGTTCAATCCTCAGCACCACATAAAAATAAATAAGTAAATAAAATAAAGATATTTAAAAAGTTAAATATAAAATATGTAATATGTGCAAAAGCACACGACTGAAACATGTTTCAAAATAAACACAGTATCCTGTCTCCAAATAAATAATAAATAAAAAGGACTGGGGATGTGTTTCAGTGTCTAAGGGCCCCAGAATTCAATTCCTGGTACAAAAAAATTAAATTAAATTAAATAAGCACAGTATGCCTATGTTGCTCTAGTGATAAAAAAAAACCAAAACCTAATATATAAGAAAACTCTTTCCCTTGATTTCATCATCCACATTTGTCTCCCATGGAATGAGAAGTTCATTCAGTTGAAAATATGCCCATTTCAAACTATCTGCTACACAGTTGAGTCAAACTGGGCCTACCAATAGGAATACACTGCTGAGCTGCACTCTTTTTTTTTTCTCTCTTTAATTTTTTAAATGTTTTTAAATACACAACAGCAGAATGCATGACAATTCTTATTACACATATAGAGCACAATTTTTCTTATCTCTGTGTAGAAAGTATGTTCACACCAATTCATGCTTTTATACATGTACTTTTTTTTGCATTGCAATTGTTACTACACATATATACCACAATTTTTCATATCTCTGTATATAAAGTATGATGACACCCAATTTGAGTCTTCAAACATGTACTTTGGATAATGATATCCATCACATTCTACCATCCTTGCTAATCCCCTGCCCCCTCTCTTTTCCTCCCACCCCTCTTCCCTCTCTAGAATTCATCTGTACTTTGTTCTCTAATTTTTGTGTTTTATTTTTTGCTGTTGCTTTCCTTGTTTTTTGCTTCCTAGTAACTGTTAGAATATGCAATTCTCAGTATAGGTGACTCAGACCATGTCAAATAAAGCATTTCCATTATGGTATCATTTATGGTAATTTAGCAATGTTTGACTTTTGCTCCCAGTGCTTTGAATTCCGGTTCTCACGATTCTAACTCACATTTCCCATGTTATCCTATTTGGGTTGTGGATAGCTTGTTGATTTTTCACTCTGGGTGCTTCTCTTGGTTTTGGTATCTTTTGGTGCTCTTTTTTCTTCCTCTTTGTGGAAATCAGTTGCATTCTAGCAGCCTATTTGTCCTTTCTACTAATGCAATAGCAAATCTTTTAAGGTTTCTCAGAATTCTCCTGTCAGATCTGCCTTTTCCCCACCTCTTAAAGCTTTTAATCTTTTTTTTTTTTTTTTTTAAAGAGAGAGTGAGAGAGAGGGAGAAAGAGAGAGAATTTAAATATTTATTTTTTTTAGTTTTTGGCGGACACAACATCTTTTTTGTATGTGGTGCTGAGGATTGAACCCAGGCCCCACACATGCCAGGCGAGCGTGCTACCGCTTGAGCCACATCCCCAGCCCTTAATCTTTGATTAAGTAAATATGTGCTCAGGAACTTATGTGAGTCTCATAAACATTTATATGAGGCTGAGTTGGTTAACTGATGCCAGCAATTCATTAACTTACTGCCTCTTCATGTCCTCACTTCCCTCCTAACCGTTTAAATACCACAGTCTGTGCACGCTACCCACCTGTCATCAGTTAGTGTCAAAATATGTAAATTAACTCATACAATTTTCAGGTAACCATGGGAACCATCTGCAAACCATGCTTAGTTAAACCTCAGGCAACATAAGTAAATATTTTACGTGTATATGTCAGCTGGAAGATATGTTGGAAAGTCATCTAATCTCACCGTCTTTTCTCTGTGTAAACTTAAACTTAGACTCCCAGTAAAAACATGGCATTTTATGTAAGTGAAGATTGGTGGAAGGAAGTTGAAAACTGAAAAAAGCACTACACGTTTTGGATTTATGTGAGTGAATTTGTGTGAATGAACCAGCGTACAAATGAATGACTAGATCCAGCCTTGACTGACAACTGTGCAGGGACAATCGACTTCTTTTTAATCTTAACTTCAAGTTTTTTCCACAAATAGGCCATCACCTAACTGGAAACAGGATAAATTAAGCAGTTACATCATCTTTAACAGCAGCACTATGAAAGGTTTTGCAAAGATGGCAAAAGTATTCACAACGTTCAATGTTGAAATTTTCACTGGGCTAACAAGTTCTAGTTATATATTATCCAAACACGGCAAGAGGAGGAGACTCCCCATTTTTTGGCAGTAGATCAAAATAAATAAAACTGGAGAAAGCTATCTAATGATAGATAAGGATTTTATGTGTAAGAACAAAAAGGTGACTGAAAACATTAGAGGAATTTAAATCCATATTTTTTAATTTGTGTTTGTTTTTTAATTTCTAAAATTCACATAGTACAAATCTACCTAAGATCTCAAGAGGGATATAAGATCTCAAGATTTCCAAAAGGTAAAAGTTATTTTATTTATAAGCATTTATTTTGAATGCACACTAGGTAGATTATTTATTTATTTATTCATTTATTTTAGTTGTTGATAGACCTTTATTTTATTTATTTATATGCAGTGCTGAGAATCAAACCCATTTCCTCACACATGCCAGGAAAGTGCACTAGCACTTAGCCCCAGCCCCAGCCCCAGCCCTAGATTTTTATTTATTATAAGAAAGTTATGGATATTTATTTATTTTGAATTTGTTCACATATGGTCTAATTGTGTGCATTATGTTTCAAATGTTGTATTTTCTGGAAAATGGCAAAAAAAATCTATAATTTAGTATTGGCAAGAACTTCCTGGAATTTTTCAGCTTCGCAGAGCAATTTCCTAAGACTTTGCCTATAATAATTAATAGAGGAAAACATACATAAGCAAGTATCTCAGGTTTTTGTGTCATGGAGGTATTCATATCAAAATCGTCTCCTCTGTCACCTGCATCAAAAGACTTTTACTGTTTCCAGAAACAATAGACAGTTATTTTTACTTAGTAGGCAATCAAAATTTTTTTCCTCTTGTATTTTTTCTATCACTCAGCTAATCTTCATGTCTCTATTCACTACCAAAATTTTGGAATTAAATTTCAGGACTAAAGCATAAATTCTACTTTGTGGAATGAAATTGGCCAAACTATCGTGTGTGTGTGTACGTAACACAGCGAATTTCACCTTTATGTATATCTATAAAGCACTAATTAAAAAAAAAACTATAAACAAACAGAAGAAGACCAGTAGAATAGTGGAAAGGGATAGTGGGAGGGAGGAGGAGAGGGAAAGGGGAAGTGCTGGGACTGATTGGAGCAAATTATATTCCATGTTAAATGAACCCCAATATTATGGATAACTACAATGCACTAAAAAAGGAAGGAAGGGAGAGAGGGAGGGAGCAGACATTCCACTGCGGCTCACTGACAACTTTCTTAAAGTCAGCTACTCTAAAACCCCTTCTCTTCCAGTTTCCCACAAAGCTTCCGTGCACTAGTGGAATGATTAAGTTGATTTCTCATAGACAGGTCTTATTTATATAAGCAATTATAATACTTCATTCGTAATATGTTCTACCCCACAACAAAGTCAAATGCAAAGGTACTATAGTTTTATAAGATGTTACCGCTGAGTGGAACTGTGTAAAGGGTGTATATGGGATCCCTCTTATAACTGCAGATGAATCTACAATTATTTCAAAATAAAAGGTTTCATTAAAAATTATAATATCCTTATTTTCCCTATATCCCTTCCTTTCTAAATTATCCCCCTAAATACATGTATAAAATTTTATATGTAAATATAAAAATTTTTTCTTATCCTTTACCTTGTTTATTCTTCCAAATTTTCAAATCAATTCTCTTTTCATCGGAATTCTGGGGATATAAAGATAAAATTGTAGGAAAATTGAAGGAAAAAATTTATAATGTATAAGAATCTCCTGTTTACCTTGACTATTTCATGATCTCATTAGAATACCAGAAATCCTTCTAGATTGCCGAACAAGCTGAGGGAGAAAGCCAACTAAGTCCCTCTCACCACCTCCATCTCCTATTCCCACTGTGGAGTCCAGCAGTTCCTGAAGTCAAACTCCTCAGTCACAGGGCCTTTCAGGTTTAAGGGAACACACAGGTCTAAGTCAGGACGATATTGTCAAAATAAAAGATGCCCAGAAAGCCAGAAAAAAACATCAATGGGAATTTGGTCACTAAATTAAAAAAATAAATTCAAAGCAATTCCAGCTAACTAAAATTGAGGTATTAGAGCAATGATTCAAAAGATATACAGTGAATTTCTGATTCTTTTTTTATAGTAGTTTTTCTGAGCCAATGTACTGACTTTAAAATTTTAAACTCTTGCTGCAAGTCTGCTTTACATGTTGATGCGAATATTCTTCAGTCCTTTAGAAATACTGATTTCCATGCTGAGTGTCATTGCATCACAATGAATAATCCTGAAATCTATATGACCAGTTTAGAACTCTACATTTTTTAAATCATAAATTTCATTTTCTCCCTTTATGTGGAATCCTAGAGTTTATTACATTATCTGGACCATTGTTCTTTCATTATAAGGTTAGATACTTAAATTCATGTTAAAAAGGTAAAAACAAAATCCCAAAGAAGTTTTCTTTACTTTTAAAAAAAAATTTATGTAGTGGAGTTTATTATTCTGTGACTTTAGTATAAACTGTTTCAAATAATTTATATATATAAATTTGTTTAAAATATAAATGAAGTAGAATACATTTTGACACATTATACATTCTTCTGGTTGTACATGAAGTAGAATCACACTGATCATGTAATCATATATATATATATTTACAATTCATGCTACCATCCTTTCTACACCCATGCCCCTCCCTTCCTATCACTCCCCAGTGCCTAATCCAAAGCACCTCTATTTTTCCCTAGTCCCCCTATTGTGAATAAGCACCCACATATCAGAGAAAACATTCAGCCTTTGGTTTTATGGGATTGGCTTATTTTGCTTAGTGTGATATTCTCCAGCTCCATCCATTTACCTACAAATGGCATCATTTCATTCTTTTTTAAGGCTGAGTAATATTCCACTGTGTATGTATACCACAATTTATTTATCCATTCATTTGTTGAAGGGCATCTAGGTTGGTTCAATAGTTTGGCTACTGTGAATTGAACTTCTATAAACATTGATGTAGCTGCATCACTGTAATATGCTGATTTTAAGTCCTTTGGTATAAACTGAGGAGTGGAATACCTGGGTCAAATAGTGGTTCCAGTCCAAGTTTTCCCAAGGAATCTCCGTACTGCTTTCCATAATGGTTGCACCAATTTGCAGTGCCACCAGCAATGTATGAGTGTACCTTTCCCCCAACATCTTCGCTGACATTTATTGTTCCTTGTATTCTTGATAATTGCCATTCTGACTGGAATGAGATGAAATCTTATTTTTGGTTTGCATTTCTCTAATTGCTAGAGATGTTGAACATTTTTCATGTATTTGTTGATCATATTTCTCCTTCTTTGTTTAGTTTCTTAGTTCATTTAGTGATTGGGATATTAGCTTATTTGGTGATGAGTTTTTTCTTTTAGTTCTTTGTATATACCTGGAGATTAGTGCTCTATCTAAGGGGCATGTGGTAAAGATGTTCTCCCATTCTGTAGGCTCTCCACATTTTGATTTTTCCTTTGCTGAGAAGAAGCTTTTTGGTTTGAATCCATTCCACGAACCTCAATGAAGTTTTCCTTACTTTTAAATAACTTTGCTAGTAAGGGAAGTTCCTGTGTATTAGAGAAGATTATTGCTGTGAGATATCAAACTCAAAAATCATACAAGTAAGCGTTGCTGCTGACCGCAAGGTGCCTGCACTGAGACGTGTCCAACTGGCCTCTCCTGGGTCCTGACACTGAGTCATGGAGCTTCCCTCACTTCCCCATTTTCCCCAGGAGGGATGTTTCAGTGTCATCATCCTGGAAGACACAGGCTTAGTTTGCTGTCAGATCAAGTCCAGAGTCAGTTGAGTGTGAAACTGATATATCTATATTCTACTATGTGAAACTTCTTTTTATGGGAAGGAAATCCCTTATCTCTTCTTGTTCAGAAAACCTCAGCCTACGAAAATGAGGGAATTTTTTTTTTTCTTTTATTATAGCTTTCTGACAGGAACCCTCCTCCCCGTTGTTACATTTATAAGCATCTCCTAAACTTCATTTCAGGAAAGCTTCAGTTTTCTCTAATTATTATAATCTTCATACAGATCTGAACTTTCTGTGCTGAGTAAGAAGATAAATGAAGGTATTTCCCAGTTCAGGGCTAAGGCTAGAATGTTCAGAATTGAAAAAGAGAGATATGACATGCAGATGTGTTTGAATATCCGGGAGTGTGGTCCCTTGCACCTGATACAATGGTCTTGCGCTCATCACTTCGCCTTTCTGAACTGAGATGCATAATCTATTTTAATATGCTTGTACTTGTGAAGGATAAGCGACAATGTTTCAGTGTCTGTGGTTATTACAATGATGTCAGAAACTTCCCTAATGAAATGCAGGCAAAGTTGAGGCAGCTTTACTAGGGCATAGATTAATGGAGCCGTGTATATCAGTACAGGGTTCTAATCCTGGTCTCCAATGAATAACTCTTGACTAGGAACAGATAAACTTTAATGTATAATTTTCTAAAAAGAATAATAGTGGATCAGAAAGGAAGCACAAATTGGGGAAGAAAATATTTATTGATAAGAATCTATTTAAAGCACTTTAAACACATACAAAGCTGATGATTACATGAGCTAATTAATTAATTAATTAGTTAAAGGTCATTTGGAGTATGCAGAGACCAATGAAACACTTTCCTTACCATTAAAAAGTCAAGAACTAAATAAAATAAAATAAAAAAGTCAAGAACTCCTAGTTAGAAGTGATAAGCCTCTTATAGCTATAAAAAGATAACTTGTAGTGCAAAGTAGTCATTGGTAAGTGCAACTAATAAGGGCAATTGGAGTTCAGAGAAGGGACAGATCACTTGCAGACAGATTAACTGGGTAATATTTCATGGAGAACGTAATACTTTAGTTGAATATGCAAATTAAAAGGTTAAATGTTTGTCAAATGTGTACTGCAAGCAAGGCCTGCTGCTGAGTTCTGCTTGGGAATCAAGGAAATTTATTTCCTAGTCCTGCCCTGGAAGAGTTTATAATCTGGTCAAGAAAATGACTCATAAACACATAGAAGCACAAATAACAATTAACAATTTATTTCAAGAGGATATTAGAAGTGATCATGACAGAAGGCAGTTCACGATTAGTTAGGCTAATTAGATATGCAGCAAGTAATTGCTTTAGACATTAGCAGAAGCAGGCAGCCACTTCCATGACCTGTCAGCAGCACTTGGTAGGAACACTCCCATTTTCTGACTTTCAGTACTCCAGGTTCTGCTGGCTCCCCGACCCATTCTAAGTGCCCCTTTTCTACCTCCTTCACTGATGGATCCTCTTCTCTCTGAAAACTGACGTGGTTCAGGGCTTAGGCCGTGGCCTTCTTTCGTTTCATTTACTTTGTTGGGTCTCTGATCTGGGTCCATGGCTTTACGTCTGCATGCTGATGATTGGCACATTGTTAACTGCAGCCTAGATGTTTCCCCTGCTTACCTAACTTCCCACTCAAATCTCTACTTGGTTGACTGCAAGGGACCTCAAATTGAACATGTTCAAAATGGAGCTTCTCATCTTTTCTTTAAAATTTATTCCCTGCTTCAGTGTGAAAATGTATCCTAAAGGTCATACGTTAGAAACTGAACCCTCAGTGCCATAGTTTTGGAAAGTGTGGCCTAATGAGAGGTGATCAGTGCTTGGATCATGATGGAAGTAATGCTTTTATGGTGGGAGTGTGTTAGTTGTTATGAGAGCGGGTTTATAATAAAAGAGGTTTGGCCCTCTCTTGGGATGACACAAGAATGCTCTGGCTAGATGTAAGCCCCTCAACCCTGGACCTTTCACATTCCAGAACTGTAATAAAGAAATCTCTGTTATTTATCCATTATCCAGTCTCAGGTATTATGATATAGCAACACAAAATGGACTAAAACACTCCCCATACAGTGTATCTCATGTCAGTCAACGGCAGCTCCATTCTTCTAGTTGCTCAGTCAAAAAATCCTGGAATAATAAACAGGTCCTCCATCAAATGGTACAAGTTCTGCTTTTAAGTTGTCCAGAATTAGACCATGTCTCCCATGTCTCTCTCTCTCTCTCTCTTTTTTTTTTTTTTTTTTTTGTGGTGCTGAGGATTGAACCCAGGGTCTTGTGCATGCAAGGCAAGCACTTTACCAATTGAGCTATGTCCCTAGCCTGATGTTTCACTTCTTTATTACTTTCATCCTTCCATGACCACCTAGAGCCTTAAAATTACCTTGTAACACATCTTTCTTCTCTGCCCTTATCTTAACCAAGCGGCCAGAGTGATGTTTTAAAATATCAGACAGATCATGTCGCTCAGTTACTCACAGCTCATCTCTGACCCCATCTATCGCTCCCTTCTGGCCTCTCCACTGTTCCATCCACGAGCCTTCCTGCATTAAAGTGCTTTGCTCTTGCTGTTTTCTTTTTCTTGAATGCTCTTCCCCAAGATGACTTCATGGCTTATTGACTTAAAAAAAATCAATGACTGGACTAACTTCAGGCTGGATGGGTAGTCAAGGAAGTTCTGGAAAAAGAATGTATCTGTCCTGAGAAGGCACATCATGGGCAAAGGCAGGGTCAGCAGAGTAGCCCCATGGGGAGACCACAAGAGCAAAGTTCTAGGTTAGGCAAGTTTGAAAACAATTTGTTTGTTGGAGTAGATAATTCTTATAAAAATAAAAATAATGGAAGAAAGATAAGACAGGTCTTGGTCTTACCAAACTGCCAGGCTGAAGAACTTGAGGTATTTTCTGTAGGTAACTGGGAGGATAAATATTTTAAAACAGAAGGATTTATAATTGTGTTTTAAATTAGACTTAGTTTTTATGAAGACAAATCTGTAAGTATCAGGTAAACAGATTAGGGATTAGGGGGAATGAAGATGAGTTTAAAAGCCTTTTCAGAGACACAAAGTGGAGCCTGACAGAGTTTTAGGGACTGACCAAAAAGAGGCTAACGGAATGTTGTAGATAGTGTGATTCATCTATCAATATCAGAGGCAGGGGCAACAGAGGAGAGCCTGTGTTGACTTTAGAATTTGGAGTCTGCAATCTGGTAGTACAGGTAATACATGGCGACTCAAACATCTGCCCCCACTCAGGGCTCAGACTTGTTTCCATCATTCTGAGTGTACTCAGCAAAATCAGGCAGCTGAATTTTAAGCCTCTTCTAGAACTCAGGCAAATTAAAAACTGTGGGCTGGAGTACCTTTAGGTTAGATTATGACAGGCTTTTTGGAGGAGATGTTCCCTGACTATTGAGGGAACACTCCAAGTTAGCCCATCAAAACAGACTTAATGGCCTTGGGTGTTAATTAAATTCTAGAATGCTCATGTCAGACAGCCTTACTCCTTTGACTCTATGATCCACAATTATGTGATTAACAAACATGTAGTTGCCCAAAAGAGGGAAGTGAGAAGTTATTAAGATGTTTCAGTGACTGGCTCTGCTTCCCCAAATTAAATCTCATAACTGCTTCTTTTTTTCCTGTGTGACACTCAGGATTCAGAGTAATATGAGGAGCACATGTAAACTCTCTAGTGGGAAAATCCTGCCTGGTTCTGGATGAACACACTGGGAGGTCCATTTTTACAAATCAATGAACATTTGGAACATTCTTGTCTGGTTTGGAGGGCAGCCTGTTTCAGCTAGCAGTTTGGTTAAAATTCATTCCATAGTCTTCTTTCTAATAAAAACAATAGCTAAAATCTATTGGATTCTTATTATGTACTGCCTCTATTCTAAACATCTTATCTATATTAGTTCATATATTCCTCCCAACAACCCATGAAATAGGTGTCTCTATAAATGAGAAATTCTTGGTGCTTGGCAGTTAAGTAATTTACCCAAATGTGGCAGAATAAGATTAAAAATTAAGAAGCCAGACTCCAAAGCCTGAGGCTTAATCATGATGCCTTGTAGTGTGGTGAAACCCACATGAGTACTTAGCCTAACAACCATTCACTTACCTTTTTTATCTTCGGTAATCTTTCTCACTGTATCTTTATAGCAAAGGCGCTAAATGCTAAACACTAGAGAAACTGAGATGTGTACAACACAGCAGCTAGTGTTCACACTTTATAGTCAAGTGGGAGAGCCAGACATGCACATGAATAATTTCACAATATTGTGATCGACTACATTGATAGAGATACATGCTGGTTGTGGGGGCAGAGACCTTACTTAGCCTTGTGTACATGATTATGACAGGCTTTTTGGAGGAGATGTTCCCTGACTATTGAGGGAACACTCCAAGTTAGCCCATCAAAACAGAGACTTAATGGCCTGGGGTGTTAATTAAATTCTAGAATGTTCATGACAGACAGTCTTACTCCTTTTGGCTCTATGAACCACAACTATGTGATTTGGGTCAAATGTTTTTAACTTCTCTGAGCTTTGATTCTTCATTGGAAGAAGTAGATATAACAGTATTTTGTAAGGAATGAATGGAATAAAAGATAAGAAATACAGCAGAATTCTTGAAATATGATTGAAACCTGTGTGCTGAACAAAGATGACTTGAGGTTCAATCAAAAGGTAATTTTATATTTATCTCTCACCAAATCTTTGAAGTGCACACAGTGCAAAATCCTGCCTCAGAAATTAGAAAGCCAGTCCCAGATATTACTTTGAGCTGTGACTTGAACACTGACTGTCCCTCAGACCAGGCCTTCTCTTCCTGGAAACTGAAGGGGAAGAGGGAAGTATGGGTGGCTTCCTCCCAATTTGTCCTCCTGGTGCTACAGCTAGCTTATTAACCAGCTTCTGATCCCATGGGAGGATGGGAACGGAGAGATAAGAAAGGGGAAAGGTCTACCTGAACGGGTGCCATTATAGACTGCACTTGATCTCAGCCAAAAGACCAAGGAGCGAGGCATCATAGACTGGCTTCACATTCTTTGGACCTGCCAGATGTAATAATGTGCTCCCTTATACGTGTTCTCCTGACCTCTTTCTGCAAATTTCCATTCTGAGGGTGGAAGCTCTGTCCTGAAGATGACTTGACTGCATCTCTTTCCTCAGTCCTCAGGCATCCAGAAGGTACCTCCCAGCTCTTCCCTTTTAGTCCTGTAGGCCATATCTCAGATGAGCTCACTACTGCTCATTCCCTCACAGGGTCCACGTCCCATCCCTGTAGCCCTTGCCTTGAAAACGTGTCAGAGTATGCATTCAACCCAACTGAGCCAGCTCCTTTCTACCACCACTGCCTCTTTTAGATTTCTCAGGCTTGTGGCCGACACAAGTGATTCTGAAACAGTCCAATGACATCTCCTAAGTTTTGTATTTGGCAAACCATATCAATTTGGTATTTGACAGCTGAGGAATCAATGCCTCAGTTGAGCAGGAAATGTGTGATTTTTACCTTCTATTATGTTTACTATCATTGGATTCTGAGAAGACCACCTGGGAAAGGAAATATCACATGGACCAGCCTGAGATCAGTTCCTGGAGTGCCAAGTTCACAGAAAAGCAGAAAATGTAAGCAAAGACAAGACCACACAGAGTTCCTATACCAGGAGCCCGGAAATCCACTGAATGTTTTAAATGGTCATGACTCACCTCCAGAGAGTGATCACAGTGCTCAAATATGTGAGATTCCCTGCAGGAGAGTGTGTGGGAATGCTAGTGACTAAATGGCCAATCCTGGAAACTCCAGAACTTACAGTCTTTAAGATATTTGCTCTCACCAAGTTACCATCTCTCACCTGCCCACCACATCTTTTTTTCAAATTCATTCATACTCTTCTTTTCTTACTTCGTCAATCTCTTAAGGAAATTTTTCTTTTACTTTTTAAAATTTTACAAAATCTTTTTCTAACTTTTCAAAATTATTTGTAATGAGTCCAGGACTCCTGTAGTCTTTGCTAGTATTATTGGAAATTAGAACTTTGTTACTCTATTACTATATGTGGGAGGAAAAGTAGTGTTGAGCTAAATCACTCTTCATATCAGAGAGTAGGCCTAAAGATAGTAGGTCTGAAGAATATCTTGAAAATATTAAGAGTACTGTTATAAGCTCTCCATTTGAGTATATGTGCAGAAGACCACACACACACATACACACACACACACACACACACACTCGAGAGTACTCAGGTGATCAAGCACAGAATGTTTCCTTTGTTCATCATGACCAGCCAGAAGCCTTTACAAATAATTTTTGGCTAACTTGGGGCATACATAATGTGTGTATTTTTCTTATAATTTCCAATTTATTTTATTTTATATTTTAACCATATAACCTCAGTGTTTTTTCAACACTTTTGTTTTCAGAATTTCTGAAAGGATCACAAAAATGTACTGGCCCTTCAGATCAGAAGGGTTATTCCTAGCAGTACTGTATAGTCTCTGAGCATTTTATATTAGCATTTCATAATTCAATTCAAAATTCAAAATAGGAAACGATGGCAAACCTGCAGACCAAATAACCATTCCAAATCACCACCAACTAAGTTTTTTTTTTTTTTTTTCCTAAGAGCAATAAAGGCAGAAAGGGACCTGTCAACCACCTACTTTTCATCCAGGAATATCAGTGCAAGGATCTTACTTTTCAATTATTAGTCTGAACAAGCCGGGATGGACTTCAAAACTCAGGGAATTCTCGAGTTTGACCAGTCTCTGTTCTGGCCTTTCTTCACCTCCATTGACTCTTCTCTTCTACACATACTTCCTTTCAGGGCAACAACCCTTCTTTCTGCAAAGGAGCTGACATCTCTGAACTGGTGTAGGTTTGTTTACACTATTATCTTCTGGCCTGGAATGTTTCTGAGCAGTTATCTGGTAACTTGGCTATTTAACTGCAAGATTGGTTAAAAAAAAAACTCTCTGTCTAGCTGTGATATTGATTCAACTTGTAGTTTGACTTTAATTATCCAGTTTGGAATCTAGTTTCACAGTAGGAAGTGTCACACATACAAATCTGCAGTTTTGAGAAACCTGATGAAATAATGGCTAGTTTACCCCGAAAAGCGTTGTAATCTAGAAGCCAACTGTCTCAGTAAATGCCATGGTAATTAGATAATTATCTAAGCCCAGTGGTTGCCAGGGCTTTCTGCCAACATCCTCTTTTTCTTCTTGCTGCAATTTCTGCCTCCCAAGCATTCCCCTTCTCAGTTTCTACACTAAAAAATAAAACAAGGTCTAGTTTTTTCCTCTCTGAAGGTCCCTATTGGGTCTCTGCTTCTTAAGTGTATATTTTATAAATCTCCAGCTTTCTTCCTCCTTACTTGTTACAGTCTCCTTATCATTGGGCTTTGACAGTTTCTGCATTATTAATGGAGTGACCTAATTTAGGGAATACACCCAGGTCTCACCACAATGTTGTGCATGGAGCTGTGGTATAAAAGAATAGATAGGACCAAGGTTTTGTCCAACCACTTCAAATCATGTCCACAGTGAATTTTCCCTATTGAATTATAATATTCATCACCAGAGTAAGTGCAGAGAGTCCAGACTGGGTCCTATTTGGATCTGCATTTATTACCAATCCACCCCAAAATAGAAAATTTTAACTCTTTTCTAGAAACAATTTCCAGAGGAGCATTTGATTCTTGGTAATTGCCATGTTCCTCAAAAGCAATGCTGCTTATTTATTTCTGTCTTCTATAATTATTTTATAAAAGTCATGTATATATAGTAGAGATTTTAAGTGTTGTGATTTTGGTCATGAAATTAGGGGCTTTTAAAATGTATTTCCAAAATAAGGCTAGTAATATCCAGCTAAGGGTTTTTAATCCACTGGTTGTTAGAAGAAAACAATGTTTATGAATTGCCCAAACTTGTTTAAATTCTTAAAAATATTAATAACTTTAGCTCAATCATTATACTTATGAAATTATCATAAAGAAATAATCAAGGAACTAGCTGTTTGTAATAATATAAAAGGCAATCTGTTTAGATTTCACAGATTTAGTGACTAGTTAAGAAGACCATATTTCCACATAATGTTCATATTAATAGTGGTGGAACTAAATTAATGTCATGAAAAGATGTGCGTGTTAAATTTAAAAAAATTTAAATTCTATTTGAAGTATGTAACATGCACATACTGGGTGGGGGAACAATCTGGAAGAATACACCTGGAAGTATCATCAGTACTTACCACTGTGTGAATTATGGGTGATTGCATTTTCTTTTTTACTCTCTTGTATCTATCCATCCTCGATTTTCTACAATGAACAGGAACTGCTCTTATGATAGTAGTTGAATTTTTTTAGAGTTTGTTCCCAGACTTCAATGTTCATTTTTAAAGGTATTAGTGTTTGGAGTTTGCTTGACACCTAAGGATGTTTGATTATTCCTCCCTGTAAGTTGATTTAAGCTGAGTCACCCAGTCAACTGTTTATTGTTAAACGGAAAACCATAAACAGGATCTTGTCAAGTGTAAGCTAAGGATGAGGATTGGCTCTGTCAGCAAATTTGCCAGGTACACTAATTGGCCAAACTAAGAACTGAAATTTGTACACAAAATCAAGTGGGAAACTATAATATATTCACTTATTATGATAGTTTGAACAAGCAAATTAGGTCATTTTGATTATTTAAAGCTACTTTAGATCTTTGCCTATTATGCAGAGCTCTGTGAAATGGTCATATTTTTTAAAAGATTTATTAATGGTTCCCACAAAAGTAAATAGATTATTTAAATTGTAGAAATTCAATTCAGTTCAAATTGTCAAATTTTATTAATTACGTACATGCCTAGGATTCTATTAGATACCATAGGATATCAAAATAAATCATATAGATGAACTCACAATTCTAATAGAGAGAAAGATGAATTAGTAAGTATCCCTTATGTATGTTATATAAATAATATATATCATATGATATATATTATATATATAATTTTATTTTGTGGTGCTGGGGATTGAACCCAGGGCCTTGTGCATGTGAGGCAAGCACTCTACCAACTGAGCTATATCCCCAGTCCCTATAAAATGGAGTTCAATAAAAGCAGTGAATAACACAGAACAAGACTTTTGTAAGAGCAAAGGAAACAATCAACAGTTAAGAGGCACCCTACAAAATGAAAAAAAAATTACAAATTGTCCATTTGACAAGAGATTAATGTCCAGAATATGTAAGCAATTTAAAAATCAAATAATCCAATTGTAAAATGGGCAAAGGATATGAGTAAATATTTCTCAAAAGAAGAAATTCAAATAGCCAGCAAATTTATAAAAAAATACCCAACTTTATCAGCCATCAGAGAAATGCAAATCAAAATCACAATGAGATGTCCTCTCACCCTAGTTAGAATAGTCATTATCAAAAAGACAAAAAACACCAACTGTTGGTAAGAATAAGGCAGTGAAAGAGAACTCTCTTACAGTTTTGGTGAAAATATAAATTAGTACAGCCAGTATGGAGAACAATATGAAAGCTCCACAAGAAATTAAAAATTGATCTGTTAAATGATGCAGCTATCCCACTTCTGGGTATATATCCAAAGGAAAGGAGAGCAGCATATCAAACAGACACTTGCACACCTATGTCTGTTGCCACACTTTTCACAAAGCTAGGATGTAGAATCAATCTAGATGCCTATCAGTGGAGGAATGGTATAAAGAAAATGTAATACACACAAACACACACAATGGAAAATTTTCAGTTATAAAATAATGCGATCCCATCATTTGCAGAAAAATGAATGAAACTGGAAGACTTTATGTTAAGTAAAACAAGACATAGAAAGACAAATTCTGCATGTTTTCTCATATGTGGATGTTTAAAAAGGTGTTGATTGAATAAAAGTGTTTACTAGAGTAAATGAACGAAAGGAGTAATGGAAGGTTGGTTAATGAGTACCTAGACACAGATAGAAGTAATAAGTTCTAGGGTTCTACAGACAGTGGGGGCACTACAGTTCACAATACCCATTATATATTTTATGAGTAGCTAGAAGAAAGGAGTTCAAAGTCTCCAAGCACAAAGCAATGATAAGGAGGTGGATGTCAATTACCCCTATTTGGTATATACAGTATACCTGTATCGAAGTATTATACTGTGCTCCATGAATGTTCTAAAATACAAATTGTCACATATTGATCAAAAATTTTGAAAAAAAAATGCTTCAGGAGATGGAAATATTAACTATATTTCCTGAATTGTTCATTATGCATTGGATACAAACATCAAATTATTACATGGTACCACATAAATTTGTATAATTAAAATAATAATTTTAAAAGAGTTATGAATGGGTGGGAGAGGGAGCGTTTAATTCTAACAAAACAGCAGAAAATATTTCCTGGAAGAAGTAAGATTTTGGCTAGAATTTAAAGTGTATTAATCTTCTTTGGTTGTAGGTAACAAAATTCAAACTAGATTAAATTAAAAATGCAATTTATTGGCTTATGTAATATGAATGTTTTTCTCTAGGCAAGTCTAGATCCAGGGGCTTACTGCAATGTCATCAGGCTTAGCTTTCCTCTGTGTTCACTTTATAATAATCAAGTTCTACATAAAGATGACTACTGAAGACAAAAACTTACATACTGACTTGTTCTTTTGGACTCTTATAACTAAATGCTATAAACCAGATAGCTTAAACAACAGAAATTTATTTATCACCATCCTGCAAGCTTGGGAAGTCCAGGATTAAGGTGCCAGTAGATTCAATGTCTGGGGATGGGCCACTTCTAGGAAACTCTCTTTTAGCCATAACCTTACATGGCAAGAGGTGCAAAAGGTTTTTTCTCAGGTCTCTTTTATAAGGGTCATGAGAACTCTGCACCTACAACTTAATGACCACCCAAAGTCCCACCCACCCAGTACTATTGCCTTGTAGGGGGTAGGAGTGTGGGAGTAGGATTTTAACATATGAATTCAAGGCAGGGGTGGGCGGGGACACACAATCATTCAGAACACAGCACAGATTTAGGATTACAGCCCAGGCCCTATGTAACCTTTATTAAAAGTGAAGATTTTTATTGCTTCTGCCTGGGAATCTGCTCATCTTAGACTAATTACTAATTGGACAGTTCAGGATGCATGGATCAGTTAGCTAGGTCCCATGCCCACCTCTGTAGGGAATGGGGAAGAGAGCCAGGCACTGTGACTAAAATTCTGACAGAATCAGATAAAGATAAAAAGCCATGCCCCCCGCCCCCAAAAATGCAAAAGAAGGGACAAAGTTGGGCAAAACTCCTGGACAAACACTATTATTACCTGATTCCATTTCAGGTGGGTAGAATGTTTGAAAGTTACATAAAGGCAAAGCATTTTTGAGCTAACCAAAAACTTTAGGATGGGATATAAAAGTAGGAAAATTCAAGTAAGATTCTCATGGAGGACAAAATAATTTTGTACCAAGGATTATATCTTTAAATTAATGTAATTTTATGAGTATGTTTTCCCTTGCTTATACTTTTATATCCAGGAATTTTTGCACACATATTACTATAAAGTCGGTGATTCAAAAATTTACATTTTAATTGACAAGGAAAAATAGAATATATTTATAGTAGAACACATGATGTTTTGATATATGCATACATTGTGAAATTCATAAATCAAGCAATTTAGCTTATGTATTACCTCACCTATTTATCTTCTTTGTACTTGTAGTGAAAACACTTAAAATCTACTCTCAGCAATTTTCAAGTATACAATATATTAACTTCAGTTACTGTAATGTACAATAGATCTCTTGAATGTATTCCTCCTATCTAACTAAAATTTTGCTTTTTACCAACATTTCCTTGAAGGCTTCCAGGCTTCGGCATCTGGTAATTATCATTTTACTCTCTGTTTCTATAATTTGATTGCTTTATATTCCACATATAAGTGAGATTCATGCAGTATTTGTTTTCTGTATCTGGCTTATTTTACTTAAAATAATGTCTTCCAAGTTCATCAATGTTGTCAAAATAGCAGGATTTTCTTCTTTTTACAGGTTGAATAAAATTCTGTACCATGTTTTCTCTATTCATTCATCCAGATTGACAGTTAGGGTGACTACATATCTTGGCTATTGTGAATAATGCTACTATAAACATGAGAGTACAGATGTTTCTTTGACATTCTTATTTCAGTTTCTTTGGATATTGATTCAGTAGAGGAATTTAGATCATAGAGCGTTCTATTTTTAATTTTTGATAAATCTCCCTACCGTTCTCTACAATGGCTACACTAATTTACACTTTGACCTTCGAAGTACAAAGATATTCTTTTCATCACATCCTTGTCTTTTTGATAATAGAAATTCTAACAGGTGTGAAGTACTATTTTATTGTATTTTTAATTTGTGTTTTCCTGATGATTTATATTGAGCATTTTTTCATATTCTTATTGGACATGAATGTTTTCTTTTAAGAGTTATATACTCAGGTCTTTTGTCCATTTTCCTTACTGTGATATGGTATGGTTGAGCCCTTGTGTATTTTGGACATTAACCCCTATAGGAGGTAGGGTTTGCACATATATTCTTCCATTGCATAGATTGTCTCTTTACTGTGATGATTATTTTCTTTGTTGTGAAGAAGCTTTTTAGTTTGAGGTAATCTCATTTGTTGATTTTTACTTTTGTTGTCTATGCTTTTGGATCTAATATCAGTCAGGCACAGTGGTGCACACTTGTAATCAGAGTGGCTTGAGAAGCTGAGGCAGGAAGACCACAAGTTCAAAGCCAGACTCAGCAACTTGGCAAGGCTCTAAGCACTTAGCAAGACCCTGTATCAAAATGAAAAAATAAAAAGTGGCTGGGGATGTGGTTCAGTGATTAAGCACCTCTAGGTTCAACCTCTGGTACCAAAATATATATTTATGCATCAATACTCAGACCAATGTCACAGAGCTTTTCTCTGATTTTCCCCCAATGTTTTACCATTTTAGATCTTATGTATAAATTTTTAATCCATTTTGAGTTGATTTTTTGTATGTAGTGTTAGAAAAGGGTCCACTTTCACTCTTCTGCTTGTGGACAGCCAGTTTCCTCATCACAATTTATTAAGGAGATTGTCCTTTCCTCATTGTGTGTCCTTGGCACCTTCGCTGAAAATCAATGCAGCATAAGTGTGTGGATTTACTTCTGAGTTTTTATTTTGTTCCATTAATCTCTACATCTAGTTTTATGCCAGTGCCATACCGGTTTGAGTACTATAGCTTTATAGTAGTTTTCTATATCAAAATATTGATGAAAAAATTTGAAGTCATCTCAGAAAAATGGGAGGATATCAGGTGTTTTTGAACTGGGAAATAATCTTATTAAAATGTCCATATGACCCGAAGCAACCTACAGATTCAATGCAATTTATATCAAAAATTTGAAGACATTTTTCAAAGAGATAGAAAAAAAGTCCTAGAAATTTTATGGAAACTACAAAGACTTGGAAAAGCCAGAGCAATTCTAAGCAAAAGAACAAAGCTGGAGTCATCATGCCACCTAATTTTAAAATCTAGTCATTATTTAAATGTAATGAAAACTTGTCATTTGCAGTATATTTCATGATGAATACTTTCATAAAGCAACTAATTAAATTTTTAGTGTAAACACTGACCTTATTATTATTTTTTTTTTTTTGGTGAAGTCTGAATTACTATATATTAATTTGGCCTAGAATAGCGTATACTTTTACACTAAGTCCTTTTCAAAAACTAACTTTTAATCCACTTAAAATATAATTCAACTTTTAAGCTCTTAGAGCATTGCTTATTTCTAATAAATGATTAATAAATATATATGTGTGTGTTTCCTTGATTTATGTCGGTAATCATAAAATCATCTGTCAGTTTTAAAAGCCTATTTGGACCAGACATTTGTTTGTTCCTCAGAACAGCAGTGACTTGATATGAATTCATTTTATGATTCACAGAATCCCCATGGGCCCATGGTGATATGATTGAAACCAGGCCAATTGATGTTTTAATCCTTTCTGTCCTTCAGGAAGAAATGGAATTAAAACTTAAATTTTCGTTACTTAGTATTTTTTGCACTGAGCTAAGATTATAGATAGGATGTAGAATTTAGATTCATGCTAAATGGATTTATAATCCAAATTAGATATGCAGAATAGTGACCTTGGGTAATAAATTTGAGGAAATAACAACTTGGAAAGAAAATTAGCAACAAACCAAAACAGTTGAAATAGAGATGGCAAAGTAGTGCTGATAGTGGATTAAGGAATAGAACTAAAAGGTCAATTTCCTGTCCTAACTCTGTCGAGCTTCTTGCATAATTTTGAGTATTATACCTGTTTTGGCTTTGCATTAGTTTTCTTATCTTCAAACTGGTTCACATTCTCCAGAGAAGTTGGAGTAATGTGTGAAATAATAAATATGAAGCACTTCAAGTCCACAGAATAAAGTGTCCACGACAAAATGAAATAATAATAGGGATATATTATATAAACCACATTTAATCTTCTACCTTATAAAGTGAGTAAATTAGGGGATAAAATTTCACACTTGGAAGGAATCATTTTAGAAGTGACTTGAAGAAATAAAGAGCCAGTACATTTAAAACAAATCAATGTACAAAAACTTGATTCCTACACAAGTTTTGGAAAACGTATGGCCCTATGCAAAGTTATACCTTTGTGAATTTAATTACTACCCAGAAGGCAATTCTTTTAGTGTGTTAAATCAGTGGTAGGCAAAAATATGTGACTTCCGAACAATTGATAATAAATTATCATTAAACATTAAATTAAGGATTATCATTAAATTAAAATTCAAGCAAGTTATCATTAAATGACAATTTCATAAGTGGTAATTAACAAGAGTCACTACCATTATATGCCTTTAGATATTTTGTATAATTTTTAGATATACTTCCTAAAATAGAAACTGGAAGTGCTGAATATCCCTACATTTCAGGCAAAAGAAACACATGTGCTCTTTTCTTTGAAAGTGAATGTTTAGTTGAAGAAACATTTGGGGAGACAATGAAGTAAGAACCCTAAGAGTCAACAATGATCATAATATATTGATAATTATGCAGATACAGATAATTTTAGAATACTTAAAATAGTGAAAAAATACGTTTTTCCAAGCCAACATTGAAATAAATTGTTGCATACAGTCATATGGGTTTGGTTATAAATGAGACTGGGAGCTATCTTTGAGACAGGGTTGATGATAGCAAAGTGAGGAATTTTTCAAGATGGTTAAAAACCTGTGTTTAGCATGATCTAATTGCATGTTTTTAAAAGGTGGAATCTGAAGTCAGTCTTCTAATTTCAATGACAAAATATCCTTACCAAAATAATATGTGTCCAATATGAAGAGCAATAGATGGGCTAATGTCAAAAAAGGAATGGAAAAAAAAAAAAACCAACAGACTCCTTCTGTGAGAAATAGAAAGTTCGGTGGTCCATTTTCAGAATACAGTATTTAGCCATAAGAGTAAAATTGGGGTGTAAAGAAGTCAGCAATAGGGGAAATAGAACTGAATGGAAAGTTACAAGCAGTTAACTTACACAATAGCACCACAGCCTATGGATGCGGCAGATCCAAAGTCCACACGCCTGAACAGCCCCTTGGCAAACAGGAGGTGGGGTAATGGACCAATAGAGATAGGAATTGTCAGTTAAGAAATAGTACTTACATAAAGAAGTAAGATCTGTGTACATGTCAAAATTCACCCTCAGAAGAACTTCCCACCACAAGAGAACAAAGGGAGATGGGGAAAACTAAAGCTTTATTTCTTTAAATAACCCAATAGGATATAGTAAAGTCTAGTGACGTTTGGGAAGACTACGTATCCCATAGTACTGAGCCAATAAGGAATCAGGGAGGGGAGATGAATGTTTTAGCACTAGGGATAAAATGCTGATTGCAACCATTCTGAGGGCCCCTGACCACCAGGAAACCTGATCTTGCAAGATTGTCATTAAAGTTTCACTTTTTTTTTTTTTTTTTTTTTGCTGTACCTGTGTCTCAGAGCCCATTCTTTGGGTTTGGGTTAAGTGAGTGTGTTTCTCACAGGTAAGCATATTTCTCACACTTCCTCCCCTCAAACAGACCTAGCATACCTAAGAAAGTTATTCTGAAAGCATGGGAAAGAGATTGAAGTCGTTGGTCTTTAGCTCCAGTATTCCTCCAGGTCTTGATTTTATCTTATACATCTTGTTCCTAATTTCCCTTAGCTCATCAGCTCCTTTTCCTTAACCGAACTCCCCGATTATTGATGACTAAGTTGTTCACTGATGACCTCAGGAACAATACTTATTGGTAAGTATTATGGGTAAATAGTACCCACTCCTGTTCCCTGATGTGCCTGGTGGAGCCTGCACCAGTGCAGTAATGCCCTGGATAAGCACTATTTGACCATGGAAGGAGAGCTGACTCAAGGGATGAATTCTGAATCAGATCCACCAAAATCAGGCATATATCTCACCACACTGAGATGGCACAGGATAGTTGACTGTCCCACTACTAATCAGCTGCTACCTTTGACAGAGTCTGCCTTCTATTCCAATTCTCAGTAACTAGAAGATGCTCAGGAAATGTTTGATGAAAGAATGGATAAATTAATAATTATCCATTATTATAAGCACTGTCTATAAGATCTAGGAATATTACACTGATCGAAAGAATGGCTTTGAGGGTGTACATGAAATTACAAATATGATAAATCCTTAAATGGTATATGTTTGGTGAATATTTCCATTCACATTTATTTCTAAGGAAAAGAACCAGAAGCAATCCAGCCCATCTATTTTTCATCACTTTTAGAATATGTATGGTATAAAAATAGCTCTGAACATAGTTACTTGAAAAGGGTAAGATTTGTCTTCTGTTTTGAAAGTAGCAAAATATTCTAAATTTATACACACTGGTAAATATCTTCCTAAAGGGCATTAATTAAGAATACCAGTTAGGACTAAATTTTCTTCCCATTCTGGTTTTTATCAGACTATGTAGCTGTACTCTCAACTCTACATACTTAAAGACAAAAATAATAGACCACCATCTCAATTTCCAGAATGAAAAACTACACATCTATTCTAGAAATTCTGAATCCAAAATGTTTACAGAAATGGTTAATGGAGGTAGCATGTACTGGCAAATCTAATGCTTACTGTTTATAGGAGAAAGCATCCTACATAGAAGGCTTTTCTTTCCATCAGCTGGTACTCAATATTTGTGTTTCTTCAGATCGACAGGCTGGATGTGGAGAGTTTGTTTAGCAACATTGAATCTGTGCATCAGATATCAGCCAAGCTGCTGTCCTTGTTGGAAGAGGCCACAACTGATGTGGAACCAGCCACACAAGTAATCGGTATGTTTATTCTCTTCTCAGGTTCTATGATACAACAGGAAGTAATATTTTAATAACCTCACGGTACTTTGGTTTTATGTTGCTAACTCACAAAGCTTCCCAGGAGATATATAAATGCTAAATCCATCTTCAGGCTCATTGTAATTACACAAACTCTGTATTTATTTTCAAATGGGTTCAAATCCATTTGCTGAAGTCCCTCAGTAGCACTAAGCATACAATTTGCTTTTTAATTTCCAATCTTTCAACCTCTTTGCCTTCCAGATGTTCTTTCATTTTGTTTTATGGCTAACACTTACTTGATCCTTAAAGAATTAAATCTTTTAATAGCTTTACTGGTTTTAGCCACAATGTTTTCAAATCTTATGCTTATGAATTGATTGTTTTTTAAATAGTAAATCATTTACTTGGGAAGTTTATAAGATTTATAAAAAAAATTACACAGGTTTCTGTTTTTTCAATTCTTTTCCCTTTTATTCTCAAATAGTCTTAGATACAGTCATTTTCTTACTCTGGTAAAATCTTTAAAAACAACTACAAGCTCATGTGAATTTGAGACAGATTTTAATTCTTTCCCTTTCTTGGACATTCCTAAAAATTCCTTGAAGTTCTTGGTTTGTATATCTGAGACTAAGAATTCTTCTTAAAAAAACTAACGCTTTTCTATTTCATACATAATATACAATATAAACAATATACACTCAATAATTATAATATAAGTAATATAAAACAATATACACTCAATACAAGAACAGCAAAACATTTGAAGTGTAACTAAAGTAAGGATGGAAGTTCTCTTTATACACCTCTCCAAAGCCATAAATAACTGTTGTCATCAGTTTGATGGAATCCTTTCTTTGAAATATACAGACATAGACACAAACATACAACTTATATTTTTATTGACTATGTCCTTTTTGTTACTAGAAATAAAAGTTTAAAAGTGGCATGAAATTGGCCACTTTTAAATGTACATGTCTGTACACCTGATTTTTATTTTTTACAAGTTATATGATGACCCATTTGCCTTAAAAGTAATTTAAAGAAAAACCATGACCTTGCATTTCACTGTTTATTAGTAACTACTACTTAAGATTTCCCCCTCTCAAGGATTGGAGACCCTAATTCACTTTAGCAATGAAGTCAGATCATTAGCTACTTTCTGCTGAATAGGGGCAGAGGCCTATAGGGTAGGTATCCCAAGTATTCTCTGTCAGTGAAATGGTCTGGATTATGAGTAAGACCTATCCAGGAAACCACAGTAAATCTCTGATTTAGTAGAAACATATTGTAAACAATTTGGGAGGCGGATGCCCTACAAGAAAAACAAAAAAACCCTAAGTATTAGAATAAGATTGATAGAAAAAAAATAGACACAGCAATGTCCAAATACACCAGTGAGTTTGAGAATGACTATAGATACTAGCAATTTCCTCCACAAGGAAGTTCCATAAAACCATGAACTAAAAGTTGTCCTCATGGCAAGGCCAGGAAGGACACAGGATCTATTTGAAAGTGCAAATCTTTGAGAACTTGAGTTCAGAGTTGTCGGGAATATAAACACAACATTCTGTCTGAATGATGGCACAAGTACCACCCTGAGCTACTGTGAGAACATCCAAGGCCACTCAGTTTTGTAAAACAGCTTTTCTTATGAATGCCACCTTTCTCAGTGTCATGGAGAGCTGCATGGATGTAAATGGTCAGATTACATTCTCTAGACCAATTTGTGAGATAAACAGTGAAGCTACATGATCATTCCAATGAGAAACAGATCATCCCCGTCTATGCTTGAGATTGGGGAGGTTTGTAGGTTATCCTATTTTGGGGGCCCACCTCCCTTGCATCCTTTAATACCCAATAGTACATCTTCCCCTCCAGCCTGGAGGAATCTAGGGCCATGAGTTTGTACCACATATCCAATGGTCCAACTGGGTGCTGGCCATCTAATTCCAGGCCTGAGGAACCAGTTAGTCCCAAACCAATCATCAGCCTGTAAAATTATACTATGTTAACATTGAGATTCTGGTGTTCATCCTAACTCTCATATGGAATTAGTCGTTTATAAGTGTGACTGCATTCTTCCCAACAGATTGGGGCCTTCTGATTTTGTCCTATGGTGTGCATAAGCCATATATATCCATCCCAAATTTGATAGTAACCATCCTTATATCTTTGATATTCTGGCATTGATAGTGGAAGATGAAGAGTGGATTGGCTCAAATGGGCCTTAATGTTTGCAAAATTGGTTTAGAAAGTGAGGCTTTTTCCATGAGTTGGGTGTGACAAAACCTTATTTCAGGCCATAATTTAAAATCTGCATGAGTAGTGGTTTGTAATGCATATGTTTCCTCCTTTTGTTCTATCATTAAAGATTGTCATTTATCTAGTCATTCCCTTGTAGGGGGAAACCCAACAGGGTTGTGTCAATCGATTGTTCTGATTGCTCAACTGCTGACAACACCAAAAGAAAAGAACACAGTGCCTTGAGTGAAAAACAGACAAGCTCCTAAGTTGGTTAAGATATCATGACCCAATATTGGAGTGGGATATTCAGCCATTACCAAAAAAGAATGAGTGAATATTATATCTTCCCAACTGCAACAAAGATGAGTAAAATGTCTTACCTTGGGTATTTCACTGATTTCCACTACCAAGCAGGAATAAGCAGAAAGGTGTTCAGGGAAAGAGGTTAAAACACTATATAGGTAGGGTTGGTATCCAAAAGGAATTGAATGGCCCCATTTCTTACCTCCAATTTTACCTTCAGTTCTGCCCCACTGATGTTGACTGTTTGGGGGCACTACCTGATTCTGAAGGTATCCTTATTCTTAGGCCATCATTTGAAGAATATCTGATCTGTGAGGCCTCTTTTGTCCTCAGGGAAATCAGCTTTCAAGAAGACTCTCCTGCCAAATATATGGCAAGGAGTCTTTGGAAGCCTGCCCTTAATACTGCAATTTTTCGGGGCTGGGGATGTGGCTCGGGCGGTGGCGCGCTCGCCTGGCATGCGTGCGGCCCAGGTTGGATCCTCAGCACCACATACAAACAAAGATGTTGTGTCCGCCGATAACTAAAAAATAAATATTAAAATTCTCTCTCTCTCTCTCTCTCTCTCTCTCTCTCTCTCTCTCTCTCTCTCCCCCTCTCTCACTCTCTCTTTAAAAAAAAATACTGCAATTTTTCTTCCAGTGTCCTGATGACAGACATATTTAAGGGCATGAGGGCCCCATGGAAGAGGAAATGAGTGCCCTCTAAATGAGTGCAGCCAATAATTGCACCCATCTTTTGCCTCTCTTTTTCTCCTTTAACTGGTTCCTCAAAGTTTCCTTTCAGTCTCAGTTATAAAAGAACCTGGGAGACTACCTGGAGTAGATCATCAAGAGAAGCCCCAGGGTCCATTGCCAATTTTTGTCATTTCTTTCCAATATCTGAGATGGATTGAATATTGAATTTATCTTTTAAAATATGTTGCCTTCAAGAGACATAAGACCTAAAGGTGTAGATTTTACCAAGGCTTCCTTCACTTTTTCTAGAAAAGTCATGGGATTTTCCTGTAACTCCTGATAGATAGTGGTCAATTTCATGTAATCAATAGGTTTCTAAGTTCTGCCATGAAACAAATGATCATGTGATCCCTATGCCACCTGCCAGTTGATTCATCATAATTCCATTAGGGTACTCAACTGGAACAGCTGAAGAACCCACAGGGTATATAGTAAATATATACCCCAAAATCAACCCCAAAGTCAACCCCCAAAGCCCCAGCAGCTTCTGTCACCAGATGTCTCTCTGTGTCTGTTAGAGTTTGACTCAAAATTACTGTTATATCTCTCCAGGTTAGATCAAAAGCCTGGGTTAAATGTTGCAATCCTTCTATATACTTATCAGGATCATAAGAAAACTTCCCCAAAGCCTGTTAGATTTGTTTTAGATCTAGCATAGAAAAATCTGTAATCTGACCCAAATTCTCCATTTCTTTCTTGTAATGGGCGTAATCTGGAGATAGGCTTATGATGAGTCAAACCAGGATGGGAGGAGTGAGAGCAGTAGGAAGGGATGGTGGCTACAGAGGGAGAGTGGGAGAGTTAGGTTTTGACAGATATGAGTGTGAAATGCACTGTTGAGAGGGAGGAAGGTAAAGTTTGGGGGATCCCCTAGGTCAACAATGTCTTGACTCATAATTGCTATAAGGAAATCACCAATGTCCTACTGAGCACATAAATCTTTTTGATTGCCCAGTAAAAAAGAAAACCTATACATAGGGGACTTCTGACAAGAAGTCCTTCTTTTCTGCAAAAGGAATCTAATTGGGATAGAGTATTATAGTTTAGACTCCCATTGAGGGGCTATTTCTCTTTATTCCCAAATTCATATTGAAGCCATGCAAAAATTACAAGTGAAAATCAGTCTCTCCTTCTTAAGGGTCTCTGGATCAAAATAGTCCCAGTGTCTCGGGATGTAACACACAGTGGGTGGTAGCTGATATCAGCAGTTGATTTTCTATCTGTAAAACTAATAAAGCCAGAGTCTGTCAATCCTTCAGCAGTATTGACATCCAAGAGAGATGGATGCATGAAGGCATCCCTCCTATACCTTAAACTCAGAACCATGAAGTGTTCCTGCAAGGTTCCTGAGAATTTGGTGTAGCATGCCTGTCCAAGTTTTATAACTTGTGACTTATTTACTCAACCTCTGTCTCTAAAGTTTGTAATCCAATTTAAGAAACATTTTTAGTAACTTTATGTCAGCCAGTTGACATAACTTGGGGATGTGACCTTTAATTCCTTTGTGTAGAATTTTAAGAGTTGCATAGGAAAGAAGAGGGCAGCAGAGGCTTTTGTGTCATCATGTTGGAAACATAGAAGTGATGTAGAAAAGGGCAAGTCACAGTATTTTTCAGCTTTTCCTTTGAATAATAGATGTGAAGGGACATACTGTCCATGCAGAGTCACTATAGAGTAAGGACAAAACTACCATTTTGTTGAAGAAAAAAGAATACCAGCTGAGAAAAGGCTTATTAGCTGTGAGATATCTTAAGCTAACAAGCGTCCAGTGAGATGATTTATAAGTAGGTAAAGATGGTGAACTAATCACTCTCTAGATATTGGATATAGTCTTTAAGAAGGTGGTATAATGCCCATTACTGAGGAGATTCAGCCATATGCCATAGACAACAGCCACTACAGTGGAGATATCTTGTTGCCTCTGTAGTGGCCTTGCCGAAAAAATGCTACAAAAAGCAAGAGAGCATGCAAGTCTGCATGTTAGCAGGGTGGGGTGGGGTGGGTTGTCACTGTGGTTACTGAATGCCAGAAAAGCCGAACAAATACAATGACATGAGACAAACAGAGCACAGGTGTGACATACAAAAGAGCTTTTGACAGAGGAAAGTGTACAGAAAGAAGTCCAGGGCAAAAAGGCGAGATATCAGAGGCTAAGTTAGACATCATCTCAGACAAAGCTAGGAGAAGAACAAGGTGAATTAAAAAAATCTGTCCTGTAGATGGCTGTTGATTTCAGTCGAGGCACCAGGCTAGCTGTCACAGGAGAGTGGGGAGCTAGTGCACCAAACCTCTGTTCTTGTGTTCCAACAAAAGAGAATTTAAAGCTGGATACCAAAATCCACGCAAGAGAACTTTATTGTAAGTGAAAGTAAAGTAAGGCTCAAGCAAAGAGCACTCTCAAGAGAGAGTGGTTTCTCTCCAAGCAGAGAATAAAGGAAACAGTGCTGTCTCCAGATTTATTGCTGTTTTATGCTTTTCTTGAATCTGAGGACTGCCTTCTGCATTCTTTCCAATCAGGTGTTCAGCTCCTGCTTCACACATAGTGGTGGAGCTTTTGACCCTAGTTTGTCTTCTCTGGAACTGTCATCGTGGCCATCCTACTCAGGAAGACTTTCTCTGTTTGTTGATCCTATATTAACGTGGGTATGGGGTCAGTGGCAAGTCAAAAGTTACTTTAGTGTGCCGGTGTTACTAAAGAAAACTTTCCAAGATACATGGAGATATCTATGGCCACAACTCCAAGCTTTACATTCACTTCAGTAGACCCCATCAAAAGTCAGTCCCATTAGTCTTTCTTTCTTGATGCATTTTCTTTATTGTTCTTTTTATTCCTATGTGTTTATTCTCAGGGTCTGTGCACCAATTTTTTTTTTTAGCAAGTTATCTGATTATCCATTTGCCTTAAAAGTAGTTTAGCTTGATTCAGTGACACATGCCTGTAATCTCAGTGGTTCAGGAGGCTGAGGCAAGAGGATGGCAAGTTCAAAGCCAGCCTCAGCAAAAGTGAGGCACTAAGCAACTCAGACCCTGTCTCTAAATAAAATGCAAAATAGGGCTGGGGGTGTGGCTCAGTGGTTGAGTGCCTCTGAATTCAATCTCCAGTACCAAAAAAAAAAAAAAAAAAAAGAAAACTTTAAAAGTAACTAACTATAAAGAGAACATTTGTAATGGAAAATCAAGGAAGGATTCCTTTTTTTTTTTTTTGTACCAGAGATTGAACCAGGGATGCTTTATCACTGAGCTACATCCTGAGATACATAGACACACACACACACACACACACACACACACACACACACACATATATATATATATATAATAGACAGGGCCTCGTTAAGTAGCTGAGTTTAGCTTTGAACTTGAAATCCTCCTGCCTCAGCCTCCTGAGTTGCTGGGATTACAGGCATGTGCCACCACATCCAATAAGAAAGGATTCTTGAAGAAGATGTTAGTTGGTCTAAAGTATAGGTAAGACTTCTCTACAGAATGAGAGAAAATCTTTGCCACCTAAACCTCAAATACAGCATTAATCTCCAGGGTATATAAAGAACTAAAAAAACTTAACACACACAAAAAACACATAACCCAATCAAATAAATGGGCAAAGGAACTGAACAGACACCTCATAGAAGAAGAAATATAGTCAACAAATATATGAAAAAAATGAAAACTACACTGAGATTTCATCTCACTCCAGTCAGAATGGCAATTATCAAGAATACAAGTAACAAAAAATATTGACAAGGATGTGGGGAAAAGGTTCATTCATACATTGATGGTGGGACTGAAAATTGATCCAAGCACTATGGAAAGAAGTATGGAAATTCCTTAGAAAACTTGGGATGAAACCACCATTTGACCCAGTTATCCCACTCCTGGGTATGTACCCAGAGGACTTAAAATCATTATACTATAGTGATACCATCACATCAATGTTTATAGCAGCTCAATTCACAATAGCTACGCTATAGAACCAACCTAGGTGACAATCAGCAATGAATGGATAAAGATAATGTGGTACATATACACAATGGAATATTACTCAGCTTTAAGAAAAAATGAAATTCTGTTATTTGCTGGTAAATAGATAGAACTGGAAACTATTGTGCTAAGTGAAAAAGTCAATCCCAAAATATAAAGACTGAATGTTCTCCCTGATATGCAGATGCTAATATACAATAATGGGGCAGGGGGTTGGGGGTAGAGAAGAATAGAATTTCATTGGATTAGATAAAGGGGCATGAAGGGAAGGAAGGGGGAATAGGAATAGGAAAGACAGTAAATTGAATTGGACATTACTTTCCTATGTTTATTTATGAATACACGACCAGTAAAACTCCACATCATGAACAACCACAAGAATGGGAAGGTATACTCCATGTATGTAAAATATGTCAAAGTACACTCTATTGTCTGGTATAAGTAAAAAGAACAAATAAAACTTTTTAAAAAAGATTTTAGCACGTAGGTTCTATGCTGGGCAAAAATTATAGATGGAAGTAAAAGCATAAACAGAAAATACCAAATATGTTTGGGAAATGGGGAATGATCAAGCTGGAGTGAAGTATTCATGTAAGGCAGGTATGAGAATTTAATCTGGAAATGCAGAATAGGGAAAGTCTGTACTTGAAAGAAAAGTTTGGAATTTATTCTACATGTAATAAAGAACCATTAAAAGATTTTTATGCAAGGACATGAGGCACAAAAGTTTCTGGAAAAAAAAATTGATAGGTATGAAGAGTATGATTAGAAGGTGAAATTGAAGCCTAGACCAGCAAAATAGATTCTTATAAATTAGACAGGCCTGTGTCAACAGCATAGAGGCCAAGGTGGGTACAGTGGAAAGAGAAAAGAGAGGTTGCTTTAAAACTATGTGGAAGAAAGATTAAATAAGGTTTAGCGGTTGGGTGCTTGTGTTGGAGTCAAAGACAGTTCTAGAACATGCTGGTTTCCTATTGTTTTAAGTTATTCAGTTCAGGTTAGCATTTGTTCTGAATTTTTCCTTTTTTGAGAAGTATGATTACTAATAGTTATCATAATAAGTTTGATAAGCCTCTACATCATACTTCAATTTCTGATATAATGGAGTCTTCACCTTGTAAACTCTGAAACACCCCATTTCTCCTTTCCCAGCTCTTCTAGTTTCAAGGAATCTCACATTTTCCTTTGAAGTGCTACAGCTGGGCAAAGGCTGACAAAATGATAACACCTGGACAGGAGCAATTAGAAGCAGTTAACTCACCCCTGTTCTGGTGGTGATGGGAAATGTACTTGATGCTGTAAAACCTGCCATCACTGGGTACAGCAGCCGGTTGTGTCATGGCCCACATCATGACCCGTGAGAAACACGAGGCCACGAGCATGCTGGGTCAATGGGGTTAGTGAGATCCGTGGGGAATTACAGATTAGATGTTAATGAAATACGTGAATGTGAAGGAGAGCAGGCTTGCTACAGAGCATCTGAATGTTCTTGTTGTAGCAATTTATTTATTGTTATGATACATAACTACAACTCTTTTTTATTGTTTGGTTATGCTTATCTTATTGTGCAAAAAAACCCCTTCCAAAACAAAGGTTTAATGTATTCATATTTAATATAAATTAATTATTGATTTTATGTTTCCCCAGAAGTTGATGATAAACATACAAAATAACACATCTACCATAGGGTCCTTAATATTGTCACTGACCATAAGACACCCAGAAGACAGAGATCTGCTAATGAAGCAGCAACAGCTAAGTCAAAAATTAGCATTATTTTCAGACTGCTCAAAGTAAGTGATTTAACACAAGCAGCTGCTTAAGACGTGTTTACATGTCACTTCATGCAGCATGACTTTTTATTTTAGTCAAATGACAGTTGTCCTCAACTAATTTCATTCAATTTTTTTTCCAAGTTTCCTTAAGCCTACAAGAAATATAAAGCAATGACTACAAGGAGTTGAAAACATTAGCAGGAGAGTTTTGCAAACATTTAAATGATGTTTACATCAGTTTGAGCAGATGAGGCAAATAGAAAATTAATTAATGCAATTTACAAAACCAAAGAGTATTTGGAAGTTTATTTTGTCAAAATTGTTTGTCTGACCTTATTGTAAATGTCACTTTAACTTAAAAATTAAACATTGTGAATGCAAATGATATAATGAATACAAGTAATGGTGGAGCATAGCATCATGGTAAAATAAGGTTTACTAAAACAGAAATCTATGGAGCAGAAGTGTCCTTATCACTGATTGTGATACACACGTAATGAAGCTGTGATGTTTTACTAATTAAAACGGAAACTAGTCTAAATTTAAATATACTTTAATATTCACAGAATTAGGGTGAATGAAAATGTTTGGAGGATAAAGTTAATGTTGAATTAAAATATAATCTGATGCACAACAGAACATAGTTTCTTTGTTGCCAGTTATTAATCAGGTTTTAGGATTGCTTGATTCTTTGAAGCACCACTTTACAAATCAACCAAAGTGTTCTATGATGATATTGGGCTATTTTTGTAAACAAGATCTCTGAGATTGTATTGTATTTTGTTCAAAATCAATTGGAGGTCTTTCATTATGGAATTTAATAAACAGAATTATTAATTTAAGATTTCTAATCCTTATACATTGTGATGATTGAAAACAAAATTGTAAACAGAAAGATTTTGAAATTTATCCCTACAAAAACAATGAATGAGGTAAAAATTAAATAAGAGCTCATGTTTATATAGATATATACTTAGAATTTTAATATCCCCACTTAGCAGAAATTTATCTGAGCTTATTAGATATCTCTGTGACTATAGAGAATATGTTTAATTTAAAATATTATGGTTTGCAAATTTGAAAAGTAAAATAAATAATCCTAGAAGTGGATTATAATCCATAGAATATAATAAATATCAATAAGCATATTGGTATAATTAAGCGGAGAGAAAGAATGACTCCTACAGTAGCTTTCAATTAATAAATATAGACAGAAAGATAAAAATAGAAAATCACCATGGCTATAATTTTTTGTAGACAAAGCCCACTAATCAAAGCTCTCTTGAGTGATTGAATGTTAGAGGAGAAACATACTTTTCAAGTCTCAAAGTTGGGCTTCAGTTTTTTTAACCTTGAAGGGAAAGATGGTAATTTTACAGTGAGAAATTCATCAGAGACCAGTTTACCCAAGTAATCCAGGTCAACACCAGGAAAAAACATGGATGAACATCATGGACTTTGTGCACTGAGATGGATACGACATCATGACTATGGCATCTTGGCCCAAAAAGTATCCAGTGATATTCAATCATGAGGAAATATTAGACATCACTAAGGAATTCAAATGACACTTGATGAAGAAACTGACCAGATACTTAAGTATCAAGGTCATAAAAAAAACAGTCAAGGCAAGGCCGAGGAACTGTTATAGACTGCAAGAAATAAAGGAAAAGTAACAAATAAAGGCAAGTGAGAATCTGAATAAGTCCTAAAATAATCAAAAAACATTCCTGCTGAAATTCAAACAAGATATTTAGTTTAGGTAATAGCAGTGCACCACAGTTAAATTCCTTTTTCTGACAATGCATTATAGTTATATAAGATGTTGAAAACTGAAATTAAAAGTCAAAATACACTTTAAATTTCACATTTTTATATATGGATTTATGTCTTATCATACAGAGGTATGGAAAGGACAATATGAATTTTGTACTGACCTACAGTTAGGGAGTTAAAATTAATATGAAGAAATATGAATATTCATAAGAATGTAGTTTTGAAATTTTTTGTGAAAACATATTTGTAAACATACAGGATCTGAGAGGGGGGAAAGTAAATTTGAGGTCCACTGAATATATATTTTGTAGTATGGGAATGGATTGATAAACCTATGTATGATATACTTTGATATGCATTCAAATTTAACATTAAAAATAAAAAAAAGAATGTCAAAATTTAAAAAAAGATGTTAACATTGTGAAAGATGGGTGAGGGATATTTGAAAACTGTACTATTTTTGCAACTTTTCTATACATCTAAAATTAATCCAAAATATTAAAATATTATGGTTTATGGGAAAAATCAGTTGAATATATTCATAATTTCAAATTTACTTATCAAAAATCACAATCATAAAAATACAGCAAATAGTTGGTCATGGTTGGTGCATGGAGGCTGAGGGGGGAGGATCACAGTTTGAGACCAGACTTAGCAACTTACAGAGGATCCAAGTAACTTAGCAAGACCCTCACTAAAGTAAAAAGTAAAAAGTCCTTGGGATGTAGCTCAGTGGTAAAGCACCCCTTGGTTCAATTGCCAGTTCAAAAAACAATTACAGCAAAAATTTATGGAAAAAAACCAGTAAGGCCATTTCAGTAAGTATCAGTTGAAGTTTTACTTTAATATTATCACTCTTTCTTTCTGAAATGGCCCTGTGACTTGCTTTGACCTGTAAAATGAAGCAAAATAATGTTTTATAACAATATATGACTTATGCTCAAGGTTCAAACTACCTTGCCATTCCAATTATCACAATCAAGGCCTTGGAACTGGCAGTACCATCTTCCTCAGTCAAACAGCATTCCTCAGTTGGCCCACTGACTGACTACAAACACAAGGGTAAACCCATCAACACCACACAGAAACAAGGCATCCCAGCTGAACCTTGTCCAACTGTAAACACATGGAATTGTGAACAACAAAGAGCTATTTTAATCTTTAAGGTTTATGGTGACTTTTTTTTTTTTTTTTTTTTTTTACTGCAGTAATAACCAATTACAGATTACAGGTTTAAAAGGGGAAGAGTAATTTATTTCAATTCAACTGATGAGGAAAAACTTGATTGGGAATGTAGCCTTTGAGTTGGACTTCTAAACAAGAATAGGTTAAAGGCAATAGAGTATGGGAAATTCCCTGAAGGACAGAATTAGTAGAACACACCTGGGGCACAATGCCAAGTGGATTCCATGATCAATGCATGGGAGTCCAGTTTAGAGCTCACTGGAAATTTCCATGATGAACTCTTTTACCAAAGTACTTACATCTCATAAGATAAACTAATTTTTGGTGAGATGTTTCCAAAATCATAGTATCACAAAACATAAGCACAGGTGTTCCATTTCCTAATCCTTAGATGACACAAATAAGAGCTTGTGATTTGCAGCTCTAGTGCCAAAGGGAGAAATTTTCCTAATACCTAAATAAACCAGGAAGAAAACTTTACTCAATAATAACCTTGGGGTTTGGATGACGTTCAAGTTTAAATACAGAAATATATGCTTGCAGATCTGAGAGCTCCAAGGGAATTGTCTGGACTATGATGCCAAAACAGAAAGTAGATTTTTATTTTTATTTTTTTATTTATTTATTTATTTTTTTTACTTAGGATCCCCCTTCCATGCTGGCTGCCATTTGGTTTGGAGATCAGAGGATGGCAGAGAAAGAGGTTGGGCATACATTACTCCCACCTCCTCATCACAAGGCTCCCTTAGGACTATCGATGTTTCTTTCAATATCACAACCAGGGCAGAACTAGTTCTGTAGAGTAGAAGTTTATGCAAATTTTGAACAGTGACCAATGTATCAGAGAAATTAGAAACAAAGACAAGAATAGGCACGTAGGGAACTGAGAAATGACCTTCAAGATAGCTATTTGTCTCTAAGTTCAACAAACAGATCCGTTTTCACTCGTTCATTCTCATGTTTCTTCAAGTTTATTGAATACCTACATCATCTCAAGCATTGCTGAGCATTAAGGATGCAGTGGCCAAGACAAAAAGAGGAGCTCTGCCTTCATGAAGCTCAAATATTAATAGAGACAACAAAGCATTTTATACCAATTTAAAGCATTAGTCCTTTTTTTTTAAGAGAAAGAGAATCTTTAATATTTATTTATTTATTTATTTATTTTTTTATTGGTTGTTCAAAACCCTACAAAGCTCTTGACATATCATATTTCATACATTAGCATACATTAGCTTCAAGTGAGTTATGAACTCCCTTTTTTACCCCAAGTACAGATTGCAGAATCACATCGGTTACACATCCACATTTTTACATAATACCATAATAGTAACTGTTGTATTCTGCTACCTTTCCTATCCTCTACTATCCCCCCTCCCCTCCCCTCCCATCTTCTCTCTCTACCCCCTCTACTGTAATTCATTTCTCACCTTGTTTATTTTCCCATTCCACTTACAACCTCTTATATGTAATTTAGTATAACAATGAGGGTCTCCCTCCGTTTCCATGCAATTCCCCTTTTCTCTCCCTTTCCCTCCCACCTCATGTCTCTGTTTAAAGTTAATCTTTTCTTCCTGCTCTTCCTCCCTGCTTTATTCTTAGTTGCTCTCATTATATCAAAGATGACATTTGGTATTTGTTTTTTAGAGATTGGCTAGCTTCACTAAGCATAATCTGCTCTAGTGCCATCCATTTCCCTGCAAATTCCAAGATTTTGTCATTTTTTAGTGCTGCGTAATACTCCATGGTGTATAGATGCCACATTTTTTTAATCCATTCATCCATTGAAGGGCATCTGGGTTGGTTCCACAATCTAGCTATTGTAAATTGTGCTGCTATGAACATCGATGTGGCAGTATCCCTGTAATACGCTCTTTTAAGGTCTTCAGGGAATAGTCCGAGAAGGGCAATAGCTGGGTCAAATGGTGGTTCCATTCCCAGCTTTCCCAGGAATCTCCATACTGCTTTCCAAATTGGCCGCACCAATTTGCAGCCCCACCAGCAATGTACAAGAGAACCCTTTTCCCCACATCCTCGCCAGCACTTGTTGTTGTTTGATTTCATAATGGCTGCCAATCTTACTGGAGTGAGATGGTATCTTAGGGTGGTTTTGATTTGCATTTCTCTGACTGCTAGAGATGATGAGCACTTTTTCATGTACTTGTTGATTGATTGTATGTCCTCCTCTGAGAAGTTTCTGTTCAGGTCCTTGGCCCATTTGTTGACTGGGTTATTTGTTATCTTATTGTCTAATTTTTTGAGTTCTTTGTATATTCTGGATATTAGGGCTCTATCTGATGTGTGAGGAGTAAATATTTGTTCCCATGATGTAGGCTCCCTATTTACTTCTCTTATTGTTTCTCTTGCTGTGAAAAAACTTTTTAGTTTAAGTAAGTCCCATTTGTTGATTCTTGCTATTAACTCTTGTGCTATGGGTGTCCTATTAAGGAATTTGGAGCCCGACCCCACTATATGTAGATCGTAGCCAACTCTTTCTTCTATCAGATGCAGAGTCTCTGATTTGATATCAAGGTCTTTGATCCATTTTGAGTTAACTTTTGTGCATGGTGAGAGGAGGGGGTTCAGTTTCATTTTGTTGCATATGGATTTCCAGTTTTCCCAACACCATTTGTTGAAGATGCTATCCTTCCTCCATTGCATGTTTTTAGCCCCTTTATCAAATATAAGATAGTTGTAACTTTGTGGATTGGTCTCTGTGTCCTCTATTCTGTACCATTGGTCCACCCGCCTGTTTTGGTACCAGTACCATGCTGTCTTTGTTACTATTGCTCTGTAATATAGTTTGAAATCTGGTATCGCTATACCGCCTGATTCGCACTTCCTGCTTAGAATTGCTTTTGCTGTTCTGGGTCTTTTATTTTTCCATATGAATTTCATGATTGCTTTATCTATTTCTACAAGCAATGCCTTTGGGATTTTGATTGGCATTGCATTAAACCTATAGAGAACTTTTGATAATATCGCCATTTTGATGATGTTAGTTCTGCCTATCCATGAACAGGGTATATTTTTCCATCTTCTAAGATCTTCTTCTACTTCTCTCTTTAGGGTTCTGTAGTTTTCATTGTATAAATCTTTCACCTCTTTTGTTAGGTTGATTCCCAAGTATTTTATTTTTTTTGAGGATATTGTGAATGGAGTGGTTTTCCTCATTTCCATTTCAGAAGTTTTGTTGCTGATATACAGGAATACCTTTGATTTATGTGTGTTGATTTTATAACCTGCTACTTTGCTGAATTCATTTATTAGTTCTAGTAGTTTTTTTGTAGACTCTTTTGGGTCTTCTAGGTATAAAATCATGTCATCCGCAAATAATGATAATTTAAGTTCTTCTTTTCCAATTTTTATGCCTTTAATTTCTTTTGTCTGTCTAATTGCTCTGGCCAGTGTTTCGAGAACTATATTGAATAGAAATGGTGATAGAGGGCATCCCTGTCTTGTTCCAGATTTTAGAGGGAATGCCTTCAATTTTTCTCCATTCAGAATGATGCTAGCCTGAGGCTTAGCATAGATAGCTTTTACAATGTCAAGGTAATTTCCTGTTATCCCTAGTTTTTCTAATGTTTTGAACATAAAGGGATGCTGTACTTTGTCGAATGCTTTTTCTGCGTCTATCGAGATGATCATATGGTTCTTATCTTTAAGTCTATTGATGTGGTGAATAACATTTATTGATTTCCGTATATTGAACCATCCTTGCATCCCAGGGATGAATCCTACTTGATCATGGTGCACAATTTTTTTGATGTGCCTTTGTATCCGATTCGCCAGAATTTTATTGAGGATTTTTGCATCAAGGTTCATCAGGGATATTGGTCTGTAATTTTCTTTCTTTGAGGTGTCTTTGTCTGGTTTCGGAATCAACGTGATGTTGGCCTCATAGAATGAATTTGGAAGAGCTCCCTCTTTTTCTATTTCCTGAAATAACTTGAAAAGTATTGGTATTAATTCTTCTTTAAAAGTTTTGTAAAACTCCGCTGTATACCCATCCGGTCCTGGGCTTTTCTTGGTGGGTAGTCTCTTGATTGCTTCTTCAATTTCCTCCATTGATATTGGTCTGTTCAAATTGTGTGTATCCTCCTGACTCAGTCTGGGCAAATCATATGTCTTAAGAAATTTATCGATGTCTTCACTATCTTCTATTTTATTGGAATATAGGTTTTCAAAATAATTTCTAATTGTCTTCTGTATTTCTGTAGCATCTGTTGTGATATTGCCTTTTTCATCCCGTATGTTAGTAATTTGAGTTCTCTCTCTTCTTCTCTTCGTTAGCATGGCTAAGGGTCTGTCAATCTTGTTTATTTTTTCGAAGAACCAACTTTTAGTTTTGTTGATTTTTTCAATAGTTTCTTTTGTTTCAATTTCGTTGATTTCCGCTCTGATTTTAATTATTTCTTGCCTTCTGCTGCATTTGCTGTTGTTTTGTTCTTCCTTTTCCAGGGCTTTGAGATGAAGTGTGAGCTCATTTATTTGTTGGTTTTTCTTTTTTTTTGAGGAATGACCTCCAGGCGATGAATTTCCCTCTTAAAACTGCTTTCATTGTGTCCCATAGATTCCGATAAGTTGTGTCTGTATTTTCATTTATCTCTAAGAATTTTTTGATTTCCTCCTTTATGTCTTCTGTAACCCATTGATCATTCAGTAACATATTGTTCATTTTCCATGTGATATAGGATTTTCCCATCCTTCTTTTATCATTGATTTCCAGTTTCATTCCATTATGATCAGATAAAATGCATGGTATTATCTCCACCCCTTTATATTTACTGAGGTTTGCCCTATGGCATAATATATGGTCTATTTTTGAGAAGGATCCATGTGCTGCTGAGAAAAAAGTATATCCACTTGATGATGGTTGATATATTCTATATACGTCAGTTAAGTCTAGGTTATTGATTGTGTTATTTAGATCTATAGTTTCTTTATTCAACTTTTGTTTGGAGGATCTGTCCAATGGTGAGAGAGGTGTGTTGAAGTCACCCATAATTATTGTATTGTGGTCTATTTGATTCTTGAACTTGAGGAGAATTTGTTTTATGAACGTCGCAGCACCATTATTTGGTGCATAAATATTGATAATTGTTATGTCTTGTTGGTGAATGGTTCCTTTTAACAGTATATAATGGCCTTCCTTATCCCTTTGGATTAACTTAGTCTTGAAGTCGATTTTGTTCGATATGAGGATGGCCACACCTGCTTGTTTGCGAGGACCGTGTGCATGGTATATTTTTTCCCAACCTTTCACCTTCAGCCTGTGTATGTCTTTTCCTGTCAGATGTGTCTCCTGGAGGCAGCATATTGTTGGATTTGTTTTTTTAATCCATGTTACCAGTCTATGTCGCTTTATTGGAGAGTTTAAACCATTAATGTTTAGAGTTACTATTGCTATATGGTTTGTACTTCCATCCATGTTTGATTATTTGTCTCTCTCTTTTTTTTTTTTTTAAATTTAGTTTATTTCTCCATGATTAGCTTTCCCCCCTCCGTCAGTCTTTACTGGGGCACTTCCCACTGTTGGCTTTGGTTATTGTTTCTCATTTCTTCCTCGTGTAGTGTTTTGCCCAAGATATTCTGCAATGCTGGTTTTCTGGCTGCAAATTCTTTTAGCTTTTGTTTATCATGAAAAATTTTTATTTCGTTGTCGTACCTGAAGCTTAATTTTGCTGGATACAGAATTCTTGGTTGGCATCCATTGTCTTTCAGTGTTTGAAATACGTTGTTCCAGGATCTTCTCGCTTTCAGTGTCTGAGATGAAAAATCCGCTGTTAACCTTATTGGTTTACCCCTGAATGTAATCTGCCTCCTTTCTCTTGTAGCTTTTAATATTTTCTCTTTGTTCTGTATATTGGATATCTTCATAACAATGTGTCTTGGCGTTGGTCTACTTTGATTTTGTATGCTCGGTGTTCTGTATGCATCTACAATTTGTATATCTGTTTCCTTTTTTATTTCTGGAAAGTTTTCTGTAATTATTTCATGTAGTAGATTACACATTCCCTTGGTTTGAATCTCTGTGCCTTCCTCTATCCCGATCACTCTTAAATTTGGTTTTTTAATGTTATCACATATCTCTTGGATGCTTCTCTCGTGATTTTTGACCAGCCTATCAGAGTTGGCTAGACTCTTTTCAAGATGATATATTTTGTCTTCATTATCTGACGTTCTGGCTTCTACTTGCTCCACTCTGTTAGTGTTACTCTCATTTGAGTTTTTAATTTGGTTTATAAGTTCCTTCATTTCTAAGATTATTGTCTGATTCTTTTTTATAATCTCTATCTCCTGATAAAGATGCTTAACTTCTTCTTTTATCTGTTTTTGTAATTCGTTCTCAATGTGTTCTTTTGCTGCTTGAATTTGCTGTCTCGTATCCTCTTTAAGGTTCCATTCCATCTGTCTAAGGTATTCCTTGAGGTCTTTATATGACCATTTTTCTGATGAATCTATATTCTCCTGGGTATTTAGGCCTTCCTGCATTGTTTGTACTCCTTTCCTTCCTTGCTTTTTCATATTGCTTCTTGTTCTGTTTGACTACTGAGTTGTTGATTACTCCTATAAATTTATTTGCTGCTTGGGAGGAAAGGTATTATAGGGGGAGGGAATAAGTCACCAAGGAGAATGAGAGTAAGCAGGCAGAATTCAAGGAAGGGGGAATATGAGAATTGAAAATAAATGCAAAGACAGAAGAAAAGAAGAGAGAGAGAAAGGAAACAGAAAATTAAAAAGAATTAAAAAGAAATCATAATTGCAATAATAAAAATGAAAATTAGTATTAAAAATAAGATAAAATGAATTAATAAAAATTTGGGGAAAACAACAACAAAAACAAAACAAAACCAAAAAAAAAAATTTTAATACATGCAGTCTTTTAGACTCATCAATTCAGATTGTTAACTACAATTCTGGTATGAGAGAGATCATCCATAGTGTGAATAAAACAGGAGTCCAGAGAAAAGAAAAAAAAAAAAAAAATGCAGTCTTAGAGTTCGATTCACTATTCTTCCAGTAGGTGGAGCTGTGCCCACCGGGCCACGCTTCTCCTCTCAGTAGGCGGGAGCCAATTGCTGTGCATCAGCTCTTCCTCCTGGACTGGGCGGGTCTCTAATCCTGAGTGCACCGGTGAAGCTCACCACAATATTGGCTACACACCAAGTCTGCTGTTCCTGTGAGCCCTGTTTTCAAGAACGCCTGGGCACATTCTCCCTGTTTGCCATTCCCTTGGACCCTAAGTTTGTAGAGCTTGGGGTTGAGAACCCCCAGCGAATTTGCTTGCCCTCTGGTAGCCACGCCCCTGGAAGCTGGTGCAAGAGACCTCAGTTGTCAGCACTGGTGATAGCGGTAGCCGGAATTCCGCGCCGCGGGTCACGCGCCACTCCTGATTCCCCCGTGCAAGAGCCGGGCGGGCGGGGCCTTTAGCAGCGCCCGGCAGGCGGGGACTGTCCACACGAGCACGGGGTTGGGGGTTGGGGTGGTTGTTTCCAGTGCCGAACCGCCAAAGGCGGCTCACAGAGCTGGGAAGGCAGGACCCAGCCTTCCGTATGCTCGCTGCAATGTGTGAGCAGCGGTTTTTCGGCTGAGCCGGCGGGACCACGCCCCAGTGGGAGCTGTTTACACGAGCGCGGCGGGGCAGGGGTGGGGGGTGGGGGTCGTTGTTCACAGCGCCGAGCCGGCGGGGGGGGGGGGGGGGGGGGAGGGGGTGATCGGAGGGGGTGGTCGTTTGCAGCGCCGAACCGCCTCTGCGCTAGGCCGGCTGGGGCCCAAGCAGGCTGTGGCCGTTTGTAAGTACGCTGCAAAGTGTGGGCGGCAGCAGGAGTTCGGCGTTGGCTGTGAGTTTCTGCTGAGTTTCACTCGCTGAGATTCACTCATCTGGGACAAAGTGACCCCTCTAATAGACTTACTAATTCCCGGCAGGTCTCCTTTCAGCGGAATTTTGCTAGAAGTCCCTCAGCAGGCTGTATGCAGGTGAATTAATGGTCCTCTCTGCTCCCGTTCCTGCAGAGGCATTGAAAGTGCTGCCTCCTTGCCGGCAGCCATGTTGGGTCCCCCAGAAAGTAGATTTTTAAATGTTGGTTTAAACAGAGTGTCTAGATAGAAAATGGGTTTTAAATCTTTAGAGATGAGAGCTCTTGTTTCTGTTTTAAGTTGAACATCATTATGTAGCAATTAATGAAAATAGAGAGGAAGGACAAAATGAAATGATCCGATTGAATTTAAAAAATGTGGACTTTTATATCAGGTTGAATTGGGGCCTGGCTCATCCTATTGCTAGATGTGAGATCTAAGGCAAGTTATAAAACCTCACTAAATTTTAGTTTCCCATGTAGGAATTGAAGAAAATAATACCCACCCCATATAATTTTATGAAGATTAAATAAAATCAAGTATAAGGAATAATAGCCCAGTGTCTATTTTTAATAAATAGTAAGTTAGGTTACTAAAATGTTATTATCCTGAGAATACTAAATTTATCCATCTATTTACAAAGCTTGATTTTTAAATATAGGTACAAATGAATAAAATACAAATTTTTCCAGAAGGCCTGATTGTGGTTTTCAAACAAATTAGATTTGCTAGGTGTGTGGGGTTTCTAGATACTCTCAATATCTATGCATCTTGTTAATTCATACATCTAATATGATTGCACATTTTCTTTAGGAAAGGAGATTTAGCTTATCAAATGTCCTTTCCACATTTTGGAGAGTGAACAGTAACTGCAATATGTAAACTCCAAAGATGGCCCTCAATGACTCATGCGTGGTAGCATTCATGATGTAGTATAGTCTAATTCCACATTGACCCTGACACACTAACTAATCCATTTTAATGGAAATGCCACTGTGCTAGCAACCGGTCCTACACCTCAGGAAAGCAGGACAACGTCTGTGCTTGTAATTTGGGGAACCTGCCATTTAACAAGGCTAGCTATCTTGCTGGAAATATAATATGAAGAGGCCACAAGGAAAGAAAGAAGACTGAGATTAGGTATTGTGAGAGAGTGGCCTTGCTATCCCAGCATCCCAGCTGAAGCCAAAGTACCACTGCCTCTGCCAAGACACAAACTTGTGGAGGTGCCAATTTGGACATCATCGTCCAGTTAAGCCCTTGAAGGACTACAACCCCTGGGGACATGAAGTGAAGCATAAGAACCTCACAGCTGAACCCAGCCAACCCATGAAACTGTGAAAGAAAATCAGATTGGTTGTTTCAAGCCACTAAGCTTTGGAATAGCTTGTTACATAGCAATAGAGAAACAAAACAGCAATTGCTGTCCTCTTACATGTGCTTACGTGTTGTAACATATCAAAAATATATTTTTTAAAACATTGTCATTAATACGTCTGATTCTACTTTCCTTGCTTACCTCATGTGCATTATGCTGAGAAGCAGTCTGCAAGAAGCTTTTGATTAGGGAATTGTAATTTCTCATATGCTTTTTCCTGAGGGTGAGTTTGTCATTGGAGAAAAGGACGATTTAGAGTTTTCCATTCTTTGAAGATGTGGTATGTGATGTGCTGCTGTTCTACAGCAATACTTTGTTCTCCTAAAGCCATGTCTCTTGTAAAAAGTAGGAATCTGGGTTTTTAGCAGTGACTTTGTGAGAAGAGTGTGTCATTGAAAATTCATGTTATAATGCCACGTGGGAAATGAACGACGTAGCTCACTGGAATGAGTATTCCAGTAGCGTACATGTGAGTGAGTGAGTGTGTGTGTGTGTGTGTGTGTGTGTGTGTGTGTTTGACTGATTCAGGCAGACAGGTTTGCCCTAGCTGATTCTGGTCACCTGGGACAGGTTGGGAAGTCCCAGGACTGGATGTGAGGCCGGTTTGGAGAGTGTCATAGATGCAGGGCTAAAAGGTCAGGGCATTTTTTTCTCAAATGTAAGCAATATCGGGAAAGCTGTCATCTTTGGAGAAACGACAAGGGAAAAAGAAGTTGGGGTTTCAAAGTCAAGATTCCACAAATTCACACAGAAAAAGAAATATCAGTGGAAGTAGTTGCTGGGCTACAATGTGGGGGTTGTGCCTCCAGTCTCCTGAATGAGATCAGCATGAGTCCCAGGGTGGCTAGGACTTATCACTTGTAATAAAAATAAAACAAAAGTTGCTTAGTTTTTTTAAAAAAAATCCTACAACTCTATTCTCTGAGAGGAATGTTAGTTCTGGGATGTTATGCTGATTGAACCATTTGTGGAAGTCAGTGGCTTAGCTTGCAGGGAGGAGTCCTAAAGAATTGCAGTAGATTTCAATGGACCTGTGAGAAGTCACATATTGCATGTAATATACATGGATATAAAGCCCAGAATGCTAGGACTCTGAGCATCCTATTAATCTCCAAACATCTAGTCTCTAAGATGCTAAAAAGAGATATGCGTGTGTAGGGAGCAAACCTTGATGTGCACAATGGCTCAGAAGGAATCTGGCCTTTGGAAGAAGACAGATTTGTGCTTTAATTATGGCTGTGTCACCACTAGCTCTGGGCTTCTAACAAGTCTCTTGGATCAAAGAGGAGTACATTTGCCTGGTTGCAATAGAAAACTGACCCAAAGGACTCAACCAAAAAGGGACTTAGTTTTCTCACATAGCAAGAAATCCATAACACCACAGTCCAGGACTGTTTAGTTGCTGTGGGCTCCTTACATCTTTTTCCTTCAAAATCCTTAGTATATGGCTTTGAATTCATGGCATCAACATCCTACACCACTACCCAGCACCACTTCTTGCAGGCAATGAGAAAAACCACCTTCGATTAAGCATTTTTTAATTTGGGGGAAATATAGCCCATTCTCAATGACTTCTACCTATAATTCATTTCATTCACACATATTATTTCATTTCAAATGCCACCTTGTGAACGTACTTGGCCACCTTTAGCTATAAGAGATTTGAGAAAACTAGGTTAGTATTTATAACTGGGTGCACATTCTGTGAATTTGAAAGAAGAGTTTGGAAGAATGGAGAAGCAATTAGCAATGATTCACATTCATTTGTTCCATATTTTGAATGAAGACAGCAAGACCTCCATGCAGAAGGACATAAGTTGCAAGGCACACCCCATCCAGAAAGTAAGCTCCACAGGGGGAGGAATTCTTATTTGTGGTTGATAGCTATGTCACCAGTACCCAAAACATTGTCCTCCATTAGTACTTAACTGGATAAATGAAATGCAGAGATAAGAGTAAGTGTGGACTACACTGGCTGGCACACAGAGGGAACTCAGCAGATCATTGTAGGTGCTGCTGTTACCGAATCTGTCTGTGATCTTTGCCAGTATCATTTTCAGAGGCTGCTACATATTACAGAGCCATTAGCTGTAGCAGATATAAGAAGACTCAAAGAGGTGAGATAAACGGATAATCATGGATTGTTCTAAGAATGGGGACTTCTTCAGTGTTATTAATCTTGAATATGGAAAAGTTATTATATCTTTTCCTAATCCAGACAGCAAAAACTAACTTTCTCAGAGAGCCAATGTTATCTAAATGTATTAGTTATAAAACTTCCCACCTAGAATTAAATTATCTGGGAAGTCAATAAAGTTCAGGAAGAAAGCATGAGCTGTCATCAAAATAATCAGCTATACTCTTTTTTTCTCCACATTTTTTACTGGAACATTATGGTAGTACACACTGATGGGATTTGTTGTTATATTGTCATACACAGTATAACAATATATTTTGGCCAATATCCCTCCCCAATACTTTCCCTCTCTATTGCCACTTCCAGGATACCTTTCTTCTATTGATTTCCCTTTGATTTTCATGAGATCCAGCACCCACATTTCTTTTTCTTTTTCCATCTCTTGTTTCCACATAAGAGAACAAACATACAACCCTTGACCTTCTGAGTTTGACTTATTTTGTTTACCATGATGGTCTCAAGTTCCATCCATTCCCCTGCAAATGATATAATTTCATTTTTCTTTTTGGCTGAATACAACCCCATTGTGTATATATACCACATTTTCTTTATGCATTTATGTATTGATGGATACCTAGCCTGGTTCCATAGTTTGGCTATTGTGAATTGTGTTATTATAACATGGGTATGCATCAATGACTTTAATTTTTTAGGATAAACATTGAGGGACAGTATAGCTGGGTCATATGGTGATTCCATGCCTAGTCTTTTGAGGAAACTCCATACTGATTTCCATAGTGGTTGTACTAATTTACAATTCCACCGGCAGTATAAAAGTGTTTCTTTTTTTTCCCACATTCTCTCTAACATTTATTATTATTTGTATTCTTGATGACTGCCATTCTGACTTGTGTGAGATAAAATCTCAGTGTAGTTTTGACTTGCATTTTCCTAATTGGTAATGATGTTGAATATTTTTTCATATATTTGTTGGCCATTTGTATTTCTTTTTTTTTTTTTTTGCCCTTTTAAAATTTTTTTTATTTATATATGACAGTGGAATGTGTTATAATTCTTATTACACATATAGAGAACAATTTTTCATATCCTTGGTTGTATACACAGTATATTCACACCAAATTGTGTCTTTATATCTGTACTTTGGATAATAATGATCATCAAATTCCACCATCATTAATAACCCCATGCCCTCTCCTTTCCCCTCCAATCCCTCTGCCCTATCTAGAGTTCCTCTATTCCTCCCATACTCCCACTCCCCATCCCACTATGAATCAGGCTCCTTTTTTTTTTTTTTTTTTTTTAGCTCTGTCCCTGTAGTATGCTGATTTTATTTTTTTTTTAATTAATTTTTATTGTAGGTTGTTCAAAACATTACATAGTTCTTGATATATCATATTTCACACTTTGATTCAAGTGGGATATGAACTCCCATTTTTACCCCATATACAGATTGCAGAATCACTTCAGTTGCACAACCATTGATTTACATATTGCCATTCTGGAGTCTGTTGTATTCTGCTGCCTTTCCTATCCTCTACTATCCCCCCTCCCCCCTCCCCTCCCCTCTTCTCTCTCTACCCCCTCTACTGTAATTCATTTCTCCCCCTTATATTTTTCCCCCTTTCCCCTCACTTCCTCTTGTATGCAATTTTGTATACCCCTGAGGGTCTCCTTCCATTTACATGCAATTTCCCTTCTCTCTCCCTTTCCCTCCCACCTCTCATCCCTGTTTAATGTTAATCTTCTTCTCATGCTCTTCTTCCCTACTCTGTTCTTAGTTACTCTCCTTATATCAAAGAAGACATTTGGCATTTGTTTTTAAGGGATTGGCTAGCTTCACTTAGCATAATCTGCTCTAATGCCATCCATTTCCCTCCAAATTCTATGATTTTGTCATTTCTTAATGCAGAGTAATACTCCATTGTGTATAAATGCCACATTTTTTTTATCCATTCGTCTATTGAAGGGCATCTAGGTTGGTTCCACAGTCTTGCTATTGTGAATTGTGCTGCTATGAACATGGATGTAGCAGTGTCCCTATAGTGTGCTCTTTTTAGGTCTTTAGGGAATAGACCGAGTAGTGGAATAGCTGGATCAAATGGTGGTTCCATTCCGAGCTTTCCAAGAAATCTCCATACTGCTTTCCAAATTGGCCGCACCAATTTGCAGTCCCACCAGCAATGTACAAGAGTACCCTTTTCCCCACATCCTCGCCAGCACTTGTTGCTGTTTGACTTCCTAATGGCTGCCAATCTTACTGGAGTGAGATGGTATCTTAGGGTGGTTTTGATTTGCATTTCTCTGACTGCTAGAGATGGTGAGCATTTTTTCATATACTTGTTGATTGATTGTATGTCCTCCTCTGAGAAATTTCTGTTCAGGTCCTTGGCCCATTTGTTGATTGGGTTATTCGTTATCTCATTGTCTAATTTTTTTAGTTCTTTGTATATTCTGGATATTAGGGCTCTGTCTGAAGTGTGAGGAGTAAAGATTTGTTCCCAGGACGTAGGCTCCCTATTTACCTCTCTTATTGTTTCTTTTGCTGAGAAAAAACTTTTTAGTTTGAGTAAGTCCCATTTGTTGATTCTAGTTATTAACTGTTGTGCTATGGGTGTCGTATTGAGGAATTTGGAGCCCGACCCCACAGTATGTAGATCATAGCCAACTTTTTCTTCTATCAGACGCCATGTCTCTGATTTGATATCAAGTTCCTTGATCCACTTTGAGTTAACTTTTGTGATGGCGAGAGAAAGGGATTCAGTTTCATTTTGTTGCATATGGATTTCCAGTTTTCCCAACACCATTTGTTGAAGATGCTATCCTTCTTCCATTGCATGCTTTTAGCCCCTTTATCAAATATAAGATAGTTGTAGTTTTGTGGATTGGTTTCTGTGTCCTCTATTCTGTACCATTGGTCCACCTGCCTGTTTTGGTACCAGTACCATGCTGTTTTTGTTACTATTGCTCTGTAGTATAGTTTGAAGTCTGGTATAGCTATACCGCCTGATTCACATTTCCTGCTTAGAATTGTTTTTGCTATTCTGGGTCTTTTATTTTTCCATATGAATTTCATGATTGCTTTCTCTATTTCTACAAGAAATGCCGTTGGGATTTTGATTGGCATTGCATTAAACCTATAGAGAACTTTTGGTAATATCGCCATTTTGATGATGTTACTTCTACCTATCCATGAACAGGGTATATTTTTCCATCTTCTAAGATCTTCTTCTATTTCTCTCTTTAGGGTTCTGTAGTTTTCATTGTATAAGTCTTTCACCTCTTTTGTTAGGTTGATTCCCAAGTATTTTATTTTCTTTGAGGATATTGTGAATGGGGTGGTTGTCCTCATTTCCATTTCAGAGGATTTGTTGCTGATATACAGGAATGCCTTTGATTTATGCGTGTTGATTTTATAGCCTGCCACTTTGCTGAATTCATTTATTAGCTCTAATAGTTTCTTTGTAGACCCTTTTGGGTCTGCTAGGTATAGAATCATGTCATCTGCAAATAGTGATAATTTGAGTTCTTCTTTTCCTATTTTTATGCCTTGAATTTCTTTCGTCTGTCTAATTGCTCTGGCCAGTGATTCGAGAACTATGTTGAACAGAAGTGGTGAGAGAGGGCATCCCTGTCTTGTTCCAGATTTTAGAGGGAATGCCTTCAGTTTTTCTCCATGCAGAATGATGCTAGCCTGAGGCTTAGCATAGATTGCTTTTACAATGTTGAGGTATGTTCCTGTTATCCCTAGTTTTTCTAGAGTTTTGAACATAAAGGGATGCTGTACTTTGTCGAATGCTTTTTCCGCATCTATCGAGATGACCATATGGTTCTTATTTTTAAGCCTGTTGATGTGGTGAATAACATTTATTGATTTCCGTATATTGAACCAACCTTGCATCCCAGGGATAAATCCTACCTGATCATGGTGCACAATTTTTTTGATATGTTTTTGTATCCGGTTCGCCAGAAGTTTATTGAGGATTTTTGCATCTAGGTTCATTAGAGATATTGGTCTGTAGTTTTCTTTCTTTGAAGTGTCTTTGTCTGGTTTAGGAATCAGGGTGATGTTGGCCTCATAGAATGAATTTGGAAGTTCTCCCTCTTTTTCTATTTCCTGAAATAGCTTGAAAAGTATTGGTGTTAATTCCTCTTTAAAGGTTTTGAAAAACTCTGCTGTATACCCATCCGGTCCTGGGCTTTTCTTAGTTGGTAGTCTTTTGATGGTATCTTCTATTTCCTCAATTGATATTGGTCTGTTTAGGTTGTCAATATCCTCCTGACTCAATCTGGGCAAATCATATGACTTAAGAAATTTATCGATGCCTTCACTATCTTCTATTTTATTGGAGTATAAGGATTCAAAATAATTTCTGATAATCTTCTGTATTTCTGAAGTGTCTGTTGTGATATTGCCTTTTTCATCCCGTATGCTGGTAATTTGAGTTCTCTCTCTTCTTCTCTTTGTTAGCGTGGCTAAGGGTCTGTCGATTTTATTTATTTTTTCAAAGAACCAACTTTTAGTTTTGTCAATTTTTTCAATTGTTTCTTTCGTTTCGATTTCATTAATTTCAGCTCTGATTTTAATTATTTCTTGTCTTCTACTTCTTTTGCTGTTGTTTTGCTCTTCTTTTTCTAGGATTTTGAGTTGAAGTATTAGATCATTTATTTGTTGGTTTTTTCTTTTTTTAAGGAATGAACTCCAAGCAATAAATTTTCCTCTTAGAACTGCTTTCAATGTGTCCCATAGATTCCGATATGTTGTGTCTGTGTTTTCATTTATCTCTAAGAATTTTTTAATTTCCTCCTTGATGTCTTCTATAACCCATTGATCATTCAGTAACCTATTGTTCATTCTCCAAGTGATGCATGATTTTTCCTTACTTCTTTTATCGTTGATTTTCAATTTCATTCCATTATGATCAGATAATATGCATGGTATTATCTCTACTCCTTTATATTGTCTAAGAGTTGCCCTGTGACATAATATATGATCTATTTTTGAGAAGGATCCATGTGCTGCTGAGAAAAAAGTGTAACTGCTTGATGTTGGGTGGTATATTCTATATATGTCAATTAAGTCTAGGTTATTAATTGTGTTACTGAGCTCTATAGTTTCCTTATTCAACTTTTGTTTGGAAGATCTGTCCAGTGGTGAGAGAGGTGTGTTGAAGTCTCCCATGATTATTGTATGGTGGTCTATTAGACTCTTGAACTTGAGAAGAGTTTGTTTGATGAACACAGCTGCACCATTGTTTGGGGCATATATATTTATGATTGTTATGTCTTGTTGGTGTATGGTTCCCTTGAGAAGTATGTAGTGTCCCTCTTCATCCCTTTTGATTAACTTTGGCTTGAAATCTATTTTATTTGAAATGAGTATGGACACTCCTGCTTGTTTCCGAAGTCCATATGAGTGATATGATTTTTCCCAACCTTTCACCTTCAGTCTATGTATGTCTTTTCCTATCAAATGCGTCTCCTGAAGGCAGCATATTGTTGGGTCTTGTTTAGTGATCCATTCTGCTAGCCTGTGTCTCTTAATTGGTGAGTTTAAGCCATTAACATTTAGAGTTATTATTGAGATATGGGTTGTTCTTCCAGCCATATTTGTTTATTTATGTTACTAAACATGGTTTGTTTTCCTCTTTGATTATTCCCCCCCACCTTTACTGTACTACCTCCCGCTGTTGGTTTTCATTGATATTTTCCATTTCCTCTTCCTGTAATATTTTGCCGAGGATGTTTTGAAGAGATGGTTTTCTAGCTGCAAATTCTTTTAACTTTTGTTTATCATGGAAGGTTTTAATTTCATCTTCCATCCTGAAGCTTAATTTCGCGGGATACACAATTCTTGGTTGGAACCCCTTTTCTTTCAGTGTTTGAAATATGTTATTCCAGGATCTTCTAGCTTTCAGAGTCTGTGTTGAAAGATCAGCTGTTATCCTGATTGGTTTACCCCTAAATGTAATCTGCTTCCTTTCTCTTGTAGCTTTTAAAATTCTCTCCTTATTCTGTATGTTGGGCATCTTCATTATAATGTGTCTAGGTGTGGATCTCTTATGATTTTGCACATTCGGCGTCCTGTAGGCTTCTAGGATTTGGGATTCTGTCTCATTCTTCAAGTCTGGGAAGTTTTCTCGTATTATTTCGTTGAATAGATTGCTCATTCCTTTGGTTTGGACCTCAATACCTTCCTGTATCCCCATGACCCTTAAGTTGGGTCTCTTTATGTTATCCCATATTTCTTGAATGTTCTGCTCATGGTTTCTTAACAGCTTTGCTGAGCTGTCTATGTTCTTCTCCAGTTGAAATACTTTGTCTTCATTGTCTGATGTTCTATCTTCTAAGTGTTCTACTCTGCTGGTAGTATTCTCAATTGAGTTTTTAAGTTGGTTTATTGTTTCCTGCATTTCCAGGATTTCTGTTTGTTTGTTTTTTATAACCTCTATCTCCCTGTATAATTGATCTTTTGCTTCTTGGATTTGTTTATGTAATTTATTGTCGAAGTGGTCGAAGTGGTCGAAGTGGTCTTTCATTGTCTAATTTTGCTGTCTAATGTCTTCCTTGAGACTCCAGATCATCTGAAGCATGTATATCCTGAATTCTTTATCTGACATTCCATCTGCTGCAGATATTACCTCTTCTAAAGTTGAGTTGATCTGCATTGCTTGTGGTCCTTTCTTTCCTTGTCTTTTCATACTGATCGCGTTTCTTTCTACTTGGTGAAACTGTTGTGTTATTGATTTTTCCCCCTATATATTTATATTGCTCTTGTATAGCTGCAAAGTCTCCCTCGCAGGCTTTGGCGGTGGCTCTGCCCCTCCTCCAATTGAGGCAATGTGCCTTCCACGCCAGGAGGCCGCTGTACCTGTACTTTCGATGGGCCTGTTCTTTCGGTGGTCACAGGTCCGCCTACCTTGCAGGCGTGAGCAGCGGCTTTGCCCCTCCGCTGGCCACTAGGCCTGTTCTGTCTGTCGGTTGCAGATCTGTCTACCTAAAAGGCGCTGGTGGCGGCTCTGCCCCTCCCCCAACCGGGGCGATGTATCTGGCGGGCCACTGGGCCTGTTTTGTCGGTGGTCACGGTTCCGCCTACCTTGCACACGCGTGGAGCAGCTGTTTCATTAGTGCCTGGGCACACTCTCCTTGTTTGCCTCCCTCAGGCCCTAAGTTTGTAGAGCTTGGGGCTGAGAACCCCCAGCAAATTTGCTTACCTTCTGGTAGCCACGCCCCCGTATCTGGTGCAAGAGACCTCAGTTGTCAGCACTGGTGGGAGCTGTAGCTGGGAGACCCGCGCCGCGCGGCTCCCGCCGGCTCCTGCGTCAGCACCGCCTCAGCTCCCGCCGGTTCCCGTGCCGCTGCTGCGGTTCCCGCCAGCTCCGGCCGGCTCCCTCGCCGCTCCTGCTAATTTAGAATCCTCTGGGAAGGAATCTCTTTGGCCGATCTTTGGTGACTTCCCCTCTCTGCTATGGCGGGCCCCTGGCTCCTTGCAGGAGTGACCGAAGGGAGAGGTGGAACTGGCTTGTCTCTGGTCTGACACAATCTCTGGTTTTAGATCCCAGTTCGCTAATTCATAGAGGCTTGGTTAGATTTCCTTCCCATCCTCTCAAGGGGGGGAGCCCTTTCCCGGGTGGGCAGGGCCGTTAGCAGAGCCGGAAGGGCACGTGCCTTCTGTCGGGCCAGGCGGGGACCCTTCTGGCTGCGCTGGGCCGCCGGGGGCGCCCACAGAGCCAGGCAGATGGCGCCCGCGTGGCTAAGAGCTGGGCGGGGTGACCCTTCGCAGAGCGGGCGGGCCGCCAGGAGTGCCGGGATGGTGGGAGCTGTCTGCCGGCCGGGCAGGGACCCTTCTCGACGAGCAGGGCCGCTGGGGGCGCTTGTAAAGCCGGGCGGCTGCAGCCTCGTGGCTAAGAACCAGGCGGGCGGGGTGGCTGTTTGCAGAGCAAGAGCGGAATGGCGGGAGCTGTCTGCCGGCAGGGCGGGGACCCTTCTCGCCGAGCAGGGCCGCCGGGGGCGCTTGTAAAGTCGGGTGGCTGCAGCCGCGTGGCTAAGACCCAGGCGGGCGGGGTGGCTGTTTGCAGGGCAAGAGCGGGACCGCCAGGGTAGCCGGGATGGCGGAAACTGTCTGTTGGCCAGGCAGGGACCCTTCTCACTGAGCAGGGCCGCCAGGGGCGCTTGTAAAGCCGGGCGGCTGCAGCCTCGTGGCTAAGAACCAGGCGGGCGGGGTGGCTGTTTGCAGAGCAAGAGCGGAATGGCGGGAGCTGTCTGCTGGCAGGGCGGGGACCCTTCTCGCTAAGCAGGGCCGCCGGGGGCGCTTGTAAAGCCAGGTGGCTGCAGCCACGTGGCTAAGACCCAGGCGGGCGGGGTGGCTGATTGCAGGGCAAGAGCGGGGCCGCCAAGGTAGCCGGGATGGTGGAAACTGTCTGTTGGCCAGGCAGGGACCCTTCTCCACGAGCAGGGCCGCCGGGGGCGCTTGTAAAGCCGGGCGGCTGCAGCCTCGTGGCTAAGAACCAGGCGGGCGGGGTGGCTGTTTGCAGAGCAAGAGCGGGATGGCTGGAGCTGTCTGCCGGCCTGGCGGGGACCCTTCTCGCCGAGCAGGGCCGCCGGGGGCGCTTGTAAAGCCGGGTGGCTGCAGCCGCGTGGCTAAGACCCAGGCGGGCGGGGTGGCTGTTTGCAGGGCAAGAGCGGGACCGCCAGGGTAGCCGGGATGGCGGAAGCTGTCTGTCGGCCGGGCAGGGACCCTTCTCGCCGAGCAGGGCCGCCGGGGGTGCTTGTAAAGCCGGGTGGCTGCAGCCGCGTGGCTAAGAACCAGGCGGGCGGGGTGGCTGTTTGCAGAACAAGAGCGGAATGGCGGGAGCTGTCTGCCGGCAGGGCGGGGACCCTTCTCGCCGAGCAGGGCCGCCGGGGGTGCTTGTAAAGCCGGGTGGCTGCAGCCGCGTGGCTAAGAACCAGGCGGGCGGGGTGGCTGTTTGCAGAACAAGAGTGGAATGGCGGGAGCTGTCTGCCGGCCGGGCGGGGACCCTTCTCTCCGAGCAGGGCCGCCAGGGGCCGCTTGTAAAGCCGGGTGACTGCAGCCGCGTGGCTAATAACCAGCCGGGTGGGGTGGCTGTTCGCCGAGCGAGAGCAGGGCCGCCAGGGTAGCCGGGATGGCGGGAGCTGTCTGCTGGCCGGGCGGGGACCCTTCTGCCGCGCTGCTCTGGGCCGCCTGCCGCTTGCAGAAGCGGCGGGTGGCCGCGGGATTGGACTCTGAGCCCGCGCTGACGGTCAAGTTTCACTTGTCTGGGGCAAACTGTCACGTCTAATAAACTTACTAATTCTCGGCAGGTCTCCTTTCAACGGAATTTTGCTAGAAGATCCTCAGTAGGTAGAATGTAGCTGTTTTAATTGGTGTTTCTGATCCCGTTAATGTGGAGATATTGAAAGTGCAGCTTCCTCGCTGGCCGCCATGTTGGATCCCTCCCATTTGTATTTCTTTGAGAAGTATCTGTTTAGTTCATTTGCCCATTTATTAATTGGGCTATTTCATTTTTTTAGTTTAACATTTTTTGAGTTCTTTATATATTCTAGATATATATATATTCTCTGTCAAAAGAGTAGCTAGCAAAGATTTTCTCCCATTCTGTAGGTTCTCTCTTCACATTCCTAATTGTTTCCTGTACATTCTTAAAAGTTAGTACTAGACTAATACTTAAGTGCATCTATTCCATAGTTGAAACAAAAATAAGAGCTTGAATTGCCACAAGTTATATCACTAACTCTGAAAATAGTTGGAAATGAACCCAAGGAGCTGGGTGCAGTGGCACATACCTATAATTGTAGAAGCTCTGGAAGCTGAGGCAAGAGGATTGCAAGTTCAAGGACAGCCTTAGTAGCTTAGTGAGACCCTCAGCAACTTAGCAAGAACCTGTCTCAAAGTAAAGAAATAAAAATAAAAAAGGACTAGGGATGTAGCTAAGTGGTAAAGTACCCCTGGGTTCAATCCCTAGTACCAAAAGAAAAAAAAAATGGAGACTGTAGATTTTTCCAAATACAGGCCAGAGCTCTTTCCACCCCATTAATTGTTTATCTCCACTGCTCTCTAATGTTCCCAAGTTTGACCCAGCTGCAAGACCACCTCCTATGTCCACATGGCCTAGGAGAATGCCACCTCAGCTACAAAAAGGGCCCTTCACCTATGGCCTGGATACAGCAGTGGTCGTGGACAGTACCCGATCCCCCACCCTAGTTCCTTTGCTCCTGTTCATTTCTTTATGGTCTAGCTCCTCTCATTGGTCCCACTTCCTCCCCTCTTTCCTCTTAAAACCACTGCTCTGAGAATACAGGTAGCCCTTCCCCAGGGACCTCAGAATTGTCAAATATGAAAAACTTTCAGCAAGCTATTCTTAATATTGGAAAAGAAATATTATGAGTCTCAGGAAATGTGTGACCTGAAGCCATAGCCACAGGCATTAGAATGCTGAAGTCTTGTTTTATCTTAAGGATTAACAGAACATTTCCAGTCTACTATGAAAATAATGGTTTTTTTCCCTTCAAATATCTTAATAGAATTGTTACTCAAGGGATATACTTGTTTTAAGCCGATGGCCGCCCATCCCAGCTGCCACCTGCATTTGGTTAGAATTCTATAACCCCAACCAGGGTCTCTTGGGTATCCTCAGCAATCATCTTTATCCAGAGGCTAAATGAAACGAAAGGCACAGGACTGTGGCTTCTTAAGCAGCATTTGCTTTTCCAATTTCCTCTCACTTCCTTTCCTCACTTTATCTTTTCCTGGAGAACAGAATCTGGCTAAGAAAGACAATGAGAAAGCATATCAATGTCCTGGCTTATCTATTTCTTCACTTAGTCCCAGCATCTGGGATCCCTTCCAGGAAGGATAAGGAGACCGTGGGGAGCTCCTTGGAACGGTGGGCACCTGCTGCCACTAAAGCTCTTTGATTTGGTGATGACATGCCCCAGCTCTTTCATTCCGTTGTGTGTGTCACCCAGGGAAATGACAGCCAAAGGCCTGTCATGGAGATCTCCAAGTGAGCCTCACCTACCCTCTGTCCTGAGAGCCATCCCATCCCTCTCTCTGTGTTCTTAATGCTTTCTATTGACGAACAAGTTTTACTTAGAATCACAGATAACTTTCTTTTGGGATACATCTTGGAGCTATGATTTTTAACTAAAATTCTTTTTAACATCATCTTGGTTGGTTTTTAGAATTTTTTTCTATTTCATTGTTAATACAAATAACTTTCAGTTTGAAACTCTTTATAAGTAGCAGTTTATGTCATATTTTTACAGAATTCTTGAATGAAATTTTATGACTAGTAAAGATGGGGCTTTTGACTAGTCAGAATTTGTTCCAAATATATTTTCTTACTGAAGAAGAAAAAAAAACAGCATGTTGGATAGAATTAAATTCAGCTGGGACAAACATAAAACTGAAGCAAATCATTACTAGCGTAACAAAACATGCTTATCTCTTTATTTTGAACCCCTGAAGATGGGTAATCTGGAGCTGTATGGCAGCTCTGCTCCACAAGGTCCTCTGGGAGCTAAGCTCCTTCCTACTCACAGCTCCATTCACCAAGGAAGTGGCCCTCATCTTCAAGGACACGGTAGTCTCCAAGTTCCAGCAGCAGATGCAGGCAAGAATGAAGAAAGGGTCAAGGGTGAACTTGCTGACCCCTAAAACAAGTTCCTGGATATTGTCACAGGACACTTTCATTTATATCCCATTTGTGGGCCTTAAATATTACATAATATCAACTGCAAAGTTGGCTGGGGAAGCTAGTTTTTATTTTGGGCCAAGCAAAAATCCTATTGTTTTAGAAGAAACAGTACTGCTAGGGGAGACTAACATGATCCATCATCCACAAACTTAATCTCTGCTGTATTTCTCACTATTTTGTACAGTCTTGTGTTACTTAACAATGGGGATACATTCTGAGAAATGTCCCTGGAGGTAATCACAATTTGTTATTGTGTGAACATTGTAGAGTGAACTTGCAGAATCCAAGACATCACAGGGCCATATATTCTTAAGAAACCATTGGCAGATATTCAGTTCTTAAAAAATTAATTAAAAAAATAAACTTCGACTAAGCTACAGTAAAAAAAAAAAAAAAAAAAAAAAAAAAGATACACAACTCTTGTTGATTGACATGTCATTGTGGAACAGATGACTGAGAGTGGCTTTGCTGACACCAGTGCTGGTTTTCCCTTCTTCTCTGTGGCTGTGCTTTCTCAGGCTTCCCTGAAGACTCTTCTTTTTCCAGACTTCACATTCATTACATTCACCAGCATTGGATCCTCAGACCCTCTTCCTTTCTCCCTCTATGGAATTTTTCACACCACATCCAATTTGTGACTTCTATTACCTGAGATTTATAGAGCATATATCACCGTATAGACCATATATCCAATTCCACATAGGACTTTCCCACTTGAATATACAATAAGCAACTCAAGCTTAGTACTTCTAAAATTAAACTCATCATCTTTCCACCAAACTCCTCTCTTCTTGTCATATCACCTTTGTCTACCCATGTAGTCCTTGAAGCTGGAAGCCTGGGACATGTTTTGAGTTATCCTTCTCATCTATCAATGTCCATTTACTCCCTCTCTTTTTTTCCAGTCTCCCTAATTTTGCTCTAATTGTTATAATTAATGTATTTTAAGTATTTGCATGTGCCAGCTACTGATTTAAATACGTTACATATTTTAACTCCTTTAATCTTTAGATAACCCTGCTATTATTGTTGCTCCCACTTATGGATAAGGAAATTAAGGAACACAGAAGCAAAATAACTTTCCCAAATATCATAATGACAGGCAGAGGAGGAGACTCAGGCCCAGGAACCAAGATTCTGGGATCCCACAGTTAAAAGAAGCTGCAAGGCTCTGTAAGAATATTGGTCATCCTTTATCTAGTGTGGCAATAGCCCCTAACCAGTCCCTAAGCCATTTACATAGGCCCCTTTTTATATGCAGGTCAAACAAAGAAGGCACACTGCCAACAGGTCACATAAGAAAATGTTATGACCTTGAGTACGTATGTTAAATCAAAGTGTTAATGACCTTGACTACACACTAACCATAACAACTGATTCAGGACCTTGACTACATACTGAAAGCTTCAGTGAGGGAGCCTAACCCATTTTTTGCCTGCCTCCACATGTACATTAAATAAATAGTAAAACCAGGATTTGAACCAAGGCAATGACTCTAGAGCTGTTTTTGTTTGTTTGCTCATATTTGTTGCTGTGGTGGTGGTTGGTGGTGGGTTTTGGCAGTGCTGGGGATCAAATCCAGGACCTCACACACATTGAGCACATGCTCTTCCACTGAGCTATACCCCCAATCTAGAGAACTCAACTGCTCTAACTTCCTATTTTCACTGTCACTGTTTACTTAATATTATGGAAAGTTTCTTGATTAGTTTTTCTTCTCTAGTCTCACTGACTCCTCTTCCAAATTTCATTTCTCTCGTGATATTACACCATAGAAATTCGTCTGCTGCCTAAAATCAGTGCTTCTCTGTCACCTTCAGGCTCAAGTTGCAACTCTTTAATGCTACACATACTACTTCAGGATCTGCCACCTTTACAGCCTCTTCTGAAACTCTTCACAGACATGGAGCCACCCAGCCATACCAGAGCACTCAAAGTTTCTGAACACACTTTCCCCCTCCCTCCACTCCTTGTTTTTGCACTCACTCATAACTCCTACCAAGGTCAGGTTGTTATGAGAATAGCTCCATGATTCCCAAGGGTTGAATGGGTGCCCCTTGGGTTTTCCAGCTCTATTATTGTCCTTTTCACACAGCATGGTAAAAAGGTAAATGTACTCTTCTCTCTCCTTTACTGGCCTGAATAACTTTCTTGAAGGAAGTGTGGGTTCTTTGTGTCTGGAGTACCACCATTGGGCTTGGTGCAAAATCATTACCCAGTAAATCATCAAATAAAGATAAACTAAAGAATGTGACTGCTTCCTTTTCTTTCCTGATGTTTTCCTAAACAAAGCCTAAAACAAGGAGATCCCTTGAACATGCAGGGGAAATGTATCTTGGAGTGGTTCACAATAAAACAGAGGCCACATTGTCTGATATGGCACTTCTTAGAGATGGACAGGAGGGTCTGAAGGAAAAAAGGTGGTTCAAGAGAAAAAAAAAACCATGCATATATTTACCTCAAGAAAGGGGGCAACTTACAACTTAGGAATAGTTATATTGGGATATAGAATATGTTCAATATTTTTGGTGGTTGTTTTTAAAGGCCATAACTAAGGAATTGTAAAAGGGTACCTTTGCATGGGGTTGCTTTCTGGGAAAGTTGATGCAAAAATTCTTGAGTCGCAAAATTCTTAAAAAGGAGAACACAGCAGTTGCTTGTATTTTATAGGATTCAGGTGTCTTTGTGACAGGCAGTCAGAAGTGAAATTACCTTCACTGTTCTTGGTTCAGTCTGTTCTCTGCTCCTAATCATCCCTTCAAACCCACACACATTAGACAGAGCAGTTGTCCTTCACCACTAAAGAAAGGCAGCTGAGACTTATGTTACCGTGGAAACAGAATCACTTTTTGCTGCAAGACACCTCGCTTCATCGGCACTATTATGAAGCAGAATACATTGGTAGGGCTGGGAGGAGAATCAAATATTCTGCCTGTCAGTGTTGTACTCGGCCTTTGGGCGAATAAATGACTTTCAATTAGAGCATTTAAATATCTTTCAACTTTGATAATTATTATTAGAGCCCCAACAGAATTTTACTTGGAAAAGAGTAAAGAAATGGATTCTGCTGTTAAGGGGGAGAGTTAGAAATTCTTTTAAACTGGAACACATCTGTTAAAGAACATACGAGGGAGTTGGCAATTAAAGGTGTAATTGTTTGTAAAATGAGTGACTTTTTCTTTGTTTTCTGGCTTTCTGATTTGATCAAAGCATGGGTTTCTGAGTCTGTTTCTCTCTCTCTCTCTCTCTCTCTCTTTCTCTCTCTCTCTCTCCACCCCCCCCCACGCCCACTGTTACCTTGTCTGTAGTAAATATAATGTATTTGCAGCTTCATCTTGTCCTAGAACGTTCGTCCTGGGATCCTTTGCTCTTGACTGGCCACAGAGCCTCCATCCCAGTCTGTCACTCATTCCTATTCGGGGCCTGAATTTCCTCCCCAGCCAATATCTCCACTCTCATCTCTTCATCTTGTGCCCAACCCTATATTCATTTGCTGTCCTATTTTTATCTTTTTGTTAACTGTTTTATTTCTTATTGCTTGTGTTGCTGTCTTTTAAAGGCAAATCTGTAAGACCTACACTGGTAGAAGAATCAACTCAGTAAAATCCCACAAACAAAACAATCCCTCACCCCTTGAGCTCCCAAGATGCTTGCAGTCATTGAATTGTCTTTACAAGCCACACAAAGCATAAAAAAAACAGACACTCAGGATCTTCTCTCTCTCTCTCTCTCTCTCTCTCTCTCTCTCTCTCTCTCTCTCTCTCACACACACACACACACACATACACAACACACACACATACACAATGAGAGTTGAACTATAATTACACACCAAAAAAAATCCCATATAATTACGAGGAAAAAAATCTTTTATTAGCTAGATACAAATTAGAAAGGAATGTGATACTTTAAGGTACTAGTGTTTAAATTCTAGAGATAGTAAACAGACTCAAGAGACAAGTGACAATTATTGAGTAACTAGTCCGTGGCAGCCATATTTCACATGCATCATCCCATTTATTTCTCAAATTAATATCAACAGTGCTATAAATACTTTTATTTCCATCCTACAAACATTATAAAGGAAGAAAGGCTTAAACATTTTTAAAAAGTTATCCCCAAAGTCACCACGGGCACCCTGAATTCTGAATCTAAATATGTCACTGTTTCCAACTGCATCACTCATACAATGTCCAGCAAAGTTCTGACAGATGAGAAGCTAAGACCCACGGAAAAATTAAAACAATGACCTATAATCCTGGCTAACAGGACGTTTGGAAAATAATGCATGTGTTACTAACTCAGATTTGTTCATCCTTAATTAATATGAATAAATAACCTCTTCTTTCTTTGTGCATATAGGGAATGAAGCAGTTAATGTGTGCAAAACATTTTTTAGATATTAAAGAAACTTCTATTTCTCTAGGAAGAATGACTTTTTTCTGTTACTGTAATAGGCCCAGATAAATAGGTCCACATCACTGTCAATCAACTCAGCCTCCAAATCATCATCAATCTCAAATATGCAATGTTTTGGAGAGCAGATCCTGTCGCATATTTCTTTTGTATTTTATCTCACACAGTGCTGGTTGGGTAGTGGATGCATACCACTCATCTTAAAGTGATAAAGTGGGTAATTAAATCAAACTATTGTCCAATATCTACTTGAAGTACCATTTATAGAGCCAATTTTATGGTAATATAAAAGAGAATTCATTAAATGTCTGGACACAATTAGCCCAAGTTGCTTCATGAAGATACATTATAACCTTGGCTCATAGTATAATTCAATTGATTTTTAAAAGGAATAATAACCTATTTTTATTATCACATATAAAAAATGTTTTATTTCTCTTGCTTGCCTTTCAGAGAAACTCAGAAAATGTTAGTGTAATACATTTTGAAAAATCACTTACCTACTAGCTGAAATTTCACCTCTTATACCTCTAGTAAATTTACAAAACTACTCCATTTTAAGCATTTATCCTATACAAACTATACTTTGAACTTTACATGCACTGCATCCCTCAATATTTATAACAACTATAAAATTGAATCTATTATGGCTACCATTTTATATATGAAGAAACTCATTAAGAGAGTTTACATATTCAGAGAGTCACAAAATCTGTAGTACAACCTGATTCAAACTTAAACAAAATAACTCTAAATTGATCTGTTCTTAACTCCATGCTATTAACCATGATGCTATATGCCTACCTGGTGTGTAGTCACCTTTTAGAAAACCAGATTTCTTTTGCTGTCTATCTCTGTAAAATTCTTCATTCTCTCTTTATAAGAGAAAGGAAGTTAAAAAAGGAAGAAGGAGGGAAGGAAAGGAGGAAGGGAGAGAAAAATATCTTTTTTACACTAGTCAACATTTTTGAATAATAGACTATGAAGTGCCATTTTGGTCTGACTTGATGTCATTTTGTTTTTGCTTTGCATTTATCAGGAGAGGTATTCTTGCAGATTAAGGAGCCGCTGGAAGATATATATAAAATCTACTGCTATCACCATGATGAAGCGCATAGTGTGCTGGAGTCCTATGAAAAGGAGGAAGAGCTGAAGCAACATTTGAGCCACTGTATCCAGTCCTTAAAGTAAGCCCTTTTCAAATGGTGATTCCCATCTTCTCTTCATTGCCTAGTAGGGGACATTTTTAAATGGATGTAGATAAAAGATCTCACATAAATTCTGTGTTTTAGGAGGCTTGCTGGGCACTCTGCTTTGTATTTCCTTTATGAAAAGCTGACATGCTAGAAGCCTGGATTGACTTTTTTTTCTCCCTCTGAGAGACTGACTAAAAATAACATGGGAAAAGATTCAGGGCTCTGTAGAGATAGAAAAATGCAATATCAAAAAATAAAGTATGGAAGAAAAATCCTTTCTCAAAGCTATTGCAGTGTGTCTGCTCCTTCAGAGTTCAAGGAATATGTGAAACAACATGTAGCCCCATGACCCCTGAAGCACATGGGTTAGTGGAATGACTTAGACTCCCTGAATGGCCCTCCTCCTTCTCCCAATTCATTTTTGGGAAAGCATGGAGATTGTGAAGATAAGTCATGCTGTCCTAAAATTAGCTTCAGGACACTTAGTCAGGCCTTCCTTCCTCATCATTAAAATGTTGTTGGAGGTCCTAATAATATTATTTTTTTTTTAGAAGAAACAATCTGAAAAATATAAGCAAGTGGGGCTAGAGTTGTAGCTCAGTGGTAGAGTACTTGCCTTGCAAGTGTGAGGCATTGAGTTCAATCCTAGCACCACATAAAAACAAATAAAAGCATTGAGTACATACACAACTAAAAAAAATTTTAAAAAATAAGCAAGTATGATAAAGTATTCTTTTAAAGTCTTAGCAATTTCACCATCAATTAGTAAGTACCGTTTACATTATCTTCTGATTTTTATATGCATAAATATGAGACTATATTTGGGTTGATCCTTTCAGAAGAAATTGGCAACTGTCTATTCACAGTTTCCTACCATATGAAGCTTAAGACTGAAATTATTCTCTTGGTCCACAATCTTACCTAGAATTCTCTTGTGATTTTTCATTTTTAAGGATTACCCACTGTTGGATGACCGTGATTTGGCTAGGGATTAACCAACCAGAGAGAGCTGATTAAAAACCATTGTATACCAATCTGACTCCAGCACACTTTCCTTGCTATTCTGTTGTGTGGGGTGGGAAGAGGAGGAGGGGTCCTAACGTACTACAGAAAGTTTGTAGCAGCATTACAGTGAAATGAGACTGTTGTAGAGGAAGTCTTTCCAAGATAGGAACAGATCTGAAAGTGGGTTTAACTAGAGCCCAGTGAATTTAAATAATAAACAAACAAATAAATAAATGCAATCTCAATTTTATTGCCCTCTACTGGCCAGTAATAAATTGCCATTCTTTCGTCTGCCCATCTATCTTTCCTCACATCCCCCCACCCCCAGACAGTGAAAAAGAATATATTCAAGTCACTAAATTGTGAAAATTTATTTGGTTCTTATGTTGTGGCAAGGGTAGGTCTGGCTGTCCAAAAACAAAAATAAATAAGACTTTATGTTCTACCCACAAGAAACTCAATATGATCAGACAATTCTTAAATAAAATGTTGTAACTAATTCTATTTTTATTTTATTTCAGTGTTAGTATCAATCCATAAAAGCATTAAAGTTTGAAGTTGCATTCATTTTAATAAATTTACATATAAAGATCAAAGTCTTTTAAAGTTATAGGTGCTTTTTCCTCAGGAAAAATAATGATGTTCTGGATATGAATGAATCCCTTCTTTAGCTTAAACAAATGGAAAGATCTGATCCAATAAATGTCTGTCTTGAACCATTTTCCTTCTTCTGTTTCTAGAATTAGAAGAGAGAAATCTCTTAGCAGATGAAAAGCTAGCTCCTTGTATCATCATGATAAATCCAATCCTGGAGATGGAGGTTCTCATCTGGAGATATGGTTAATCTACGTTAGCCATGTTACTTCTGACTGCTCACAGGAAGTAGAGCTGTTTTTAGGAGGATGAACAATAATTTATTGTTCATTAAATGTTTGACTTCTAAGAGAAAGCAATAATCCCTGCCCTGATATCCACAAGGTCATATAGCAGCTCAGTGTCATGCCCCTAAAAAGCAGTTCAAGGCAGAGGTAATTTTGAAAACTCCTATGCCAATGATTGAAAATAGCTTCCAGACCCAATGACTTATTTGGTCTTTTTCTGAAATCTTTGAGTTATTGTCGATTTCTATCTTCATGCCCCAAATTTTGTGTATTCAGAACCATTCTGGTTTGAAGGAATAATTTCAGTCCCTGGAAGGTGTTAAGGTTTAGAAAGCAAAAAATCCAAAGGAAGCAATATTGGCAGAACTATTTCTTAAAGGAAATAAAATCAAAATAAAATAGTTTAAGTTAGAGCTATTTTCCAAAAAGTTGCCTTTCCATGAAAATAAAGTTAATGATGAATTGTGCTAGTCTGCCTGAAGGCTAAGAGCAGTAGAATTATTGACATTACTATAATACTGACCTCAATTGAGCTAAGCCTTAAATTCTGAGAAACAGGTTTTCAAACAGGTTTATAGGCCAAAGAGAGTCTGGAACACCCTGAGGGCTTGGTTTCCCTTGCCAAGTAATCAGTCAAAGCTATTACTGTCACTCTGTCTTTTCCTAGTGGCTAAATAACAGAACCCAAGTGCATTTGCCATTTCTAATGAATATTAGGTGCAGCCTCTATTTTCTACCATGAAAAGGAATATTTGGAACAACTTGGTTTGAAGCAATATCCACGAGAGAGGTAGCTTCAAGCTTCAGAAGCTAAAGTGGATTTTAAAGCAACTTAGGTTGCACTTTAACCAAAATTAAAATGTGTTTATTGAAGGCCTAATAAATATTTATTAAGAACACTAGATAATGTTGAAAATATTTTATTTTTAAATGCATAAGCATAGTTCTTTCCTCCCAGGAATACAAATTCTAGTTGGGGAGATAAACAAAACCTCTGGGAAGTTTAATAACAACGCAAAGTTACTTTAAGTAACGTATCAGAAGCTCTCACAGCGGGTGCAGTTCATGACTAATTTCCAAAAGGATGGCAGAGATATTGCCTGCTTCTGTAATAGATTCAAGCTCATAACCTTTGGTTATTCTTTGAAGTCCATTGTTATTCAAAAGGGAAAATAATATTAGTATCCAGAAAATAATTTTGAATCTTTTTGAAATGTGGGGGTAGCATTTCTTGTGTCTGAGTTCTCCTGCACTAGATCCACTGGAAATCTATTTTAAAGGTGCAGTTTCCTATGCTTCCCCCACCCCAGTCCAAACAAATAGGATTGCTGGTGGCCCATCCAGGATCTGTATCTTTAATGAGCACCCTCAGGTAGTTTTTGGCACACACGCAAGAGCTACTTTAAAGAGATAAATCAGGCCCACAATGCTCACTGGCTGCTTTTCCTGAAGCAGATGAGTGTGTTTTTCATCTTTATAGATGCAATCTAAGCAAAATCTTTGGAATTTGGAGACCTTTAGAAAGACTTTAAAACTATTCAGAAATACAGTGCACATCTGTATCTGCAGCGTACAAATCAGAAATTTGCAAGTTTTTATTTACTCAAAGTGTTCACAGAGTGGCATTAATGATCCCTAAGATTGTGTGCAACACTGGGTTAATACAGGCTCTAAAGGTCTGGAAGTTGTTTGCTAAAGATCTGATTACTTAGACTCTTTGAGGTTATATAAGGTTTTTGATTTGTATGAGGAAAGTGAAAATAGATTAACTATAAATGCAAGCAGAGCTATAATTAGAATAGCCTGTCTGCTGCTGCCTTTTTCTGTTTTTCCAGATATAAACACTATTAATACTCCTTTTGCATTTGAGAGACCCCACAGATCTGTTTATTTTGTAATAGAAAAAGAAAGAAATGACAAACTTTTAGTATCTGGATACTTCGCTCTCGTTACTCCTGTAGCTTCTCCATTCAGAGAAGAAGGTAAAAGCTCATATGATACAAAATCTAAAGGAATGCAATTCAATATATTCACCACATTGTATTCTTTTGGAATGTTCCAAGTGAAAAAAAAAATAAAAGCACGTTTGGAAATTCTTTCAGTTTCTTGTTATATGGCATCGAGTTTGAAACAAAACTATAATCCTTAAGAAATTTTCACATAAAAACTTTCTTGAGTCAAATTACACCAAGCCTATGAGGGAGCAGGTACAGGGATAGGGATATTAAATTACTTTGCCCCATTAAAGATAATTGGACATTATTTAAGTTCTTCCATCCTGAATTGTCCTTGGCTGGGAATAACTTCTGCAGATTTTCACCTCAAGTAAGATAGTTTAAAATGATGAGTAAGTAAAAAAGAGATGTTATAATGCCGTGGCCCTGCCCTATAGACTGTGGGTTCCCCTACTGGGAAAATTTTCAGGATCCTTTTTATCAACTGTTATACTACATTAAAAACAATTGTTAATTTGTGTTAAAATATTTAGGTTAATTGGTTGAAATAGATGAAGATATTGAAAACCAGAGGCTATGTTGGTCAAGGTATGAGCATAGGTTATTATATAATTTCTTGATAGCCAGATGAGGTTTTCAGAGAAAAAATTCCTGTCTACTTTGCTAACTAGTTAATTTGACAAATCTTTTGAGCTCTAACCAAATGCCATCACTTTTTAGGACTGGGGTCACAGCCGTGAACAAATCAAGCATAAATTCATGCATAGGGTTGAGGGAGAGTATAGATAATAAATAAGAGAGTTACATAGTATATGAAAAAGTAACAACTACTGGGAAGAAAAAAGAAAGCCAGGAATGATGATAAGGAGCACAGTGTGAGGCAGGATGCACTTTCTTAAAGGTTGGTGAAGAAAAGCTTCATGGAGAAGGGACAGTTGAGCAAAAACCTGAAAGAGATAAAGGAGTAAACGATATAAATATCCAGAGGGAGAGCAACCCAGGCAGAAGGGACAAGGTGTACAGACCTGGAGGCACATGCCTGGCAGGCTTTAGAAGAATCAAGGAGCCTGTGTGGCTGTCAGAGACTGGAGGAAGAGGTGAATACTAGACAAGGGTAGAGAGGAGATGGAAGGAGAGGCAGACCATGTATTGCTTTTCCCTTGGAGGACTTCAGTTTTTCTTGAGCAAAATGGATACCACAGAATCTAGCTTAGTGAAGGCTTTTTGAGAATTATTCATTAAATAAGCAAATTATTCAGAATCTGCATAAAACTAGTTATGGAGAGATAGTAAAGATGACTTGATAATGATTTAGAAGTCAGTTACACATTTCCTTAGTAATCTTGCAGTCTTGGATTCTCCCATCACTTTACTAGATCATATTTTCATAATGTAAACAAAAATTTACATTTAAATCCATTTTTGAATGATCAAAATATACTGTGTCTGAATCAACAGTTTTAAATTTTAAACAAAGTGTGAAGCATATGGTAAATATAATAAAATAAAACTTTGGGGACCTAATTACCAAACAAGGGGATTAATTTCATAGGTCATTCATGAAAATTACTTAGTACTTTATTTTACATAATAAAATTTTAAAGGTTTTGTAATGTTTGACTTATACCTCAAATATATGGATTTACATGAATCTACTTTTCTCTCTTTCTTACAGGAAAATATATGTGCAAGAGTAAGTACTTTTTTTAATCAACACTTTGTAATTATACATATTTATGGTGTATAGTTTGATGTTTTGATACATGTATAGATTGTGTATACATGTATACAGGGCAGTTAGAGGCAATGGTTATGTTAAGAACATTTAAAGTAACAGAAATCAAATATAAAAGTCATGGGGAGAAGCTACTAAATATTCCTATCCAAATCAAAATTTTTAGTTTTTACAATGAAGAGTATTATTAAATTTATTAATTTTAATAGATTAGTCAAGATTGCAAAGTCATTTACCTAAACATTTTTGGTGCATCTAATTTAAATTTTACATTATTTCCAATTTATTTATGAGATTATCTTGCATAATTAAATTATTACATATAGTTTACTAACCTTTTTAGAAGAATCTTAATATATAATTTAAGTAAGTTTGCTGGTGCCAGGAATTCTTGGGTAATACTAATCATACGTATATTTAAGGGTATTGTTGGGTCCAGAAACAATTCTTCCTAAGAACATTAGTCTTAAAAAAATCTCATATTTGGGGCTGGGGTTGTGATTTAGTGGAGGAACGCTTGCCTTGCACATGTGAAGCACTGGGTTTTATCCTCAGCACCATGTAAAAGCAAATAAATAAAATAAAGGTATTGTGTCCATCTGCAACTAAAAATATTTTTAAAAATCTCAGATTAATGCCATAATATTTTCGAAGGTTTCAAAGATTAATAAACATGAAAAACTTCCTTATGCATTATAGTAAAATACTGAGTTTCTTTTATTTTGGACTCTTGTATGATTTAGAGAGAAAAAAGCCTATACTCATATGGCATAGGCATGAAATGTTACAATGAAATAATTGGCTAATAGGATAATATAGAAGTCATTTTATAAAAACGAGTATGTATACGAAGATGTATACTTTTCTAGAAGAAATATATGTCTCTAGCCTGTTAAAGACTGAAACAATGATATTGATATAAATTTCCATTCAAATTTACCAGGAATTTAAAAAGCACATGTTGTGTCACCATAGTCGTGGACTCTCTGAGATTCTTCATCTGGTTTGCTTGTCAGTGTAAGAGTGGGGCGGGGGTGTTTAAAAGAGACAGACAGAATTTTAAACTCCTAAGTGTTACATTAAATACAAAATTTACAAAATGGAAATTATGTCAATTTAAGACATAAATATCTAACATTCAAAGTAGGGTGCAAAGCAACCCTGAAGAAAGTCAGAATTCCAGAAATGAGTGGAGGAATCAGGCCCTTAGGCCAAGCTATTGGTCTGTCTCACTCAAGTGAGGAAGCTGATCTTTTCAGGTGTCAAACAGGCACCCATTTATAAGTCTTTTCTTTTATAAAGAAAATATATGTTTTAGGATAATTCAATATTTGTTTTATGTTTTCAATTCTTAGGTTATTTGAATTTGCATATGGGCAAGATTATTTTGGTTCTTTCACACATCAGAAGGCTCCAGGGCTTCCTTTAATGATAAATGATGGGGGTTAGGGCAGGACAGCTGCCTCATTATAAAGCCTGTATTCTTGTCATTGTGCCAAAGACTGGAGCTTCAACATAGCTGGATATTAGAGAAGAATTTCATGTGCCCAAAATTCGATTAAGGTTTCTTTTCCTACGATTTAGATCTTTATAACCAAAAGACAAGATAGAGAGGAGAGACAGAAAAGGAGATTCGAAGCAGGAAAAGGAAAATATCCTTCCTGGTGCAGTTAGCATGCCCAGGCTCCCTCAAACAGAATACTTAAAACAGTGCATTGTATTGAAACCCTTGCTTAAAAAACTGCCAAGTTTTCACAGCAATCCTGCTGTGTAGGAGTTAGCCCAGTTGGTTATGCCCCCTCTAGCCTATTCTATACATCTTTAGAGAAGAGCAATCCCAGTATGTGGCTGGTTGGAAATCAAAGTCAAGTTCGCCTCAAGTTATTTCCTCCTGTTCTCCTCACTAGGGTCATGAAGCACACATGCTGCTACAGGAAAGGGTAAAAGGCAATGTCAAGTGCTGTGTAATTGTTGGGCTCCTTCATGGCGAAGGCCAGGCACGCTGCAGTCGAGAGTTCACTGGGAAGATGTGGGCTTTTTAATGGCATCCAAAAAACACCTTACACATGCCAAGAGAAAACTGTCTGTTTTTTCCTACAATCTGCATTTAAAAAAAAAATAATAATTGTGTTTCTAAACTGTTTACTTTGAATTATAATCTTACATAAACATCAAAGACATCATTAAACTGACAAGAATTGTAGAATCCTCCATAAAGAAAGCATCTGATCCAGGTCCCACATTCTAAAACAAGAAAGAAAATTGAAATACAGTGCTTTGTTATTTCCATGTTTTTGCTCTTTTCTATTTGTTTCTTGTCTGCCCCTTTCCATATAGTTCCCATCTTTGGCTCTCACAGTTCCTACCAGCCTCAAAATGATATAGGTTATTTTCTCTTTTTATTTTTAAAATTATTGGAGCAATATTGTAAAATAAATAAAATACAAGTGAGTACAGTGAAGATAATGGGTAGTGATGTTCCAGAGATGATCACTGTAACACTGCAATGTCTATTACGTAACTACAGCTTTTTCTTTACACACACACACACACACACACACACACACACACACACATAGTAAAATAGGACCATTTTTTATTTCCTGCATGTCAGCCTGCTACTTTATCCATAAATTCATCATGGGCATCTTTCCATGTCAGTAAATACAAATTAATATTTTTATAACTGTATAATATTCTCTGGTATATATTATATGCACTAATATATTCAAATATACAGCAAATTATGATGTGTGTATCTATATATATGATATAAATATAGTATACCATAATTTAGTTTACCAAACTTTTACTGATGGTTGAATTATTTGTGTTATAAACATTGATGTTATACGTTCATTCTTATGGATGATGTTTTTACAATAGTATGATTTTTTTTTCAATAGTGCATTTTGTTTTGTTTTCTTTGGTACTGGAGATGGAACACAGGAGTGTTGAACACCCACCTACATCCCCAGTCCTTTTTAGTTGTTATTTTGAGACAGGATCTTGCTAAATTGTTGTAGCTGGCATTATTGACCTTTTGATCCTCTTGCCCCAACCTTCCAAGTCACTGGGATTGCTAGCATGTGCCACCTTGCCTGGTTTAGGATGCATTTTTGAAAGTGGAATTGCTAGATCAAAGGACTTCTGATGCTTGTCAGAAAATTTCAAAAAGTTATTTATGAGCTGATTTATATTCCCATTATTCATATGTGAGTCATCCATTTATCCACTACTGGCCAACACTAGATATAATTCATATTTGTATCTTTATCCTATGACAATGTAGCAGGCTAAAAATGGTAATCTGTTGTTTTAATTTGCATTACTAGCAATCTTGAACATTTTCATGTGTATTTAGCCATTTGTGTTTCATTGCTAATGATCTTTTTAAATGGTTTACACCTTTTTTGAGATGTTCTTTTTCTAATAGATTTCTAATGTCTCCTTGATTAGCAAGTATATTAAGGCTTTATTACTTACTATAAACATATTTCCATCTTATTATTTGGTCTTTAACATAGTTTATGGCTGCTTCTGCTTTGTTTTTATTTTTATGGTTTTTCAGAGCTCAATTTTAAACATACTTATTAATCGTTATTTTTTGTATTGTGGTTTCTGGATTTTATGTATTGCTTAGTGATTCCAAGGTTAGTTTTTAAAGTAGAATCTCATGTTTCCTTCACTTTATTGCATGGTTTCTTTTTTATAGCTTTTTTCTTTTCTCCTTTCTTTTTGGTGCTGGCGATTGAACCTTGGGCCTCCTGCATGCTAAGTTTTCACTCTATCACTGAGCTACACTCAGCCCCCCTATGGTTTTATGTTTAACAATTGTATATTTGATCTACCTGGCAACTATTTTGGTGTAAAGAATGATGCAGGAATCTGTTTTTTATTTTTTATATGGCTAGCCATTTATCCTTGATACTGAATAATATTCTTATTGCATAGAAATGTCAGGTATCATGTACTCAATGTCCATACATACTTACATATATTTCTTGATTTTCTAGTTTTTGCTATTCATTTGTTCATATATGTACCAGGATCAAATTGCTTTCATTTGTGCATTTTAATAGTTATGACTAGTCTCAATTCAGCACTTTAATTTTTCATAAATTTTTCTAAGTGTTCTTATATTTCCTCTTTTAAAAAACTTTTTCTCTTTTTTTCCCCCAAATGATACATACTCATGACTTTAAAAGTAACATAGTTTTACAAGATTTGTTATGAAAAATGGTAGTCCTTTCTTTGTTTTAGTCAGCTTTTTCGCTGCTATGACTAAATGACCCAACCAGCACAACTGTAGAGGAGGAAAAATTATTTGAGGGCCTACTGTTTTAGAGATCTCAGTCCATAGACAGCAGGCTCTATTCCTCAGGGCTAAAGGTGAGGTAGACATCATGACATGGTGTGGCAGAGGGAACCAGCTCACGATTAGAAAGCAGTGAGAGAGGTCTCCACTTGCCAGATACAAATATATACCCCAAAGCCATGCCCCAATTCCCACCTCCTCCAGTCATACCCTACCACTTCAGTTACCACTCAGTTAATCCTTTCAGTGGATTAATTCACTGATTGGGTTAAGACTCTCACAACCAAATCATTTCTCCTCTGAACCTTCTTGCATTGTTTCACACTTGAGCTTTTGCCAGGACACCTCACATCCAAACCATAACATTCATAAATGCTCCTTAGTAGGACACATTATTTTTGTGTCTTTTAGCTGATTCTTTTGATATTTATCTTTATGACTGTAAATGCATGCTTAACTTTTTTCCTAGTCAGGTATTATCGATTGAATTTCCCTCATGGAAGACAAGAATCTGTCTTTCTGATCTCCATCTCAACACACACACATACATGCTCCCTTCCCAACTCTCCATCCTCTCTGTATAATTTGGCTAAGCAATAATCCGTGTTTTATTCTATCATATCTGGATACCTTACAGAGTTAAATCTTGGAGTCAACTAACTAATTACTGTTTTCCTGAGAGTTGACAATTGTTGATTCTCCTCTTCCTCCCTCTCTTCTTCCTCTTCATCTCATTTTTCTGTGTACAAATCATTGATAACAAACTCAAAACCAGCTAAGTCATCATCCAAGACAACCAGAGGCATTATGTCTGGTATCAATTTTGTCTCTCTAAAAAGCCTCTCCTAAAGCCTCAGGCCTCCTGAGGTTGGATTGCTGACACTGGGCACAACTGTCTTCCGGGGACCCTCCTCCCATCATCCTCAAGCTTCCCTTAGCTTCTTTCCTACATTGACTTTGATGGAGTACATCCTTTGTTTCCTTCAGCCCTCAAAGGAATAATAGGAAATAAAATTTTATGAACTTTTGTACCAAAAATATGTCTATTTTACCCTCCTACTTGATTAATAGTTTGGTTTCGTACAGAATTCTAAATTGAGAATCACTGATCTTCAGAATTTAAAGGTGATTCTTCATTATTTTCTAGCGTTCAGTGTTAGTATGAGAAATTAGAAACTTAGTCTGATTCCTAGTCATCTGTTGGAACCCATTTGTTTCTATCAAGGGTTGTGTCCAGTTTTCTGAAGTTTCATGAATTGCAAGGTATGATTGTGTCTCATCCTTTGTTCTGGACACGTAGTGAATTCTTTCACAATATGCTAAAATATGCACTTCTCTTAAATTATTTCACTGATGACTTCCTGGTTATATTTGTACTGTTCTCTTTTGATGAATCCTGTTATCAGATATTGATTCCCTGAGCCTGTCCTCTACTTTTCTCATATTTTCTATCCCTTTATATTTTTACTCTGCTCTTCTGGAAAATTCCTGGACTTTTTATTCTGACATTTGTGAGGGGTTTTTTAAATATTATTTTTCTTTTAATTTTTAAGGGCTCATTCTTAGTCCTTAAAAATATATCCCTTATTTTTACAGCACCCTAAGAATTGGATAGTTTCTGAAACAGGTTTTAGGCTGATCCTTATTTTGATACCCAATCCTTTACTCCCCATTTCCATAGGTATTTAGTGACCTTAATTAATGAACTTTTGGGGAATGATTAAACATTGGCTCTCTTTTGTCTGCTATATCAGTTATCATTCATTCATCTTCATTCGTCTTTTAAAATTTGTTGATAATTCTGTGTTTATTTTCAGTTATTATTTATTTCTAGCAAATGCTATTTGTTATTTGTATATACAGTTTCAGTACACAGTTTCCCTTAACATTGACTCACATTTTAAAAGGAGAATAAATTGGCACACACACATACAAAAAGATCAGTGATTATATAGATGGTGTGGCTACTGTAAAACAAATATTAAATAGGCTAATTGTGGTCAATGAAATAGAGAAAATTGAAATATGGTATAGTACATATTTATTCTTCTCCTTTTTTCTGTAATTAAAAAACAGATATTCCTCATGTTGAAAATTTGACATTTTTCTCTCTTTTCTGCTATAGTTGTTACATTTTTAAATGTCATTTATATTTTCATTGCACATTTTTTTCTTGTACTTGATGTGCAGCTCTTTGCAACAAAACTAGATGCTGCTAAAACAAAACCAGCTGTGTTTACTTCACTTTGTAAAGTTCCAATAATAATTTGTAATGAGATTAGTGTAGCTATTTATGGCATGAAATACTTGCCAAAGTATTTGTGATAAGGCAAAAGAAGATGAAATAGAATTTCAAATTAATAACTACCTTAGATTTCAACCCAATATGGGGAATTGTTACACATTTGGTTACTTACTATGGGGCAAGCAGGTGATAAATGGATTCCTGGCTGATGTCGTTTATATCACACACAGGACTCATCTGCTTCACATGGTTATCAAAACTTAATCCTACTAGGTGGGATTAGGCCAGGTGAACTTTATGACACTGAATGCGTGGAGTGTCATTATCTTACAACGCATCCTCTATCACTTCTACCATATTGCTTGTCTGTCTGATGTAGATATTGGAACATCGTTTCTCATCACTTCGGCAACTGTGCACAGTGTAAGTGTGAAGACAAAAGTGCCTGGGAAATTTCTCATTTTTGAGAAAGACATTTTAAGTCTTGTATCTATGATGATTTTAAAGGAAACAGTAACCATTTATAATTGTGATTACTGTCATATGAAACATGAAGTGGAGAAAATAGAACTTTGATGCCAAAGAGTGATGGAAAAGAAGTAATGATAACATTTGGACTCAACTAAAGGACCTGGGTTGGGTTTTGTGACAGATATAGGTAAGGGAGAAAGGAGGGCAGCTGAGAGGTACAAATACAACCTTTAATTCATTTGGGCTTTGGGCACTTTTTAAAGTTAAAAATAGATATGTTCATATATGTATCTGTATTTGTGTGTATATAAAACAATAGACCGTGTTAGTGAACTATTTTATTAAAGTTGGATTTTCTTTCATTGAATTATCTGATTATATTTATATTTTTATAGTATTGTTAGTGATTTATAGCACACTAAATAAATTAATTTTGGCAATAATCAAAGAAAAAATTCAGAAGAAATTCTAATCATAATCATATATATAATATAATTCTCTCTAATCAAGTTAGTATCTTCCACATTCCTGACTAATTATTTAACTTACTTATTTAACTTCCACATTCCTTAGTTAATTATTTACTTATTTTACTTAAGTATGAAAAATGTATTCCTGAAAAATCTATGCTTTAGATATATATAAGAAAATGCTGTCCTTCATGTTTAAGATTCTGCTACTGAAATGCCATCAGTTAGAAAAGATTCTTAGTTATTTTTTTTCTGTATCCATACTTATTTACATTTTTTAATTCATCTCACTTATTTCTTTTGAAAACCAATAATCAGTCTTTTTTCCACTCTTCCGTCTCTGATGCTCTTTCTCTCTCTCTGTCATTCTTTTCTTACCTTCCTTCATCGGTTTCTAAATGTGTAGGAAGTACAAGATAAAGTATATTAAGGCAATTGTTCACTCTCTTGCAAACTTTTGATGTTTCCTGACTTTTAAAAATGTCGCCTTTTAGTTTGTGTTAGTTTTCGTCTCTGTTATGCTATTATAATATTCTCAGAATGTGAATAAAAGGCCTCATTTATTCAACCATTGTCAAATTAAGGGATGAGGAGTTCAATATAAAATAAAAGCATGTTACAGAAAATATGAAAACTCTATCATTTCTTAGACTACAATTATGCATTGAGAGAACATGGTAGGTCCTGGTGGAGACATAGTATCCACTGAAAAGTTTATCATAAACTGATAAATAAAGAAACAAGATAACTCCAGAGAGTGATAAGTGCTAAGATGAAAATCAACTTGGGACATGGAATAGTGAGTGGTGTGTGTATGTTGTGTGCCTACGTGTGTGCATGTATTTGCAGATGTGCATATACACTTGAAAATTGAGGTTCTGTAGTTTCTCATTTTTCAAGTGAAGGGTTGAATTAGATGGTCTCTATGGGCGCTTCAGAACTTTTCCAATGATACAGCTTTTCTAATGTTGTTCAACATTTCTGTATTCCTTCTACTTTTGGCATATTGATTACCCATATGAGTACTTTAAAAAACAGAAGTACAATTCAAACGCAGTGGCACATGCCTGTATTCCCAGCAGCTTGGGAGGCTGGGCAAGAGGATCACAAGTTCAAAGCCAGCCTCAGAAACTTAGTGAGACCCTAAGCAACTTAGCAAAAGCCTATTTCAAAATTAAAAAATAAAATAAAATTAAAAGGGGTTGTGGGATGTGGTTCTGTGGTTAAAGGCCTGTGGGTTCAATCCCTAGTAACCCCCACCCCCCAGAAAATAGAAGTATGAAAAATCCATTTGTTGGGATTTGAAAACAGTGTATAGAAAATACACTGTTTGCATAAAGAGGCTTTTAGAAATCCGTGCCTTCTGGGTGAAGGATCAATGGCAGTGGGCTGGATAGTAGCTTGACCAAACTTATAGGACTTTTCCTCCTGTGACTTGCCTGTTCAGTGCAATGGCTCTGCTCTCATCTCAGAAGCACCCAAAGAAAAAGTCAGGCATGAGTGCTCACTTTTGTGAAGTTCCTAAAGATCTGTTGGCAAAGAATTTCAAACAGAAGGTCACTGTGTGATAGCAATGTTTAGGGATAGCCATGGTAGTAAGAATAATTAGAGAACTGTTATATTTATTATCAATCTCTTTTGGAAACTGTGATGGCACCTCTGAAACACTGTAAATGCAACATCTCAATCTGAAGAGAGAGGACAGTATTTTCTTTTGACCATACTTTGCCAAGACATCTGTTTAGATTTTTATATAATGAGCCTATTTTCCTTGCTGATCACAAATATACCATAAGGAAAATGCATATTTCTTGGTTGTCATGGAAAACCACATTGTGTTTGTAAAACTGATATTTATCTTTGTTATAGAGGCAAATCAAACTTATTGGACATGGGCTCTTTGATGATCAAACCAATTCAGCGTGTGATGAAATATCCCCTGTTACTGTGCGAACTCCGGAATTCTACCCCTCCTTCTCACCCAGATTACAGAGCGCTGGAGGATGCCTTTGCTGCTGTAAAGGACATTAATGTGAACATCAATGAATTTAAAAGAAGGAAAGATTTAGGTAGGAAGAATATGATGGATTGGGTGTTTTACATGACTGCTCTGTTTATATTCTGAAAATCACATTGTCTGAGTGGTTACAGCAGTGAACAAGATCATTAGAAATCTAGACTCAGAGATTAGGGAAGAGAATATGTGGTTCTTACTGGGTTCAGAAGATCATGCACCACCACCAACAAAACCCCACCCCACCCACCAAAAAATCATACAGCTCTGCTCAACTACTCAGCCTCTTTGATCACTGCAGTCTTGGTGGTATATTGTGAACTTAAGATACCCCAAACATACGGTCCTATCAGTGAAGGTCTATGTGGTGAGAAGACATGACCAGGTACTATAGCCATGGGAAGGTAGTGTCAGAATTGGTTGAAATAGGAACAGATATGCATGAAGGAACCCATCTAGTTCTTTCATCTGGTCCTGCCACACAAAGAATGGAGATTTGGGGACAATAATTGCTCTTTTGATAGGAGCAAGTATATGTCTAACTAGAATCAATAAATGATTGCTAGCCATTTTTAAGCTAAGATATAAAATTAAAGTCTGATATAAAATGTAAATTTCAAAACAGGAGATATTTCATGGTTCCTGTATATTCCAGAAGTAACAGTGATTTGGATAGACCTGGGTCCTTCCCCAATGTGATTTCTTTCCATAAAGTTTTCCACTGACTTTTAAATTCTAATATGAAATCTCAATCTAACATTAAAGCAATGGCAGTTCTTTAGGTCTCAATGACCCAACCAGTTTATTTGTTTTAAGTGATTTAATTTTCTGGTAATATATTCATATTAATAAATTAAAATCATAAAGAAACACATAAAATATAAGTGAAAGTTTAGAGTAAAAGGCACCAAAAGTGAATAAAAAGTTAGCACTCAAGGATTACTGACTAGAATTTGTGATTTTTAATTTTTAATTTTTTTTTTAGTTGTCAATGGATCTTATTTTACTTAGTTATATGTGGTGCTGAGAATCGAACCCAGGGCCTCACACATGCTAGGCAAGCACTCTACCTCTGAGCTATACCCCCAGCCCTGTGATTTTTAATGTCAAATCAAAAGTAAAAATTCTAAAGCAAAAAAGGTTAATAATAAAAATAAATTCACAGAAAGACCAAGTAGTATTATAATCCTTGGCTTCACTAATCATCAGGAAATGAAAATCAAAATCATAATGAAACACCACTCCAATCCAACAGATTGACCAAAAAAACCCATTTTCTTTTTTTACAGATAATGTTATGTGCTGAGTGCAGCATTTCAATCTGCAGCTGAGAGCATAAATTAGAATCACCACCTCAGAGAAAAAGTTGACAGTATCTACTATAGTTGTAGATGTACACACAGAGACCCAGAAAATAAATTTCTAGGAATTTTTCCTAGAGAAATTCTTGTCCATGGGCTCAAATATGTACTAGTTATAACACTGTTCATAAAATCATTTAAAAGTTTATGTAATTATTCAGAGTAATGGAGAAACTGTGTATTTTCTACTATGATACCATGAAAAGACCATAAGAATTAATGAAATAAAACTATGTATAATGGCATTAACCTCAACAACACAATCTTGAGTTTAAAAAAAGTAACTTAGCAAGTGAGAGAAGAATATGTTCAATGTTACCACTTTTATAAATAATACCATGTATTGTATCAATTCCACACATAAGGCAGTAAAGGAATACAAAATAGATACCAAAATAATTCTTATCCATTATTTAGGCTAACAATTCCCTTTAAAGATCAAAGATGGGGATCAGGCTTCAATTGTTAGGTAATTTAAAAAAATTTAAAAAGATTAGAGATTATTAAATATTAAATATTAATAATGGACATAGCTGGGAGGTTAAAAAAACTGTTGTTATGTTACTTTTTATATGTTTCTGTTTGCTTAAACTACTTCAAAGTCTTAAAGAGTAAAAGTTTCCCACTCCTGTGATTCCACTTTGTAAAGCAAACGTTTTATTACATTTTCTTCAGATTCTCTCTTTTCTTCTTTCTTTGCTCCCAGCAGCATGAATGATACTACAGTTTGCTTTTTGTTTCTGGAAACTTTGTATCATTCTTCCAGCTTATATGCCTTTCTTGTTGGCTCCATACTATCCCAATTTTGAGTGCACCATCATTTGTTAAACTCCTGCTCTGTGAATAAGCATTAGATTTTGTTTCCAATATCTCATTGATGGGGAAAACAAGAGGCAATAAATAGAACAAAATTTCATATGTTTGATTACGGAAAGCAGATTTATCTGCATGAACTTTCTGGTCAGAGACTACAAATATTTTCATTTTTGTTAGATGCTACCATACTCTTTTCTACAAAAACTGCATTGGTTTAATCTTCATCAGCAGTGGATACAATTGTCCATCTTTCTACACCCTTACCAACATGGATGTTAGGAATATTAACATTTTGAACAACATGAGAATTGAAAATGATTTGAAAGGCAAATAAGTAAAGCTCAGAGGTTATTCAACTTGCACCAAATCTCTCAAGGAGGGAAGAGTCCCTTCAACTTCTGAGATTGCCTTATGATGAATGCAGTTGTCATCACTTAGGGCCAGAGTCTCCATCCTGGAGGTCTCAGATAATAGACATGTTATCTGAGAAGAGAGCTAAAGGTTTTTTTTTTTTTTTTTTTTTTTTCCTAGGATCAGGGATTTATTGAATGTAGGAGATAAATTCATCTTGGGCCTTGAGGAGCCATGTCCTTGAATGGGCTATTTTTGAAGGTCAGGAGAGTGGGGTGCCTGGGACAAATGGGCAGGAGGACTGGAATATATGGCACCTGCAGAAGAGAATCAAAACATATATAGATTTCTATCTTGAATATAAATATGGACTTTGAAAATTCTGAGTGAAACGTGTGCTGCACATGTTCGGATATGTCATCACATCCTTTTTTTTTTCAGTTCTAAAATACAAGAAGAATGATGAGGATGAATCTCTTAAAGACAAATTATCCAAACTAAATATTCATTCAATTAGCAAGAAGTCAAAACGAGTGACAAATCATCTAAAGATTCTGACCAGAGGAGAATCGCAGGTAATTTTTCTTTTTGGACCACCTACATTTCCCCAGGGAACATGAACACTGACATTTTTGTGGGTTTTTTGTTTTCTTGCTACCAGGGTTATATTGAGAATGTGGAGAATCAAAGTCAATTACCTTATGCTCTTCCTTTTTTTCTCTCCTGGGGGAAAATGGAGTTCGGAGTATGGCTGGGGTGGTTTTGACACTACCTTAGCTGTGATGCTTCCACTGCAGAGGCACAGGAGAAAGAAGGACATGAGGACATGGGGCACTGGGGTGCCTCAGGAGTCCTGACACTCACAATCAACCAGCACAGAAGCTCCCTCAAGGCAATCTCCTCCTTCCATCTCTACTTTATTTCTGCTTTTAAAAATCTCGCTTTCCTTTAGGATTCCCTTGATGTTCATTTTATCTTTATTTCATCTCTAAAAAAAAAAAAAAAAAAGAAGGGTTTAGATGCATGAGTTAGTGTGATGTTTTCTTACCCCTTATCATCTGTCTCCCCACTCCCCAGGTGCATGTTGTATTCGTGGATAACTGTTCTTTGTCAGCTGTTTAGCCTGGCTGGAACCACTTTCATCTCAACTCCTAATAAATAATGGATGGATTAGCAAAGGCTCTTAAACTTTAATGTGCTTAAGAAGAATTACCCAAGGAGCTTGCTGAAAGGCAGATTCTAGGCTTTCACCTGCTTCAAGGGTGCAACCTAGAAATCTGAATTTTTACAAATATTCCAGGTGTTTTTAAGCTAATGGCCTTGAAGTTAGTGATCAATGGAACATACTTTGAGAATCACAAGATAGAAGGCTCATTGTGGCACCACTGTATTACCATACAGTGGACTTTAGTTGAAATTAGGAAGCACAGTTCTTGGCACACTATATTTGACCTTATTTTTTTTATTCTCATTTGCTTTTTTTTCATTACTTAATATTTTAACATCTGTAAGATTGCTTTGTTTGAACTAGAAGCAATTTTATGGTGGTTTAGCATTGGACTCAGATGGATCTATCTCACTATTTAGTTCCTGTGGTCTTTTTTCCTTCTCTCATTAAGTCTTTGTAGTAGAAGTGGCTTCTTCCTTCAAGTGTCTAATAAATCTGCTGTCTAGCTTGCAGTCTTGAAACTATTCATATTTGCAGGAGACAGCATAGGGCAGAAATTAAGAGCAAGGTCTTTGAAGTTATCTAAATCTTTGTTTGAACTTAATAAATTAAGTTCTCTGCCACTTAATAAATATTTGTCTTTGGGCACATGGCTTAAATTTAATGGAATATCTATAAATTGGGGATTACACTAGTACTTGACACATGGAAAGGTTGTGACTGTTAAATGAATTGATTCATATATAAAGAATGCACCTAACAGTATATACTGGCTGTCAAGATTAGCATAATCATCAGCATTATTGCTTTAGATTGCTCTTATATTATTATTTGCCTTTGTTCAGCTGTCTTACTTCCCATGAGGGTGTAAACTCCTTTATATATGCTGTATTAATCATGCTTTTTTTTACTTTCTGTATTTTATAATGTTTTGACATAAAATACCTTGCTGGTATTTTAGGAGAGACTGCCCCTTTCAGGGCTAGGCAATTCTTTGAGAGCAAATAGCTGGGCAAACAACTCTCACATGCAGATCACCCCATCCCATCATTCCATTCATATTCTCACCTAAGACTTACACACTGAACCAATACTTCTCCTCCCTGAATTATTTCACAGCTAGGTACAAAGCAAGGAGAGATTAGTCCTGTAACCCTTAGCCCATGGGAATTATTCAAAGCAACCAATCCCATTTAGTTTGTCCTGCTTTGTACTTCCCAAGAAAACCCCAATAAAGACTATGGCCTAGACTCTCTCTTCACTCTTGTCTTCTGCCACTTGACCAAAACCTGGTACTTCCCCTGTGACCCTGTATGGCATGTGATGACCTGATCTCTGAGACCTGTTTCCAAGCCTTGTTCTCGTTTTCTTTGGTGACTGCATTGACTTTACCATATGCTAGCCACAGTTAACATGTGCATTTTTAGAATACATGGTTTGTATTCACTTCTTTATATCCTTCTAGGGGCTCACCTGGTTGATTGTATATGGGAGGCCCCTCCTTTTGATATGGGAAGTTTGAGACATTAATGGTGTATGGTAACAGATAAAGGAAAGGACAGTTAGAATGTTTCAAATAAGACAACAATAATAAAATCAAATTGGGAATTTATTTAAGAAGAGATTATTGTGCCCTATAGGCATATATACATTTAGTATAAACATTTCTTTCCCATTCTTTGGGATTTTATTTCTGACTCAAGACAATTCTATTGAGAAACAATAGGGGAAGTTCTAATTTGGGGCAAGCTTTTAAAATATTCTTTAGCATATTTATCATCAGCTTCTTATATTTTTCAATTGTGAACTAAAAGTGAATTGTAGTTAAAGTCGCCTGAAGGGATATTAATTAGATTTTCCTCCTTAATCTTTTTAGAGGATGTCCTGTCAGCAATGAAGCATTTCACTGTTAATCAGAAAATCAGCTGCATAGGCTGGACTGGAGAAGAGATAAATCTCAAATCAATCAATTTTGCACTTGTCAGCAGCTCAGGTGAAATATTGGTAGAGTTAGGGTTTAAAGCTATTACCCAAGAGGAAGATTCTATTCAATTCATCATACATGTATTGAACTCTCATGTACCATGCACTGTATAAGAAATTGGGAATACAAAGATGAACAGGTGTAGGTTCTGAATTCAGACTGTTTGGGTTTGAATATTGATCTTACCTATAAACATGGGTAAGTTTCTCTAACCCCTTTTGTTAGGATAAAGGCTATGCATCTGTCGCAGAGAGATTCCAAAGCATAGTAGCTGAAGTCAGGTAGCCATTTATTTCTTTCTGTAATCAGAGTCTGAGATGTGAGCAGACAAGCTCTGCTTAATAAGATCCTTCAGGAATCCAGTCTATCCAATTCAGTGCAGTGCTTTTCCTGAACACATTGTCTCATCTGCCTGGTTGAGGCTAGGTCATTGCCATGTCTTCATTCAAGTCTCAAGGACAATGTTGCAAGGCTAAGACTTAGAAATGAAACACTGCATCACTCACACCCAGTCATCCAAACAGTTACATGGGTTGAGCTAGCTGCAAGGAAATCTTGGAACTGTCTCTAGTAGGTCAGCCATGTGTCCTACTTAAATGAGAGGTGTGGGTTCTATCAGTAAAAGGACAATGGAGAAAGTCAACAGACTCTGCCACCTCCTGAAGCTGCTGTTTATCTCTAAACTGGTGTTTATCATAATAGCTAACCCACAGTATTGTATAAATATTAAAGTGAGAAGGAGGAAGAAAGGCATAGTGAAATTCATCAGAAGAGAGAATTGTATAACTAATTAATTAGGGTTACTAGAGCACATAGGAGGGAGAAATTAATTTTCTACAGTGGGAAGAAGAGCAATGGAAGGACAACTCATGGAAGTAGTCACATATGAGCTAGTTCTTAAAAATAAACAGAATGTTTTATAAGGGAGAAAAAGGACAGCAACATATTCCAGCAAAACAGCACGAGAAAGGATTGGTTATGGGGAAGTAGAATTGGGCCATATTTCTCACAGTGTGATCCTTAAACCTCCCTCTTTAGAGTCATCTGGTTCTAGCCAAGATATACAAAATAAAATATCTGGCAATGTGACCTTGGAAACTGACTTTAAGACTACCTGGCCCAGCATATTTTTATACACACCAAACTGAGTTGGATCTTGTGTGAATTGCAAAGGACCCTATTACTTATTTGTTCAAAAGTTTTCTAGATCAACAATATTAAGAGGTTTAAAAATAAAATGCTATGATTTCTATTTATACAGCTCTAAGGTCAACTATCTGAAATCAAGAACCATATGAACCAAAACAGCTACAATTATTATCTAGTGCCTAACTGAGCAAGAGTCAACCTGTTCTATGAAACGTTTGCATGTTCACATGACTTTCACCAGTCCAGAGACTGGTTCTGATCTTGTCTTATAGCCATTTTGATTGCTAAGAAGTAGCAATGAGGGCTGGGGCTCAGTGGCAAAGTGCTTGCCTCACATGGGTGGGGCACTGGGTTTGATCCTCAGTACTACATAAAAAATAAATAAAAATAATTTGTCCATATACAACTAAAAATTTTTTTTTAAAAAAACTCACTTAAAAAAAGAAATAGCAATGAGCAGGGGTTCAAAAAACAAACAAACAAACAAACACCAGAAGCATATAAAAAGCATACTTTTCTGAATGCTAATAGATATTACATGTAAGGTGACAAAAATTAACTGAATTTATGTGACCACCATCATCACTATGAAAATTTATTATTACAGAGAAACTAGGATTATATATCATCTTTCAAATTAAAAGTGATAATTATCACAGTTCTTTAACCATGGACTAAGGATTACTTTCTAAATAAACTGGTGTGAGTCTTCTGAGCAAAACAATACATTTTAGTCCATAGATCAAATTTAGCTATTTTATAAACCCACAAAGTAACATAATTAAAAACTGCAGGGAAAATTCTTATAATTTTACAACTATTGTGACATAGTTGAAGCTGTGTGAAAATCAACAAAGCTGAATCACGTGGCTTTGCGACACTGGTGGCATATCAGATGTGCAGTGTGCCCATCCGGGAAGTACTGCATTACAATAGTGGGCTATCACAGAAGGTTTCAATATAAACAAGAACTTTTGTGTACTGTGCTGGACCAATATGATCTATCCTGTTTTTTCTTTTTCAAGTATCAGATTCTTTTGAATTATGAAAATAAATAATTTCATTTGTATTTTAGGTGAAAGATAATACCTTTAACAGAGAAGAAAAGCTGTTTAGAGCTTTAGAAAAGACTGTGAGGCACTGTGTAAAGAATATTTCATTCTGTCTCCAACACATACAGGTAGGTGAGATACAAGTTGTTGATGTTCCTTCCAGAATGCACTAATTTCCGTGGTTTCTATGAGGAGTGTGACTGTTCATTCATTTGTATGATGATACTTACTATATCAAATTGGGAAGACTGCAAAGTGCTGTGAGGGAGGCCAGGTCAAGGGTCTGGGTTCTGCTCTTTGACCCCCTATTTGCTCCATTCTCCCCTCAACCCAAATTGCCCTGTTAGGGGTCTTGCTCAGATGATTGCCCCAAGGACCACAAGCATTTTTTTTTTTTTACAATAAAGATGACATCATTAACTCAAAATTGTGCATTGGGCAGAAAGTTTACTTATTTGTCTGATTTTACTAATCTCTCTTCCTAACACCTAAAGTAAGTATAAAAATCAATATAAAAGAGAATAAGTTAAACTACAAAATAATATGCAGTTACAATAATCAAAAGCTCTCACACAATTATACCAGAAAATAAAAACATCTCCGAAAATTTCTAGTCCTCTAGGAGGTTGTTCTGACCCTCTTGAGAATCACTGACTTCAACAAACTCCTGTTGGAGTATAGCATGATTATTCTCAGTAGCAAGGCCAGTCAGGAGATTCTCCTAATGGATCTTATCGAGGACACGGTGTCCTAGGCAGCATCTTGACAGTGGTTATGACTATGAGACACAGGAAATTAGTGGAGTTCCATGTAAATCAGTTAATAAATGGCTCCCTTCCTTTGCCAGAAACGTATTCTCTTGCTTATCTGTTTTTGAAGTAGATGCTTGCACACTGAGATGAAGTATTACACCAGCTGAGGGTTAAGGTGACCAGCACACTGATTTGGAGACAGAGTTCCATGTTCTGTAGTAAGGAGCACTATTCTGTTTTTATTTATTGTCTGAGACAAATCCTGATTTTACAATTAGGTTTGCTAATCTCTTTCTAAAGCACTGCTTTTTGTGAAAAGGAAACCAAAACAGTTATAACAGCTAGAGGGCAGAGGGGACTGTCCTTTGTGTACCTTTACATATCCTTTGAGGAGTAAATGTCTCTTGGGAACATTTACTGGAAAATCCTGTATTGTAACTGATTGATTCCACAAAAAAAGTGAGAAATCTTCTTGTAAAGAGAGCATTAAATTCACTAAGGAAAAGTGATGATTATATCAAAGAGCAGTGAATCAAATGCTAAAGAATGACCAATAAGAACTTCTATGAATCAACAAGGGCATTATACAGAATATTATGAAAAAGTGTTGGGGGGAGAAGAAGGAAGAGAGATTAAGTAACCTGATTGTACAAAATATTTACAAAAGTTTCATAGTTTTCCCCTTTTTAAAAAAAAATTAATTTTTTAGTTGTAGTTGAACACAATAACTTTATTTATTTGTTTGTTTGTTTGATTGTTTATTACGTGGTGCTGAGGATCAAACCCAGCACCTTTCACATGATAGGTGAGCTCTCTACCGCTGAGCCACAACTCCAGTCCCCCCTTTTATCCCCTTTTGATCTCTCAGAAGAAATAATGGTGACATTTGCCTTGGATAGACATTTATTTGTAATAACTTCAGAACTTACCTTGTTGTTGGGTTTCAGGATGCCATGCCTATCGCTCTCCAGAGTGTGAGGGAGCTCCGGGAGATTTCGTACAACAAAGATGAGGAGGAGGTGGGCTATTCAGAGACTCTGAGTAATGCTCCAAATCCCTGTCATGACTTTGTAAGTTATTTATATTCATAGGAAATACAAGTTAAATAGGGAGGCTAAAAAGAAATGCTGATTTTCATTTCTTTTTTCCAGAGTGAGAAATAAAATATGCACTAAAGCAAATACTAATGTTAAAATTAGGAGATTTTAATAGGGATTTTTTTAAAATTAAATATTTCTTAAGTGGATTAGTTGAGGATTTTACTATAATTGAAATTTAAGACAACTCTGGACTGTGTTCCTAGCAGTAGTTAGTGCCTGTGTAGCTTTTAGAATCAATGTTTAGTTGGAGTTTGCATATATTATGTCAAGGATTTATTAAGTTGGAAAGCTATGATTTTCTTAACGTATCTCTAGAAATGTCTTATGTCCTTACAGAGGGAGCACAGGTATTTTCTGAGGATGTGATTCTTACTAACACGATACACACTTGACAGCAAAGTTTTCTTTCCACTTAAGAGTCATGTGTAATTTTCTTCTTTTCCATGATAAAATATTTATTTTCTAAGAGTTCTATAAAATATATGCTAGGAATCATAAAAACATGCTTGAGTCAATGAAATATTTGGGTGGTAAGCTAGTCTGGGTAATAAAAATTTTAATTAATTAATGTCTTGAGTTTCTATGGTTATTATTATGTCATAGTATATTTCAAGTATTCTATAGAAGGTATAATAGATTCCACCATATTGAAGGTGAATTTTTTGCATTGGTGTAATTGGCACTTTGGTTCATATAGGTCTTCAGAGAGGCTCTTGTATGGGACATTGTTTAGCATTCCTAGCTCACCAGCCTGAAAATATCAATAACATCCCCCTATGTCAAGTCACAGTGATAATCAATGAATAGCTCCACATATTTCCAAACCCTAGGAAGTGATACACTCCTCACCCCACTAGAAAACCACATAAAAGCATCTTGCATTTCTGGCATTAGGAAATGAAAATTCAGGATTACATCAGCAAATATACATGATACATATAAATGATACATGACAAATATACATGATCCATAGATAAGTTGCTCATGGATGGGTGGATGGATGGATGGGTGAGTAGAAGGATGGATGAGTAGATGACAGAAGTTTATAAATCAGAGGTTTAATGGGAAAAGCATGGGTAGTTTTCTATGTATTTTCTGGGTTTAATTACAGAGAGCACATTTTAGAAAAGCCCTAAGGGTTTGCTCTTTAGGTTAATTCAAATCCATTAAGTCAATAAATATTTATTGAGCACTATCTGAGAGCATGGTAGTTTCTCCCTTAGCAAGCCTGCTCCAAAATTCAACAAAAAAACGAAAGAAGCTATCTTACCTGCCTTGCATTACAATACACTAATTAGGCTAAGTTAAAATAAATAATCAGAAAGCTCAAAAAAGTAACATTTTATGAATAATATATAGAACATTTTAAAAATGAAACACTAAGAACTCAAAAATCTAAAGGCAGATAAATTTTTTGTATACTAATTTTGTAATTATATTACCTGTAGAATCTGGTCATTTAACAAACATAGTAATTTATACCAGATATAGTAAACAGATTCTTAGTCAAGAGACTCATTAAACAGTATGCGGTTGTATATTGATTATTTTATAAAGTAGACATCAAATCTAATATGTGTTGGCTCTTGCTAGTGCCAATAAGAGATTGGTTCCCCTCTCTTTTAGATTTCCCATGAGTTCAGATAAAGTTATCAGGGGGCTTGTAAATTAATTAATACAGATTGCTGCTCAGATGTGGATTCCCTGAGACCTCTTCGAGGGTACGGAAGAAAACCTGCTACCAAATCATTCTAATGTAGTCCTGTAACCTAAGTTTATAGGGTAAAGTAGGGTTGTTTTTTGTTGTTGTTGTTTTTTTTTTTTTTTTACATTTGACCAAAATAATTGATATAAGCAACTTAGAGGAAGAAGTATTTTGGCTCAAGGTTTTAGAAGTTTCAGTCCATGATTGTCCAGCTCCACTATTCTGGGTCTGGGATGAGGCAGAACATAATAGCAGAAGAGCATGGCAGAAGAAAACTGCCTAGCTCATACAGCCAGAGAGAGAGGGTGGGGGGACTGGAGCATGATTGTCCCCAAGGGTACACTCCCAGTAACCTTCTTCCTCTAGCTGTGCTCTGCCTACCTATAGTTTACATCACCTCCCAGTAGTCCACTCAGGTATCAATGGGTTAATCCACTGATGTGGTCAGAATCCTCATGATCCAATCACTTCTCAAAAGCCCCACCTCTATATCCTCCTGCATTGGGGACAAAAATTTTCAACACAATAAATTTGAGGAACATTTCAGATCCAAACTATAACATAGGGCAATCATCAAACATAGGATACTAGTGTGTTTCAGAATAGAGAAATAGAATAAATTAAATCTAGGGTGCTTCAATGCCAACACAGGATTAGGAATGAACTCAAAGATTATTTTTTATGATTCAGAGCTAAAAAGGTAACAATTTAAGATACAGGGACCAGCACCAGTTTTAATGTATTTAAATGAGGAAGTGTATATCTCTGGTCATTTCTGTTACAGGAGTAAATACCCATATTAAAGTGCTGTTATCTGTATGGGGGATGCAATTCCACTACCAAAAATAAAGTCTTCAGAGTAGTTAGGGATTTGGAACCACCTTGGGGGGAGTATGTTATAGTCTCTTCTAAGACCACAACTTTTGCTGTCACCAAGTGGTCACAGTGATAGGGTGAATCATTCATTTCTGGTAGTCAAAATTGGGTGATTAACCTCACCCCCCATGTGTGAAATAGCTCAGGTTGGCTCTGGGATAAGAAAGAAGGGAAAACGGGCAGGTTCTGGTGACAAAACCAAATGGCTTCAGAAAGAAAGCTGGAGTTGGATTTTGGGTGTCCAGGTGTTTTGTATTCCTCTCCCTGCTCACTCTACATGTTCCATGTTAGAGTCTTTGTTTTAAGTCCTTGAAAAGGCTTAGCTAGAGACAAAAATGATGAGTTTCTCTTCCAACGCGGATAGATGCTGCCCTGGTTCCTTTGTGCTCCTGCGGAGAGGAGGCAGGCTACCCAGATCAAAGCTGGACATGGTATGGGCTATTCCCTTCTCTGTAATGGGATCATCATTTCTTTTGACAGGCATCTCTCTTGCAGAGACTCATCCTGAACCCCCTGTCAGCCCTGCTGTCCTTATTCCCAGGACCTCAGAAGCTCATCCAGAAACGCTATGACAAATTGTTAGACTACAACAGCTACCTGCAGCGGTCAGCAGGAGATGAGTCAGACTTGGCCAAAAAGGAATATGAAGCCCTCAATGCCCAGCTGGTGGAAGAGCTCCAGGTGTTCAACCAGGCTGCCCGGAAGATTCTGTTGAATTGTCTGTGCAACCTCATCACCCTCCTCAGGGACCTGATGCATGCAGCACAACAGGCTTATTCCACAGTTGTGCCGGTAAGCACAGTACCAGCACCTGGCCACCTTGGCCTCCCAGGTCTGTTAGAAACCACACCTATGAGAAAGCAGCCCTGTTCCAAGAGCGCATGTGTGTGTGTGGTCTTCATGTATATGTTATTTAAGAACAGTCAATCAGATGCTTTCTCCTCCTTGATCCCCGTTTTGAATCAGAAAATTTTTAAGGTACTTCAGTTTCTGTTTTAGGTTATCTGGGCATCTTTCACATTGTAGTCCATGGTAAAACAGAAGAACAGAGGTTTTTTTTTTTTTAGAAATTATTAATGTACTAAAGAAGTGAAAATCACTTTAGAGATGTTTATCCTCATTCAACTGATTTCATTCTATAGTATATATGTAATATATATGTGTATTTAAACTTTTTGTTTTGAGATATAGAGTTATATGTAGTTATAAGAAACCACAGAAATCCTGATACTCCACAATTCCCCAATGGTAACATCTCTCATGACTATGTCTATATTACTGAAAGGCAGAAATGAATAGTGATTAGAGAATTGTCTCTGGCACTAGAATAATAATAATAGCATACAATTTTGATTTTTTTTTTCTGGGGATTGAACTCAGGGGCACTCGGCCACTGAGCCACATGCCCAACCCTATTTTGTATTTTATTTAGAGACAGGGTCTCACTGAGTTGCTTAGAGCCTCACTGTTGCTGAGGCTGGCTTTGAACTCGCTATCTTCTTGTCTCAGCCTCCCTGGCTGCTGGGATTACAGGAGTGTGCCACCACACCTGGTCATTTTGAAATTTTAATTGTGGTAAAAGTATAAAAAATTTACCATCTTAACCATTTTTAAGTGCAGAGTTCAGAAGCATTAAGTATATTTCCATTGTTATGCAATGCAGTGCCAAGACAGTTTCATCTTGCAAAATTGAAATATACCAATTAAACAAGTCCTCATTTTCCCCCTGCCCCAGTTCCTGGAAGTCATCCTTCTACTTTCTGTTTCTATGAATTTGACTATTTTAAATACCTCATATAAATCAAATCATAGTGTTTGTCTCCTTGTGACTGGCATATTTTATTTAACATAATGCCCTTGATATGGTTTGTGTATGAGATGTCCTCCAAAAGCTCATGTGTGAGACAATGTTAGAATGTTTACAGGTGATATGATTAGGTTTTGAGAGTTGTAACCGAATGAGTGGATTAATCCACTGATAGAGATTAACTGGGTTGTAACTATAGGCAGGTAGGGGGTGACTGGATGAAGTAGATCATGATTTGGGGGTTTATATTTTATCCCCGGTGAATGGGGCTTTCTCTGCTTCCTGGTTACTATGTCCTGAGCTGCTTTCCTCTGCCACACTATACTGCCCTGATGTTCTGCTTCATTTGGGCCCACAGCTATGGATTGTTAGACCATGGACTGAACCTCTGAAACCAGGAGCCAAAATAAACTTTTGCTTCTTTAAATTGTTGTCTGGTTTTCTGGTCATAATAATGCAAAAGCTAACTAAAATAGCCCTCAAGGTTCATTTAGTTTGTAGCATATGGCAGAATTTTTTTTTCTTTTTAAGTCTGAATAATGTTCCATTGTATGTAGATACATTTTTGTTTATTCATGCATTTTCTTTATTCAGGGCTGTTTCTTTCTCTTGGATATTGTGAAAAATGTTACAGTGATAATGGGTGTGTAAAATCTCTTTAAGATCCTTACTTTTGGTTATTTGGGATATATATATGCAGAAGGGAGACGCTCAATCATATAGAAACTCTATTTTTAATGTTCTGAAGAATCCAAAGTCCTATTTTTTTTCATTTTCATTTTTATCAATTATGCATGCACATAATTTAAAGATTCAAGTAGTTATTTAAGTTTGGCCAAGAAAAACAGTTGTCCTTCACTCCCTTTATTCTATTTCTTCTTCCTCTGGGACAACTATTTTTCAATTCTTTTAGGTGATTCTCTTGGTATTTACTTTCATATTTTAAAATAAGATTTTATTTTTCCATTTCATTATTTTTCACTGTTAGGCATAATGTATGAAAAATGAGAACTTAGCCCTCTTTTTTTATGTTCTCACAACATATATATTCACAGAAGATCTTGCTATGGAGCTCCAGTAGTTTTACCATAAATTTAGCTATGTTTACATGCTGTTTAAATTGTTTAACTTATGTATCAGTCATCATATTAGTATTAAAAAACCAGAACACTCAAATTGATCATTTGGAGAAAAATTAATAAAGGGATTATTTACAAAAATGTGAGATTGCTATGGGGAAATCCTTGCAGCCAGTGTTCTGCCCCAAGGGTAGCAAAAGAGGGGAGCCATATAACACCTAGGTTTAAATGGATAAGGGAAGAGGTTGGCATAGGAATGGACAAAGAGAGGGATGTGCACAGGACTATCTGATAGGTCTGTGTGGTTCAGTTAATACTATAGAAAGAAAATTTAGGAAATAAATATCCTTATCTCTGTTCCTTTTCTCATTCTGATTTCCTGTGTGTACTCTTCATTCATTGAACCCATCTGAAAACCAGAGTGCAACATTGTTTTATTGTTGTTATTGTTGTTTATTTGATTGTTTGGTACTGGGGATTGAACCTGGGGGCTTTTAACCACTGAGCCATATCCCCAACCCTTTTTATTTTTTCAATTTTAACACAGTGTCTTACCAAGTTGCACAGGACCTGCTAAATTGCTGAGGCTGGCCTCAAACTTGCAATCTTCATGCCTCAACCTCCTGAGTTGCTGGGATTGCAGGCATGCACCACCATGCCCAGTGACCTGTTGCTTTTTAATTCTGATGAGACTCTTGGCACATAGAGCAGGGTAGAAAGAAAGGAGAATAAATTTGAAGATGTACACAGATACCCAGCACATAAAGTGAATGCTGGTTAGCTACACAGAACACCACAATTAATTTTTCTTTCATGTATTGCTTTTTTTTTCCTGAAGTTAGTAATTGTTTTTCTTTTGCCAGTTGCTTCATTTTTCTTTGTCTAATTTTATCTCTCAATTGACTAGCCTTTTAAGACTTTCAGATGTGTGTGGTATTCTATAAATTGTGCCTTCTTGCAGAAATCTCTCCCAGTGCTTTCTGATCTGCTCCAATCTGAACTGCCTTTCTATCCATAATCCTGGGATCATACCTCATCATCATTCTTCTCTATTTTGGGTGGGATCCCAATTCCTTATTTTATGATGCCATGTTGACTTATTCCTTTATGCCCTTATCTGGGGAGAAGCATATTTCTGAGTGGTTCTCTGAAAAAGTGATTGGGAGATGAATATTTTGATACTTTGTAAACCAGAAAATGTCTTTTTAATATCATCATGCTTCACTGATGGTTTCCGTGGATGTAGAAGTTGTTCTTTGTGCATACTAAAACATTAGATTGTTCTATTTAATCTGGCTTCCACTCTTTCACTGAGAATTGTACAACCCAGTCCGATTCTTGGTTCTATGTATGTTCTATGTATATATGTCCTCTCATTGGACCATTGGAAGCACCTAGGAATTCCCCATCTGAAATTTTGGACACTTGGTGGGATCCTTTTAACAAGAAAATTCTTCCTCTTCTAGAAACTTTTGAAATTCTTAATTTCAAAATTCATTCAATTTCAATTTCCTTGATGAAACTCAATTTTGTTGATGATTTTTTCTTTCTTTGCTCCTTTTCTCTTTTTCGGAACCTCCTAGATTGTTACCTCTAATTTTATTATCTTTTCTCACTTATTTTCTATCACTTTTCTCAATCTCTTATGAAATTTTCCTACTTCAGTCTTCTAATCCATCAATTATTTCCTTTTATTTCTGCTCTTATTTTAATATTCAAGGGCTCTTTGTTTTCTTAAAATTAAGACAAGTTGCTTTTCTATTTATCAAATTCTCTCATATCAGAGGCATGCCTTGGTTGTCTAATGATCCGTTGACCACTGAAAAAGTTGAGGACTAAATGACACTCTTGAGCACATAGGTAGTTGAAAACTGTGTTTCATATTGTGTGATCTGTCATTTCATTTGAGAACCCTTCATAATAGGTTCGTTAGGTCTTTTCCCTCTCAGACTGGTCAGAAAACCCACAGACAATTCTTCAAGTCTTCTGTCTGCAGAGAAGCAGTGTGATTTCTAAGGTTGGTGGTGGGGAAATGGAAAAGGGTTTCAAGGTCAACGCACATCTGTTTCTTATTTTCCCCCTTTTCAATATGGGTCCCCTATCCTTGTTAATGCATAGCGTCACTCATTCTAGAGACTGTTTTACCATTTGCAGAAAAAGAATCTTCATCTTCTGCCAAGGAAGGGAAGAGATAATCATTCAATTTCATTGAAATGGTGAAAAAATCTGGGGCTCAAATTAGATTATACCAAACATGGTATTATTATAGTTCATGGTTTCAGGGATTCACTGGGCTGTTGGTCATTCAGTTTGGATTGGAATAGCTGGGGTCCCAAGGGGAGTTCCCCCCACTCTCTCTCATCTTTCATTGTGGTCTTCTTACATGGTGGCCACAGAGAAGATGGACTTCTTCAAAGTGAGTGAAGGTTTCCAGAGTGAGTGTCCCAAGAAAACCAGCATAAACTGCACGACTGTTTCTAATCTAATCTTTAAAGTCAGACGGCATCATTTCCATGGTTCTGTTCTTTCCAGCATCCTATTCACTGAGGTCACTGTAAAGACCCACTTATCACTGAGGGTGTGGTCTATTGGAAGAGCCCTTGCCTAACCAGAACAAGGTTCTGGGTTGTAGTCTCAACATCCCACACATAATAAAACAACCATAAAGTTCGACCTGGTTTTGAGAGGTAGGAACCTAGACTCTACATCTTGATGGGAAGCATGTCAAGGAATCTGTTGATTTGTTTAAATCTTAGCACAGACACTCAATTAGTGCTTCTTAGACTCTTTTCCCCTGCCACTATACCACTCCACTGTGTGGAAGATATGTACCACCATGAATTCTTATTTTTATTATTTATTTTTAAATTTTTAAAAAATGATCTAATTAGTTACACATAACAGTAGGATGCATTCTGACACATCATACATAAATGGAGCATAACTTCACATTCTCCTGGTTGTACATGATGAAAAATCACACTGGCCATATAATCATATATGTACACAGGGTAATAATGTCTGATTCAGTCTACTATCCTTTCTACCCCCATATTCTCTCCCCTCCCTTCACTCCCCTCTGCCTAATCCAAAGTACCTCTATTTTCCCTAGCCCCCTATTGTGCATCTGCATATCAGAGAAAACATTCAGTCTTTGGTTTTTTGGGATTGGCTTATTTTGCATAGCATATTCTCCAGCTACCTCCATTTACCTGCAAATACCATAATTTTATTCTTCTTTAAGAGTGAGTAATATTGCATTGTGTATATAGACCATATTTTCTTTATCCAAAATAGGTGTTGAAGGCACCTAGTTTGGTTCCATAATTTGCCTATTGTGAGTTGAGCTGCTATAAACATTGATGTGGCTGTGTCACAGTAGTATGCTGATTTTAAGTCCTTTAGGTATAAACTGAGGAGTGGGACAGATGGATCAAATGGTGGTTCCATTCCAAGTTTTCTGAGGAATATCCATACTGTTTTTTATAGAATGGTTATACCAAGTTGCAGTCCAATCAGTTATGTATGAGTGAATCTTTATCCACACATCCTTGTCAACATTTATTTTTGCTTGTAGTCTTGATAATTGCCATTCTAAGTAGAGTGAAATGAAATCTCAGTGTAGTTTTAATTGCATTTCTCTAACTGCTGAAGAAGTTGAACCCTTTTTCATATATTTTTTGACCATTTGTATTTCTTCTTCTGTGAGTCTCCATTTGGTTTCTTTTCCCATTTATTGTTTGGGTTATTTGTTTTTTTGTTTTTAAGTTTTTTGAGTTCTTTATATATTCTGGAGATTAATGTTCTGATATGCAGGTGGCAAAGATTTTCTTCCCTTCTGTAGGCTCTCTGTTTATGTTCTTGATTGTTCTTTTGCTGTGAAGAAGCTTTTTAGTTTGATGTCATTATATTTATTGATTCTTGATTTTATTCCATGTGCTTTCAGAGTCATGTTAAGGAATCAGTTCCTAAGCCTACATGATGGAGATTTGGGTCTACTTTTTTCTTCTAGTAGGTGCAGGGTCTCTCCACCATTAATTCTTGAACCTTTGTTCCATGACTTTGTTGCTTGTTTTTCCTCCTCCTCCTCCTCCTCTTCTTCCTCCTCCTCTTTCTTCTTCTGTTCTCCTTTTATTTAGACTTGAAACTTTTATATATACATATATTCCTATCATTTTCACAGGGTTTCTAGGTACGGCAAATTAGATTATCCTCATGCAAAAGGATCTAGAATCACCCTAATTTTTCACTATGAGCTCTCTTACACTTTCTCAAATGCTCATTGCAACTCTGGTAAATTTAACTCCTAGTATGGTTATATAGCTGTCTTGAAATGATACTGTATTATTTCTACCATAGGCACCACTGTTGGTCTCAAGCATCTCTGAGATTCAGAATCGAGTACTAGAAGAGGTTCACAGTCTGAATTTTGTAAAGGACAATAGTGCCACCTTTATTGAAAGGAAACTCAGTTTTGAAAAGAAGAAGCCTGTGCCGGTTCTGGTGAGTATAGGAGTATCCATGACTGTTAAAATATCACTACTTCACTTTGTCTGAATCATAGTATCATATTATTTTTCTTATCACTAATTTCATTCTAATCTTATAATTTGTTCATTATGTTTAAATTTCTTCTCTATTTCTACCCTGTATACTAAATATATTCTGTAGCCTTTGTTCTATGACTTTGTTATTCCATAAAATCATGGATTTGGGTTTCTGTTTTGTATATAGCATATCCTTAAAATGCCTAAAATGGTGCTTGACACAAGATAGGCACTCTAAATATTTGTTTACAAGTATTTTAGAGGTAAATCATGTAATCCAACCCTTGCATTTTCAAGCTAAGGCACCCTGGGTTCCAGAGATAAAGTGGTTTTCTCAAAGTCACTTAATGGGCGGGAGCTTGGAAGGGGTCGATGGCTTCTTACTCCTGCTGAATTCACTGCTATTTTCTAAAAAAGACAAGCAAGTGTGCAATTTATTGAATGAAATATTATTTAACAAGTGCTTAATATAGCAAGGGTTAAAATGTTGCTCAGAAAATACCAAAGGGTTAAAATGTTGTTCAAGAGGGATTAGAACCTCTGCCTCCTGATTTTTCACATGAATTTTCTTTCTTTTCTACAACACTGCCCTCCTGTGCTTACTAGAGAATTTTTCACTGCATGACTTACTGGAGCACTCGACAATGAGAGCCTAATCTAAGACTTCACCTTGAAATAAGCCCCAATCAGTATATGTTTTTAAAGAATCTATAGAGAAAAATGTTACGAATTTACTGAGGATTTCATTATACATCCACATAAAACAAATATTCTCCTTGCTTTTCCCAGCCAGAAGTGCCACGTCAAACTGACATTCATCGCTCCAAACTTCTGTCCACATACAGTGCAGAGGAACTCTACCAAGCTAAGCGCAAGTGCAATGCCACACAAGAATATGACATCAACCTTTTGGAAGGAGAGTTGGTGGCTGTGATGGAACAGAAAGATCCACTGGGGAGTACTAGCAGGTGGCTTGTTGACACGGGAAGTAAGTTTTTCTCCAAAATTACCACCCTTCCTCAGTTTGAGATTTTTTTCCCAATGGTCTTTGTGTGCTTCTCTAAACCCAGGCATTTGGGAACAGTATGAACTTGACATTGGTTCTTCTTTCTTTTTATTTCCTACCTAGTTGTAAAAGGATATGTGTATTCCTCCTTCCTAAAACCGTACAATCCAGCAAAAGTGCAGAAGGCTGATGCTGAGAACAGGTTCTGTGATGATGATTTTGACAACATCAGCCTCTTTGTGTCTTCTCGGCCAGCTAGTGACAGTGTCACAGGGACCCCAGAAGGCAGCATAAGTGATAGCAGCTCATCTCTTAGTGGCACCTGTGGAAAGTTTGAAACAAACGGCACAGATGTTGACAGCTTTCAAGAGGTAGATGAGCAGGTAAGAATTTGAACCTCAATGAAAAAAATAGGCTCTTCAAAACTTGAAAGAATCTCTAAATGCTCACTATTTTACTGTAGGACTTGATAGGAAAGCGCCAGTATTGTCATCAAAAAGTCCCAGCTCTATTAGTGGGTACTCTCTGTGGACTGTTTTGCAAAGAATTTAATTCTCTGAGCCTGTTTCCTCAAATGAAACAAAGAGGACAATGATTCCTATGTTGCAGAGTTGATGTTTTAGAGATAATGTGTGTGTGTAAAGTACCTAGCAGAGTAGACACTCACTCAATAGTAGCTGTTGCTGTTACAACTCTGTTGTTATGTACTTAAAGTGAAAATGCACTTTGTACACCCCTCCATTAGAGAAATGCAGTTCAATGCTGAACAGATTGTGACCATTAATAGCATGTAGGAAATTGTTCCTGATTCCTCTAAAAGCAACATCTTCATTGAGCTGTCTAATAATTGGCCATTTTTAATCACTCGTATGTTCCATATACTACATACTGATACTTTTAAGGGCTACTCGTCCCTCACTGCACTGATGCAAAGGCTACTGGTATAATCCTATCATAAGATGGTATGTTAACTATAATGTAGGATTCATTTTTGCTTCAGTATAAAGTTTCAGTATATTTCACTGTTAATTCTCAGTTGGTGACCAACTAATTCTTATTCAACTTGGTTTTTTTTCTTTATTGACTTTTTATTAAGTAAAAAATTCTTTTATATGGGGGTGATAAAATTTACTTTTGAAAAGTTAAAATAGTCAGAAGAAATATATAAAGTAAAAGTAAAGGTCTTAATTGCTTTCTTACTCCTACTCTTCAGAAACAATATTTATGTATAACTTTTCAGACATATTCCATGCATATACAAACACATATATTTATACAAGTAAGAAACATATCATGTGTGTTACATATTTTTTCCACTTAAAAAATAATATTTCAGGGCTGGGTTTGTGGTTCGGTGGTAGAGCACTTGCCTAGCACATGTGAGGCCATGGGTTTGATCCTCAGCACCACATTAAAAATAAATAAATAAAATAAAAGTATTGTGTCCATCTACAAAAAATAAATATTTAAAACAATAAATAATACATCATAAACTAAACTATATCTAATTAGCTTAATTTTTCCTTAAAAACTCTCCATAGTATTTTATTTTATAGAATAAGTCATATTTGGAACTCTTACCCTAACAAAAAAAATTTAGAATCTTTTAGGAAAGATTTTAGGAAAGTTCTTTTTCACCTGTTTTGTGCTCTTTTGTGAACATATCTATGAGGAAAATCCTTAAAAATATAGGAGGGTCAGAGAGTATATATAAAACCTCAGAGACATTGCTGTACTGCCCTCCAAAAAAATTTTATGTATTCTGTTTATTCCATTTACAGTGTAGATTGCTGTTCAATTCATGACTTTTTCTCCAAAATAGCTTTATTAAGGTCTTATTTATTTGCCCATATGAATTAATTCATTTTAAGTATAAAATTCTATGACTTTAAGTATATTTTACCAAATTGTGTTACCATCACATTAATTCAATTTAAGAACATTTCTTTCACTCTCAAAAATCCTTTGTACCTATTTGCATTAATTGCTCTTTACCATCTCCAGCTTTAGGAAACCACTAAACTATTTCCTATCTCCACAGTTTTGCCTTTTCTGTATATTTCATATAAATGGCATTATGCAATATGTGGTTTTTACAACTCCCTTTTTTCATTTAGTGTATAATGTTTTTGAGATTCATCTGTGTATAAATACATATTTTATTGCTTTTAATTGCCTAGTAATTTTCCCTTCCATGGATATAGTATGTTTTAACCATTCACCAGTTGATGAACATTAGGGTAATTTCTAATTAGAGGGTGTTTTAGTTAGCTTTTTGACTGCTGTGACCCAGGGACCTCACAAGAGCAATTTTAGAGGAGTAAAAGTTTATTTGGGGGCTCACAGTTTCAGAGGTCTTGTCCATGGATGGCCGACTCTATTCCTCAGGATTTGAGGTGAGGCAGAACATCATGGCAGAAGAGTGTGGTAGAGGAAAGCATCTAGGGACATTGCACTAGGAAGCACAGAGAGAGCTCTGCTCAACAAGCAAAAAATATATACCCAAAGGTACACTCGCAGGGACTCAACTTCTCCAGCCACACTCTACTTGCCTACAGTTACCACTCAGTTAATCCCTATTAGAGGATTAATGCACTGATTAGGTTAAGGCTCTTGTAGCTTGATCATTTCACCTCTAAACCCTCTTGTATTTCCTCACACATGAGCTTTTGGGGGACAACTCATATCTAAACTATATCACAACCCATACTGGTCAAGGTTGAGTGTAATAGGAAATATTTATTCAATATTTATTGTATGCTATCTTCACAACCTTCTTATTAGGTATACATGAGGGTTCTGTGGCATATAGGATTCCTAGAATCTTCCCTCAAAGATAAAATGACCCATTTCAAACTGAAGACCTTCCCTCTGCAAAGGGAGAATCTATCCCAATGAATTTATTATAAGGAGAAGAGAAGGCACCTGTTGGAAACCCCAGTATGAGAGAGAAAAAAAAAAGTCCACTAAGGAATATTTCTCTTTATTTCTTAACTCTAGCCAATAGAAGCACATGAGCAAGTGGTATTCAGTTTCCTCTCATAATGAAACTACTTGTCATACCTTGGAAATGGGAAAGGATTATATTATTTTCACAATCCTTGTCAGGAGGCTGAAGTTTCCATTCTAATGGCTCTTAGAAAATGTGAAAAGAGATGGTTAATCCCTTATGTTTACGGTGTGACAGTCTAAGAAAATAACACATTCTAGAGATCCCTAGAAGGAGATTGAAAAGTGGGAGTAAATTGCATCATTTTTGAGAGTAATGAGAATACATTATATAATATCTCACACTTGAGATACCCTAAAAAGCAACTTTCTGTCTTTTTTAGGTTTTGATTATGTGTTTGTATTTTTAATCAAGAACATCAACTGCAACTTAAGTTGGTTTAATTATGTGCCCCTTTTAGCCTCTATTTCTTTTCCTATTCTTTACTACTGTGGAAGTACTTCTTTTGCAGAGAATTGTTGCAAAAGGGTGTTGTAAGCTGTAATTTTTCAATTGTTTAAAAATTGTTTAAAAAACAATTTAAAAATTTAAATTGTTTAAAAATTGTTCTAGTGGAGCCTGACAAGAAGGACAGGGTCTCTACCTGCTATTCATGGTGCATCTATGGGGTCCTAAAAAAAATCATTCAGATACAGGTAATTTCAGACTCATTTAGGTTACAGTGGCTTTGTAAGTTTTATACTACAGCTCAATTTTTTAACCTAGACTCCAAGAACCTAAGGAGTGTATGAATGTGCTTGGGTCGCATGAGTCTCCTCAAATATGTAAAAATGTGTACACTTTTATGGTATAAGAAGTTAATAGATTTCAACAGGTTTTCAAAGGGTAATTTTATTTAAAAAGATTAAAAATCACTGCTGCAGCTGGTAATGATGACACACACCTATAATCCCAGCAGCTCAGAGGCTGAGGCAGGAGGATCTCGAGTTCAAAGCCAGCCTTGGCAACAGCAAGGTGCTAAGCAACTCAGTGAGACTCTGTCTCTAAATAAAATACAAAATAGGTCTGGGGATGTAACTCAATGGTTGAGTATCCCTGAGTTCAATCCATGATACCCTACTCCAAAAAAAGAAAGAAATCACTTCTCTAGAGGTTTAATTTGCTTATTCATTCTCCCTCTCAAGCAAGAAGAGAGATTGTTGGGAAAGACATTTTCTAGGATAGTTTCTAGGTTAGTTCTGGATCAGGAGTCTTATGGGAAGGGCAAAAACATTATTTACTATTTTTAATGGGATACATATTTTAATGGAAGTGCTTAATGGAGGACATTCTGTGGTATAATCAGGAGGTATGATTACCTTACTTTTGGGGACCTCAGAACCAATCCACTCAGGGTCCTGCATCCTCATCCCACAAAGAAAGCATGGACTTATTCTGGGTGTTTTTTTGGAGTGCTCCTAAATTAAGGTCCAGAGCCTTTGTTGAATAATCGGAATGAGCTATTAGATGTTCACAACCTGACAGTACTGATTTACACCAAGGGACTTAATTTTTGCACTCACTGTTTTTGCTGGATCAACAAATGCAACCAAAGCAGTCAAACAAATATGCCTACTACTTCTAATGTATTCTCTTCCTTTGTCCATCAAATAGTAATGGCATAATATGACTAGTGTTCTATGTTGCATAAAAATCATCACAAACTTAGTGACTTAAAACAATACAAACTTATTATTTTAGTGTCCATGGTCAAGAGTCCAAGCTTGGATGCTTTGCACAGAATCTCACAGAACTACAATGTAGGCATTGCATGGGCTTTTTCCTGAAACTTGAAGTTCTCTAGTAAGCTCATGATTGTTGACAGAATTCAGTTTCATATTCCAGCAGGACTCAGCTATTCAATTTCTTGCTGGAAATTAGACAGGGCTAAATTAGACAGCAACTAAGGGCTGCTTTCAGATCTATAGACAGTTTACAGAGTTGGTTATTTCTTCATTGTTAGTTGTTTAGTTCATGTTAGTGAACATCTCTTTGGCTTTCCTTCTGAGAGACCCAAATGCTCTTTTAATGGTCTCTTTTGATAAGGTCAGGCCCACCCCAAATAATCTCCCTTTTGACTAATTCAGTCATTTTCTCAGGAACCTTATCAGGCACTTCTGCAAAATGTCTTAACAGTAACCATGTAACACAACCTAACAACAGGAGTGAAATCCCATCACATTAACAAGTGCCATCTATAATCAAAGGAAGGTGATTATATAGGTGGGAATCTTGGGGTCCACCACATCTAAGTGCCTTGTTTGGTCAGTGGAATGTTGTCCTTGGCAGTTTGCAAAGAGAATCAGGCTTAATAATGATGGAAACCTAGTTTTAGAGGGCAGATAATTATCCAAGAATCAGTGCTTTTTTTCTATATAAATATTATTGAAAGTACATTTTTTTAAAAACTGGTAAAAAGTCAGTTGCTTTGCTATCATTTTTTTCTAAGTTCATAGTCTGGTCTTGTACCTTTTTTAGCAACTTTTGATCAATTCACTAGAATCACTGAAGTAATGGTGAATGAAAATGACAATAATGACTTCCCTCTCTTATTGTTTATTTTAATGGAGATGGATTTAGTGCTTCATTAATCCACTGTTGGTCATTATTTTTTGAAGCTTGAGAATATTGAGTCATTTCTTTTTCTTCCTAGTTTCTGAGTTTCTCAAATTCCCTTTCAATATCTACATTTTGATACTACATGGCTAGAATGTTATTATTTAGAAAGTCCTTCAAAAATTTGACAGAATTATAATGTATTTAAGTAGTCATTAAAATGAAGATTTGGAGAGCTATTTATTGATATAAAAACATTTTCAAATGCTCACTATATATATATTGTTTTGGAAAAGAAGATTAAAATATGAATTTTGTTGTTAATTGGAGAACAGTGACAAAATAAATAAAATGAGATTTAGTGGAGACAGGTAATGTGACTTACCACAAGAGGAAGTTAAATGCACAAATATATAGAATAAGGGAATGCTGTACTGACAATGGTACCACAGGAAAAGATCTGATGGTTCTCAACAGTGGGTAATAAATTGGGTATGAGTCAATAATACAGAGTGCTATTTTTTTTGAAACAGTAAATACCATGGAGAAATGGGTTTTATTCACAGAATCAATAAAATGAGCCAGAGTTTTTCTGAGTGCAAAAAAGCTACCAATAAAATATATTTTAGTAAATACTAAGGAAAAATAAAAGAGCATTAGATTACAATGGTTCAAATTAATAACATTTTAATTAATGTATCTGAACCAAAAAATATAAAATTTAAAGTTAGAAAAATAAAAAAAATTAAAGTATTGAAAATAATGAGAAAACTTTCAGTTCCCAAAATACATTTTAGTTGGAAAACTTCTAATTTGTAGTCTAACATTAAAAAAATACTAAAAAAGATTAAAATAAGAGACAGACTTTAAAAAGATGACTGTAAAATTTATTTCCATTTTGAGTATAGGATATATGTCTCCATTTAACATAAATTATATAAAAACTGGAAAAAGTTCAACCTAAATAAATTTGAACCATGATCACCTAAAGTATCGAATGCACATTATGTTTTATAGTTTAAATTTATGATTTCATGAGAATCTATATTTAATGTTTAAAATATAAACTATAATATCATACTAAATATCTAGGTAGAAGATTTTATATTCCCCTTGAGAGAATTTGTGCCAAAGTGAAAGACTACTACAAATATTTAGGAATGGTATTTTAGTAGATAATCCATCCTGCTGAAAAATCTATTGCCTCATTGGTGAAGGATACATATTATTTCAAAAATTCCAATAGATGGTTAGCAACTATGAATGTAGGCTCTTGAACATTATTTCAGGGGCTGTATTACATCACATCACATTCCTAAATGCTTTTGCAAACCAAATCTTTCATTTGGCTTTTGTGGATCTGTTTAGTGTTTTCACTTTGCAAACAGTCCCTTATTAGGGACTCCAGTTCCTTTCCACAAGAATACACTCTGAATATGCTTGCTAGAACAAGAATATGGTTTAAGCATTATGAAACATGGACCAAGAGTAGGATTTAGAGTTAGAAGATATGGGACCTAGTAGCACTCATTAGCTCAATGATTAAAAGTATGTTTCTTCTCCAAGTCTCAATTCAGAATCATTGAGGATAAAGCCCAAGTGATATGTAAACTAACATGAGCTCTATAAAAGGTCTTTATTATTTCTACCATTCCAATGCTGATGAATTTATAGTGTTCCCTTTTTCTTTCTTTTTATTATACAATAATGCATGTCCAACAATATCTTCTGTAGTTATCTTGTATGATACAAGACAATCTCCTGTATGATAGCCAAGACTTTCAGCCTAACTGCAGTCAAATCAACAAATATTTGAATTCTTTCTGTGTACCAAGATGTGAGTGAAGTCAAGTTTAATTTTGACCTTTAGTCCATTTAGGCAGCTATAACAAAACTATCATAAGTTGGGTGGCTTACAAATAAGGGGAATTTCTCACAATTGTGGAGGCTGGAAGTGTGAGTTCAAGGCACTGGCATTTTTATGATCTGGTGGGAACCAACTTCCTGGTACATAGATGGCACTTTCTTGTGAGGGTCTCACCTGGTGGAAGGGATAGATGTCTCTCCTGGGCCTCTTTTTTTAAAGGAATTAATCCTATGCCTGGAGGCTCTGTCCTCATGACTAATCACTTCCCAAAGGCTCCATATCTCAATATCCTCATCTGGAAGGTTAGCATTTCAACACACAAATTTTAGGAGGAAGAAAATAATCAGACAATAGCAATTCCTCTACTTGAAGAGCAGCTTATGCTAGTTGCTAAGACAATAAAGCAAGCAATAGAATCATAATTTAATCAGAAGTTAAATAATTAAATATTTAAATAGAACTTAAATTACAACATAGTCCCCCCATATCACACTGCCCAGCCTCTTTTCCTTGCTCAATAAAGTCGCCTTATTGCTCATAGTTCCCATTATCAATTAGCACTAAATTTTGAAAGTTAATCTGATTGCCTTTCTCTATATATTGTTTTCATATATTTATCTCTGCATGACATATTTTCTGCCTTTGTCAACTTTGTCATTTATGTAGTTATTTCTTCTGAAATACAGTTCACAATTAGTTAATATATCACCTATATGTGGTTTGGTTGTTGGTGGAGGTGCTGTGGGTTTGTTTGTTTTGTTTTGCCTTGTTGACATTATTTTTCTAGCTGAACTCTAATAGGGTCTCTGATAAAATAACATCTGGCACTTGGTGGGCACTTCATAATGTTTGATTAAATAAATTAGTTTATGAACATTATTAGCCAATTGATTTATTTTATATATAGCTAAATTTTTTATCAGATATGATTTTACTGGAAGCTCTATTTTAGAGCTTCCTATCTAATTATGCAGTGTTCTTTTGAGAACAGAAACAATATGGTTTGTTAGTTCTTCTAAGTCACTTAAAGTAATTTTAAACTTGTAAATTTCATATAATGTCATAAAGTTCTGGAAAATAAACAAAGAAACAAAGAAGTAACAATGAGAATTACCTATCATCCCACCATTCAAAGAAATTAGCAATTTTAGACATATATTGTTTACCCTAATTTTATACTTTTTCTTTTACTATTTCATCATAAGCATTTTCTGTTATTAGTGTCATGAAATAACATTTTTATGACTACAAATTTTCTCAGTATGAGAGTCTAGAATTGAACTTTTCTCTTCTTGCACATTTAGAACATTCCCACATCCCTCTTTTTACCTTCCATATAAATATTACAGTAATATTACTGTGTAAGACTATTTGCTAGAGTTTGTTTTGGTTGAAGAGATTCTTAGAGATATTATTGATTCAAAAGGAATTAACATTAATTTATTTTAATAGAAACTGCCTAATTGCCTTCAAGTATGGACAATTTAAACTTATTCTAACAGAGTAAGAATACTATTTCACCCCATTCTTAATTGAGGTCATATTTTAGCAAAATAAGCCCAACAGAAAGATCTGGGCAATGACTTTGAAAAATAAGAAAACTGACATTGCTTCTAAAAATCTTAAAAAATCTTTATTATTTTTCTCTAAATTTTTGGGTTTTGTTCTAATAATGTCATTTGCTTTGTTGTCTAGATTTTCTATGCAGTTCATGCTTTTCAAGCACGGAGTGACCATGAACTCAGCCTTCAGGAGTACCAAAGAGTCCATATACTTAGATTTTGTGATCTAAGTGGGAATAAAGAGTGGTGGTTAGCTGAAACTCAAGGACAGAAAGGATATGTGCCAGCTAACTACCTTGGGAAGATGACTTATGCTTAAGGAAATAAAGCCTTTGACCTTCATTTTCCTGGCAAATTGATGATTGACTACCTCATAAAACTGACATTCTGAAACTTTGGGCCAGAAAGTAAGAAAGCTTCAAATTCATGAACTGATACTGCACCAGGTTTTAAGGAAGACTATATTTCCTAACAGGATTATTTCATGAATGTGTTCAATAAATACATGTTGAAGGAAATACTAAGCCAACAGAAGAGCAAAGGAAATAGCCCAAGCTCCAATTATAAACCAGCTAAAGGTGGAGATCTATTGAAAGAATAAATGTAGTTCTTTTATCATCATGAAAGACTGGATCTAAGAATAAGGTTTTTCAGTTTACTGTAATTTTTTCACGGTTATATATTTTGCCTCAAACATGTTTTTGTTTTTCATACTACTCACTTGCATATACACATGTTTATATATACATGTACATCATATGAATTACGCAATTTAGGCAAACACTATTATTTTTTTGTGCGCGTGGTACTAGGGATTGAACTCAGGCCCTCGAGCATTCTATGCAAATGCTGTACCACTGAGTTACATCATCAGCCCATGCAGTTTATACACATCTGTATAATACAGATTATACAAATATCATACATAGCATATACTACATATACACAATAAGATTAATAAACAGCCAACTAGAAATCTTTGATATAGAAACTTCCTCCAATATAGGTTTTCAACCCAAAGAAAAAAACCCTGAAAAATATATTAATATCTGATATTGAATGTATACTATAGAGTACAAATAGTTCTAAATGCTATATATATAGTAATTTTATTTAATACACATTAAGAGGAAACCATTGCCCAGAGAGGTGAAGTAATTTAGCCCAAGTAAGCAGTAGGGGCTGGAACTCAAACCTAGTAGTCTGATTCTAAGGTTCCTGCTGCTGACTGCTATACTGTGCTTCTCCAGGAGTGTATACTTATCTGCAAAGCACTTAGTGATGTGAATAATGTCCACTGAGGAGGATCATTCTTCTCTTATGACTGTATTTAGTATTTAAAATTCTTTCAAAATTAAGGGCTTATAAGGACTTCCATATTACCCTAGAGAAATTAACTTTCTAGGTTTTAATTTTTATTGTTTTACTTAACTACTTTTGAAAGTATAGTGGTTTAAAACTTATCTTTCAAGATTTATAATGACACTTTAATGAGGAAATGTTTTTTTGGATCACTCAGTCATTTGGATGATGAATGGGGAATGTGTGTTCTATGTTCTGAGCCAAGATGTAAATATTTTTAGTTGCTAATTTGTTCTTATATGAGGCAGGCACTGAGGACAACATTTGCCATGACACAATGTCCTAGGACACCAAACTTTTAGTATTGCTCAGAAAATGGTCCTCCAAGATTTCAGGCATATTTTGTCAAGACAGTTTATTGAACTAAAGATGATTCTTTGGAACAGAAAAGATTAAATTTGATGTTAGTGATTTCCTATAAAAGCAAATTAAGGTGGTTTTTCACTGTCCATATAAAATGTGTTCATATGACATTAAATATTAAGATTTGACTGTTACTTTAAAAGATTTATTTGAACTGTATAATGTTACATATACTATTGAGGACTACACTAAGCAAAATGAGAGACATCTGACTTAAACACACACACACACACACACACACTGATATGTACAACTACAGGAAATCATGAGATATTTACGTGACAGAAACATTTGTATTTTAAGATATTTTCCCTAAAATTATTAATCTAAACATGGCTTTACAAGTTGTTTTGGCTTATTTTCTTATTTTAAGTTGGGAATAGAAGATATATAGATATATAGGGACTTTTAATGTCTTTTAATTATTCTTTCTATTCAACTTCAAAACAGTAAATTGTCTAAGATAAAGGAAAGGAAATTCAAAACTGTTAAATGTGGAAACTATGCAGATGTCCAAAGACCAAAATAATGGGGAAATAATGTATATGCACTAGCTTTAATACTCCCCATACAATAAAGAATTGTATGAACAGCATAGATCTGAAATAATGACTAGATGTATACTAGTTTTGTCTACTGGTGTGGTTCTAGGATTGATGCTTCATGTCTGACCTTTGAAGAATCCACAGCACCAAAATCATAACTGCAGTTGACTGCTGAGCAAGAGTTGTAATGAAGCTACCAACTGCAGTTCTCCACTATTGTGGTGAACACATACTACTATAAATAGGCATTATAGAACTCATGTAATACATTAACTTTGTAAGTAGTTTGATTAAAATCAAGTAAGTTATAATTTAGAGGTTAGACATTATTTTATTGGACTCAAAAGAAGTAAACTCTTAGGAGAGCTATGAGATACATAAATTTTCAAAAAGTTGAAAAGACAAAACTGTTGGTGCCATCAATATAATTAAGGCTAGGTATGCTAATGTAATAATTTTGTTACATTCTTTTTAAAAATTAAATATTGTACAGAATAGGATTCTGAAGTAGGTATTCTTTTTACTAAGAATGAAGGGAAAATTTTTGTAGCTAATTTTCTTCTTAAAATAAATAATCCAGCATATGTATATATTTTACCTAGTTTTTATTTTTAAATATAGATGCTCTTAACTAAGTCTATACAATATTTTTAAAAGTGTAAAAAAATCCCAAATTACCAAGAATGCTGAAATCATGTAAAAAAATCCAGTCACCCTTTTTAATATCCTTTATATTTCAGAGACATATTTTTAAAATAAAGGTTGAAGAGTGCAGAAGAGACAGAATGCATATTTTTAATCAGAGCAATGAAGAACTACATGACATACTTCCAGTGCTGGAGTATCCCATACTAGTATAAATATAATTTGTACTTTCAAGATAGATATTAAGGGTGTGGTGGTACATACTTGCAGTCCCAGCTGCTCAGGACAGGCTGAGGCAGGAGGATTCTAAATTCAAGGCCAAACTCAAAACTTAGTGAGGCCCTAAGCAACTTAGTGAGATCCTATGTCAAAATTTAAGAAAAAAGGGGGGCAGGGGATATAATTCAGGGGTAAAGTGCCACGGGATTAAATCTCTAGTACCAAAAAAAAAAAAAAAAAGATGGATATTAAGTGCCTGCTTCTATTTGTGATAAATATAGTGTTTGGATGATTTACAAAAATTAGTATTTTCACAAATGATGCATGGAATTAAAAACTCTTTGCCTTTCTTATTGTTTTTTTGAATCAAAGCCATAAAAATGAGACTATCTTTATATTCTAAGATGTCCAAAAATATCTTATTTGAATCCTGTTTATGAGTTCCTAATGTATTTAATGCACTGCTAACCAGTGAAAACATCTAGTCATCACAAAACTCAAGCTAAATTAGACATTTATATTATAGTTGATGAAGAAGTGATTACATTTCATTGACCAGAAGGACACTGGACTTTACACTTTCTAGGGATAGATCACAATGTAGAGAATGTTACTCTTTCAAAAGTCTATTTTTTTTCTTTACTTCTCTTCCTATATATACATATATAAAAACTCAGTCACTAATTCTCTATAACATACAAAATTATTCCATAACACATTTTACTCCAGGGCTATTAGAACTAAACTGGGTCTCTAGGCCAGCTGCTGTTTTCATAATTTTGTAGTCTAACTAGATAAAGTCAAGATTTGCTATATTTTTTATGTTTTTTGGAAAAATAAATCATACTTTAACAAATGAAATGTTCTTGTAAACAAATCTAGGAAAGATATTCTTAGTAAATTAAATTTATTTTACTTAAAAAACACTGTGGTAGGTAAATGTATGCCTTTCTCTAATTTTTATATATATTTTAAAATTATTGTATTAATAAAGTTTTATTTTAGAATGTATTTTCTATACAACCTATAGATAATTTAGTCTGTTACTAATAAAAAGCAAATGCACTGCTAAATAGTGAGAACATCTAGACCTCACAAAACTCAAGCTAAATTAGACATACCAATTTACATTATAGTGATGAGTAAGTAAGTAAATCCTTGTTAAGAATTGGAATCATCTAGTCAGGCATGGTGTACACACCTACAATCCCAGCAGTTTGGGAGGCTGAGAAAGGAGGATTCCAAGTTCAAGACCAGGCTCAGCATCTTAGGGAGGCCCTAAACAACTTAGTGAGATCCTTTCTAAAAATGAAAAAGGACTGAGGATGTGGCTCAGTGGATAAGCACCCTTGGGTTCCATCCGTGTTACCAAAAAAAAAAAAAAAAAAAAAAAAAAAAAAAAATTGAAATCATCTAACCTTTAAATACAGATGAACTGCAATTTATGATGGGGTCATGTCCTAATAAACCCATACCCATTAAAAGTTGAAAATAGGGCTGGGGTTGTAGCTCAGTGGTAGAGTGCTTGCCTAGTACATGTGAGGCCCAACTGGGTTCAATCCTTCGCACCACATATAAATAAATAAAATAAAGGTATTGTGTCCACCTACAACTAAAAAATATTTTTTAAAAAGTTGAAAATACATTTAATATACCTAACCTACTGACAACCATAGCTCAGTAACACAGTATAGTTAGGAAATCAGTATATATAAAAAATCAGATGTTTACTTGCATGATTGCATGAATAACTGAGAGTTGTAGTTTGCTGACCCCACTCTGAAACTTGAGAGTATCATAGAATATTGTTAGCTGAGCAAAAGATAAAATTCAAAGTCCAGGGGCTGGGGCTGGGGCTGTAGCTCAGCAGGAGAGCACTCACCTTGTACATGCGAGAACTTGGGTTCAATCCTCAGTACCACATAAAAATAAATAAGTGAAATAAAGGTATTGTGTCCAACTAAAAAATAAATATTAAAAAAATTCAAAGGACAGATTCAACTAAATGTGTATCATTTTTACACCATGGATAAACTGTTAAGTTGAACCATCATAATTCAGAGATCATCTGTATTAGATGGCTTCCATTCCATCTCATTCTCATCTATGTTTTATAAAGGAAGTAACTGTGGAAAGATGGTGATTCAAAATCAGGTCATTTCACAGGGACAAAACCACATAAATCCAGTTATATGATGCTAGACAAAGGTGTCAAAATATACATTAGAGAAAAGATGGTCTTTTAAACAAATGGTGGTAGGATAACTGGAAATCTATATGTAGTATAATAAAATTTAACCCCCATCTCTCACCCTCCACAAAAATCAAAGAAGGTGGATCAAAGATCTAGAAATTAGACCAAAAACTTTGAAAATGTAGGTAAGCCCAACACTCCAACATGTCAGCTTAGAAACTAATTTCCTTAACAAGGACTCCTAAGGTACAAGATATAAAATACAAATTGTGGGATGGCATCAAATTAAAAACCTTCTTCACACAAAGGAAACAACTAAGAGCATCAAGAGAAAGTCAAAAGAAAGAGAGAAAATCTTTGCCACCTGCTCCTCAGATAGGGCATTAATATCCAAGATATACAAAGAACTCAAAAAACATCAAAACCAAAACAAATTATCAATAAATGGGCAAAGAAACTAAAACACAGACTTCTCAAAAAAGATATATGAATGGTCAACAAACATATGAAAAATGTTCAACATTTCTAGCAATTAGAGAAATATAAATTAAGACTACATTGAGATTTCATTTCACTCCAATCAGAATGGCAATTATTAAGAATAAAAGTAACAACAAATTTGGCAAGGATGTAGGGAGAAAGGCACACTCATACATTGTTGGTGGGACTGCAAATGAGTGCAACCACTCTGTAAAGCAGTATGGAGGACTAGGAATGGAACTTATATGACCAAGCTATCCCACTCCAGTGTATACCCAAAGGACTTAAAATCAGCATACTACAGTGAGGAAGCCACATCAATATTTATGGCAGCACAATTCACAATAGCTGGTTTCAAGGCCAGTGTTCTTTCAGTATTTTTCTGGTTGTTTTTTTTTAAAGTCACTAAAATTTATGGTTAATATTACAGAAAACAATATGCGAAGCAGGAAAGTGATATCCGATTTCTACAAAACAGGATTTCAATATTCAGGCCCAAAAACTTATGTATGAGCACACCAGTTCATCTGTCCACTTATTCATTGAGCCAACAATTTACCCTCTCATTATCAAGAGCTACATAAAATATCAATTGTGGGATGGCATCAATGTGTGCAAGACAAACAAGACCTCTTTCCTCATATGCCTTAAATCTGAATGGGGATTTGAACTGATTTCTCCTTTGACTATTCTTCTAGTGTAGTTAGTCCCTTTGCCGGTTTTCACTTTTATTTTTCACTACTTCTTCATGAAACATTTTATTGAGTATGTTTTATAGTATAGGCTTTCTAGTTGTGAATTCTTTTAACTTTTATCATGGAAGATTTTTATTTCATCTCACTCCAGTCAGAATGGCAATTATTAAGAATATAAGTAACAATGTTGGCAAGGATGTGGGGAAAAAGGTACACTCTTGGGAATGCAAAATGGCCCAACTACTATGGAAAGCAGTAGGGAGATTCCTCAGAAACTTGGAATGAAACCACTATTTTACCCAGTTATCCCACTCCTTAGTTTATATTCAAAGGAATTAAAATCAGCATACTACAGTGACACAACCACATCAATGTTTATAGCAGTTCAAGTCACAATAGCTAAACTATGGAACAACCCTAGGTGCCCTTCAACAGATGAACGGGTGAAGAAAATATGGTATATATACAAAATGAAATATCACTCAGCCATAAAAAGAATGAAATTATGGCATTTGCCAGCAAGTGGATGGAATTGGAGACTACCACGGAAAGTAAAATAAGCCAGTGCCAAAAAATCCAAGGCTAAATGTTCTAATATGTGGATGCTAACCCACAATAAGGGAGGGTAGGGAAGGGAAGAATAGAGGTTCATTGGATTGGACAAGGGGCAGAATGATGAAGGGGGATGGGAATGGGAATAGAAAATTCAGAAGAATGAATTGGACATAATTTTTCTATACTCATATGTGAATACATTCCAGTATAACTCCATATTATATACAACCACAAGAATGGGATCCTGATTGGAATGGGTTGTACTCCATGTATGTATATGTCAAAATACACTCTATTGTCATGTCTATCTAAAAACAAACAAAAATCCGTAAAAAAATTCAAAAGGGATAAACAAAGTATGCAGAACAAAATAAATGATAAAGGTACAACTTTTACTTTCATCATTGCACAGCTTAAAAGTCTAGCTCACTTTGTGATACATAAAAATACAGTCTAAGAATTGAAACACTTCAGCTCTGATAACCAAATATATCTCTATAAAAGCATCAAACCGAATTCTGAATCAGATGTATGTATAATTATACATATGCATATATTCTAAGAATATATATATATATATATATATATATATATATATATATATATATATTACAATATTCACATTCACTGAAAATAAATTATTTGCTGAAGTCTTCTCAGAAGTGCAATAAAAATTAGAACATGTGCTTCTCTTCTCAATTCTGTCTAGCACATATTTTCTATGATGGGATTAAATTTTTCATTTCAAATGCCAATATACAACCTGTACTAAGTATTACTACTTAGGCACAGAGGTGAAATTAACTGTTATGGTTGTTCAGATGAGCTTGTGTCAAGTCATTTTGTTCAGTTTATCCAAACTTGCTCTGAAATATAAACAAATGATGGATTTTTGAAAAATGTCTTTTTGACCCTAATGGAGATTTGGATTTTAGGCCAAATTAATGCTTTTTCAATAGAAATTTGTTTCTCAAAAGAAAAACATCTGCAGGCATATTTTAATATGCAAATAGTTACTTCACATGTAAGTAATAGGATTATTTCAATCTTGGATTCTAATTTATTATAATTTACTACCATTATTTAAGAGAAAAGTTTAAAATAATCTTTTCCTAGAAAAAGAACAATCTTAATTTAAAAGCTTTATCTTCACAGAGATCATTTATCAATATATTTTAAATAAAGTTAGAAAAACCTAGGGATTAATAGTTTGAGATCAATGGTTGATAGAATGAAAATTTTGTACCACACCTGAAGGTTGATAAAACAATACTACTCACAGTTTTCTAAATGCGGAAATTTGCTGGATTAATACTTTCTAGAAGAAATGAGGTATACATGGATTATTAAATGGTTGCTATATTTTGCTGGGAATAAAAGAACGTTTTTCTAGTCCAAAAAATTTCCTATCTTAAGTCATTCTATATATGTAAAATGATGGGAAGCTAATTTGTTAGTTTATAAGGCAACAACTCAGAGCCTTCACACTTTCTCTATTGGCTACTTTTTCCTGTTGCTATAATGAAATACCCGAGACTGGGCAACATTATAAAGAAAGGAAGTTTATTTAGCTTGTAGTTTTGGAGACTCAAAGTCCAAAATTATGTCACAGGCTTTCACAACAAATCCCCTGGCTGCACCACCTCATAGAGGATGATATCATGATTGGAGTTCATACTAGAGGGAGAGATTACTTCATAATACAGGAAACTAGAGAGTGATTCAGGAGTCAAGCTCAGGCTTTTATAACACAATAGCACACTCTGTGAGAGCTTAGCGCCCTCAGGAGAACTTTAATCCTTTCCCAGAACAGTATTTCCAGTGACTTAAGGACCTCCTACTAATGACCCCTGGGCTTCCAACACATGAAATCTTGGGGGACAAACAAATCAAAACTATAAGCACTTTCTGACTTAACAATGTACAAAACATTGACAAGAATTAATCATTGTATAGCAGCCTCTTTTATATAATTTAGATAAAATGCTATCACATTTTTGAGTAGTGAAAACTTCCTTTTCTTTTATGGTATAAAACTGTAAGTAAACAAGTTATAAATTCCCATCCACAAAGACTCTTGGAAATGAATATTTTACTCAGTTCTCAGGAATGTGCATAATGAGGATGAGCCAATATTCAAAATTTTATTGGCTATATACTATGTGCATGTATTACACTGGCAACATGGAAGGAAGTGGGTAATGTGAGAAAAATACTGTTTATCAAAAGTGCATGAGTATACAATCTATTGGAAGAAATAGATTCTGAAATAATTGAAAGGAGGTGATTAAAAAGGCAAAGATATAATAGAGAAATCTGGAAAGTTAATTACAAAAAATTAATTTTAAAAAAGATGAAAAAATTGGAGAGAGGGAATCTGTTGAAATAACGCTGATAATAGACATTGAGCATTCAGAATATTGGGGGAAGAACAAGAAAGCTTTATACTGGGTCATCCCTGCCCTTGCAAGGCACCATTTTCAGCAGGATCAACTCTTGGGCTTTTTGCTAAATCAACTATTTCTTTTTCTTTAAATTTCCATATACTATCATCTTCTGAAGTTCTCATCAAGAATTTGTCATTCTACCCATTATTTTTACACAATATGAAAATTAATAAAATAAAAAATGTGAAGGACTGATTTAAAATTAAAACATTTTCATATTTTGCTAAATAATATTTAATATTTTAAGGTAAGAAATAATAGAAATTTGATAACCAAGATTTTTATTAAATTACAGTGTATTACAATTTATATCCTAATAGTAACCTTTGTATCTTTGGAGTAAAATGATATAAAACACCTGGCTGGTCATATTACTTCTTGAGTTTCTTTTGGGCAGCTTTCTTCTTAACCATCTGTAATCGCTTCATAGCATTGAGCTGTGATTCTTGTGAAGTTGGACCTTTAAGGGATGCTGAGGGACTGCTGCTGGATTCTGAAGTTGTTTTGCTAGTGGTATTTGCGCTGGGCCCTGATGTACCACTATTTCCATTTCCACTTAGTTGGCTGCTACTTCCTGGAACTAAACTACTGGGACTGGGAAGACCTACTTTGCTGACATTATCACAACTAACTGAGCGACTAAGGCCAGTTTTTCCTAAGGTTAGAGGTGGAGGGGGTTTCAATGGCACAGTGGGTGTACTATTATTACCAGAACTTATTTTGGAACCTATTCCACCTTTGGATGATGTTGCCAGACCAGTCAAACCCACAGGTTTCTGGTTGGCTGATGAGGTAGCAGGTTTTCCACTATTGTTTTGTGTTGTTGAACTTAATTTTGCTGTTGATGGACTGGCAGAGGAAGTTTTGGCTGCAAAAGCTGCCCACGCAGTTAGGCCACTAGTTGCTGAAGAGGAAACATTGGTACTAGAAGAATTTCCTGAAATAACTGGAGGTGTCTAAAAAAATAAAATAAACATTACATTAGAGCCAAGTATAATCAAAACCTATATAGTATCCTTGAATAACATATTTACTTTTTAGTCATTTTATACAAAAGTAATGGGTCGTAAAATTTAAATAATAACACAAAATTTGTTTCTTTAAAAAACTGATCTGAAAAAACACACAGAACAAAACTTATCCATAGTTAGTGGGAGTGCCACACTTTGCAAAACAAAACATTTTGAATGCTATATTCTTGTTCAAATGATTCCAAAAGAAAATACAAGGAATTCCTTTTAGATTGCTACAAATCAGAGAAGAAAATAAGATTTAGTGCTCTTTGTTTTTTTTTTTTTTTAAACCTGAAAAGGTATTACCTAGCTCAGAAAAAAAAAAAAAAAAAAAACATCTCATTCTTTAGACTTTGCTTCAAATGACTTGTGAATCATTTCGAAAACTGAATCCACTCTTGATGGACAATAACGCTCACAACTGAAATATTCAGGAGGAAGATGCCTGAGAGAAAACTTCAGTCAATAATTATTTATTAAGTGAATGTGTGAGAGAAAGAAAATAGCTGCATATAGATTCTAAAGCCATTTTTTGTTTTTTTAAAAAAATTGCTACCAAATTTTGAGTAGCAGCTACTGCACTGCAAAATACAAGCAAGTGTACAAAAGTTAACTAATTGGCAGTGTACAATTTTTATAATATATTAAGATAAAAATATCTTGCTGGGCATGGTGGTGCATACCTGTAATCCCAGCAGCTCAGGAAGCTGAGGCAGGAAGATTGAGAATTCAAAGCAATAGTGAGGTGAGACCCTGTCTCTAAATAAAATACAAAATAGGGCTAGGGATGTGACTCAGTGGTTGAGTGTCCCTGAGTTCAATCCTCAGTACCAAACAATAAATAAAAATTTAAAAATTTCATGATTTTAGTGTCACAATTTGTCCACATTTCTATTACAAATTATCACATAATAGATTTCTACTTCCATAGAGAAGATACTATCAACTGCTTCATAAGGTGCCCAGTGGCATTTAGGTAGGTCTAAATTATTCCCAAATCTTTCTTAAGGGTATATACCACTTCAACTACTCTATCAACTCCCTAACTTGGCTAATAAGAAGCTCATGGTGATACCAATGCCACAATCTAAATATGTATTGCTCTTGTTCACAATTTTTTTCACTTTCACTTTGGGCAAAAATGTACTTTTATATTTTGTTCAAATTATTTTGAACTGAACTTCCTTATTTTTTGTTTTGTTTTGTTTCTGGAAATTGAATCCAGGGGTGCTGCCTGAGCTACATCCTGAGTCCATTTTATTTTGAGACAGAGTCACACTAAGTTACTAAGGCTGGCCTGAAATCCTTCTTCAGCCTCCTGAATATGGTATAATTAGAGGATTATACCATGCCTTGATTGAATTGAACTTCTTAATGATATTCTACCTTCATATTAAAAGATCTCACCAAAGTGTTAGGGTCACACATATGTAATGGGTAAAGCCTCATAAAAAATATCCTACTTTAAAAAACTTTCATTATTATGCTTAAAATATATCAGGTTATATATTAGAACTGAACTCTGCAAGAACCAATAAAACATTTTTCGCTTTTACAAGATAATGTTTGGTGTTTACATATACACTTCTTCTTCTTCTTTTTTTTTAATATCTGGGATTTTACCACTGAGCTATATCCCCAGTCCTTTTTATTTTTTATTTTGAGACATGGTTTTGCTAAGTTGCTTAGGGCCTCGCTAAATTGCTGAGGCTGGTCTCAACCTTGAAATCCTCTTGACTCAGCCTCTCAAGTCACTAGGATTACAGATGTGTGCCACTGCATCCAGCAACATTGTTAACCAATGGAAAAGTAACCAAATAGTATGCTCTGTGATCTCTGCTTTGTAAGAGGAGGAGTCCAGACTTTTGTTCACATGCTCTGAAAAATGATTAAGATTTGTTTTTAAGTAATAATATTATATGGTAACTATCTTAAGAGATTATCTTGATAAGGAAAAATAGATAAAAAATAAATTCCTAGAGGAATTCTTACTGGTAATAAGAAAAAAAAATTATTCAAGAAAGCAAAAGAACACAGATGTAGTATAGTTTTTAATTTCATTTTTAAAAGATTAATTTTTTTCTCTTTTCTTTCTATTAAACATAAAACTGTCTGCCATATGGATAAGTGATATTTCAACAAACTTGACCAAAGAAAAACCGCTTGAAGTAATTAAAAAGAACAACATTGATAAAGTATAAACAAGAAAGCAAGTTCTATGTGTTTGGCATTTTATTTTAATGGTGCCACTGCCTGGTATTACTTTTTAGCACAATGACAGATGGCTTATAATATTATTAGGACACATAGAAGTAAAATAAGACAAACATGGAAACCAAGTAATTTTCTTACTATTCAAGTATGAAAAATAAATTTGTCAAATATTTTTAACTACACTTTTCTTGTCATTATTGAAGTTAGACAGCCATTTTTTTTACATGTAAATGGTAACAAAATGTTTTCATAGTAAAGTTATTCATTTTAATCATAAAACACCCAAAACTCATAAGCAGACAAAAATGAAAGCCAAGACTTTAACTGATTTGTCATGCTGATTTCATAAAAATAAACGTTAATAACAGATTAATATAAAAATTATTAAAAAATGGTAAGTACTGGATATAGCAACCCAAATTAGTTTTAATAAATTAGTATTTCTCTTTCCTATCTCAGTTTGCCAAATTGCTATATGACAAACTAATATTGAATATCCCCTGGATATCAACTCTTCACTAGTAAATTTAAACAAAAAATGATCTGCAAATAAATATTAGCACCTTTCTCAGAGTACCTTGTATTGATAACCTTTTTCATCACAAGAAGATTCTTGAGTTTGCTACTCATAGCTACTGAGACAAGGTAGTATCCTTAGATTTTCTGGATTCAATCTTTGAGAATTTAGGGCTAATATTCTCTTCCTGTATCTTTAGTATTACGATTAAAATTGAAATATATAACTCAGTAAAAGTATTCTTATTAATAACAATATTTTATTCTATGATATAATAATTCCAGAACATTAGTAATAAATAATGTAATGCAAACCTAGGAATGAGAAAAGTGTTATACATTAGATAGTAACCCTTAGTATAAGAAGTAGGTACCATGAAAATTCATGATAATAAAGGAGAAAAACAAGACAATGCAGGAAAATTTCCTTAATACCCAATGAGTAGGGGAAAAATAAATTAAGAGGATGATCAGTTCAAGTACTATAAGGTATAAAATTATTGCTACTGCAGGCAGTGATACTTAGAATTTAATACTTAGAAATTCCTGCTGCAAATAAGTATCTAACTACACAAAGTAACAAGAAATGTCATCTTGAAATGATCACAGATTGTTCCTATTTGTGACAAAAAGAGAAAGAGTAAAGATAAAATAATGATTTTTTTTCCTAATAGTAATGAATCTAAATTAAAAATATAAAGTTTCTAATGAAATTTCTTATTAAGTAACTATTATTTAGTCAAATAAATTAAGATATAAATGTAGACTAAGATGAAATAGAATGTACCTTGACTTCTGCTCTCTTGAATGCTTGGAAAGTTGTTTCTTGCTTGAGTTTAGTTTCTGGTTTCTTAACTAATGGATCTTTGACAGCAGGAGCTACAGAAACAACTGTGGGGGCTGGTTTCTGTGGTGGTTTCTGAGTTTTTTGAGCCTGTAAAAACAGTGTATTAAATTAATACAAAAATCTTAATTGAATGCATAAAACATGAAATTTGTCATAGGACTAATCACTGAATGGAAATAGAGGTAAATATTTTTAAAAATATTGTGACAACACTGAAAATACAGACTGTAAGACAAATTACTTTTATTATCATCATCATATTAGTAATTTGACACATTTCATTAGTTTCTACATAGTATTAATATTAAGCATTAGAAATCATAGTTGTATTGTTTTGGAAATAATCATAGTTATTATATTACATTGTTGTGAAAATAATGGCAAAGAAAACAAGTTTATACATGTTCAGGATGAAATAATTTTTCCCCATCAATATTTCTGATCCATTGGGTAGTTGGTTGAATCCACTGATGCTAAACCTATGCATTTGTAAGGCCAATCACATATGCAACCAGGTAGCTTTATTTGTCATTAAGTGCATTTAAGAGCTTTCTTCTTGGGGTTCCAGCATGAGTCATTGAGTTAGAGGGTAAGTTAAAAACAGCTCAGATAATTTATATGATTTTAAAAAAGAATAGGGAGGGGGAAAAGTCATTTATTGATAAGCAATGAACATTTCTGAGTTTTTCCTACATTGCATAACTAAGTGAACTAAATCCTTACAGAAAGTTCATAAATAAAAATTTCTATGTTATCAAGAAAGAATTTCATTGCCTTTTCCTTTCTAAGCATTTTCAGTTTATTTTGTCTAATAATTTATCTTTCCTTCATTTTATAACTAAACTGCTACTAAATTCTCCTGGAAATTCTAATCATTTTCAGTTTTATTTTAGTGTTTTATAGGTAGATAAATAATAACTGTGTAAAGAGTATGATGCAGTGCTTGAGAGCACAGCTTTTAGAGTCAAATAGAAGCAGGATTAAAATACAGCTCACTATTTCCTAAGCTATGTTTCCTCAGGAAAAACATGTTAATCTCTAAAAGGCTCATTCTCATTCTCTTCATCTGCCAAGTGAATAGTACCATCTGTTTCAAAAGTGGGTTATGAGAATGAATCACGATTACACAAGAGTTTAGCAAAGGGTATGGTATAGGTTGTGTGCAACAATGATAGTTATTCTTTATTCATCATCATTATTTACAAAGGATAATTAAACAATCCAGAGAAGCCTATTTATATTGTATGGGAAAAGATACTCTCAGTCAGCTATTCCACAGTCTTGGACAATACTCATAGGTCCATACAATACCGAGGAAATTGTCAATAATTTGTCTCCATTCTGTAAGCCCAAGTTTCACCTATTTTATCCTTGTTTGAACCTTTTTGTGTCATCATTTTCTGCTATCATCTGCATACTACATAATCTTGGTCCGTAAGTCTCAATTAATGCTTCTTTTTATATTAAATTTCCAAATCAAAATACATCTACCTTCAAACATTACTTATAAAGCAATATTTAGATTAAGAGTATTATTAAGAATGTTAGAAGACTATATGTGGTAAAATATGAAATATGACTCTTGATTTCTGGTACTGATCTACATTTGCTCCATATTACTTATCTTAGAATGAGAACAACAGAATGTAAGTGTCCTGTCCTGGGTTCTGGCTCTGATGCTACACAAATGAATAAAACCTCATCTCATTCCTGTAATTCATTTCATTTGCAAAACAAATAATAATAAACACTACTTACATGAAAAGGTGATGTCTAGAAACAGAACATACATAACATGAAAGTTCAGATGTTCAGGAAATGATGCACTTAATCTAGCAAGGTCAGAGCATATTGGTATATAGTGAAGCAGTGAGACAAAGAAGGCTTTAAGGGCAGCTGTGGTTCAAAAACAGAGGGCCCATATATGTACCCTAAAGAGTATAAACTCATATAAGTAAGTGAGAGCTACTTGAGTTACTTGGATAAGACTGGCTAAGTATTTTATATATATTTTTAGTTGTAGATGAACACAATACCTTTACTTTGTTTATTTTATGTGGTGCTGAGTATCGAATCCAGTGCCTCACACATGCAAGGCAAACGCTGTACCACTGAGCCCCCCAGCCCCTGGTTAAGTATTTTAGATGAATAATTCTAAATATTATAGTGAATAAAATAGGTTGAAGGGAAGCAAAGAGAACTTTTAAGGGACTATTGCAATAAACAGTGACAGAGTTGTGGAACAGGATAATAATAGAAATGAATAGACAGAGACATGTAAGAGGTAAAATCAACAAATTTAGCAAACAAACTAAAATAGAACTAAGAGAACATCAAGAATGTTTTCTAACTCAGGTAAATTGTGGGGAAAAAATAGAGAAGTGCTGCAGTCTGGCTCGGCACAAATCACGAGCCACTCACAGCTTTGTAGATTCAAACAGCAATTCTTTATTCCTGATCTCACACCGGCCTTCTATAAACACGTTCTGGGGAAATCCACGTTCTGTGCCCAAATCTACACCTCCACTGGGCTTCTGCCTCCCCAAAATACTGTCTGAATCCCGTGAGAACTCAAGGGGCACTCAGGCAGCAGGATATACCCTATTTCCAGCAGGAATAACCTTCCTAAACCGGGAACGCCCCAAACCCGGATCCGCCCTGGTCCTAGAGCAAGGTCACCTTACATGCAATGTCACTGCAAAATGTCCTATTTCCACGAGTCCTTCCACTAAGCAACATGGGGTGCGCTGGCAAGGAAATTGTCATACCTACTTGGCTAATGGCTCTCAGCAGAGAAGAGAACAATTTTAATTTTAAAGGTGTTGAAATTAAAGGACTTGTAGGATATCTAGTCAGCTGTAAAACCTCATGCAGAAAGAGGGTTAGAACCATAAATACAGATTTGATATAAACTATGTGGGAAAAAATTGTTTACTTTAGCAATTAAAAGAAAGTTACAGTGAAACAATTTTTTTTAACTTTGGAAATATACTAAAAATAGATTACTGTTACCCATTCTTTTGACAATTATCAATTCTTGGTGGTTTCTTGTCAATATACTGAAATGCACTATATTGCTCACGTGAAAAAAAATTTGTTTAAGATACTAGAGAGCAGGTTTAAATTATAAACTAAATAAAAATCAGATTAAACAAAAAAATTGTACCATGTCAAAGATATTTACTATAATAAACAAAAAATATGAATACAATTGAAATTTTACTACTTTCTACAGGAATAAATAAAAACACTTCATATTTCTGATTTAACAAATTAAACACAAAATGAATATCTGAACTTTTATTTTTAACTAAGAACTTTTGACCTTAACAAGAAATAGGTAGTCAAGGAAATTTATGTAGAAATGCCTTTAATAGACATGAAATCTCTTCTACCAAGAATTCTTAATCTAAGGCATGAGAAGAAAGACCTGGGGAGAGACAACTCATTGAATTACATAGCAACTTCTTAATTTCTTTAAAGGGAAAACTATGAAATGAATTACTTTTTAAATAAATAAAAGAAAACTATCCAGTATAACAAGTTATGTTAGTGAACAGTAAAAACAGAAAGTACTTTGGGAAAATGAGATAGATGGCCAGAGAAAATGAGAATGAAAAGATTAAGGAATAGACAGATGGAAAGATAGATTCATGAATAGATGCTGCCTCTGTTGTATGCAAGGCATACAACTTGTAAGTTTGGTGGTTTTAACTCAGATATAGACATATTTTCTTAGCAGACTCAACAAACACTGAGGCTTTTTATCTTACCACTTTTCATGCTGCTTTATTGTATTATATGGTGCTTTATATACACTGACATAAATAAGGAATGTTCATATTTAGTGAGTCTTCAATTCTGCAAATCTATATTAGAATAAGTTAAAATCTGAACAGAGAAAAATGCATGTAATGTGATTTTCAGGCATAGAAAACAAATCCTACAAATATACTATATATACAAACATTAAAATAATCAGCTTATTTTTATTTTCAATGTTAAATGTCCAAATTTTTATTCTGAAAGCACATATCAAAAAAAAAAAAGCATGAGAGACAGTTTAAAATAGAAAAAAAATATGATTCCTACCATTCTTTTCATTTGTCTGGTACATCGAGCACAATACCACACCAGGCGAGGGTCATTCACTTCCTTGTCTGTCACCTGGGGTTTATGGCAATCTTGGTGGTAGAGATTATGGCACTCTTGACATTCTACTAATTGATTACCAGATGCCACTGTCATTTGTCTAAGAAAAAATATACCATTAAACAATATATCTTTCTGAATATAACAATTTAGAGTCATTGCAGGATTGTTCCAGTAAAGCTTAGTATATTCAAAGAAAAAAGAAACCCAGAAAACCAAATAAAAAAATCATAAATCCCAATATTTAGCCTGCAAAAACACTTTCTTTCTTTAAAAGTGTACGCCCAATCATCAATAAATATATAGGACTTACTAATTAAGTTTGGCTATATTCTCATCATTTCCCCCTTTTTTTTTCATTCTCCCAAAAGGTAATAGAATTTGACCAGTACTCTAACAGTCTCATAATTCTTTTTCAGCTTTATCTATTAAATTTCTTTATGATAGTTAGCTGTTAAATTGTTCTTTCATCATCATTAATGAGTTACCAAAATGTAAAAACTAAACCTAATTATCTACAATGCTTAGCATAACACTATGTAGACACAGAGCATTCAATAAATGTTTGATCAAATGAATAGAATGAAGTAATACATGTACCAAAAAAGATAAGTTCTAATAGCACAGAAATCTATCATCACATATACAGATTACAGTGAGTCTCTTGAAGAAGGGTTACAGTTAACTAAATCACTCCCTATTAATACTTCACCATTTATTTATAAAATTGTAACTTTCATAGTAAAGGCTAAAATAAAAAAAATATATTTGAAAACAATGAAGTTCTCACAAATGACCTTATTTAGAAACACAATTATTTTATATAAGAATCACAAAAATACAGTTGCTTACTCAGTCTCAATGTACTCAAATGAAAACATTTTTATTAAGTAAATAGCAACAAAGATGGCAATCTTTTTTGTTGTTAGGTGATGAAAACAATTAACACTTACAACTAACCCCTGACATCAAGCTATTTCTGATTTTGAAATGTGTTTTATACTAAGCAGAATTATCTGTTTTGTGTAACTATGCATTCAAGGCTTTAAAAATCACTTAATATAACCTACATGCCCCTTTCATTTCCACTATTCTTAGAAAAAGATGTAATGATATTTTAGGAAATGATATCAGCTTATTTTTATGAGTGCTATCAATAATTCAGAAAGGAAAAAGTGACATAGACTTTCTTTTTTAAAAATATTTATTTTTTAGTTTTCGGCAGACACAACATCATTGTTTGTATGTGGTGCTGAGGATTCAACCCGGGCCGCACGCATGCCAGGCGTGTGCGCTACCGCTTGAGCCACATCCCCAGCCCCGACATAGACTTTCTAAAAAGAAAGATGGAGGTAACTAAGTCTACTACTGAACAGATTCTTTCTCAGAAATATGCAATAATCACTTCTTCTCGAGAATCCAAGAATAAAAAAAGGGTTACTATAACACGCAGATTAAAGAAGCTATAGTTAAGAAGATAAAAATTTTGATAATTTTCAAGATTAACATCTTGAAATTGCCATATGACATAATTCATAAGGTAATAATCTATTATTTCCTCTTCACTCCCAAATAATCAAAACAAAAAAGAAGGTACCCATTAATTACAATGATTTTGTGGGAGAAGAGGAGAGGTGGAAGATGTTTGCTCTTAAAAGGAAAAAAAAAAAAAGGAGAAGAATCACCATCTGTGGCAAGCTACAACTTACCTACAAACAACACAGGCCAATCCCATCTCCATGGCAAAATCATCAGCACTAGTCTCCTCAAAACTAGAAAGATCAGCCATAGCTAAATCCTTGCTTGTTTGGACGGTAATGGGAGAGGATCGTGTCTCTGGTTTCTCTAGTCTAGGTTTCTTTGGAATATCAACTCCTTCAGTGACATCTGGTTTCATCTATAAAAAGTACCCAATCAGAAATAATAATGAAAGTAATACTAGAGCAAACTTTAAATCACTGATAAATAAGATGGACAGTGTGCAATGACCAATTCTGTTTTACAGATATTTTCAAATAAGGGCAGATGTGCACATTAAAGATCTGTAAAAGTATTATAACTAATTTATAATCAGCATATAAAAATAGCATTATATAAATAAATAAATCAGAACAGTTTAGTATATATCTGTATTTCTCTTGGCATTCTATCAAAAAATTGTGGAAATTCAAATGAATTTACTTATGCTAACTTCTTTTTCTTATAAAGATGCTTTGATTTGATAAATAATAGCACTATTAAGGCTATTTTTATTTTAAATATTTTAAATCATGAACTACTAATATTTAAAATACATTGAGAAAAAGTAAATAATGAGCTATTTACCAGCCACCCAGACTTAACTCATTGCTTTAAAGCTAATTCTGGCTCCTTTAAGACATAAATATTACAGATAAACCATGAGCAAAAAACTAAAATCTGGTAAGATGTGAAGAATTTGGAATTCTTGTACTTTTTTGGTTGGATTATAAATTTAATACATCCACTTTGGATAGCAATTTGGCAAAGCCTAGTATTGTTGAAGATGTACATACCCTACTACATACACTTTAGGTATAATGCTTTAAAAAACTATTTAATATGTCCATAAAGAGGTAAGGAGAAAGCTCCATTATAAAAGCAAAATGAAAAATAACCTAACTGCTTAGCAGGAAGGGAATGGATAAACTGTTTTATTCATAAAATACATTTTATATGGTAGCTAAAATAAATATCTAGATCAACATGCATTGATATAAATTTCTAACACACATTGTTGAGTGGAGAATAACTTTTTCCCCACCAGAGGACATATATACACAGTATGTACCATGTGTATAAATTTAAAAGTACAAAAAGTAATATCATGTAGTTTATGAGTAATCACTATGTAGTAAAAGTATGAAAATATGCATTAAGTATGCCCCCAATTTGAGGGCAAATTATTGAAAATATTTTTAGTGTAATTATTTTGTTAATTACTAAAATTCTAATTACTATTTGCAGAAATCATCCAAAATATACAATCTAAGAATGATCTATAGCCCTATTAAGGTGCTACCATTAGGTAACAAAATTCATGTTTAGGCATTTACATCTTTACTCTTCTTTTTTTTTTTTTTTTTGTACTGGGAATTAAACCCAGGGCTACTTAACCATTGAGCTACATCCCCAGATCTTTTTATATCTTATTTAGACAGGGTTTCACTGAGTTGCATAGGACCTCACTAAATTGCTGAGGCTGGCTTTGAACTCACAATCCTCCTGCCCCAGCTTCCCAAGCAGTTGGGATTACAGATATGCACCACAGCACCTGGTTCTTTTCTATCTTTATTTCTTTATAACCATTCCATCCAAAATCTCTGAATTATGGAGTAAAGCTTACATTTGAAATTACTACACCTCCAGGGCTCAAATATCTGTTGACAATGACTTCAGTAAATATTTAAGAGAAATGCTTCTAAATATTACTCATTTTTCAAAAATTCAGTATCTACAGCTATCAAAACATATTTATTGAGTGGTTATTCTGTATCTATACATAGTATTATGTAAAAGAAGTAGGCAAAGCATTATTTTTGCCTATGAAACATCTGAATTAGTCTTTCATAAATTAAGTTAAAATAAAATCTTACTTTATCAGCAGGTCTCTTTTCAGCTTCCTTCTTTACCTTTTCGGTTGCAAGGACTTTGCCATTATTATTGCCAGAAGGAAGACTGGATGATGTTTTTGGCTCTTGCTTAATAGAAATAGATTTTGTGTTTGAAATTTTGGGAGGTTCTACATCCTAAAGAATAAAATAAAAAAATAACAGTAATTGAAATATTCAGACTAATAAATTGTAAAGAATAGATAATAAATCCAAACAATTTTCAGTTAAAAACTAAGATATCATGGCCAATATAACATACTTTTCTTAAAGGACTTGAGAAATAATTGATATACAAAGTGCATATACTTCAAGTATAAAGGATGGTAAATTTTGACATCTGTACCACACCCATGACTCCATCACTGTTATCAATAAAATGCATATATATCCATCATTTCCCCAAATTTCTTTGTGGTGATTACAAAGATAGTGATTACAAAGATATATACTAGAGAAACTTAGGCACTGAGCCTGGGACATGACCCCACCTTGAGCTTCAGATTCTGATTGAACTTTGGCAAATCTTGTGATTCTATCTCCCCCTTCTCAGTCTGGAATCTAGGTTCCCAGACCTGAAAACTTTGAAAGAATGTCTTAATAGGTGTTAAAGAATACAACAAGCATTGTCATTCACATAGAGCACATGATGTGCCAGGTAGATACTACTCTAGGTGATAACATAATTTTAACAATTCTGAAATCTTATTATTCTCATTTTGCCAATAATCAGAGTCTGTGTGAAATGAACTTACTGTTTCTCAGTTTCCTCACTATAAAATGTGGCGAACACTTTAAACAACACCAATGTCAAACATTTAAACAATACCTATTTACAAAAGATCATTATCACAATTGAAATTAACTAAACACATAAGGCGCTCAGCAAAGCGCCTGGAACACAGTAAATGTTCAAGCTGTTATCATTATCATTATACAATTATATTTTAAAAAGTTTCTCTGGTTCCAAAACATATATTCTTTTTACATAATGGCTGACACTAGCTGCTTTGTTATTATCAAGATTGGAGTTACACGTCTGATTTCATCCATACCTACTTTTCCCTTAAATTAAGCTGTCCATATTTAATTTACTTTGTTGAAAAACCCCTATCTTTTTACTTTATTATATTTTTGTCCCTAAACATTAAGAGAATAATTAGAAGCTGTGATTACATTAAGCAGCCTTAAAAAAAATTCTGATCACAAAGTATTGGAAACTGAAGTAAATCATGAAAAAGTAGGTCTCTATACACATCAGGCAGTAGAAAAGAATATTCCTTAGACCAAACTAACTTTTCTGTGTGATTTAACAGTTCCCTGAAAGCTTAAGGAAAGAAAGTCAAAGAATACAATTTCTTCATGCCAGAAGAAAGATTATCATGGCAGAGATTGCTGTGAGATAGTCTAAATATTACCACTATACTACTACAAGTGTTACAAATTTCTTTCCAAGCTTTTTATTTATGTAGGTACCTTTTGAGTTGGACGATAACTTGAATCAATGCCCCGAGCCAAGGATTCATCAAGCAGTGCTTTTAGCTTTTCAGCAGAATCTTTACTCTTTGAATGTAAGAAACCTAGTGCTTTCAAAAAAATAGGATCAAGTTCCAAGTTCACAGTAGCAGCCATTGCAAACACCTGAAGGAATAAAAGAGGTAGAAGTAATTAGTGAAAATGTACAATGACTTAAGTCAAAGTTTTATACATTTTGTTCTTTTATTTATAGTAGATAATACTGTGAAGATGATACAAAATTTAAAATGTCCAAAAGGTTATTACAGATAAAACTTTCTTATTCCTGACTAGTGTTATCTAATTCTTTTCATCTGGAACAACCAGTGTTATGGTTTTTTTTATATTTCTACATCCATGACATAATTTTAAGTGCTGATTATATCCCTCATGCTACAGAGTGCATTCTTAGGCATTTTAAAAGATACATGTATAGTTTCAGCACACAGGAAACTAACTGAATTTAGGCCAAGTTTACTACATATTAAAATTTCTCCTCTTAAATCTATTTCTACAAGAAAAACAAAGATTTAGTATGCATGTGGGGTGGGGGAGCAGGCAGGTCACAGGAGCGCAACAGTTAAAAGGTACATTAATTGATGGCTACAGAAGTAATTACTGCAACTTTTACCTCAACTTTTTTTTTTTTCACTTCCTTAGTGCTCTGCCCCAAATACTGACTGTCTCAGAAAACATATTAATAAAAACTTTATTAGTTCACATTTAGATTGTGGTATCTCATGTATTAACCTTTTTTTCTTTTAAAGCAAGGTTTCTGAGGGATGGCTCCATATCTACTACACATATCTCACAGAGCCTATAATGTTGTGTGTCTTATGGAGCTTAAAGAAAAGCTAAGATAGTTGAATACATACATCAAAGGCTTAGAAAATTCTGAAACATTAAAAAGTTTTGCTTTTAGTTAATAACAGTGCTATCAGGTGGTTCCACTTTTGGTTGTCACTTTTTCAAATATCTCTCCAGGCAAAGAATTATTAAAATAAAAATGTATTTTTTTGTGTTCAGTCCTTTGATCAATATCCTACAGCTTGAACTTCTCTTCTATCCTTGAGGTTAATATTATAATAATGCAACACACTAGCTTCACTACAGTTAAGGGTCTGTCAGCGATTCTACAGTAATCTTCCATTTTCAGGGACTTAAAATACCATTAAAGCTTGTTGTAGGTTGAATCACGGTATATGAAAGCACAGGCCAAAAATGAATGTTCTTTATGCATTTTCCTTCTACTTCCCTCATCATGTTTGACAGGAAGCACATGCAAACACTCTTAGGCTTTTTTCAAGTTTCCAAGAAGGCATTATTTATCTATTTGATAAACTCAAAGTTATTGTCAAATTCTGTGCTCTACGAAAGTATCATCTAAATCACCTCTACAAAGGAGTCCAAGGGCCAATACTATAAGAAAAAAAGTAACTGTTCAAATAGTCTTATTAATAAGGATTTGACAAAGTGGAAAAGCATCTTGTCACTGATTAAAACTGTATTATTATATATATTTTTTTCTACAAAGTGGTAGGAACAGATAGTTTATTTTAAAATTTACTCATGGAGTTGGGGATCATGTATACTTTAAGGAAAAAACAACTTCTCAGTACAATTTCCATGATTAAAGGTATAAACCTGCCACTCCTCTAGAATGTACACAGGGAACACAGCCTTACCTTTCTATTGGTCTAATTTTATGTAAGTAAAGGGTACAGGGATTTATTATATCCAGAACAATCTGTTTTACTGAATACTGACCGAGGGTTGATACCTAAAAGAAACCTTGTAGTATTCTAGAAAGAAATTACTTTAAATTTATATGCTAAAAAAGATAGAACCAAAGTATTTTTACATATTTCTATAATAAGAGATAAAAGGTTTATATTAAAATCAGGTGAAAACAGCACATAAATTATAAGAAATCATAAATACCAATATTTAAACTTTGGAGTCAGTTCTTTATATACAATTCTGTAATTACACAACTTAACAGGCTTTGTACCTCAGTCTAATTACTGACATGTCCACAAGTCCAGTAGTATACAATGTGGATGAAAATGTTAAAATTTCTATTTTTTAATTACAAAATAAGCTATTAATATACAGAGTGATGCATGTAATTGGCCATATATATGTATACATACACATAAACAGACCCTCTCAATTTTTTAACTCATGGAATAAATGAAAAAAGTTTTGGAGGCCACTGCTCTAGTCTATCTAGCAACTTTCAGTTTCCCCTTTCCTCTTTATACATTACAGTTGCTTTAAGGTACAAACTATTCTTACTTCAAAATTGTTCCAGTGCTCTCATTCAGCTCAGTTCTTCTGCCTCTCCACGTTAACTTCATTGCTAGCTCCTACTAATTATAAACTCTATTACCCTACATTTTCCATTTTTCCTCAAGCACTCCTTATCTCTCTTTACTCTCACCACTTCCTCAATGACATCACATCCCTTATAACCTCCACCAAGGCAGTATTCCTTTGTCTTGTTCCTTCTAAAGAGTAAAAAAGAGGTCTACAGAGAACTTACTTTACATTATTTCTTTTAGAAAAATAGTCCATGACTATTATTTATCATCTCTTGAAGTTCATATCGGCATCTTCACTGTTAATAATATATAAAGTATCTGCACCAGGCTCTTATTCCTCTCTCCCTGCCATCACCATTGACAACTGAGAATCTATCAATGATCTTCTCCAACTTCTACACTCAGTTTATTTAGAATTTCAACCTTAAGGTGCTTTATCTTCAGCCAGTAAAATTTGAAACTTGTCACAGTATACTCTTCTTTTTGACTACAATCAATCCTCTTTTTGACTACCATCTCTACCGCTCTTTTCCATAGCCTTAAATCAGTAACTTCCTCAGGGTAACAAGTCAACCTTTCTTCTCAATTTATTTGTTTTTTCTTTTTTTTTTTTTACTCCCATTCTACCTGGTCTTTGAATTTATAAAGGCCTCCAATATTTGGTTCCCTGCGCTTTCTGCCTACTGGCACCTTCATGCCCAACTTCTTTTCCTCACCATACAGGAAACAATGGTTAAGGTTAAAGTAAAATACTCATGGTTATGTGTTTTATCTTTTATATTTTAATTTTTTACCTATTCCACCTATCTCTATTGCCTTCTCTATTTTTTATTCTCCCTTGTTACTGGCAAATATACATAGTCATAAGGAAGTTATAAAGGAGTATGTTCTTTGCTGTTTCCAAAGACATTTTCCTTGAGTTATACCAAATTGTTTTACTTCCATACAATTCCTTTCCTATACATTTAAAACCTATAACTAAGGTACATTGTAAAAGAACCATATTATTTTTACTGTACATTAAAGTTGAGGAAAACAAAGTCCTATATACATGAAAAACAAAACATGAAATTTAATATGTTAAATGAAGGCTTAATTTAGAAACCTAAGTGTTGCTTTAAAAGAGAGGGGGGGACAGAATGTAGAAATCAATATTTAATACTTTAAAACTGTCAATGACCCGGGGAAATAAAAGCAGTTGTGTTGGTAAGAGTGAGTTTTAGATCGTTCTAGGAATGAGTTATTAGATCATTCTATAGCAAACGTATTTATAAGTAATACAAAAATCCCCATCACTAAGCAATGATCTTTTTCTGTACTTCTTATTATCCTTTTTGATTTAATGTAGTATGTTATTTTATATCCTATCCATCTTATATTGCATGGTCTAACCTTTGAATAACTCTGCCAGCCCTGTAAACATCCTTGCCTCAGTGTCCTGTAGTTTTACCTACGAGTAGACACCACCCATTATTTGTTGTCCGGATCAGCAGCATAGGCATCCCCTGGAAATATATTAAAAATGAAAACTTCTGGTCTCCACTCCCAGACCTACTGAAATTTTTTTTTTTTTTTTGAGGGGCCCAGAAAACTGTGTTAAACTCTCTTCGGCAAGTCTGATCCACTCTATAGTTTGACAGCTTCTACCCTAGATCATTTGATCTAAAGTCTTTTACCAATGATTTTAAATTTCTTTATCCAGCCTGTGGCTCTCTTACAAGATCCAATTTCCAGATTGACCTGGCTATTTCACTGGGACCTCCTAATGAACACATTCCTAATAAAAACCTCTCATATACTCTTCTCATCAGTTCTTCCTCTAGTATTACCTTTCTCAAATGATATTTACCCCATTGTAACAGCATGAAAACTGGGAATCAGATTGAATTCCTCCATTTCTTCAACTCCTACCCCCAAATTCAATCACCAAACCTCTTAAATATATCTCAAATCCATCTATCTTTTTCAATTTCTACTACTACCACTCTAACTCAACTTATCATCATCTATTATCTGGCCCAGTGCAATAGCCTAACTGGTCTCTCCATATCCATTCTGTCTTCCTTCAAATTTTTTCATTTCATTTATTTAAAAATACTTTTAATCACTTCTCATGGTCCAAAGTTAAAGAACAAGATTCTTAACAAGGTCTCTAATGCCTTACATGATCTGGTATTACATTTAAAGCAGTTAGAACAGTATATGGCACAAAATATAAAATTATTAAATGCTACCTTCTATTTTAGGCTACTCTCACTCTGTTATAGCCACATGACTTATTTCAAGTCTCCAATATATCATAACCTTTCTTATCTCAGTGCTTTAGTAGAAAGATTGCCTTACCACATTTTAGTCATCCTTCAACTCTCAGGGTGTTTTTTTTCCTGCTCATTTCCTTAACAAAATTAGAAGTCTTACTATTGTATGGCTCCCAAACTTTCTATATTTATTGGTAATAGTCATCAGTGTTAATCATATAAATGATATCTATATTTCTCAATCGAATGTAAATTTTCTGAGGGTTGGATAGGTTTTACGTACTGCTGTAATCTCTGTGTCTACCAGAAAGCCAGGCAAACAGCTGGTCTTCGGTAAATGCTGGTCAAGTAAATACAAGCTCAGTACTTTCTCTTTCAGAAAAGTTTCTCCTACTATAAGTTCTGTTATGTTCATTTTTTTCTTTTTTTGGCTTTTCCACTTGTACCTCTTAACTACTTATTTTTGTGCTCATTGCCTCATTTCTATTGCCTTTAGTATTGCCCTAGTATTATATCCTTAGCTACTGTATTTCTGTTACCAACTTATTCTTTGGTAATTTTATTGATATTATGTTTTAACTATCTTCTCCAGACAGATTATTTCATGTCTTTCCTTCACTCTAATCTCTCTTAAACTGGAACCTCATATGCCCAATTACTTAGCAGACATGCTTACCTAGATGCCCTATTGCTATCTCAAACCCAGTTAAAACTAAAATTGATATTATGCATATCTCTCCCAAAAGGTCCTTAACTTTTACTCTATTTCAGTAAATGATATAACTCTCTGTTAATGAGGTTGGAGGTTTAAACCTTTTTCTCATTGAGTTTTTCCCTATTCCTTATATCCAAAACTATAAGCCAGCCTATCCTGCAGGTTCTGACTCAGAATGTGTTATTTTTCAGTTGTACTGCTGCTACTAAAACTCAGGTCTAAATTAGCTTAGTTGAATTATACCAATAATCTAGTTATTCTCCTTAACTTCAATATTTGCCATATTATTTTTTGTGAAATGCAGCTTTCTTTTTCTTTTCTTATTTTTGTCTGAAAAATTAAGCTTTCCCATTGCCTTCAAAATAGAGCCCAAATTTCTTGACCTGGCATTTAGAAGACAATTCATTAACTGACATAAAAGACCTCCATTCTTTAGACCCAGAAATTCCTTACAGCAGAGCCAATACTATTTTTTTTTTTTTTCTGCCTGGAAAGCTTTTTACCTATTTTAAAAACTTCCACATCCTATCAATACCCAGTTCAAATATTACTTCTCATGAAGAATTACTTCCCAAATATTACTTCTCATGAAGACTCTGGAATCTGCTATGTTTTTCCACCCCAAATTCTTTTAATAGTTTCTTTCCTAAGGTAATACTTTTAATACTTTTTCAGGGTGCCAGGAATTTCTACTTTAAGCCACATTCTTTTTCACACAGGTGTTATTATCCCTATAAAACTGAGTACTTTTTTTTTTTTTACTACTTTTTTGCTTCTTTGTAAATTATCACAAAAGAAAGGATATAGAATTATAAGATTAAGTGATCAAAGCAAAGTAAACCATCTTCTCTCTCCTACATAATTCTAATCATTCCCAGGTCACTTCAGCAAAAGGTAAAAAAGAAACTCCAGCCTCCAACAAAACCAAATGTTAAACAAAACAAAACAAAACAAAACAAAACCCGCCTCTTGTATGACTAGGAACTTGTACAATGTTCTTATCTACAATGCTGTTTTCCTAACCTTTCACTTGGCTTAAATTCATTAATGCCACTGAAGGATAAACTTCACCAGAGAAGGGATTTTTGTTCAGTTATTTCTCTGTTCTTTGGAATTTAACGGGTGCTTTTATATTTTTATTGAATCAAAGAACTAGATTTTTGCTTAAATGTCATTTTTTTCTGGGTTTGTCCAATCAAGATTGGGTAGTTATAAGTAAATGTGTTATTTCCTAGACCTCATTTTCCACCCTACATGATAATCTCAGAATCAGCTCAAAGTTGATCATCTGCATTTGCACAAGATAAACAAAAATGACCCAATTCATGCAGAATGCAATATTACAGCTACTATCTCACGACGGGTCTGGGAAACCTTTCTGTTCATGTCTTTGCAAAGCTTTTGCAATCCTTTTTAATAAATATTCTTTTAAAGATGCTCCCTTACATTCCTCCACGGAGTACTCAGCCTTGAATTACATTAACGCTTTAGAGACACGTCTGGAAACGCAGGACAGGCGAAAAAGGCCCCGAATCCAAAATTAGTCAAACTGTAGAGAAGCTGAAAAACGGCAGGAGACAAGTAAAAAGGAATGTCAATCCTTTGATCAAGCAAAACACACCGAGGGCCTCGCACGGGGGAAGGTCCTTCACACGGGAACCAGATGACGATTAAAGAGCTGTACAGAGAGGTCACTACCAAGACACAGTTCCAAGGACTTAATCCCTTGAGCTGGGTCCCTAGTCCACAACACCCTCAGAGGAGGCAGTAGTGCTCACTCTAAGGGGAGAGCGATCAGGCTGGGGCACGCTTCCACCAGCAAATTACGAGGTTTACCCTAACTAAGCGGGAACACCAAGACCCCCAGAGCTCCCACACGCCCCTCGCGGGGGTCTCGAGCCTCCCAGAGGCATCTGGGAGCAAGTCCCTCGTCATAACTCACCGCTCCGCCCCGCCACTCAGTCCGTTCCCGGTAGCTTCTTTCGAACCGGTCCGAGCATCAGCCGGTTCCGAAAGAAGTAAAACAAAGGTTCCCGCAGCAGAGGCGAGGGAAATGTTTGGCAGTGAGACAGAAGGAAGTGACGTAACCCATCGGCTTCCGGTCCGCCGGATTATGAATGACGGGTGGCGCGGGTATTCTAGACGTCTTGCCTGTTGTTCTTTCTCTCTGGAATCGAGGCGGGCCGTGGCTCGCAGAAGTAGCATCGGCATCCCGGCTCCGGCCGGGCGGAAAGGCGCAGGCGGCAGGTGTAGCCGACACGCTCACGCACCCTCCCTGCCTGGCCGCGCCTCTGCGACCAGGTAAAGAGGGCGCTCTAGCGGCTGGCTCACTCGGCCCCCTCAACCCCTTAATCACCGTCTTGCAGTAGGAGTTGACAGGGCTGAGGATGCGCGGAAAGGGTGGGAAGGGCAAGGACTTGAAATCATTGTTCCGAAGTCTCTTCAACCCTGACTAAACCTCAGACTTTCTGGCCACCATTCGTGAGGGTACGCAGGTGGAGGGGTTTATTCCCTTTAGCAGCTTTTTTTGCGGTGTCCTGTTTCCCCCAACCAGTTCTCACCTATTCTTTACTGATTGAGGTCTGGAGCAACTTCCAGTTGTTGGGGTTTGCGGGGCCGTTTGCTGTTAAGTGTAGTTACAGGACTTCTTGGATCATGCTTTTAACTTTTGTCACTTAGTTTTCCATTGCAGCTCTTCCTGATTTGAGGAAGTGAATACTATTTAATAGTTACTCCACACGATATGCATCATTTTAGGACATTTGTTCATGTCACACTATCAAAGCAATGTTTCTCTTCGGTTATTAACTTACATAGATTTTTTTTTAACGTGCATAAAATTTACTCTGGCTTCAAAAATGTTTTCTCATCCATGTACTTCCCATTTCACCTCCTAACTGGTTTTGGATTTAGGTGACTTTTTTTCCCTCTCTTTATTCTTAATGCCAACATCTTATTCCTTATCATAAATTCTCGAATGGATGGTAGCACTTAGTATATCTCGTTCTAAATTATTGATAAAGAATAATTGAATAATTTCTGTGTTTTTAAAGCTCATCTGGAGAAAATGGTTACAATAGAAAATGCAAAAGCTTGCAAGAACTAGTGATGTGATAATTTTAAACTAGTGATGTGATAATTTTAAACTAGTGATGTGATAATTTTAAACATGTAAATACGGTCATTTAGATATTATGAAAATAAACTAATATTAAACACAACTGAGTGATTTGCTGTCATATTTAATAAATCAGACATTAAGCTATATTTTCTTAACTCCTGGGGGAAAGTATATGCTACTGATATGATTGCCCTAAGCATATCTGTTACTTGAAATTGTGTTTGAGTTATACCTGAAGACATCATATTAAGAAACCTAACTCTTCAAAAACAAGACTGACAAAGTCTGAGATTTGAGAACTGTTTTATTAGTTTCTTATTTTATTTACACTCCTATGTGTTTTCCCTACTTGAAAAAAAGCCCGAACTTGAACTTCTGTAGGAATGGGCCCATTGAGTTTTGTTTTAAACATGTTTTACGTTGTAGCTTTTATATAGTGGCCTATGTGAAATAAGAATACTTAATATCCAATTTGCCTTTCTATTAGCAACAATTTAGCAGGCCTTGCAACTAACAAGTTCAGAGGTTACCCATGAAGGTAGCCAACTGACATATCTTTCAATATATACAGGAACCTGGTATATGTGTTTTTATCCATAAGTATTCAGGGTAGCCTACTGAATTCTGTTATGATTAGTTCTTGGAATGCAGGGTTTTAAACCATGTAGATCATAACAAGAACAGGTATTGTTTGCTGTAGAAATTTAGTAATTTTTTGTGTTGGGCTTGCTAATGTTTCTAATCTTTTAAGTATTTCATGCTGGGGAACCCTGTTAATTATGAGGTCAAGCTTAGCTGCCAGAATTGACTCCATGGCAACAGATGATACCCTGCTTCTCCAGAGAGATTACATACTTCTTTTATGACTAGGGTTATAGTAAGTTCTTTTTTAGTTTAGAATTATTTTTGAAGTTCTAGCCCAGATAAGAAAACAGTTAATTTTAATCATAGGATTTATCCTTTAGAACTTAACTATCTCTTGCCTCCTCTTTATATAATGTAATAAATGCTGGAAAAGTTCAGATTTCATTTTCCTTGTTCTTTAATATTTAAGGTAATTAGCATTGTCTATCTTTGGAGAAGTAAGCTTTTAATTTCTTTTTTTTTAAAAGACTTGTATCATTGTAATAAAATATGATAGAATTTGAAAACAAATAGTGCTGTTTATGAAAAGTATAAAATATAAATTAAGTTCTAATTATTCAAAAAGCTGAGCAATTTGACATGAGAGAATTTACACAGGTTTAATTTTTAATCTTTAAAACAAGTATTTTTTATACTTGTAAATTGTGTCAAACTATTTATTTTGTACAATATTGTTGGTTAATATGTGGACTTAAAGAGTTTCCCATGTCTAGTCTACCGTTTTATGACTCCCTGATTTTCAGCCTTAGTTACCAAGTTTTTCCAGTATTTGATGGAAAATATATATATATAATATTCCCTACTTTTCCTGAGCAGAAATTTTGGAATGTAAAGCAAAATTTGGATTTTTGTGCCTCAACATTTGTGTATTTCAATAATGTCAGTGGGTAAAGAATTCAGAGATAAGTTATAAATGAATAATAGGGGCTGGGGAAATAGTGCAACATGTGCAAGGGTCTGGTTTTGACCAGCACTTGAGAAAACAAAGAGAATAACAATCTCTGGGATTTAGAGACTTACTATGTGACAGTCATTGTTTTGTTCTCACAGCACAATATATGATAGGTACTGTTATTAGTATTCTTATAAAGAGAAAATGAAGGTGAAGAAAAGTTTTATAGGTACTAAGAACCAGAATAGAGTTTGGCCAAGTGTCTGGGTTCTTATCCATTACTTTATAATTCTTATTGTATAAATGTTGTGCTTGCTAGATAAGTATATAGAATCTACTTTAGATTCTTAATTCTTTTGCCTAAATATCAATATAACAAAAATTTTTATAGTTTATTCAGAAGTTTGGGTGTATTCCAGTTATACTTTTTGTGAATCAGCTCACAAAGGTGATCTTGTTTTTTTTTCTTATTAATTTGCCTTTACCCTTTAAACAGATGAATTTGAAAGAGAAAAAAAAATGGCATCATAAAGAATGAGGCTTGTGTTTACCAAGAATGAATTTCTCAGTAGTATTCTCAAGGTAGTAATTATTGCCATTAATTTGTATATTCATTCCTTATTCATTCCCTGAACTAAAATTTGAGCACTATTAAGTATTGGAGATAAGTGTCAGGTAATAGGTGCTACAAAGGAAAAAAAAAAAGCTGGATAAGAAGCTAGAAAGTGATTGGGAGAGATTTTTCCATTCAGGTGGTCAGGAGAGGCTGCTTTGAGATAATTCTTATGCAGAGAAATCAATGAGATGAAGAAAGTGAGTATCTTGGACAGAAGCATTCTGAGCAAAGGGAATAGCAAGTACAAAAATTCTCAAGTGGAAGTGTTCCTGACATCTTCCAAGAACAGCAAAAACTATTGTTGAAAGAGGGTGAGAAAGAATAGTAGATGAGGTCAGAAAAGGATAGGTAGGATCTCATTAATCCCCGTAGGCCATATGGGACATCTGGATTTTATTCTAAGTATCGGGGGAATCTGTGGGTAGTTTTGGGCAGGGTCGTGAACTAATTTATATTTTTAAAATACCACTCTGACTTGTTGGAGAGTACAATATTATGTGGAGAATGGGGCTGAGGGGGGTTAATAGGCTTTTTTTTTTTTTTTAGTAGTACTTTTAAGACTAGGTGATGACTTAGATTAGTAGTGGAAGAGGCAATGAGAAATTAAATTTAGTCTATATTTCAAAGGTAGACATGTCAGGGTATGAGAGGAAAAAGCAGTTGAGCAGGATTTCAGACTTTGTTTTAAGTAGCTGGGTGAATGGTGTTTCATTTGACCAAAAACAGGACCAATAAGGAAAGAGGAATAGGTTTGGAAAAATATCCAGGTGGTGATGTCAAATAGGATATAGGAGTGAGTTCAGAGGAGAGTATATGGCTGTGGTATAAATATGGGAGTCAGATGATATTTTAAACTGGCACTGGAGATCACCTAGAACAGTGATGTCATAGTGTGAATTGTGTCCCAGTAAGGGCGCATGAAATCGATTTATTGAATTAGTAGCATTTTAAAAGAAAGAAAAAGTATGAACTAAAAATACCAGATTTATCCCTTGTAGTAGAGTTAAGTATTTTTTCATGACATTTTTGTTTCGTTTTTATTCTGTGCATAGTGATATTATAAAATTCATTTCTTATTGTGTGGCATGATCAAAAATTTGAAATCCAGTAATCAAAAGATTGAGTATAGAGGGCAAAGCCCTGAGCTTTGGGTCACTGACAGGTCTGAGAAGTATCCAGTAAAAGAAATCAGCAAGGAACTGCCCAAAAACTTAATCCAGTACTGAGAATCATCAAATAATCCAATAAACCAGTCTTTGGAATGGAGTTTTTTGTTTTGTTTTGTTTTGGTTTGGTTTTTGTACCAGGGATTAAAAACACAGATGCTTAATCACCGAGTCACAGCCTGAACCCATTTTATTTTTTATTTTGGGACAGGGTCTCACTGTGATGCTAAGGCTGGCCTTGAATTTGCCATCCTTAGAGTAGAGATCTTTCTCAAGAGTTATTGAGACTAATACCCTCACTTAAAATAACAAAATTTCTAATGATTTTCACTTTGGTTAAATTATTGCTTCAATAAAATTGCAATGGATTTCAATTTATAAAATTCTAAGTTTATATAATAGTACTATTTTTAAAAATAATTTTTAGTTGTAGATGGACACAATATCTTTATTTAATTTTATGTGGTATTGAGGATTGACCCAGTCCTTACCCATGTGAGGCAGGTGCTCTACCACTGAGCTACAGCCACAGCCCCTAATAGTACTATTTATATTAGAAAAATGCCTATTCTGAGTGTTTTCAAAGTTCCCCTTATAAATTCATTTCCCTTTTTAATGAAAAAAATCACTGGCTTATAATATGCTGCATAACAAACTTTTTGGTATTCTCATATAGTGTATGACTTATTATGTAACACTTAAGAGCTTGTTTTGATTTTGAGCACAACACTTTTGAACTTTTTTTCCATCTTATGGAGAAACATGCTTATTTTCAGTGTTTACTGTTTTCTCTCTCCCTCTCCCTCTCCCCATCCCTCCCTCCCTCTCCTCCTCCTCCTCCTCCTCTTCCTCCTTCTTTCCTCCTCCTCCTCCTCCTCCTCCTCTTCCTCCTCTTCTTCTCCCTTTTTGTCATAAATACACACACACAAACATTTTCATGAAAACATGCCTGGAATTAAGTAGCAAGGAGATTTGATATTTAAAAAAACCTCTAAACTCATTTCCCTTTTTTATATATGAAACATTTTAATTGATCAAATCCAAAGTCTATTAATTAGACTGAGAATGCAGATAAAGTCTAAATGCCTAAATTTTAAAGCTGTGATTAGTGTAACCATTTGAACTTGATTCTGAAGTAATGAAAGTAATGGTTCATTTTTTTTTTCTTTTTAGTTATTTGTTCTTTCTGCAAGAAACACAAGCACATTTGTGTGTCCAGGGAAGAGCTGCACACATATTATTAGCTCTGTTTGGCTTCTGAAGTTTGTGGTTTTGTCTTCTGCTTTTTCACTCCCTCTCAGGAGTGCTTACAGAGTGGCACATGTAAAAGCAGAGACAGAGCAAATGAAACTATCTCTGTGCATGGCAAAAATGTAATATGGTGTAACACAAGTCATTCCCAGAAGCCCTGGAGACCCAGAAGTTGCCTCTATGGTACCTACCTTCTTAAAGCTCATGACATATAATTAATGAACTTAAAAATTCTCAAGGTAGAAAAAGAAGAGAAAATGTTTTTTTTTTTTTTTTTGGTGTGTGTGTGTGTGGTATTTGAACTTCTAACAAAAACTATGTTCTTTTTTGAAAAATTCAAGTCTCAGGGCAAGTTTTCAAAAGTTATGTAGCTGGGCGAGTTGGCACACGCCTGTAATCCCAGCAGCTCAGGAGGCTGAGGCAAGAAGGTCTTGAGTTCAAAGCCAGTCTCAGCAACATCAAGGTACTAAGCAATTCAATGAGACCTTGTCTCTAAATAAAATACAAAATAGGGCTTGGGATGTGGTTCAGTGGTTGAGTGCCCCTGAGTTCAATCCCTGGTACCCACCTCCCCCCAAAAAAGAAAGATAAAATTTGTACAGGTTTACTAAATACTTAAGATTTATTTTAAAAACATAATGGGGAGAAATTGCCTAACGAGGGTTTTGTTGTTAGTTCTAAGAGGTAAAAATTTTAGGTAAAAAAGATTAGGTAAAAATTTTAATCTCCCAAGATAAAATAGCAACATCTATATTGAAAAATTATGTATTTATATGCACCATTCACAGTACTTTTCCTTTGGGTATCTCAAAGTTTTGGATTTCATCATAGGCATTTTTATTTTATTTTGGTGACATTTAATATTTATTAAGTGCTCTCAGTAAAGAAAGTTTAGAGAATATGTGTAGAAGCCTATTTTCATACTTTTTATGTTCCTTAGAAAGTGGCAAATATAAATGTGTTCCCATCCCCCATCTCCATATCTTAATTCAAAAGCTTTAAAATAGCCTGGCGTTTTTTTTTTAATAGAAAGTACTAGTAGGACTAGTTGTATAGTTACTATTTTTATACTGCTAAATAAATGAGGTAATTGATCATGTTTCCTTTAAATCTACCTTCTTAAAGCACTTAGGTATTTTCGTTATAGTCCACTGTCAGGAGAATAATTCAAGAGGATTGACAAATTAATCAGCTGTAAATTTCTAGGGTAAACTCCTCAAAGAGATTTCCTAGAAAGTACGGTTGGTTCTTTTTACCTGTGAATGTTAACTTTAAATAAATATCTTTTACTCTTTTGTTTTGAATGAATGAGTTCTAGGTGCTCCCCCACCAAAATAAATAAATAAATAAATAAATAAATAAATGAAAGAAATCAGTCTTAGGGAGGATTGTGGTTTCCACGGGTTAAAAAAATGATTGTTCTTAAATAATCTTTTTTTTCTTTTTTTCTTCCTTTTTTTTTGGGGGGGGGGGTGGTTCTGGGGATTTAAACCAGGCAGGAATACTTTACCACTGAACAACATCACAGTCCTTTTAATTTTTTATTTTGAGACAGGATCTCACTAAGTTGCTGAACTTTTAAGTTGCTGGAAGGTAGCCTGAAACTTGTAATCCTCCTACCTAAATCTTCAGAGTTCCTGGAATTATAGGCATGTACCATTGTGCCCAGCTTTTCAGATAATCCTTTAATAAAGTAACCATGGTACAGATCTCTATGTTTTAACAACAACAACAACAACAACAACAAAAATAACAATATTTATGTTACCAAAAAGTTTCATAAGTGGGTACTTCATTACATTTCTTTGCTATAATGGATTATAAACTCTTTCATAGAAGGAAAAATATAGTTGAACCAAGAAAATTAATTGATGAACAACAATAACAAAAATCCAGAAGAATATAGAGTATTAAACGAAAATTTGAAGGTTTTCTAAAATTAAGGGTACACTAACATTTCAAATGCACTTAAATGATAAAGTTGCATGTGTACTTTTTAAGGTTTTAATACAAAACAATTTTTTTCCTTCTATATGCCATTTTCCTTTTACATACTTGTGTGGCCAGTGGTTTTAAAGAGCACTATCTAGTGTCAGTTTTGGAATCACTATTTATGTATTAGAACATGGAAGATGCTGGATCCAGAAAATTTATGACTCAAGAAGTCTTAATAATTGACGGAACTCTTAAAGAAATAATTTGACCTCAAGTTTGTGTGTATGCATCTTTAAAACACCCTATGTATGTACTTATCCATGCATTCATTCAACAAATACTTCTTTATTATATATAAATATATAGTGGTCCCTGCTTCAGGCATAGTGGTTAACAAAACAAAATATCTACTCATGGATTATTCTAGTTAGGAGACACCAAATAAACAGTATTCTATAATTGTGATAAGTGCTATGGAGAAAATTAAAGCATAGAAATTTTCTATTTTCAGAGAGAATAGGATTAGGATTTACAATATCAAAAAGAGTAGCCAGGGAAGGTCTCCCTAAGCAGTGCCTTTGAGAAATACCTTAAGAAAGTGTTCTAGATTCTGGAAACAACAAATGCAAAGGCCCCAAAGTAGGAGATGCTCCCAGAGTTTTTGTAGGAAATAACAATTTACTTTGGTTGGAGAAGAGAGCAATGAGGAAAGTTGATAAGAAGAACAAAGATCACATGAAAGGAGATCTTTTAGACCACTGTAGGAACTTTGGCTCTTCTACCGGTAAACTTAGAAGACATTGGAGGATTTGAACTGAGAAATGGCATTACTTCATTTTAAACAATCACTTTGGCTTCTGTTTTGACAATAGACTAGAAGGGAGGTAAGATGTAAAGCAAAGATAGGAAGCATTTGTTGTAATTCATAAAAGAGGTGGTTATGACTGGGGTCACAGTGGAAGCAATGGAAATGCTGTGAAATAATTAGATCCTAAATATACTTGGAAGATAGAGCTGCTAATAAATTAGTTATGGGGGTGTAAAGAAAAAGAGAAATTAAGAAATTAAAAACTGTCTCCTGAGACTAGTTAATTTCACAAGTTGGAGGAAAGTTTTCTTTTGGAAGACATTATTTCAGTTTTGAGAGACACATTCATGTAACATTACAAAGTCTTACTGATTTTCAGAACAGAATTTAAAACATTCATTTTTTTTATTTTAGCTTCTGAATTATCAAATTATATTCAAGGCCTATAATTACTTCAATTTATGCTTTAGGTGGCCCAATGAATGAAGAAAATGAAAGGCATTAAGAAAAATCTTACAGAAGAATATCTATACCTGGACTTTTCTCACCAAACAGAAGGATGCATCTTTCCTCTTCATACAGCTGTGACTTTATTCTTGTTATCATACTGTGACTGCAAAATATTTAAAGTTTACTTAGTCCTCACCAGAGAAAGTACAGATATTGATCTACTTAGAGATGTGTTGTCCCAGGATGTTGAAATTCAGGTTATCTCAAAGGAGGAACTCCCACCAATAGTCCAGAATTGCTGTTTACCTGCGGTGGTAGAACGACCAGACAATTTTTGTAGAGCAGGACTTGCTGTTGTACTAAGACACATTATCCAGAAATCATATGAAGCAGACCCTTCAAAGAAGGAAATTTTGGAACTTCTGGGTTTTAAAAAGACTTGTTTGAAAGCCTGTGCTGAAGTAAGTATAAGGTCTCTTGTCATTTAAAACTACACAGTGATAATAACATATTCACTTGACCATTTATTTTCACTTTCAGTTAGGAATAAAATTTATTTATAAACCCAGAGAACCAATGAAATAAAGTAGTCCTTCATGTATGTCAGTATTACACTGAAGTATTGAAAAATAAGAATTTGGATTTAATCTATGAAGCTTGAAGACGTTTTTAAAGAGAATAACTTGTTTTTATTCTTTATTTCAGTTACATTGAGGATTATGTATTTTATTTTAATTTAATTTTATTTATTTTTCTGTTTTGCTGTATCAGGCAAAGTCTACCGCTGAGCCACATCCCTAGTGCCTACTTAGAGAATTTTTAAAGGAAATACTTACATATAAACAGGAGCTCAAGTAGTAGTGCTTTGGAAATCTTGTGCTTTTGTTTTTGTTTTTTTGTGTGGGGAAATGTATTTTTAAAAGTTTGGGAAGTAATGCTTATTCAGTAAGAGGACACAGCCTTGCAAAACCTTCATTGTTTAATGTTTTTCATGTCTGAAGCACTGTACTAATTAATATCTCCATAAAGCATAAAACATAGCCCAGGGATGATTTGCACCAAGACTTAAATGATCTAAACCAGTGTTATTTCTCAATAAGAGTTATTTTTGTTCAAGTTATATTGAGAATGAAGAATCCTTTCATTTCTTATTTTGTTTTATAGGTTAGTCAGTGGACTAGGCTATGTGAACTCACCATCCCATTGGCTATTGAGAATTTTCTCAGAGAGTCTTCTGACCAGCTCCCAACTATACCTATGGAAGTACTACAGCTGGAGAAAAAGCTTAGTGAACCTGTTAGAGTGCACAATGATGACAAACTCCGCAGGCAGAAGCTAAAACAACAGAAGACTGCTGGAGTTAAGCCTGCCCTTGCTAAGGGAAAAGCAAAGAGCAAGGTCCAAACACAGGAAATGTCTGAAGAGTTGGACTCTTCATCCAAGAGTCTGGAATTGAACATGGAATTCTCCAAGCTCAGAGTGCAGGAGGAACCAGTTACTACCAACAGGGAGCCATCTCACATAAGGAAAGCAAAAGCCTCTGACCTTCCACCTCTGGAACATGTGTTTGCAGAAGGGCTTTACTTCACTTTGGCAGATATCGTGCTTATGCCCTGTATCCATCATTTTTTGGTAAGATTTTATCTAAAGTGTTTATGTTACTTTGAGTTTCAATCTATGAATCTGCTTAGTTTGAATTCCAATTCTATTTATCATTATGTTCTGAGCAAATTGTTAATATCTGTCTCCATTTCTTTTTATCTTTAAAATGGAGATAATAAGAACTCTTTGTTGTAATTTGGATCTTGACAGTCCCCAAAAGGCTCATGTGTTGAAGGCTTCCCCAGGTTTCCCCAAGGGTGGAAACTTTAGGAATGTGGAGCTTAATGGAAGGAAGTTACATTACTGGGGGCACGCCCTTTAAAGGGTTGGAACACTGCCCCTTTCGATCTCTCTTTACTTCCTATTGCTATGAGGTTAATAGGCCTCTCCTACTATGCGCTCCTGCTGTTATAAGCTGTCACCACAGGCCCAAATTAAGAGGATGAAGTAACCATGATCTGAAATCTCAAACTGAGATACTAGACTTCCTTTCACTCATTTATTAATTTGTATTTGATAGGTTTTTATGTACTCTTTTCTTCCCCTTTCTCTATTTTCCACATGAGAGAAATCATTTGACCGTTTTTAGTTTCTGAGTTTAGCTAATTTCACTTATGCTATTCTCCATTTCCATCCATTTACCAGCAAATGCCACAATTTCATTCTTTTTAATAGAACTCCACTGTTTGTGTGTGTGTGTATTTTTACAGCAGGAGCCTGACTATACTCTCTCCTCTTTGAAGTTTTAGGAATAGTTTATAAGGAAATAAGTTAAAATTCACTTTTTATGTCCCTCCCCCTTTAATTCATATATATGTATATATCACAATTTCTTAATCCATTCATCTATTGACAGGCATCTGGGTTGACTCCATAATTTAACTATTGTGAATTGGGCTGCTGTAAACATTTATGTGGCTGTGTTGTGATATGCCAATTTTAGATCTTTTAGGAAAATACCCAGGAGAGGGATAGCTGGGTCATATGGTGGTTCCATCCTTAGTTTTTAAAGAAATCTCCAAACTGTTTTTCAGAGTGATTGTACCAGTCTGTAGTACCACCAACAATGTACAGTTGTTCCTTTCTCCCCACAACCTCATCAGCATTTATTGTTTATATTATTGATTATTGCTATTCTGACTGGAGTGAGATGAAATCTTAATGTTGTTTTGATTTGCATTTCCTTGAATGCTAGAGATATTGAATATTTTTTTCATGTATTTATTGGCCTTTTGTATTTCTTTTACTGGGAAGTTTCTGTTTAGTTCTTTTGCTCAGTTCTTTTTCCTAGTTCCCTTAAACAAAATAAAACCAAAGAGATAGAACAATATCAGGTTCAGTGGTTGAGGTGTTGTATATGAGCCTCCTCCAAGTAGTTCAGTAGATATTAGTTTACAAACTTAATCCCCAATGGTGCCCAGTACACTTCTTCATGGGAAGAGCCTGACAATACTCTTTCCTGTGTGAAGTTTTAGAAATAGTTTATAAGGAAATAAATTAAAGTGAACTTTTTATGCCCTTCCCCCTTTAATTCATTTGCTGAATCCTCCAGGAGATAGTATATCAAGCATGTGGGAGAGGTAGCAATGAATAGCTACTCTAGGGCAAAATCCTGCTGTTCTACAAAAAATTGTGTAGTTATTTTTTATTTGCTACTACTAAACAGGTAGACTTGGATAGAAATACTTGAAAGGTTATTTTATTCCTATAAGTCAGGGAAGTTGCCACTTTAAGAAATCATTTTGTAATTTGAACACCTAATTTAATTATATATATTTTAACTTCTAATACTTTGAAGCTTCTTTATTAAAAAACACAAATAAATCATTCCTCTTTTAAAATTGATTTTTGAGCATAAATATCTATAATAAATACCTTTTTCAATGTCTTCATTGACATAAAATTGGAAACAAAATGGGGATCTATTTGTTGGCATATTGCAAAAACAATGGATCCCACTTATTTAGTGATAAATATATACCTACCTTGTCCTCTCCTATCTTTAGGAGTTTTCAGTTTTAACCCACTTGTTCTTTTTTTTCATTTTTAAAAAATTTTAATTTGTTATATATGACAGCAGAATGCATTATAATTCATATTACACATATGTGTCCCTATACACAAAGTAGAGTCACACCATTTGTGTCTTCATACATGTACTTATTGTAATGATGTCCACCTCATTGCACCATCATTCCTAATTCCATGCCCCCTCCCTTTTTATCCCTCCCCTTTTTCTCTCTACCCTAACTAGAGTTCATCTAATCCTTCCATGCCTTCCCCCCCACCGCCATATTATGAATCAGCATCCTTAAATCAGAGAAAACTTTCGGCATTTGATTTTTTGGGATTGGCCAACTTCACTTAGCATTACCTTCTCCAACTCCATATATTAACCTGTAAATGCCATGATTTTATTATCTTTTATTGCTGAGTAATATTCCATTGTGTTTATATGCCACATTTTTTTGTATCCATTCATCTACTGAAGGGCATCTAATTTGCTTCCACAGTTTAACTATTGTGAATTGTGTTGCTATAAACATTGATGTGGCTGTGTCCCTGTAGTATGCTATTTTTAAGTCTTTTGTGTATAGACTGAGGAGTGGGATGGCTGGGTCAAATGATGATTCCATTCCCAGTTTTCCAAGGAATCTCCATACTGCTTTCCATATTGGCTGCACCAATTTGTAATCCCACCAGCAGTGTATGAGTGTGCCTTTTTCCCCCACATCCTCACCAACACATATTGTTGTTTGTCTTCATAATAGCTGCCATTCTGACTGGAGTGAGATGAAATCTTAGAGTAGTTTTGATTTGCATTTCTCTAGTTGCTAGAGATGATGAACATTTTTTCATTTATTTGTTGATTGATTGTATGTAGTCTTCTGAGAAGTGTCTGTTCAGGTCCTTGGCCCATTTATTGATTGGGTTATTTGGCTTTTTGGTGTTAAGATTTTGAGTTTTTTACATATCCTAGAGATTAGTGCTCAATTTGATGTGTGTGTGTGTGGTAAAAATTTGTTCCCAAATTGTAGACTCTCTATTCACCTCACTGATTGTTTCTTTTGCTGAGAGATTTTTAGTTTGAATCCATCCCATTTATTGATTATTGATATTCTTGCGCTATTGGAGTCTTATTAAGGAAGTTGGGGACTACCATTAGATCTTTTTGTAAGTAAAAAGTAGAGAACTGGGGTTATATTTCCATTTAATAGGTTGGTTACTGATTTTTTCCTGTTTACCCTGTTTTTCCTAAACATTTTTGAGCTGTGTATATCATATTTTCAAAAGAGTAGGCATGAGTGAGGAAAATGGTATAAAATAAACACAATATATTATATGTATATATGATTAGAAAAGAATGCAAAGGAGATGTTTTATATAGATGTGTGACATCTTTGGTTTAATTTTTATTCAAACACATTTTTTTCTGCTCCTTAATAAAATTATCTACAAAGTCACTTAGAATTTCATTTTGTGCTCTTGTCAGCAATAAGTGTTTTAACCATGTTTTAAGAATAAATTTTATTTATTTTCTTGTCTTTAAGGAGCTCTGTGATATTTGTAATGATTTTGATTTTAGAAAACTGATAACTTTGGGATTTTTTTGGTTGTTGATTTTGTTTTTTGAGGGGGGGAGGAACACATTTTCATTTCATACCATTTTTATTAGTGTTACCTCTTTAAAGATGTCTTCTTGAGTCTACTGAATATGTTTCAGTATCTCCTAATTGTCTGAATATTGATAAGTGTGCCCTGGCATATGGATTAAATTAGGCAACCAGTCAGGCAGAGTGAAACTGCAATTATGTGTGTGGGAGTGGGATGCTGGGATCAAACCAGGATCTCCTGCATGGTTGGCAAGCACTTTGCCACTGAGCTATAGCTCCAGCCCCTCCATTCTTTTACATGTGAATTATTGTTATTCAATCAGAATTTATTTTCAAAAAGAGAGAAAGATACCACATACATTTAACAAATAATAATAAGTCACTGATGAGTAAAAGAAAGATGAGGAAAAGAAAGCATTTCTGATCTAATTGATTTGTCATGTATTAAACTCAGTTCTCTTAGCACCTAATCTATTTTGAGGTAATTGAGAATTCTGGAATTATAAACTTTTTGGCTCCCAGAGTGCCATATAGACATTATTTTTCAAACTTTTTTACTTTAACTCACAGTAAGTAATATGTTTATGAAGTGATTGAGTATACAAATAAATGCACATCCTTAATATATGCTTATGCTCCTAAATACTTACAAAATAACTTTTTTTTTTTTTTTTCCTGTTGGTGCTGAGGATCAAACCCAAGGCCTCCCACATGCTAGCCAAGCACTCTACCACTAGCCGGGTCCCTAATTCCCATAAGAGGTTTACAAAAACATTAAATATAAAATATCAGAGTATACATCGTGTAGTAAGTTATTTCATAAGTAAAGCTAGGAGTATAGCTCAGTGGTAGAACATTTGCTTAGCATACACAAAGGTCTGGGCTTGATCCCCAGCATCACAAAAATAAATAAGTACCTAAGAAAACTCAAACACTATTCATTGGTTGTTGATTTGACAACCTCCCAATGGATCATAAACAGCAATTTGAAAAACACTAGCTTAAGGATTATCTAAAGAAAATAAATCAATCCTTGATTATTTGTTCTTTGCTCAACAGAGGTACTGTTATTTGCAAGGTAGTGTTTTAACTGCTTGCAGTACTCAATGAGAGTTACAGATAGTCTATATCCTTATAAACAACTGCTGCTTATTTTAAGTCCAGTTAAAATATAGAAAAATACATTTAATGTGATTTTTTATTAATCTTTCTGACTCTTGCCCTCAAACCAGTTTCTAGATATATTTGTAGAGATTTTCTGTGACTTGACCTTTTTACTCATGTATTTATTCATAATCATAAGCCATAATCTGTTTGTGACAGCTTAACTGTTTATATGGAAACAAATTCAGTGGTCTCAAAGAGGGAAGAAATTGATTGGGTGGTAGTACTAGGGAGAAAGCATATGACAAAAAGAAAACAAAATAATATTAATTTGGATAAGGAGTAAGAGCTTCACATTTCCTAACTTAAATGAATTAAAACCTTATTTACATACTGCTTTATAAAAATATAATCTGAATAGTGCTATACTTGTGCTGCTTTACCTACAGGAGATATACTTCAAGACCATTAGTGGATGGCAACCATGGATAGTACCATATCCTATATATACTTTTTTCCTGTATACACATACGTAAATTTAAAGCCTTTCCATCTTTAAGCTCTTTCTCATGCATCACGGCCATAACTTTTGCAATTTGATGTGTAACAGGAAAATTAGCACAAATTTCTTTTTCCTCCTTCACAATTCATGAGTTGATTTCTTCTGACGTTAGGTCTTAGCAACTGGAGCATTACTGTTTTCCTTATTAGATCTAGAACTTTTGCACTTTCACTGAAAGAAAGCATTTTATGGCTTCGTTGGCATATCCAAATTGCCAGGAACACAGCTGTTGTACTTTGGGGGATATTATTAAGTAAGAATCACTTTTGAGCATAGGCACTGTAATACTGTAATAGTCGATCTGGTAAATAAGGTAGTTACTAAGTGACCAATGAACTGGTAACACATTCAGTGTAGATATACTGAACACAGGAATGATTTACATCCAGAGCAAGTGTCAATAGGGTAGCATGAGATTATATCATGCTACTCAGAAAGGCATGCCATTTAAAACTTACGCATTATTTATTTCTGGAATTTTCCACATAGTATTTTTGAACTGGATAACTGAAACTTTGAAAACAAAGATCACACATAATGGAGGGACTACTATAGTTACCTTTTCCATTTCTAAACATTTATAATTTTATTTTTTATTATTTTACTTTAATGTCCTTATCTCAGCAAGTATCTTATTTTTAAATCTTAAAATTACTTTTAATTTGTACATATTTATGGGATACATTATGGTAATTCAATATATATGTACAATATGTCATAAGCACATTCGAGTTATAAGCATTTCAATCTTCAACCATTAATCATTTTTATATGTTAGATATATTATTCTTTTTTAGTCATTTTGAAATATAAAATAGGTTGTTTCATTTATTACCCTACTGTGCTAAAGAAGAATCAGAAGTGATTACCCTGTGCTTTTGTTGCCCCTCAGTGATTTCTTTTTATCTTTCCTCCCTCCTGCCTCTATTCCATTCCATCCTCTACAAGGTTGACTTGTTAGTTTCCACAAATGAGTAAGAACACATAACAGTCTTGTTTCACTTAGTATAATGACCTTCCATCCATGTTGTAAATGACAGAATTCATTCTTTTGTGGCTGAATATTAGTTTTCTTTCTTTTATTTTTAAATTTATTCTTTAGTTGTAGGTGGACACAATACCTTTATTTAATTTTTATGTAGTGCTGGGAATCAAACTCAGTGCCTCACACATGCTAGGCAAGTGCTCTTCCTCTGAGCCACAACCCTAGCCCCCACATTTTCTTTATGCATCCATTGAAGGGCATCTGGATTGATTCCACATTTTGACTGTTGCAAATAGTGCTGTCATAAAAATGGGGGAGCAAGTATCTTTTTTGTATAATGATTACATCTCCTTTGGATATATACTCAGTAGTGGAAGTGCTAGATCATATGGTAGGTCTAATTTTAGTTTTCTGAGAAATCTCCATACTGGTTTTCGTAATAGATGTACTAATTCACATTGCCACTAGCAGTGTGTAAGAGTTTCCCTTTTTCAGAATTCTCACTATGATTTTTTATTTTTTGTCTTTTTGATGATAAATATTCTAATTAGATTGAGATGATACCTCATTTTTTCATTGGTATATCTTCTTGAGAATTATGAATATAGCTATTATAAGCTGCCAACATAATTTTTCAACTCTAGAGCATGACTGATAGATTGAATAGTAACAGTATATTTCATTTTGTAAGAAACTGCCAAACTGTCTTTATAAGTCATGATAGTATATTACAATGTGTATCTCAGCATAGAAGAGAATTTCTAATGTTCCATATCCTCACTATCATTTGGTGTAATCAGTGTTCTAGATTTTTATTTATTCTAGTATTACATATTGGCAATGTTTTTAACAAGTACAACTTCCTTAAAGCCCCAGTTTTACTCCCACCTTTACTTAACAAAACACAAAATATAAACCCCAAAGGCACACCCACAGGGACCCATCTCCTCCATCCACACCCTACCTATATAATACCTGTCAGGGGACCAATTCACTGATTGGGTTAAAGCTCACATAACCCAATCATTTCACCTCTAAATCTCCTTGCATTGTCTCACACATGAGCTTTTGGGAGACACTTAATATCTAAACCATAACAAATACGTGGTAATACCTCCTTGTTTTAATATGCAATTCTCTAATGACATACAAATTAGCATTTTTCATGTTTTGTTGCCATCTGTGTATATGTTTTAGTAAGCTGTCTGTTCAGACTTTTGCTCATTTTAAATTGAGTTTTTCATTTCCTTACTTGAGTTATTCCAATTCTTATATTACAAAATGAATGATAAAAACATATAAGACATCGCCAAAGAAAATATACAAATGGTGAATAAACTCATCATCTTTAATCATAGGGAAATACAAATGAAAGTCACAGTGAGATATAACTATATACCCACAAGAATGGATAGGATAATAATGACTCACAATGTCAATAATTGGCAAAATGTAAAGAAATTGGAATCTCAGTGCATTGCTGGTGGTAGTATAAAATGGTATGGCCACCATGGAGAATAATTCAATGGTTTATTTAAAAGTTAAATGTACAGTTACTATATAACCTAGAAAGTTGTTTCTGAATTATCTATTCTTAAGAAGTGAAAAACTTTCTACACAAACACTGATATACACCTATGTATAGTGGCATTGTTCGTAATAGCCAGGAACTAGAAATGTGCAAGTATACATCAATTAGTGAATGGATAAGCAAAAACAAAACACTCCATTTACTAAAACGGATTGCTTGAACTGCCTTAAAATATGTGAATTTTATGATCTGTAAAGTTACCTCAATACAGTTGCTATAAACAGAAATGCATAATAATGTGTCTTATCCTTTTCCTACCTAGGCAATTATATGCAAGAAATGTTCTGAAAAGCTGATAGAATTTCCACTGCTTGCAGCTTGGTACCAGAGGATTCAGGAAGTGCCAAGAGTAAAAACAGCAGCTTCTAAGTGTGGGATCCAGTTTCTCCATTTTCCAGAGTTGTTGACTACTTCAGGTGAACAACATCTGAATTTAACTGAGGTCCCAGGTGTGGAGGAGCAAAATGACCCTTTATTTATAGGAGGACCAAGACCAACTATGACCAAATTAATGGTAATTAAACTGTTAAAATTTTCTTTGCAAAATTCCACGTGATATTGTTGCTGAGCATTCTACCTTGACTGCTAATCATTTATTGACATAATTTTTCTTATAAATTTTATTTATAGCTATCTTACTTTACTTTTTTACTAATTAATATTTCTGCTAGTCTTTTGCATTTAAGCAGTAAGTTAAAAATTTAATAAAATTGAAGATTTTTAATATTATGTATCTTTAGATCCAAATCAGTCCCATTTATATAAATTTTAAAATATATTTCTTAAAACATTTCTTTAATATTTGGGACATGGAACAATGTAGTATCATATCTGCTCAAGTGTGTTGTTTTAACCAGATGTTTTTCTATTGCAAGGTTTTGGCCTTGGGCTTTTTAATTTTGAAATTAAAGAAATATAAAGATAAATTTCTCCATTTATTTATCAAGTTTTTATCTAAATTTATGATTTTGGAATTGTTTGAATTTTCTTTTTACTTTATTCTTTGGTTTTATTAATGCTTTTGTTATACATATAAAAGGAACACATATGATATATATTTTTCTCTTTAGGGCATTATTTTACTAATTATAAAGTTTTTACCAATAGGGTTTTTTTCCCCTATCTTTTGATATGAGACGATATGAAATGCTCTGAAAAAGTGTTTTGTCTTTAATAGACTATTTGAATATTTTTAAAAATATAATATTTCTGATATAATTTATTTGTTCTGAGTTTTGCTGAAAAAATTCTCATTATATTTTCCTAGTTTTCTTTTCAGCAAGTATTTTGAGTTCTCTAGGGAAAAGAAAGTTTACTGATTTAGAAATGAAGAAGAAAACTTTATAGTAGTGACACCAGGTCTGTTGCTCTTTAGCCAAACTCTGTAGCCTACTGATAAAACAATGAATTGTGATTAAATAGATGGTTTTATTTATTTGTTTATTTTGTGGTACTGGGGATTAAATCTAGGAATGTTCTACCACTGAGCAATATCCAGCCCCTTTTATTTTTTATTTTGAGACAGGGTCTCACTAAATTGCACAGGCTTGCATGAAATTTGTAATGCTCCTGCCTCAGCCTCCTGAGTAACTCAATTGCAGGTGTGTACCACCTGGCTATATACCATATCTGGGTAGGTATATAGTTGATTTTAAAAGTTATTGAGGCATGTCCAGAATTTGATGTGCTTGATCAGATCAGTGAAACCACTGAGGGATCTTTGGTTCATCTCTTGAGTGTGTGGGTATAAGGCTGTTGGGGAGGATGACAAAAAGGTTCTAAAACTAGATAGGGTTAATGGCTATACAACTGTGAATCTTCTAAAAAGTATTGAATTGTATGTTTTGAAAGAGTAAATTTTATGGGATATAAGTAGTTTCTCAAGATACTTGTATGATAGAAATGAGGAATAACAAGTTCAGTGTAATTAACATTAAGGAGTTAGAAGAAAGTTGTCAGAGAGATGTGTTTTTACTTCTGTAAGCAAATGAGCACTCTAGATGTCTAGACTTACAGTGATATCACTAGTTTTAACAAAGGATCTTTATACTATTTCCTTTGAGACTCAAACAGCCAATTTCATAATGGACTTTAATCTCATTAATTAATTGATACAAAGGGGTTACTGTTGAATTCTCAGAACTTAATTTTCTTTTCCTTCCTTTTTTTTTGTTGTTAAATTTTGAGACAGGGTCTCATTATGCTGCCCAGCTTGGCCTCAGTTCATGGGTTCAGTCTATCTTTCTGCCTCAGCCTTCCAAGTGCTGCATCTATAGGCATTCACTACCATGTCTGCCTTAAACCTTTCTTTTAGTGCCGCAGCCCGGCTGCAGCAAAATAACCGGGGGGTGACGAACAACTTGTGTAGATTGATACACCAGGAGTAGGAGCCGTTTATTGTAGGACAGGAGCAGTATTTATACATTTCACACAGCTTATCTAATTAACATAAAATAGATACAGCAGTCAACCAATAAGGAATCTCCACACTTAATGGCTCGCTGGCAGTTACTTCACAAACCACTCCCTCTGGCATTTTGCCAGGCTCCATCCAGACTTGTTTACAGACTCTAACATTTTAGTAGGGTTTTTCTAGAGGTAAAAATACCTTGAACAATTGTGGGATGTGAACCTAGAATATGATTGGGAGGGTCTGTAAATCCATGTATATGTCATGCCAGTATCTCTAGATCAAATAATAAATGTACAACTTCCAACATAGAAAGGAACCTGAAAAAAATTTAGTATTTTTAAAAGTGGTCCTCCTTAAAAATGTTGGGATCCATTTAGTTAAACCAGAGGAATCCTTTTCTAGAGGCATTATTGTCCCTTATAAAAGACAGATATGGTGGATATTTTTTGGTACTTTAAAATGGAGCTTATATGTTGGACAGTTTTCATGTATAGATGAATGGATCAGGAAACTTTGGTATATATACAATGGAACATTACTCAGCATTAAAAGAGAATAAAATCATGGCATTTGCAGGTAAATGGATGAAGTTAGAGATTATAATGCTAAAACCAAAGGCCCAATGTTTTCTTTGATATGAGGATGCTGATTCATAATGGAATTGGCGGGGGAGCACTGAAGGAATGGAGGAACTTTATATAGGGCAAAAGTGAGGGAGGGAAAGGAGGGGGGAAAGCGGGTAGGAATGATGGTGGAATGAGTAAGACATCATTACTCTAAATACATGTATAAGACATGAATGGTGTGAAAATACTTCGTGTACCATCAATGTATTGAAAAATTGTGCTCTATATGTCTAATATGAAATGAATTGCATTCTGACATCATGTATAACAAATCAGAATAAATTTAAAAAATAGACCTTTTGATGGACATAATGCAAAGCTAGTTTTTTTATAATTTCTGTGTGGATTGTTTTTTCTTGTGGATTGTTTTTTGATCAAGTTTTATCCTCAAAGAACTTTTCTCCATGATATTCGATGGATTTCTGATGGCTTATTAATTATGTGTGTTTCTCAGGTATTAAAATATTTTTATCTGTACATATATATTTATAACTGATGACACATTATTTAAAATATCATTACTTTTTATTATCTCGACATAAAAATGATAGGAAAGTAACTATGATATCAAAAAGCCCCAACATGTAGTTTTTTACATAACTAAATATTTGGTGAAAGATCCAATGATTATTGCTAGTAGTGTTCCTCCTTACCAGTATAGAAAATAGAAATCTGGTCTTTAAGAACATAACAGGGTTTTATTGATTCATTAATTTGGAAAGAGCCTATTTCCTTTTCTAGGAAAACGGCATTGAAGTGATGTTTTCTCCCCACCCTTGCCCTACTTGGACCCTTGACTGGAATGGTCTTCCTGCAGCAGTGAGTCCAAAGGAAGGTGAGGTTTTTTTTTGGTTGTTGTTGTTTTTCCTTTTAAGTTTTTCTCATAATCTGGATGCTCTCTTCAGATCCATCTTCCAGTTCTCTACTTCTCACTTTGTCTGTATCTAATATTCTGATTATACTGTTGTTTTAATATTATTTTTATTATAAAAATTTTATATATACATCATTCAGATTTAATAGTTTCCACATTTGTTTCATTTAGTCCTTTTTTTTCTTTGCTGGCATATTTTAAAACAAATCCTAGGTAATATGTAATATTTTAGTACATTTGTTAATAATACAATGACATCTCAAATAATCAGAATGCCATTACTGCACTTAATAAAAATTAACAAAAATTCATTGATCATCTAATTCATAAACCATTTTACCCAGCTGCTCAAAATATTATTTGCAAAATTTTTTTCTTATTGATAGATATTTAGGTAAATAATTATATTATTATTTGAAACTATATTTGGTTTGTTTGTGATACTGGAGACTTAACCCAAGGGCACTTTAACATTGAACTACATTCTCAGCCCTTTTTAACTTGAGACAAGTCTCATAAAGTTTCTACCTAGGCTGACTTCCAACTTGCAGTTCTCCTTGCTCAGCTTCCTAAGTAGCTGGAATTATATTGTATGCCACTGTCTCCAGCTGATTTGTTTTTGATAACCTTTTCTTGTTTATTTTTTAATTTCCCATTTTTTATGATTTTATATTGTATATTTATTCTTTCTAATAATTGATCTTCATAGTGGTTTAATTCTATTTGGTTTTTTTGTTTGTTTGTTTTTGTTGTTGACTTTATTCCTGGTATCTTATTCAGTTTTGGGTTATCTCAATTGTAAGATTTTATACAATTTGAGTTAAGGGTAAATTCCCACAAAAAAAGTTTATATTTATTTGTTATGTCAGGCTTCTCAAAGTATTAGAACTTTAAGATCATTTAGTATTAATTTTTCCACTTCAAATTCTTTAAACTTTTCTATCTGGAGCTGAGATTTAAATAGATAAATTTTCTTTTATCATTTTCCTTTTTTGTTGTACTGCACTTTTAATGCACAATTCTCAGAGGGAATAGAGCTTTTCAAGGTTTTTGCTTTTATGTTGTGATATTAGTTATAACACTTTACCAAGCAAAGGATGAAGGACTAGCTTCTTCTTTGTCCCTGCTATTAAAATTTACATTCCCCTTTATTAGAAAATATTCTCAGGGCAGCTGCGGTATCAGTTCAAGATTATCATACCAGTTTTCAGCCTCTCACCAAATTATAAACCCTCTCACCATTTTTTAAAGACTGTATGATTTTCCTTTAATCTTGGAAACCAAGTTAAACATATAAAAGATACTTGTTGGATTTCATATACCATTTAAAGTGCTTTTTTTTTTAAGGGTAAAATTGAGACTAGTTAAAAGACCTATTTCTTTGGTTATTCACCTTTTTATAAGTTTTATATTTAACTACATATAACTTTTGATTTTAAAATATTCTTTGAAGTAGTTTGCCTTCTCTTTTCACATTCTTCTCATCTGTGATACTACCTAATATTTTCCATCTTATAAATCAATTCTCTTTTTTGGTCAAATAAATAATTAGGATTCTTAAATAATAGAAGAAGTTTATGTTGGGGAATTAAGTTCTGTGCTTCAAGGATATTTTATAAAAATGAAATAGATATTCTTTTGTCTTTTAGTAATTATGTACAAACATATCGCCAATGAATTTGTTAGTATTTTAATTATAAGTTATTTTTAATATTCAAAAATTTAGATATTTTTATGATAACTTGCAATTGGATTTTGTTTATATACTGTTTGGTTATGATATAAATTTTGATAAACTTATAGTTTACTAAATAAAAAAATTCAGGCTTTCAGACTAAGGGTATAACTAAATGATAGAGCATGTAGTTACCATGCATGAAGACTTGGGTTCAGTCCCCAGCACCAAAAAAGAATAAGTGAAATAAAAATCAGACTTTCATCAATATTTATATTTATTAAGAAATGAAAAATTTTCTAAATGTTACACTTTTTCTTTATGCCTAACTAACCATAGAACCAAAGTATTTTCTATTATTAATAAGAGCAATCTTATGTCAACTGCCATTTCAAGAATATCTAACATTAAGCATTCATGCCAGTCATTTTTCTGGTTTGTTTGTAAGAGTTAATTGACTATATTATTCATTGTATTCCTTTAATTGGATCATCTTGTTTTCATAAATATTATGACAAGGAATAAACTGAAATAGCAGAGCTATATGCTTATGCACATTTCATTTAATGTTTCCTAAAAAGCTGTAGACTTCGTTAAATTCTGGCAGTGTTGTAGCATTTTAGATTTGCTGTTTTCAGATCTGGCAATTTCCAACATTGCATGATGGTAGGATCTTTGTGAAATAACATTATTATATTGGGTCACTGAGGGTCACTATGAATGTTACAAGAACACATTACTTATTTTCTTATACTAACTTTTAGGACAGATTTTATTGTAATAAAATTTTGTTGATACTTGGTTCATGTGGATGTCTCAAAGACCTTCCTTCTACTAAATCTGTTGAACTACATGAAAAATTTGGTGCATATTATTCCCTTTAATAATACTCATTTTCTTTACTGACAAAGGCTGTGTTAATCCTCAAGATGGAATCTAATTTTGAATCTATTCAATCTGCCCCCTGCTTCTCTCCTCACATCTTACATACCCTCCCTTAACTGTTAAGTTTCTTTTATACAATTTATTTGTAATATTTCCATGTCCTCACTTTTATTTTTCTAGCAGCCTTGAGTATTGTCTTTTCGGCTTTTCTTGCTGGCTGAAAGTATAAGCATCTTTTAAGTGTCAATTCAAATGCTGCTTCCTTCATTAAGCCTTCTACCATGGTATCAACTTGCCTGAATTTAAAAACTAGCTGTGCAGCCACCTAGATACTCTATAGCCAGATATTAAACTTTTCTATGCTTCAGTTGTCTCATTTATAGAATGGAATAATAATAGTAATATGTCTTATAGGATTATTGATATATTCCATGAATTAAGCACTAAGTACCATGACTAGTAAATTATAAATGTTAAATTTAGCTAATATAGTGATATGAATTAATAACTCCCTCTCAACATTCCTTTAGTGCTTTCTTATACTTCATTTTTGGTACTTAAATTATGCTTCTTTTATGTTATACTTATTTACATGCATGTTTTCCTTCTCCAATAGAATTACTTTGATTATAAAATTCCTATGGATAGGTACTCATTAATTTTTTATTAAATAGAATGAATTAAAACTACAAATACCTTTTTTTAACTTGCCAAATTTCTTCATAAACTAAGCAACTCTTTGAATTCTTTTGTCTCATGTAAATTTAAATTACTAAAATAATGGAACTTATTCAGTTTGAAGAAAACTGAACTGTAGAATTTAATATGCATTACTTTTTTATGGTCTGTTTGAAAGTAAGTTATAGACATCATTCCCCTTTATCCCTAAATACCTAACTCTTCCTAAGAACATTTTCTTACATAGTCATAGTTACAATTATAAAAATATAAGAACTGTATATTTAAATATGATATTGAAAGCATATTACTGTATAATTTAGAGTCTAGTAGATTGTGGCATATTTAATTTTACGTTTATTTAGTGTACATTACTATGAGACAGTTTCTAGCCTTTGTCTTTTATAATATGGACTTTTTTTTTTAATAGTTCAGGCCTTTTGTAGACTGTCTCTTGATTTGGAATTATATGATGTTTCTCCATGATTAGATTCAAGTTATGCTTAAGCAGTAATACTACAGAAGTAATGTTGTGTCCTCCCATGCATCCTATCAGGAAGCACATTATGTCAGTTTGTTGGTTAAGATAATGTCTACCAGGTATCTCTTCTATAATTTCACTATTTTGTTTTTTTGAATTAATAAGCAATTTGGGGGGTAGATACTTTGAGACTATGTATGATCTTGTTTCTTTTCACACTTTCATTCACTAGTTTACATTCACTTGATGCCTCTTGCCTATAACAGTTGCAAAATGGTGATTTTAAAAAACTGTGTCATCCTTCTATATTTATTAGTTGTCACACTACATATGAAAAATTCTCCCTTCTTATTTTTCTGTATTTGTTATCAGTATCAACTCATGAATTTTTATTTTATTGAATGAGTTATAATCAAACCCTATCATTATTTTAATGCTCAAGTTGTCCTAGGATTTGAGTCCTTTTGAGCTGGTTCCTACTCTTTTGGAAATGCCCCATTCATTCTATGGCCACTTCTTTAATTTATGGCATAACAAAATGTTGCATGGTCATCTTATTTTCCTGCCCCAATCCTAGAATCAGTGGTTCCTCCAAGAAACTGTGCTTCCTGTTAGTAGAAAATAGCATTTAAAAACAGATTTAGAACGAGGTATCATAATGCGTATATTCGGGAAGCTGAGACAGGAGAATCACAAGTTGAAGGCCAGCCTGGATAACTTAGTGAGACCCTGACTTAAAATAAAAAGGAGTGGGTATTTAGCCCATGGTAGAGTACCCCTGCGTTCAATTTCCAGCACTACCTAGGTGATCTCAGCATAAATGTATATGTAGATGTAGAATTAATTATGAAATAGGTCAGTTTTACAATGTATAGACACAATTATACAATCATACATCAATATCTACTGATATATCTATGTCTGTTTTGTATGCTGACACTTCTAATTCCGATCAAACTCCACAAGACTCTTCCTAATTTTTTCAAATTCAGTATCTGTACTTGTCTTTTTGAATAGCAAAAATCATGTCTCCCAACATTGTTATTGTATTTTCTCATTTGTTCAGTTCCAGGATATATGGACAGTAGTCTCAGGATTGGCTGTAAGCACGTCTATGTGAAAAGTATAACTTCTAAATCAAATTCCATATATTTTACAGTTATATTCATCTTAGAATTAGAGCTATATCATCAAAATTCTCATGCAGATAATTGTGATCAAATAGTTTTTCACAAGATGAATTCTAAAAAATGTAAGGAATGAAGAGTGGGTATTAATCATGCCTTATGACAAAAAGAGATTTGGATATAATCTCAAATATTCAATTAGCAGTCTCCTACTTCAATGAGAACATTCAGGCCATTACATACTCTCCATTACAGTTTGGTATCAAAACCTGTGTGATTTCCTCCTTTGTGTGAGAAACTAAAATAAGTACTGTTTGAGTCTGAGGATCACTTTTCTCAAGTTCTTTACTAACCCCCTGTTTCTCGTCTTGTGAATTTCCCCCTCAAGTATGAAAGAGGGAATAGATACAATCTTTTTCCTTAAAGCCTAGAATAGCGATATACTTAACCTCATGCATTATTTGCCTGTGTGGCTCTCTCTGTTCTCTGGTACTTCTTCTTTTTTTTTTTTTTTTTTTTTTAAACCAGGGATTGAACTCGGGGGCACTTAACCACTGAGTCACATCCCCAGCCCTATTTTACATTTTATTTAGAGACAGGATCTTATTGAGTTGCTTAGTGCCTTGCTTTTGCTGAGACTGGCTTTGTATTTGCGATCCTTCTGCCTCAGCTTCCCAAGCTGCTGGGATTATAGTCATGTACCACCATGCCCAGCTTTCCAGTAGTTCTTAGGTAGGTAATTCCTATACTAAATTTTTTTGCTTGGCTCAGAATAACCACATTAATGGTGTAAGAAGATAAGACAGCCAGAAGTGTGACCTTACAGAAGATAAAGACTAGTTGCTCAGGTTTTATTCAAGTTATAATCTTCCTTCCTCCCGTGTCCACCCTCCTTCCCTCCTTTCCTTCTTTCCTTCCTTTTCTTTTTTGGTACTGGAGATTGAATCCAGAGACACTCTACAACTGAGCTATCTCCCCTGCTTTTTTTATTTTATTTGTTTTTAATTTTGAGATAAGGTCTCATTAAGTTGCTGAGGGCTTCACTTAGTTGATGAGGCTGGACTGGAACTTGCCATCTTCCTGGCTCAGTCTCCAGGTTGCAGGGATTGTGGGTGTGTGCCACCATGCTGGCGAGTTATAACCTCTTTTAATCTTTCTTTGAATGCTTTAGTGACTTAGAAATATGGCCCAATTAGGTATATCTGAGGTCTTGGTTTTGCTTTTAAGCTACATGAGAGTATCCCAGAGTAATATGGGAATAATGCATAAAACATTAAATATTACTACTCATTCATCCTCACCCTTTGCTACTTAGTTTGGATTATATAATTCTCAGTTCAGATAAATGAAAAAAATATATATATATATAATGCCAAATTTTATCTAAAATAGGTAAGTTTTCTCTTCTTTAGAAGGCATTAAACCAAGCAAATGCCATTGCTTTGTATAATTACATGCAAATTCTTAGAAGGATCATAACTGATGTATTCTAACTCTTTATATAGATCATTTATTGTTTTAAGCAAATATATAATTTTTCAATTCTAGCAGTGTATTATCCTCTTTTAGAAGCAAAACATTTCTTTTTATCAACTTTTATATACAGTAATTATAGATGACTAATGTTTTACATTTGAAAGCTTATCCTGATTAGGATCATTTATGTAAATATTCATTTTTCTCCACTTCTTAAACAATATTTGAGGTTGAAAATAATGAATTGATTTTTTCCCAGATTAGCCAGGATTTATTTTTCATTAGACCCTAATTATGTTTTATATAGAGAATCCAAGAACTAATTCACAAATGATTATTTTTGGCATTAAGCAATGGTTAATGGCATTAAGCATTGTATTAATGAACCATCTGTAATTGATAATTCAGTAACTGTTGAATATCATCAGTAATTGTGTGTGGTTTAACCTAGTACCTCTGGGGAAATTTTTTAAAAGGCAGAATATCCAGATTGTCCAAATTTTTAAAAATTGACTTTCTTCAGAATGATATGTTTGAATAAATTGTTTTTTATCCATGTCCAGGGCTATCATCTTGTTATCTGCCCTCTTATTAGTGATTCTCAAAGATAAGTATGAGCTCCACCTTTTACTGTTGTCATTTCTTCCCTTTCCTTTTTACCTACAGCAGTTAATACACAGTAATGTGTTATCTGCATAGCTTTGATATTTCCATTTCATTTGCAACTTCACTCCCCAGTCACTTTTGACACGTTATAATTTTTATCCGCAGTTAAACTTTCATTATCTACCCCAAATTTTATTTTTAGTATAATTATTAAGATTTTTATTGAATTAATGGGTTTCACTGCACCATTTACATACATACCTATATAGTATCTTTATCATGTCCACCTTCCTTTCTGCCTTCTCTTGCCTCCCCTACTTCTCTACTCCCCCCCTTCCCTCCCTAAAGATTCTAGATTCTTTTTTGTTTTTAATCTTTCTTTCTTTTTAGTTTCCACATATGGGGGGGGGCACGTTTTACATGTCTGAATCTGGCTTATTTGCTTAACATGATGATCTCCAGTTCTATCCATTTTTCTGAAGATGACACTTTTATTTATGTCATATTTATGTTAGATTTCATTCTTAGTTATGGCTAACTAATGCTACATTATGTATATATACCATATTTTATTTATCTGTTCATCTACTGAGCATCTAGGCTGATTTCATATATTAGCTATTGTGAATATTACCCCAGTAAACATGAACATATGCAGGTATCTCTTGTGTGTGTGTATATATATATATATATATATATATATATATATGTGTGTGTGTGTGTGTGTGTGTGTGTGTGTGTGTATATATATATATATATATATATATATATATATATATTTATATCCTTCAGATATACACCCAAAAGAAATAGCTACATCATATTGCATTTCCATTTTTAGTTTCTTGAGGAACCTGCATGAAGTTTTTCCATAGTATCTAGAGTAATTTGCATACCCATCAATAGTATAAGGGGTTTTTCCTCCACATTATGACCAGCATTTGTTTTAGTTTGTTTTCTGGATAGTAGCCATTCTAATGGGGGTGAGAAAGATTATCAAATGTAGTTTTGATTTGCATTTCCCTGATAGCTAAAGGTATTGAACATTTTTTTTTCATATATTTGTTGGCCACTTAAGTTTTTTCTTTTAGGAAGTGTCCAGATTGTTTGCCCATTTTTTTAAAAAAATTGTATTCTCTTTTGTTGTTAAGCTTTTTGAGCTTCTTATATATTCTGGATGTTAATCTTCTGTCAGATGAATAGCTGGCAGGTTTTCTCCCACATTATAGGGTGGGTCTACAGTCCACTAATTTTTTTTTTTTTTTTTTCTGAAAGGAAGCTTTTAATTTGATATAATCCCATGTGTCTACTCTTGCTTTTGTTTCTCAAAATTAGACTCCTATTAAGGATATTGTTGTCTCTGCCAGTATCTTGGAATGTTACTCCTATGTTTTTTTCAAGAAGTTTCAAATATTACATAAGGTCTTTCATCCATTTTGAGTTGGATTTTGTACAGAGTGAGAGATAGGAGTCTAGTTTCAATCCTCTGCAGATGGATACCAGTTTTCACAGCATCATTTGTTGAAGAGTTTGTCTTTTTGCCAATGTATATTTTGGGCAGATTTGTCAAGAATCAGTTTATTGTGGGTACATGGGTTTATTTCTGGATCCTCTATTCTGGTTTACATGTCTATTTTTATACCAATACCATGTTGATTTTATTATATGCATCCACACTATTTTTTAAATCAGATATTATAATGCCTCCAGCATGTTCAGGATTGCTTTGGCCATTTTGCGCTTTCATATGAATTTTTTTTCCTAGTTCTGTGAAGAATGTCATTGATATGATGGGTGTTATAGTTAACCTGTAGATCACTTTGGGTACTGTGGCCATTTTACCAATATCAAATCATGAACATGGATATCTTTTCACCTTCTAGTGGCTTCTGGAATTTCTTTCTTCAGTGTTTTTTAATTTTTAATATAGAGGTTTTTCATCTCTTCGGTTAGTTTTAGCCCTAGATTTTAAAAAAAGCTATTGTGAATGGATTGCTTTTGTTGATTTATTTCTCAATAAGTTCATTGTTTCTTATTATGGTTTAGATATGAGGTATCCCTCAAAAAGTTCATGTGTTAGACAATGCAGGAATGTTCAAAAGTTAAATGAGTGGATTATGAGAACTGGAACCAAATCAGTGGATTAACTCATTTGATGGATTAGTAATTTAAACAGACTAACTGGGTGGTAACTATGAGCAGGTGGGGCGTGGCTGGAGGAAGTAGGTCACTTGGGGGGTATGGCTTTAGGGATTGTGTTTTGTCCCTGGCTTGTTGCTTTCTCTCTCTCTGCTCCTAGCTGCTGTGAGCTGAGCAGCTTTCCTGACTATGACCTTTTGCCATGATGTTCTTCCTTATCTCAGGCCAGGTCAATGGAGTTGTCCAACTCTAGACTGAACCTTGAAACTGTGAGCCCAAAAGTAAACTTTTTCTTGTCTAATTTGTTTTTGTCAGGTATTTTGGTCACACTGCCAAAAAGTTGACTTAACACATTAGTTTATAGAAAAGCTAATGATTTTTGTATGTTGATTTTGTCTACTTTGCTGAATTTGTTTATCAGTTTTAAGATTCTTTCAATGGAGTCTTTAAGGTTTTTCTAAATGAAGAATCATATAATCAGTAAACAGACATAATTTAATTTTCTACTTTCCTCTTTGTATCTCTTTTCTTTGTCTTGCCTAATTGCTTTGGCTAGAATTTCTAGTAGTATGTTGAATAAGAATTATTTTCTTTAGTCAGCATTCTATAAAGGGACAGAACCAACAGAATATATGAATGAATGAATATATATATATATATATATATATATATATATATATATATACACACATGCATACACACACACACATGTATTCTACATGTATAATTATTTGTATATATCATATAAAATTAGGGTAGCTTATATGATCAGAAACTGAATAGTCTCATGATGACTTCTGCTCACTGGAGAGACAGAGGAAGCAGTAGTGAGTCAGTCCAAAAATCTGGAGCCTCAAAACAAGCGGGACCAATGATGTAGCCCCAGTCTAAGACTGAAGTCCTATAAATTTAAGTTCAACATCCATGGGTGATGGTGGTAGCAGTAGATGCACTTGCTAGGAAAGAATTTCACGTACATCCACTGTGGCTTCCTCTTTCTTCTCTTTTTGTTCAATCTGAGCCCCCAACCTGTTGGACAGTGCCATCAACGTCCAGGGTGAGTCTAAGTTAGTTTTCCTCCCATGCCAGTGTCTTTGGAAACACCCTTCTAGATATAATCAAAAGTCTCTTAATCCTAGGTGTCTCTTGATGCAATCAAATTGATAATCCAGATTAACCCACGCAAGTCCATCATTTGTCAACCTGACACCCAATCATATCTCTTTAAATTTTACTTAACCTCCAAGTAAACACAATAATAAGGTCATAATTCTATTTGACATGGTATAACTGCTGCATACAACCAAAAATACAATAATTGCTTCCCCAGAAAAGAAAGCAAAGTTTATGAGCGAATCTTACTCTGACACTTCACAATTTAAATAGTATAATAAAGACAAGTACTAACATTAAAACAATCAATAATGCTTTATAATAAAGGAATAAGAGAAGAAAGGAAACAAAAAAATCCACTTAATATACGTGTATATATGCACAAACATATTCTTAACAAAATAGGAAAGAAATATGATAATTATAATCTTGATTTCTGTTACCAGTTTTCTTCAGATGACTCCAGAGTCTTACTCCAAAATTCCAACAGCTTCCCCTGATTCTCCTTCAGGGGCCTACCAAAGACTCCAAATAACATCACTATCTGCCACTAACACTGCAATTATCATTGGGTTTGCTGGATTATATGACACAAGTGCCAGAACTGCCAAAGCCTTCTCCTCTTCTGGGACCCACTCAGAATTAGCAGCTTGTGAGCCAGTTTGCTGTCCCACATACTAATGCCTGTGGAAACACTTTCATAGACACGGTTTCTCAATCCTGGGCACCCTTAAATATAATCAAGTAGACAATCTAGATTATCATCACGAATAGTGAGAGTGGCCTATATTTTATTTTTTTTGTTCCATATCTTAGAAGAATTGTTTTCAGTTATTCCGCATTCAATATGATATTGGCTTTGGGTTTGTCATCTGTAATGCCTACTATTTTGAAATATGATCCCTCTATACCTGATTTATTATGGACTTTTATCATGAAGGGATGTTTAATTTTTCAAAAGTTTCTTCTACAACTAATGACTTGATTGTGTGATTTTTATCCTTAATTCTAATGTGTGATGTATTACATTTCAATTTGTGTATAATGAAACTTCCTTCAATCTCTGGAATGAAACCAACTTGATGATGATATATAATTTTTTTTTTTTTTGTGTGTGTGTGTGTGTGTGTGTGTGTGGTGTAGGGATCAAACTCAGGTCCCCACACAGCTAGGCTAGCACTCTACCTACTGAACCACATCCCTAGCTCTATGATCTTTTTTGAGGAGGGAGGTACCAGGGATTAAACTCAGGGGCACTCTACCACTGAGCCACATCCTCGGCCATATTTTGTATTTTTATTCAGAGACAAGATCTCACTGAGTTGCTTACCACCTTGCTTTTGCCGAGGCTGGCTTTGTATTCTTGATCCTCCTCCCTCAGCCTCCAGAGTCACTAGGATTATAGGTGCCTGAGTCCAGTGATTCATTTAATCTGGTGTTTAATTTGCTTTATAAGTATTTTGTTGAGAATATCTATAATATTTTTGTTCATCAGAAATATTGGTCTACAGTTTTCTTTTGTTGTTGTGTCCTTACCAGGTTTTGGAAACAGGGTAATATTTGTTTCTGGGTCTTTTTTTTCCTTTTCCTTTTTCAAAATTTTTAAATTTGTTCTAATTAGTTATATATAACAATGAAGTGCATTTTGACACATTGTACACAAATTTAGCACAACTTCTCATTCTTGTGGTTATATATGATGAAGAGTCACACCAGTAGTGTAATCATACAAATATATAGGGTAATAACGCCTGTCTCATTCTACCATCCTTCCCATCCCCATGACCCCACCCCTCCCCTCTCTCTTCTCTGTACAATCCAAAGTTCCTTCATTCTTCCCTCCATCCCCAACCCCCACCACTAGAGATCAGCATCCACAGATAAAACATTCGGCTTTGGGGGATTGGCTTATTTCACTTAGCATGATATTATTTGATTCCATTTATTTACCTGCAAATGCCATAATTTCATTCTTCTTTAATGCTGAGTAATATTCCGTTGTGTATATGTACAATATTTTCTTTATCCATTCATCTGTTGAAGGGCCTCTAGCTTGGTTCCATAGTTTAGCTATTGTGAATTGATCTGCTGTAAACATTAATGTGGCTGTGTCAATATAGTATGCTGACTTTAAATCCTTTGGGTAAAAAAACAAAGGAGTGGGATAACTGTGTCAAATGGTGGTTCCGTTCCAAATTTCCTGAGGAATCTCCATACTGCTTTCCAGAATGGTTGCACCAATTTTCAGTCCCACCAGCAATGCGTAAGTGTATGCCAACATTTATTGTTGCTTGTATTCTTGATAATTGTCATTCTGACTGGAGTGAGATGAAATCTTAAGAGTAGTTTTGATTTGCATTTCTCTAATTGCTAGAGATGATGAACATTTTTCCATATGTTTGTTGATCAGTTGTATTTCTTCCTCTGTGAAGTATCTGTTCAGTTCCTTAGCCAATATATTGATTGGTTATTTGTGGGGTTTTTGGTGTTGAGTTCTTTATATATCCTGGAAATTAGTGCTCTATCTGAGGTCGTGTGGTAAAGATTTTTTCCCCATTCTTTAGGCTCTTTCTTCACATAATTGATTGTTTCCTTTGCTGAGAAGAAGTTTTTTAGTTTGAATCCATCCCATTTATTGATTCTTGATTTTACTTCTTGCGCTTTAGGAGTCTTAAAGGAAGTCAGGTCCTAAGCAAACATGAAGAAACATGCTGGGGCTCTTTGATAACATAGTTACTTTCCTATCATTTTTATGTTGAGATAATAAAAAGTAATGATATTTTAAATAATGTGTCATCAGTTATAAATTATTACTGAATCATTCTCTTGATCAGTATTATTGAATTGCCTTTGTCTCTTCTGAGTTTGGATTAAAGTTTCTTTTGTTCAGATATAAGTATAGCCACTTATCCGTGGTTTTGTTTTCCATTTGCTTGGAATATCATTTTCTATCCTTTTGCTGACAGACTGTGTAAGTCTATACAGGTAACGTGAGTTTTTGCTGGCAGCATATTATTGAGTCTTATTTTTTTCAATCCAATCAGCCTCACTATATCTTTTAATTGGAGAATTAAGACTATTTACATGGATTTCTCAAGTTTCTCTTATCTTGGAAGGTTTTTATTTCTTCTATGATTCTGAAAGATAACCTTGCTGGGTATTATAATCATGATTGTGAGTTGTTTTTTTTTTTTTTAGGATTTGAAATACATTATTTCATGCTCTGCTGGTATTAAAAGTTTCTTCTGAGAAATTTGCTGTCATTTTGATACATTACCTTTATATGTGATTTGGCGCATCTCTCTTGCAGCTCTTAATATTCTTTTTGTTTTGTTTTTCTTTTTTCTCTCTTGTGGAGAGTTTCATTACTGGTCATGTCTATTTCAAATTATAAATTTCTCCTATACCTGAATATCCATGTCTTGCCCAAGATGTGGGAAATTTTCTGCTATTATTTCACCAAATAGGTTTTCTATACTCCCAACATGTTGATATTCTCTATTATGCCAATTATTTGGATATTCAGGAGTCCCAGATATCTCATATGTTCTCTTCAAACCCAGGGCCTCATGTATGCTAGCAAGTATGTTACCACTGAGCTACATCACCACCCTTAAATTGAGTTTCTTTAATTTGACTTTTTATTTCTAAGATTTCTATTTGGTTCTTTTTCAAAATCTCTTTTTATTGATGTGCTCATATATATACTGCTTTGTGTTCCTCAATCTATTCAGCTGTTTATTTGTATTCTCTTGGATTTCATGGAGCCTTTTTTAAAAAAGAAAAATCATCCTTTTGAATTCTTTGTTGGGCATTTCACCTACTTCAGTATCCATGGCATCCATGATTAGAAAGTTATGAACTTTGGGAAATGTAATATTGCCTTGTTTGTTCATATTTCTTGTGATTGTTTGTTGAGATTTTTTTCATCTGTTAGGATGGGTATCTATTTGTGTAACATCCTTTATATGAGAGCCTTTTCTTATTGTATGTCTAGTTTATCTTGTAGTGTTGAGTTTAATTACAACTCGACTTCATATTGTAGTTTCCTTGTGGCTTCTCCCTCTAGGATTTATGGATTTTGATAAAGTGCATACTGTATCAGAACCTGAAGGACCTATTTTCTCAATAGGTCTAATGACAGTAGAACTTCCCCCTGGAAGTTCAGACAGCTGAAGAATAAATAGCAGAGTATATGGTGTGTAATCTTTGAGGAAGTCCCTCTCAGGTGTTGGGGCTCTCCTTGGGCTCTCGTGATACTGATTTTGTTACTTGAAAACAATTCTGCTGTTGGCTGTTCTGATTCTAGCGATGGGCCAAGAACTTTTACCCTCTGTTGAGGCACTACGACAGGTCCAGTTTTTTCATGAGAGAGGTATGGGCCAGGGTCACAGTGACATTCACCTCATCTTGCCAGCAATGTACAATCTGATAAGGTATGAGAGCTACCAATATTGAGATCCCTTGTAGGTATGGTATTCGCAACCATTTTGTTGTTTCTTTCTGATGCTGGTGTTTAGGAGGGGGAATCAGACATGTGTATTTGGGAATGGATTATCAGCTGGGGTTTTATCACATCATCCTTTAAGTTTAAATACCAACCAAGGTTCAAATGGAACTAAATAATGGCTGGAAAAAATGTGCAGTTCCTCCCAGTTGGGCTGGGAGTATAGCTCACCCACAGAAACCCATCCAATTTGTTCAACATGCTGGGCTCAATCCCTAATACTGCAAAGAAAGCTAAGAGAAAGGGGATGAGAGAAAAGCAGAAATAAGCTAAAAGGCAAATAAAAATAACTGCAACATAACCAACAATCACAAAGATAGGAGGAAAATCATATAGAATAAAATAAAAAGTAAAAAACATTATTAAAGTTAATCAGAGGGGGAAATGTAGGATTTCAGTTGAAGAAAGGAACAAAGAAAGTGCATTTAAAAAGAGAAAAAAATAATATTAAAAAGAGCATGAGAGAGAGAGAGAGAGAGAGAGATACAAACAAGCATGAAAGAGCAACAAAAACAGAAATGTTAATTAAAAAATGAAGTTCCTCTCTACCAAGGTGCTCAAATAAGTGGACATGAGAATAAACTTGCAGTTTCGCTACATGTCTTTATAAGCTCTATACCCCCTTGAACAGAGCAAAGTCCATGGGGATTATTCATCCCTCATCCTTCTTTCCTTTGTGGAGCATGTTAGGTGACTAGCAAAAGTGATTTGTGACTGGAATTGTTTGGAATCCCTCTGAGCTGCTTTATACATTGGAAAGAGGTAGAACCAAATGCAGAGCTCCCTAGAAACAAATTCCCTCTGGAGCTATTTGCATTATATATATCAAGAGTAGAGTAGATGCTGACACCACAGCTTTTCAAGGAGCTAGTAGAGAATGTAGAACTTCCAAGAGCTACACACTCAGAAGGCAGGAGTAACACCAGCTCTGTGCATGTGCCCATATGCCCTTAAGGGCAAAAATAGGATATGGAGTCTCATCTGTGCTGGGTGGGAGTGGCAGATCTCATGTGATCAACTATCCACAGTTTTGATATTCCCAGTACTGGCTCCCACATACCATTGCACCTATCTGTTCACTCCCCCAGGCTCTTAATAGTTGGCCTAGCAAACTGTCAATTATAAAGAGAGTTACCTTCTGTTTTCCCACAATCTGAATCCCAAAGCAATAAAGTCAGATAGTAGGGCCCTTCTCAAGATGGTTCCCAGTTACACCACCATGAAAATAGCTGTGAAGTGCAGAAAACTTCTCCAGAGTCAGTTCTCCAGGAAGTTCTTAGAATTATTGTTTATTTAGTTTGTATTTCTTCAGGGTGCTGAATCCTGTACCAGTTGTGTTCACTGGAACTCTCCTTCTTTCTCTTCTATCCCTGCCAAAGGAGCACTTGACCCCGCTACTCCTGCTGTGCTTCTGTGCATTCTGTTTTAAGGAGTTCTGTTTCACTCTATTCCAATATTTAATTTTTCTGAGCCCAACTCTGGTTGTACATTGTTGAACTTTTATTTTTGACCATTTATGCTAGCATTCTCCCACACTCTCCCCCATCAGGAGCACCTGCATTCCAGTTTTTTAATTCTATCTTGTGGAGGTACAGGTGAGTTATGGATGCCTGTAATCTGACATCTTGGGGAAGTCTCCACTGATTCTTAAAGTTAGCAGAAAAAAAAATATAAAATAAAATTGTGAAAAATGATATAACTAGTAAAAATTGGCCTCAATACAAAGTCAATGCACTTGTCCCCACCCTCTTTGTCATATGCCTCTATAGACCAACAGGACCACCCCTAGCAGAAGGGATTTGGATAAGTGAGAGAATTTGTCGAGGTTTTGAAGTCAAGGTTTTTGAAGGAGGGGTGGATTCTAAAGTGTAGAAAGAAAGAGCTAAAGAGAGCCTTGCCCCCCTTGCTGATTCTTAACCATATTCTTAGTATGGTTACCTCCTGGATACACTGAATGTGTAGGAGCATTGCTTCTTATCAGAAGGTCAGGTGTACTAAAAGTTCACCATAGCAAAGAATGATCTTACCCACAAGTGTCAATAGTACATCAGAATCCAAAACATAAAAGCTTGTTTTGTGGGTGTTAGATGGGTTGTGATTTTTTTGCCCTTAATTGTTGTTTTTTGAACTAGGACTTCCATCTGAATCATTTGAAAGTCTTGTTAAAATAGTTTTCTAGGCTTTATCCCAAAGTTTCTTGTACAGGTTTGGAGTGGAACTCTAGAATTGCATTTTTAAGAAGTATGCAGGTGCTGCTACTTCTGTTGCTTTGTGGACCACACCATTTGAAGTATTACCCTAGGCTGTTTCGATTTCAGTCTTTGCTTCAAATCTTACACACACTATCAAAGCTGTCCATATTTTTCTTTATAACTTAGTTCTATGTTTTTATCATGGAGTTAGTTAGATGTAAGAGCTTATTTATGCATACCTCTGAATGATTTGCTAACTGAAACCTTTTACTTTAGGCCATTTTTACTAGCAATTTAAATTGAAGTAGAAGCATCCTGATAATGAAAGTAAAATTAATAGTTTCTTTCAAGAAAAAGTTCTTTTTCTGGAATCCCAGTTTTAGACTCTTATTTTTTTCTATTTAACCACACTAGATAAGATTTGAAGTTAGCATAAATATGTTCTTGCTTCTAAAAACTCCTTCTAGTGAGATGGTGTAAAAAATATATTCTTCACAGGTTTTTTGTTGTTGTTGTTTATAGTCAATAAGAGTATAAGTCAATTTACAGTTTAAGACTATTAAGTTTTGAACTTTGTGGCATTTATAATTCCAAAAGCATACCAAGAGAATGAAATCAAAGGATTATTGGTTTTTTCCCCCCTGCTTTTCTGGGAAATAGTTCCCTAACATAAATTTTTTTGATTTCTGTTTAAGTTATACTTAATTGTAAAATTGAAAACTCAACAATATTTAACTCAGAATTCTATACATTTATAAGTTTTTTTCTCTTTTGTCAAAAATGGTATTCTTAAAAAGCATTTGATGCTTTATCAAGGTAGTATTTATGGTGTTTTAATTGTCTTTAATTGTCTTGTAATTGGAAGAATTTAGACTCAAATGGTTTAAAATATAATAAGATTACAAAGAACAAGTTTGTTATTTGCCTAGTGGTACTCTTTAAACTCAGTGTCAAAACAATAATACTTTGCTGGTAGGAATGGGAAATGATACAATCACTCTAGAAAATAGTTTGGCAATTTCTCACAAACTTAAATATGCAATTACCATAAGACTCAGTAATTATACCCTTGGACATTTATTCCAGAGAAATGAAAACTTATATTCACACAAAAATCTGCAAATAAATATTTATAGCAACTTGATTCTAGCCTTCAAACTAGAAATAACCCAAATGTCCTTCAGTGGGTGAATAATTAAACAAATTTTATTGCATTCATGCAACAACACTACTCCACAATACAAAGGAATGGACTGTTAATACTTGCAACAAATTAAATGGATATCAGTGGCATTATGCTTAATGAAAAAAGCCAGTCTCAAAGTATAATCATATAGTATACTATTGTATACCCATTCTCAAAATGATAAAGTTAGAAAGATAGAAAATAGATTAATGGTTGACAGGGAACAAGGATGGGCTGCTTCTTGTGATGATGAAGTAGTTATGTGGATCTATACATGGGAGCAAATTGCATAAAATGATGCCTTTATGCATAAATTAATGCATAGAAAAACTGTAGTTGGTAGTATTATATTAACAATGATTTCCTACTTTTAGTATAATACTACAACTATTTCTGATATCAATATTTGGAAAGCAAGGCGAAGAGTCCCTGGTTCTTCATAAACTATTTTTTCAACTTCGTGTAACTCTATAGTTAATTCAAAATAAAAAGTTATTAACAAAATTTAAGCAGAAATATTAGAAAAAAGTCAGGAAGACAAAGAGTAGTGAAATATTTCTTAGCTTTTTTTTATCTTTATCAGAAGATGGAGATGGGTTGTAAGTCAAATGATATTTTGATCCAAGGCAAAAGCTACAGATATCTTAATGTATCTCCTTTGTAATGAATAGCAATGTAAAGCTAATATACACAGATAAATATTGACTTTCACCTTTGATAGACAGTCCATTTCACAGGTTGCTATTCCCAAGCTCTCAGAAAAATGCAGAAAGTCAAATTGACATGGCATAATTTGAGTTTCATTATCAACATTGCTTCAGAATAGTGATAATATAGTATAGGAATAGCTCAAGTATTGTGCTCTGTTGATTAGTTTACATTAGGTGCCCTGTAAACTTCAAGGTACATTGAGACTGTTTTGATGTTATGTGATAATGTTGTGAATGTTATATTCATGAGGAGGAGAAGTAGGGAAAGTTTTTTTTTTTTATAGTAACAGCTTACTAATGCTCAATTTTAATTATATATTTGCAATTGAAAACTGAGACCGAGTATTTTGTTTTGACTGTCAAAATGATTGAGTGAATGAATTTGTTTTAAACTTTAAATTCAGCTTACATGTCCAAAGAGTACAGTTGTGTAACATACTACTAGCTAAATCCTCTAGAACCACTTTGCTGTAAGCAAGGTCTGAAAAGAGTAGCAAGATTAAATTCAAGTTTTATTCCTTGAGAGTCCTCAGCAAAAATAAGTGTAGGACCAGATTTACCATAGAGGCAGCAATTCTTTGACTAAGGAAGCACTGGTAAAATGGCCTACAGCTTTTGTACCTTAAATTACCACATAGCTCACTTAAAAACAAAACAAAACACTTTTTATTTTTTATTTTTTTTTTACATTTTTTGTTTCTCAGCCATGAAACTAGACTTTCTTCTTAGGAAAATACATGACTTTTTTTTTTTTAATATTAACTATTGCATGTGACAAAAGAAAATATTTAAAAGTCTTTGTTTTATTTTTTTTCTTGGAGGTAGATGCATTTTAATTTTTTCTTTATTATGTTATGCTTTGTTCTATTTTCTAGGGTTAGACTTTAAAAACCCTATTTATAGATCATGTTGTTAAATACCTTGTACACAGAGATCATGATAAATGATTACCAAGAAGAGTTTAATAGCTAGTATCCAGCATACATTATACAGAATCTTCTGAGCAATACTTCTGAGTGTGTTGCTTTTTAAACCAAATAAAAGTATTTGACATGACAAAGTATCTAAGTGACTATACAATTTATCTGAACTTTATTTAAATAAGGTCAAATGTACAGTTTAAAACTTACTTGAAATTTTTTGTCCATATACAAATGAACACGTTGAATATTTATTGAACAGTCAAGGAGATTGATCTTTTTTCACCTTCATTAAGTCACTTGTTGTAGCACTAGGCAAGTGTGAGAATTAATTATTTTAGGAATAGTCTGAATTCACTGATAAGGAACTTCAGATTATCTATTCAAAGGTGAATATTATTAAGTATTAGTACTTTTCAGAGTTTTTATTGTTTTAAAAGGTTAAAATGGGGTTTCAATGCAAAATAAAATACCTATTTTTGAAAACCAACACCAGCCAATGGTTCTAATCCTTCTTCAATTAGTCTTGAAATGTAGTTGGGATGGGACCATTTTACCTCAGCAAGACTCTTATGGTTATGAATCTGCAGCACTGTTCATGTCCTGCTGTATTTATAGCAGCTCCTGCAATATTTTAGAGCTCAAGATATATGATTCAAGAACACTTTTTCTAAGAATTTCTTTTGATGTTTTTCCTGTGATCACATATAACAAATACTATAATAAAAGGTTTTCATGTTTTAGAAAGAGGCAGCTTTTGATGAAAATTCATAAATAATTTTACATAAATTATGAATGTGTAAATATTCATTAAGACCTCATTTCAAGTAGACCACAACTTCTTAGTGGTTAACACAAGGATGAGAGAAAAACTTTTGCTCCAAAATAAAGATATCTGTAATAAAATGAACAGTTTCAGCCTTCAACATCATTTCTAATGAAGATCAAGGAATGAGCTACAGAAAACACTGACAGAATTATTCACAGAGTTTTATAAAAGTATATGTAACTGCTCTGAAAGCCCTGAGAGAAGATTTCCATTTATAATTAATGCAAAACTAGCTCTATATTGATTCCATTTTATACATTTGTAAAGAGGTATTTTGTCACATAATTTATTACTTTATTACTTTTCCATACTCCTTTTGAATACTTCACAATAACAGTTTTTAAACTTAAAAATTCTTGATATTGCTAAACTTTCAATAATAACTATTTTTAAACCTAAATATTTAACATCACATTTAGGAGATGGAGGGAACCAATGATGAGGATCCTTATAATTCCACTAATGGAAACTAATTAGTATTATTCATTTTAGTTTAAATTGGCATCCTGTGTATTATTCCACACAGTTATGATAAAAATCAGCTCAACTCCACAATGAACTATTTTATTCTGTGCTGTGAAGTAGCTCCTCTCACACCCAAACTCATTTATTATTTTTATTTAATTAGGGAAGCTCACATTGCAGAGATACCTGCAGCAAGGAAATTTCTCTAATAGCTACACAATAACAATAACTCACAAGCACTGAAATAATACAGCTGTCTAAGTTTGAATAATTGTTAACCTTAATTATAGGGCAAAAATGTAGTTATACCTAATTAATAAATGGGAAAATGAATTGAATGTATGCTTCTCAAAAGAAGAAATAAAAAATGGCCGAAAAATATATGAAAAAAAATCTTTAACATCATTAGCTATTAGGGAAATACAAGTCAAAACTACTCTGAGGTTTCACTTCATACCAATCAGAATGGCAGTCATCTAGAATACAAACAATAATAAATGTTAGAGAGAATATGGAGGAAAAGGAACTCTTTTACACTGTTTTGGGGATTGTAAATTAGTACAACCACTATGGAAATCAGTGTGGCGATTCCTCAAAAGACTATGCATGGAACCACCATGCTATATCACTCCTAAGTATTTATCGTAAAAAAATAAAATCATCATACTACAGTGATACATACATACTCATGTTGAGCCAGAAGAATAAATACCCTGACCTCAGTCTCCTTTTTCTCATCTCCTGCTGGGGCTTCTCTGAGACTGAGAAAAAAACAAACAAACAAACAAACAACAACAAAAACAGTGTTCTTCCTGCTCTCACTCTCCACTTAACACTTCTGACACTAGATGGGTAGAGGTTTTTACCTAATAACACACAATTCTCCAAGAGAAACCTGCTGGGTATCCTCTAATTCATATCCATTCTGACAGGACCTACATGAAAATTGAGTCAGATCCCACAGGTTGAGGGATCAGAACCATAAAACTGCTCTCTACTTTAGATGCCAATCCCAAGTACTATGTTGTGACTTGTACTTCTGTCCAATTGAATATAAGTTGGGGCTCCAACAATGTTCTCCTTGGATTCAATTAATTTGCAAAGAGAACTCACAGATGTCAGTTTATTACACATATCAGTTTACTAATAAAGGACATTAATAAACAGCCAAATGAAGAGATAAATAGGACATGGTGTAGAAAGGTCCTCAATGTTTGAGCTTCTGTCGCCATGGAGTTTGGGTGTACTACCCACACTGCACACAAATGTTACCAATTTGGAAGTTCTTAGAATCCCATAATCAGAAATTTTTTAGGGGCTTTATCATATAGGCATAATTGTATTAACTTCATTTCTAGTCTCTATCCTGTGTCAAGTCTTATAATCATGGGTTGACCTATTGGTGACAAGCCCCCATCCAGGAAACCACCAAGAGAACTCTCATTAGAAAAAAAATGCTTCTAGAACATAGGAAATCCCTAGGGATTTAGGAGCTTTGTTGCAGATTCTCTAATCACTTAGGTATTAACAAAGATCTTAGCAGCTGTCAGTGACTAGGGGCAGAGTGTGTATGCACATGTGTGTATGTGTACATGCTGTGTGATAAACATTAAAGTCATACTGATTGTCAGCCGAATTGAGAGTGTTACTGGGCAGCACAAGATCCTTCCCAGGGAAAAAGAGACTAGGCTCCAATGCTCACTGCTCCAGAAATAGTGAAAGTAAAATTGGGAAGAAAATCAGTTTTATTCAAAGCCAACTCTGAAGGAAGATGAAAGAAACTTACTTCAAAGATTCCATAATCTGAAATCTCTGGAAATTATCCAAATTTCTGTAGGAAAAGAGGTACGGAAGTAACAAAAGACAGGAAATACATATATGTGGATTTAGTTTGAGGGCTCAGAACTATAAAATTAAACCTTGTGTTAGGCCTAAGTGGGCAGTCCTCTCTCCCATCTTCTTTCATACCTGTCCACATTGGGGGTCTCAGTCCTTTAGCTTCCTTTCTCTGCAAGAGAAATTTTGTTCTAATTTATAGAGGCCCCAGATTCAGTCTGGCTCCAGAACTCAAGCTCTCCATCTATTATACTTGATAATTATCTCACTGTCACCACCTATAGTGGCTATGCAGATCTCTGCATATGTAGTTACACTAATCTGTTTTGCTATTGTCAAATCAAAACTAATAAAATTTGAAATTTATTAACCTGGGGTAGGGAGTTTGACCATAGTACAGGAAATGTTTTGGAGAAGTAGTTTATCCCATGAAACTTTCAGTCCATGTTATAATTTTTCCTGACAATTACTTGTTATAGAAAATTGTTCTTAAATGTGACTATTCTTAAATCTCAGTGTTGTAAGGGAGGGAGTTTGCGAGGAGCAATTGTAATAACTCTCTTAACTATTGGAGTCTTTGCTTAAGAACCTTAAAATTTGAACCCATTTGATTAAAAGCAGCACACAAAATTAACATTAAGAATTTCCAATTTCCAAGATGAATTCTACACTCTGTTGCTGGAATATGGTTACTGTCAACATTTTATTGCCTTATTGTTTTCACTGTTTTGTTATTACTCTCAGGTCATTTTGTTATTACTGTCAAGTAATTTCCCACATGTTGAATGTGCCTATATTATACAAGCAGAAAGAGTGAGAGATGAAAAAGCATCTCTTCAAACTGTTTACATACTAGAAACCCTTAATCATAAAGCTCACTCTGAAATTAAAGCCTTGCTTGTGAAGAGCAAATTTTGTGCATGTTTCACACAAATGTTCTCCCTGCGTTGCAGGTCTCTCTTTTCTTTCTTATATAGCTTGTGTTTTTTGGCTATAATGAGTAAACTCTTAAACCAAAACAGCTATATGTATGTAAGTTCCTGATAAGGGCTTTTATATCTCTGTTTCAAGGAGCAGAAATGATCAATGTCAGCTGGGTTTTTCCGCTACATCTGCGATTATTATATTTAATTGTAATCCTGCATTGCCTCCAAACTATTTCACAATACTATATTCCTTGATTTTCTACTAGAGAGAGGCCTTTGTTAGATTTAAATGCCTATGGAATATAAAAAATTCTAGTAAAAAAAACTATTTCAGTATAAATATAGTATTTCATCTTTTTAAAAATAGTTATAAGCTATAATTAGTCTAAATATAGAGTAGCTTTATGAATAGTTTTACTGGATCTTTAGACATTTTTTCTTCCATACTCCCTTTTATTAGGCAGTTTAGTGGAAGGTGGTCATTTAATGTCAAACCATATTAAAGAATTCAGCTACTTTGAATTGAGTATTATAGTATTTGCTCTTGAAAAAATTTAAAATATTTGAAACATAATACCACCACCCCTAATGTGAATGCCAACTTTTAATGATATCATAATATTACAAGTAGATTTAATATATTTAGCTAAATCATCTGAAGTTGAATATAAAGTTGCTCTCAACTTACCAACTTAATAGATAACAGTATGATGAAAATATCTTCCACATAACTCTGTTTCTACATTCAATAGTTCCTCAGAAGGGAAATAATAGGATCAAAGGATATAAATATTTCTGCTGTTTTTGATATATATTGCTATATAGATTTCCAAAAAGATTATACTATTTTTATCACCATCAATGTGTTTCTTAAAATGAGCAATTTTAGAGGTTTTGTGTCCTAATTCTAGTTTATATGCAGAACCTAACTCTAGTTTACATGCAGAAAACTGCAGCAAAAGAAGACAGTTTCTATTGGTTGTTAGGATGTGGCAGCTTCAGAGAGGTTAAACAACATAGTAGAAGTCAAGTCAGCTAACAATGGTAAGAGCAGAAATCTAAGAATTTTAATAGATTGCATCTTATTTGTTATCTTTATTAATGTTCTTATATTTTTCCTTAATGACTTGACAAAGTCTTTTAAAATACCAGCCCATTCTCCATTGTGCTTATGGAAGCCAAAGAAAGATTGATTGCATTATTATGGGAGATTAGCATACCTCCAAAGGGCAACATGAAAGGTGGTGGTGGCCATTCAAGTGAACACCATTAGAAAGATGAAGCTTAGGGAACAGAATGGAAGTTACTTGGTCCAGTTGCTCTTTCTCCTGGAGAGTTTATAAAGAAGGTGATTCCCTTATTTCTTTCCAACAGACCGAGCTCCTGGAGGGCACTGACCAGTTACTCCTGTTTATAACTCTATGTCCACCTAATTGATCACTACAAAGAATGAGATTTAATGGATACTGAAATGATATAATGAATGAATGATACAGGTAAATAGTATGAGAAGTAATTGGGGTTATAATATAATTCTGAATCTGAGTTCTTGGAAGAAGAAAATAGTTAAGAAATTAAAGAATTATCTCAGAGATCTGGTGTTTAAAAATTTACTATAATGATAACAAATAATAGAAGAGCTTTTTCGTTGTTGTTGTTTTGTTTTTTTGGTACTGGGGATTGAACCAAGGGCACTCCCCAGCCCTTTTTATATTTTATTTAGAGACATGGTTTTACTAAGTTGCTTAGAGCCTCACTAAATTGCTCAGGTTAGCTTTGTACTCGCTATCCTCCTACCTGAGCCTCCTGAACCACTAGGATTACAGGCATGTGCCACTACATCCCACATAACAGAATAGCTTTTAATATCTATATGGACTCAGAGCAAAATGGATTTATTTTTTTGTTATCACAATGAAACTCATTTTTTCCACATTTTAATTGGTGTATCATAGTTGTAAATGTGATGGGATTTATTGTTACAAATCTGCACATGCCTGTGATATAACCATATAATTTGGCTAGTACCACTCCCAAGACCTCCCCTCCCTTGTCCCACCCCCAGGATCCCTTTCCTTTACTGATCTCCCTTTGATTTTCATGAGATCACCACCCCCCACCTTTCTTTTCCTTTTTCTTCTCTAGCTTCCATATATGAGAGAAAACAATATGACCTTTGAACTTCTGAATTTGGCTTATTTCCCTTAATATCATGGTCTGAGATTCATCCATTTTGCTGCGAATGGAAATTTTATTTTTCTTTGTGGCCAAATAAAACTCCATTGTGTATATATACCACATTTTCTTCACCTGTTGATGAGTATCTAGGCTAGTTTCATAGATTGGCTTTTGTGAACTGTGCTGCTATAAACATTGGTGTATGTGTATCACTGTAGTATGATGATTTTAGTTTTATAGAATGAATACTTAGGAGTGGTATAGCATGCATCGTCTTTTGAGGAACCTCCATACTGATTTCCACAGTGGTTGTACTAATTTATAATCCCAAGAACAGTGTAGTTGGAACAGAGTTCCTTTTCTTCCACGTTTTCTCTAGCATTTATTATTATTTGTAATCTTGATGATTGCCATTCTGACTGGTGTGAAGTGAAATCTCAGTATAGTTTTGATTTCCCTAAATGCTAATGATGTTGAACACTTTTTCATATATTTGTTGATCATTTTTATTTCTTCTTTTGAGAAGTGTCTATTTTATTCATTTTCTTACTCATTAATTGGATTAATTGATTTTTTGGTCTTAAGTTTTTTGAGTTTATATTTTTTAGATATTAATCTTCTATCAAAATAGTAGCTATCAAAGATTTTTTCCCATTCTGTAGGTTCTATCTTCATATTCCTAATTATTTCCTTTGTTGGGCAGAAGCTTTTTAATTTTATGCCATTCTGCTTATTCACTCTTGGCATTATTTCCTGACCTTCAGAGGACCTATTGAGAAAGTTGTTGCCTATGTTCATACATTGGAATGTCCACCCTATATTTTCTTGTAGGATTTGCATAATTTCTGGTCTAATTCTTAGATCTTTGATCCATTGTGAGTAAATTTTTGTACAGGATGAGTGATACAGGTCTATTTTCATTCTTCTACCAAAGGATAAACAATTTTCCCAGCATCAGTTGTGAAAAGGCTGTCTTTTCTCCAAAATATGTTTTTGGAACCTTTGTCAAGGATCAGACCAGATGATTATTGATGTGTAGGTTTGTCTCTGTGTCTTCTGTTTTGTACCATTGGTCTAGGTGTCTGTTTTTATGCTAACACCATGCAGTTTTTGTTACTGTAGCTCTGTAGTATAATTTGAAGTCCAGTATTATGATGCCTTCCAACATTGCTTTTTTGGCTTTGAATTGCATTGGCTATTCTAAATCACTTATTCTTCCACATGAATTGTAGGCCTATTTCTTCTAGTTCTGTGAAGAATATTATTGGTATTTTGATAGGGATTACATTGAATCTGTATATTGCTTTTGGTAACATGGAGCCATTTTAACATAATGGTCTGCCTATTCAAGAACATGGGGGAGGTCTTTCCATCTTTTGAGGTCTTCTTCAATTTATTTCTTCATTTTTTTATAGTTTTCATGGTAGAAGTCTTTCACCTCCTTGGTTAGATTTATTCCTAGGTATTTTTTTATTTTATTTTTTAGACTATTATGAATGGAATTATTTTCTTGATTTCTTTCACAGAAGATACATTGTTGGCATACAGAAAAACTATTAAATTTTCAATGTTGATTTTGTAACCTGTGACTTTGCCAAGTTTGTTCATTAGCCCTAGCAGTCTTTTGGTACAGAATCGTATCACCTGCAAATTGATAATTTGGCTTCTTCCTTTTCAATTTTTATCCCTTTTAATTTCTTCTCTTGACTAATTAATCTGTCTAGAATCTCTAACATTGTATTAAATAGGAATGCTGAGAGTGGACATTCTTTTCTTTTTCCAGATTTTAAAGGAAATGCTTTCAGCTTTTCCCCATTTACTGTGAGGTTAACTTTGAGTTTTTCGTACATAACCTTTATGATGTGTAGGTAGATTCCTCTGTCCTTTGTTTCTTCAGTGTTTTTCTCATGAATGGGTGCTGAATTTTGTCAAAGGCTTTCTCTGTAATTTTTGAGATGACTGGGTGATTTTTGTCCTTAATTCTATTTATGTGATGCATGACATTTATTAATTTGCATATATTAAAGCATCTTTGCATCTCTGGAATAAAATCAACTTGATCATGAGGTACAATCATTTTAGTATAGTGTTGGACACAATTTACTCATATTTTATTAAGTATTTTTGCATCTAATTTCATCAGAGATATTGGTTTATAGTTTTCTTTCTTGATGTGTCCCTGATTTGGTTTTAATATTATTGTGATACTGGCTTCATAGAATGAATTTGGTAGTATTCCATCTCTTTGTATTTCATGGAATTATTGTACTTTTTTTGAAGGTCTGGTAGAATTCATCTGAGAATCCATCTAGTCCTGGGCTTTTCTTTATTGAAAGCCTTTTTATTACTACTTCTATCTCTCTACAAGTTATTGGTCTGTTTAGGTTTCCTTTTTCTTTGAAGATGCAAAGTTTATTTGGGACTCATATTTTTCAAGGTCTCAGTCCATAGATAGCCAGTTTTTGATTGCTAAGTTCAGTTACTTAGCATATAGAATTTATTATTGGAGAAGAGCTTTAGTTGGTGTTCCTTTTTCAAAATTAAATTTACTCTTTGTTGATACATAAAAAAATAAAAATTATACATATCAATGTGATAGCATCTGGTGTATATATTGTATAATGTTTAGGTTTTCTATGTACTCTTGATTCAGTTTTGGGAGGTCATACTTATCTAGAAATATATCCATTTTTCCTAGGTTTTCCAACATATTGGAGTACAAGTCTTGAAAATAGTCCCTAATGATCTGCTAGATTTCTGTGACATCTGTGGTGATTTCTCCTTTTTCATGTCTTAATTTTATTAATTTGAATCTTCTCTTTTTCTTTTGATGAATTTGTCTAAGTGTTTGTCAACCTTTTTTATCTTCTTAAACAACCAACTCTTTGTTTCATTAATCCTTTGTATTTTTTTATTTTTGAGTTCATTGATTTCAGCTCTGATATTAATTTTTCCCTCCTCCTCCTAGCTTCAGTATTGGTTTCTTCTTTTTCAAGGACGTTGAGATGCATCATTAGGTTGTTTATTTGGGATCTTTATTATTGTCTTATGTAGGCATTCATAGCTATAAACACTCTTAGAACAGCCTTCATAGTGCCCCAGAGGTTCAGGTATGTTGTATCACCTCATCTGAGCCTAAATTTTTTTAAATTTCTCACTTGGTTTCTTTTCAACTATTCATCATTCAAAAGTGTACTGTTCAGTCTCCATGTGTTTATATAGTATTTGTGGTCTTTCTTTCTTTCTTTTTTATTTTTTATTTTTTTTTTGGTCCAAATTAATGGTTTTATTCACATCTTTAACACTAGTAGAAAAGTCCAAAACAGATTTTGTGTTTGAATACAGTTTAAATGTAACAAAGAGCTGAACTATATACACTGAGGAAAAGGATTTTTTACTCCAGTCTTTTCCTAATTTTCAGTGTCTCATTAGTAGAAACTAAACACACTTTTCCCCAGTTTAATTTAGGATGAAGTCATGCAACTTTTTTTTTTTTGTTTTTTTTTGTTTTGGTACTAGGTATGGAACTCAGAGGCACTCAATCACTGAGCCATATCCCCAGTCCTATTTTGTGTTTTATATAGAGATAGGGTCTCACTGAGTGAGCACCTTGCTTTTACTTAAGGTGCTTTGAATCCTCCTGCCTCAGCCTCCCAAGCCACTGGAATTACAGGAATGTGCCCACCCTGCCTGGCAAAATAATGTAACTTTTATGAGTCATCACATAAGTTGTCTTTGAAGATAAAATAAAAAGAAAATTTTAAATGGATATTACCATATCTATGGATTGAGAGGCTGGGCTGCAGTGGTCGCCTTGGCCCTTGAAGTCTAAGGAGCACTTCCATGAAGCCCTAAGGAGACATAATGGCCATGACATTTGGTGGAGGGCAGGCATGCAGCCTGATGGTGAGCACTGAAGCTCTTACCCTCTTCAACTCCATGAAGAATGTCATGACCTTCTTCAGGCAGCTGAGAACTTAGAGTAAAGAATAAAATCTTTTTCTTTTTTATAGAGAATGGGCATTCCTTCAGCCCTGTCTGAAATGAACTCTGTGAGGAGTCCCTGCTCCTTCAGGAGAGTGCACTGAAAGTCAGTTATTGCTAGTAAAGCTAGAAGAATTCCTTTCTCATCATGAAGATTTTTACATGAAAAGGCTGTTGGTTTGGCTTGAAGCCCTCTGAAGAAAGAGGGTGAGGAGGTGGAAGCTGGTCTGCATGGCATGGCCTCTCCCTAACCAGCCACCCCAACCCCAGTGCCCTCAGGGGCAGTCTGGATCACCTTGTTGCCTCTGAGAAAACCTGAGGCTCACACACACCTATGGAGTAAAGGTTGTCATCTGGCACTTGCAGAGAAAAGCCCAAAGGATTACAGCCCAACTGACCAGAAGAGCAGCTTCTGAAATAAATGTCAACTTGTGGGGGAGAGTAAGAAGCCAAATCAAGGCCAGATCCAGTGAGCCAACATCTTTAAAACAGGAGTACCAGAAACTTGGACAAAAACACAGAAGTGAATGGCTGATAGGACACAGATACTACCACCATCTCCCAATATTGATGCTTGAGCAGACATAGGCAGTAATAACTGAAGACTGGAGGGCAGGTGGTCAACACAGGACAGATTTTTATCTGAAAAGAGAGGATACCCAAAATGGCTGCCCTATTGACCTTGAATGTCCTGTACCAGGTGGAGAACTTTGGAGCGTGGATAAGATTCCTTAAAACAATTAGTGAGCAGAGACATGATGGGATGGGTACTGCTCCACAAGAGACATTAGGGCTCTAAGGAAGACAATAACTCTGCTACATCTCCTGGACTGCTAAAAAGTAGTAAAGAACTGGTTTTATTGTACTTTTTGTTCTTAGGAAATAGGCTTGCCCTTCAGAGTTTTTTATTTACTGAAAACACTGCACATTAATGACAACATACAGGCAGAATCACAGGTCATTTCTGACCCTCAAGGTGGAAAAAGAAAAAAGAAAAAAAAAACAGTGGTTGGTCTTTCCTGGGGGCCAGTCCTGCAACTAGAACCCTTGGGTTGAGTGGACTGTGTCTGGTTTGGATACTTTGGGGTATGCAGAGTGGTCGATTTGCATGTGCCTGGAAAGGTTGTATGCCTGGTAGAGTTGGGGCAAGCTATCCAAACAGGAAAACTCCTTAGCAAATAACACAATTTTCAACTGTAACTCCAATTTTCAACTCTGATGTGCCTGACTTCCTTTGTCCTACTTTGGGATGAAACCACTACAGGGGATCAGAGATACAGAGCCAAATGGGGAAGGCTCCTGGTCAAACTCTAGAGCATAACAAAAGGATCTAAGGGGATTAGAAACAAAAAGTTTATATACCAGATGTTAGTTTTGAAATAGCTTTTTTGAGCTCAGGAAATTGGAGGCAGATACCATATGAAGAGCCTAGCCAGGTTATCTGTCCATCTGTCTTTCCTGAGAAGATCTGATACTTCATATATAAATGAGGTGGTACCATTTGTGATTGATATTTTTCCTACAATTTGGGCAAGCGTTAGCATTCTTAAGGGAATTATGGAGGCACTGGCTACAGAAGACATGGCCACACTCTGTAGAGACAATGAGACATCCATTCTATATAATCTCTGAGTATCCATCGATGCAGATGAGACAACTAACAGTTCCAGAGGGCCTGAGTCCTGTGGCCCTCTCATCCCTGAAGTTTCTGGGAGTGTGGGTGGTCATATGTACATCTCCATCCCTGGACAGCTCCTCGTCATCACAGTTCACCATGCAACTGTTAGCTTGGTCTTGGTACAGCCTCCTGGCATTCTTCTTTGTCATTCTCCTTTTATAAGCAATTATAGCAGAGTCATTGTAAGGCAGATCTATCACCACAGGCTCTAAAGATTCACAGGTGAGGTCCACAATTTTATCTCCAGCAGTTTCCATAAGTTCTATGGGTTTTGCTTCTAAGGAAATATTAGAGGTGGAGGCTACTTCCCAAGTTCACTTCTGGGCTTGCCTAGAACTTACTATTCCATTGTGGTGCTTTCATGTACTCATTGTACTCCTTGGCTCCAACCTGCACAAAGGGAAGTGATCTCTACCCAGGTTTGCAACAAAGCTGAATGTTCTCAAACCTCTCATGCCCTCTGGTTTCTCCTCTTCTGGCTTAGAAAGAATTTGGGGCCAGGCAGATTTCAGTATCTTTGAGTCCTGTCCCAGAGTTGGTCTGGTCTGGCAGGAGCCACCACCAACACACTAGCACGAGGAAGCACCTTCATAAGCCAATAAAGAGACCTGCTCAAACAAGATTCTATTGACTCAAAGCCTTGAGTTTTATTGTGGTGATTTCAAAGTTCATTTCATTAGGATCTGATGAGATGCAGGAAATTATATCAATTTCTTTTTGTATTTGTTAATAGTTGCTTTGTGGCCTACATTATGGTCTATTTTGGTGAAGTTACACAAGCCACTGAGAAAATTTTATATTACACTGTTGCTTAATGCACTGGTCTATAGCTGTTAAGTCTATTTGATTTATAATCTTTAAGGTCCAAAGAGTATTTACCTAGTTTATGTTTAGATGGTTTATCTAACGGTGAGAATATATTGGGGTCTATCTGAGGTTTTAATTTGAGTAACATCTCTTTTATATAATTAGTTGTGCTCACATTTGGGACATAAATATTTATTATTGTTGTATCTTCTTATTTTTGTTGGATTGTTCCCTTTACCTGTATTAAGTGACCTTCTTTTTCTCTTCTGATTTAAGATTGGCTTGAATTCTGCTTTGTCAGATATGAGAGTAGCTCTTCTGGCTTATTTTCAGGCTCCATTCAAGTGCTGTATCAATTTCCATGCTTTCTCTTTCAACCTGTAGTTGTCTTTTGCTGTAAGGTGCTTCTTTCGCAAATAACATATAGGTGGGTCTTATTTTTTAATTCATTCTACCAGTCTGTGTCTTAATTGGAGATTTGAGACCAGTTACACTCAATATTATTATAGAAAGATATTTATAAATTCCTGCCATTTTGATTTATTTATAATATTTAATTGGATCCTTTTTCTCATTGCTTAGCTACTTTTCATAAATTTGATTTAGTGTTTTGTAAGTTCTGAAGTTTGTTTTTTTATTTCTTCTGTGCAGAGTATTTCTTTAAGTGATTTCTATAGTGCCAGTTTTTAGTACTCATGGATTCTTTTAGTTTTTGCTTATCTTGGAAGGTTTTTATTTCCTCATCAATTTTGAAGGATAGCTTTGCTGGATATAGCAATCTTGGTTGACAGTTATTTTCTTTGGGACTTGGAACATAGCATTTCAAGCCTCCTGGCTTTTAGAGTTTGTGCTGAAAATTCAGAATTGATCCTGATTGGCTTACCTCTAAATGTGATGTGATGTTTTTTTTCTTGAGGCTTTTAAAATCTGTCCTTGTTCTTTATGTTAGGCATTTTAATTATAATATGTTGTTTAGAGGTTTTTCTTTAATCTTGTCTGGTTTGGGTTCTGAATGTATTCTTTTTTTAGTCAGCTTTTTTGCTGCTGCGACTAAAAGATCTGACAGAATAGTGTTAGAGGAGGAAAAGTTTAAGGATTCACTGTTTCAGAGGTCTTAATCCATAGACAGATGGCTGTATTCCTTGGGGCTGGAGGTGAGATAAGACATCATGGAGGAAGAGTGTGGCAGAAAGAAGCAGCTCACATGTTGATCAGGAAGCAGAGACAGACTCTACTCTCCAGATACAAAATATATATCTCATTGTTCTGCCCCCAGTGAACCACTTCTTCCAGTCCCAGCCCACCTGCCTCTAGTTACCACTCAGTTACTCCTATCAGGGATTAATTCACTGATTTAGTTAAGAATATAACCTAATAATTTCTCCTCCAAACCTTCTTGTCTTCCATTGTCTCACACATGAGCTTTTGGGGGACACCACAACTAAACCATAACAATTCTTTATCTAGATGTCTATCTCATTTTCAGGGATTGGAAATTTTTGTTATTATTTCCCTGGAGAGGTATTAACCTGCATTTCACAATCCCCCTCAATTCCATTGATTTTTTTTTGCATTTATTTTATTTTTTATTTGTTCTTTTTAGCTATACATGACAATATAGTATATTTTGACATGTTATACATACAAGGAGTATAACTTATTCTAATTAGGATCCCATTCTTGCAGTTATATATGATGTGGTGTTTCACTGGTCATATGTTGATATATGGACGTAGGAAAGTTATGTCTGTTTTATTCTACTGTCTTTCCTATTCCCATTCCCTCTCCCTTCCCTTCATTCCCCTTCGTCAAATCCAGTGAATTTTTATTCTTCCATACCCCCCAAATTCCAGTGATTCTTAAATTTGGTCTCTTAATGTTGTCCCAGAGTTCTTGTATATTCTAATCATGGTTACTCATTTTCTTTAATGCTGTCTGAATATTCAAGGTCGGCCACTTTGTTTTCCAGCTATGAGATACTGTCTGCAACATAGTCTACTCTAATCGAGAGACTTTATACTGAACATTTTATTTGATTTATTTTGTCTTTCATTTTCAAGATTCTGTTTCGTTCTTTTTCAATATCTCTCTGTACTAAATTTCTCATTTATACTCTATACTGAATTCCTTAATTCATTCAGTTATTTGTCTGAATTCTCTTGGAATTCATTGATCATTTTTAAAATACTTCTTTTGAATTCAGTGGATGATAGTTCATCCACTTTAATATCTTTGGGATTATTTGATAGTGAATTATGATCTTTAGGAGGTGTAATGTTATCTTATTTTTTCATATTTCTTGAGTTCCTGTGTTGAGTTTTATGCATGTATAGGAGGTATTTCTCTTTCACTCTTATGTGTGGACCTTTTTAGGACACAGTCTTTACCAAAATGTCCTAGAGTGATCAAGATTGAGACCCTCCTGTAGATGTGGTATCCAGAGTTTGTGTGGATTCTCTCCACTTTTGTTTCAGCAGTAGATGTCTGTGAGTGTGACCTGAGGGCCCACCACTAGCTGTTTCTCCTTGAAGCCTAGTGATTATTTTGGGATATTTTTCTTCTGTTCTTTGTATTAAGTATTGCTGAAGATTGAGTGTCATTAATTTGTGTGTACAACAAGCTGTGCCATGTTTTTTGGATGAGTTTAGCTCAGCACCAGAGTCTCTATCTATCCTGTGAACTTATAGTGCCCCTGTAGGTTCCCAGCAGCTCAAAGAATAGGGGAAAACAAACAATAGCAACAACTTATGCAAACAGTAATACAGCATTATATAAATTCTGGGTTCCTACTATGACACTGACAGATGTTAATTACCATACACACAAATCCAGAAATGGTGGGGTCAGGATTTGCCAACAGCAAAAACAATAAGTAACCATGAACTAGATCTGGCATTAAAGCAAACAATAGATGTCAACTATGCCATCCACAGCAGTAATAATTGCAGAAGCTTGAATGGTGGGAACAGGAATTATAGAAACTGATTGGTTTTAAAAGATGTTAACAATACAGTTAATTAGAGAAATGAAAATGTGATAAGAAGATAGAAATGAGTTTATAATTTCAACTAATGGACAGAGAATGCAGAAAAGATGTAGCAGGCGATAGTTATAAGGAAGGAGGAGAAAAAAATAGAAAAAATTGAAGGGAGAGAGAAACAGGAAAACATGAGAATTTGGTTGTTAGGAATAAGAAAGAGAAACAAACAAATGAAAACAAGGTAAAACAAAACCAAAATATAGAATCCAAAAACCCTAAGCCCCAAAAGACAAGGCAAAGAAAAATAATTACATTTAAAATTGCTAAAATTGAGGGGGAAAAAACCCAAATATGTGTATGTATATATGTCCAGAAATCAATCAGCACAGCAAGAACACACACACACACACACACACACATACACACACACACACACACACACACACACAAGAAAGATTCTTAATGAAAAATGAAAGAATTATCTCCACTAAGGTGGTCGATGAGAAAGGATGGTCACTGTCTATAGCCAACTGTCTTTTCTTCCATTTCTTCTTGAGCTGTGTACTAAAAGAGAGGGAGAGAGCAATGGCTGGGGATTGCTAACCCCTTTCTCTTTTTGTGTTGCTTACCAAGCTGCCAGTTGAAGTGGCCTAAGACTGAAACTGGTTGAAATAATTCTCAGTTTCCCTTTTCACCAGTGTAAGTTGAATAGAATGGGGAAGTACAAATGGGGCTTTTCTGCACAGACCAGATCAATGCACTTCCAGGTTGGGGCTGCTACAGAGTTCTATTAGTGGAATTCCAGAAGCTGGGGCTGAGGTCAAATTATTGGGTGATGTCTGCTCTGGAAAGATTAGATCAGTACATCCCTAGGGTTTGGCAGTTGCAAGTATGGATCTCAGGTGCCTCCACAGAATTCTACTCATGGGGCAGTAGAACCAATCCTCCACACACTCTGCTGCCTAAGAACACAGCCTTCCTAGACTTAGCCCCAAATGTATTCACAGTTACTTGTTCAGATTCTGTTCCCTTCAGCTGGTCACATAAGCTCCAGACTCAAAAGAAAAGTAAGTTGGTCTTCTCAACAGTTTTCTGACTTAAATGCCCCTGGGCAGATCGTCTTTGTGTGGGTTTCACTCACATTCTGCTAGGTATACCCTGGGCCTCACAGTAGATAGGTGCTTGCCAGGACAGTGTGGCAGTATTTGGTATGTTCTCCCAGCTCAGCAGCAGTAGCTGCAGAGTGGTTATCGCAAGATGACTCCTGCCTCAGCTCTCCATAGCCAGTGGAGAAACAGCACATTTTTCAAACATCAGTGCACAGTGCAGTCACTTGATCAGTTGCTATTCTGATCTCAGGGTTTTTCCATACTAAAGCTATCTGTTTCTCCCTCCCAGCACTACTACCACTGCCACAACTGGCTTTGGTCCAATGTAGTCTTTCTTCTTTGTTTAATGTACCCAAATTTCTGTGTCTCTAAGACACTCTGACTGTCCAATATTGAATTTTAGTGAAATCCCTTTTTCAACCACCTCACTGAGAAGCTATACTCTTATTGCTCAAATCCCAAGCCACAGAGCAACTGGGAATGCAGCCTTCTTCTAATGCATCTTGAATCTCCTTGAGACTCATTTTTTTAAATGGTAGAATCAGTAAAATGAAATACATTAACTCCTCAAAACTAATGTTTTCAAATAACTCATTCTTACAGTTATGTCCCCACATAAGAGAATGTGACAATTATTGCTACATCCTCTTCAGTAGGATATTTCATTGGGTCTTAGAAGCAGTACAGAGATAGGACGACTATGTGTTCTCTATCATCACTATATATATATAGTATAATTATATTATATATAATATATGTATATATATATGACTGAAGCTGGTTGAAATAATATATATATAATATATTACATATTATACTATATATTCTATATTACATATTATATATATAATGTATAGTGATGATAGAGAACATATATATGTGTGTGTGTGTGTGTGTATGACTTGGCCAGAAAAGTAATTTGGTCAGTTTATGACAGAAGTTTATTTTTAAGTTTTACAGAAAGAAAAAAATATATATTTAGGAGAATTCTGGTATAAAATATAGTGAATTCTAAGTCAGTAAGATCTGCCTCCTGGAAAAGAGATTAAAGGCTCCTATTGTCCTATTGTTAAACCGAGAGAGAACCTGCTTCTTCAGCAGTAAGATTTTTGTATTTGGAAGCCCATGGGATCAGGTTACTCCAATAAATTCATATTGTTTTAGGATAGATACCTTCTAGAAATTTTCTTTTTAAGAAAACATATGCATTTTTCTTAATCCCCTGTTTTCTATGAAACTTTGATCTTAACCATTACATTTGAAGAGTGGAATTTTAATGTTTCTTTGAGGATTACTGAGTTGGAAAGACAGTGGTGGGAAGTAGGTGTTATGAAGGCCAAAAAGGAGGGAGATTAATTCTTGGTTGGGAAAGATTCCAAGCAGATCAAACAGGTCTTGACTTTGGCTATAGTAGAAAGTCAACCCTGGATTAAAACAAAGAAGTCTGTAAAGTATTTGAGAGAAAACAATAATAAAGGCAGAATAGAGAGAATAAGTGTAAGAAGGGACTATCAAATGAGTATCAAAAAATTGGTTTTGTAATGCCAGATACAGATGGATTGGTAAAGTGGGGACCAGCTTTAATATGTATTCCATCACTCCCCCATAATTAAATAAGCTTTTGCAGTTTTTTGGTTTTTGTTGGTTTTTTTTTGTTGTTGTTTTGTTTTGTTTTTTCTGGCAGGGGGTAGGAAACATTGTTTCCTTTTGATTTCAAACAATTTTCTCTGGTCTTAGAACTCTGGGACAAGTAACAATTAACAATTTTCTACCTCTTTATATCTCTTTTATATATCTCTTTACACTTTCATGTGTATTTCCTAACACATTTTCTAAAGAGAACAGAGACTTCTGTACCATTATGATCTGTTAATTTTCCAGCCTTGTGGACATTGGTAAGTGACATTCTTGAGTATGATTACCAGAGGCTATGGCTTCTCTTTTTAAATAGGAGAATTGATTGTCTTTGAGAAGTGACTCTGACTCAATTTACTAAATCTACTATATTTATTCTGTCTTCTTGATTCTGTAAAACTTTATTCAACTCTGCTCATTGTTTTTCACTCAAAGATTATGGCATTTTTTACCGACTCTTCTTTGACTACCATTTTGTTTACAATATAATAAAAACCTGACATTTTTGTGAAGTTGACTGCTAACTAGCTTATTTCACCTTTTGCTTCTGGAGTGTAGCAATATAGGAATATACTGTGGAAAGAAACGTGACCAAAAGCACCCAGAAAGAATCATCTTTTATTGTTGTCATATGCTCATTTGCCTCTTTGTGTGTTTTATATCTAAAAATACCTTTTTGTGTCTATGATTTTTCATCCTCAATTGAATCTGTGTGAATTTGAACATTCCATTTCTAGAGTTATTCTTTACTTCTACATTGACAGCCGTCATTTACTCATGTTCAAGGACTAGGTAGTGGTGGGTGTCTCTACCCCTACTCTCCCCAAGGAAGAAAATTCACTAGAGGTTTTGAATAGACAACATATTCCTTTGCTTTGTTGTCAGACTGGAGTGTCTGTTTCTTCAGTCCCTCAGGCCAGTTTTCCCAAAGGAAACTCTTATATGGAAAATAGTCCTCCCATGCATAATTTTTCTTACCTAATAAATTATTCATATTGGGGCTGTCAACACCATGGTGGGCACCTGACTGAAGGGGGCATATGAGTGGCAGATTGAAACAATAGGTTATGTATTTTGACCTTCAGCCTGAAATCCTAGATGAATACATTCTAGCTCATTTAAGTTCTCCCCAATGCTTTATAAGATTATTCTTAAGCATTTTTTTTTTTCCTAAAACACCAGGCCAAACTACAGTTTATTTGGAATTAGCTACTTGCTCTGAGTTGATTAACACATCTGATTTAAAAGTGATCAACATTAAAACAGAAGAAAATGATTCCTGTGTGAGTGAGTAGGTCCAAGCTGAAATAGGTTTTTACCTGACCTGGCTGATATGTCTGACCTATCACTTCAAAGAATGTGGTAGCAGGTGTTGATATTTTTCCAAACAGCAGTTTGGTCATGTTTGGTAGGATATGCTTAGTGCAGTGTGAAATTGACATTTCAGAGCTCCAAGTTGCCATTTACAGTGATCAGTTTCTATTGATGAATTTTTTGCTTATTTTACTTACAGACCCACATAGAATCTTTTAAAAATTGATTCATGGTTTGTTTGTTTGTTTGTTTGTTTGTTTTTTCAGGTAAGGTAGTTTGAATTCCCCTGAATAGTTTATCCTTGGATGTAATATATTTTTGAGAATGGTGTTCCTGGTGTTCATGTTTCTAAGTAAAAATATACTTTAGATTTTGAACTGGTTAGTCAATCTAGCAGTTTTAAGTTAAGAACAGACTTAATTCATTCCAGACAAGCACAATCTATCATATTTTCAAATATATTCTAAAGAAATATGAGTGTAAGAATAACTGTGTCTACTAGGTATCAAGTATATCTCCCTTATTTATGTAATAAACAAGATAAACATGAATTAATATCAAAATATTTTGGTATCATATGAAACCTGTTGTAATTTTTCCTTTTATGTAGATGGTTTATGGAAATTTCACATGAGCAGATTAGAATTTAAGAGGGCAGAGGATGCTAAGATTCCTTCTAAAAATCCTTTATGAAGCCCTTTATTGTCTATTCACTAAAGATATCACTATGAGGATAAACCAAACAGAAATAAGAGAAGAGACAAAGGGAATAGCTATGCTTAAGAATTTAAGAGTTAAGCATTTCCCTTCTCAGCATTTGTATATGTCTTTAAAAAAAGTTGCAAAGTGCTTAGTATGTAGAAAATATAGTCTTAATATTAATTCATATAATATCATCCCCATTGTACAGATAAAGAGCTGAGATATGAGAAATTAAGTTGTTTGCTCAAGTATCCACAGCTATTAAAATGCTGAGCTAGAATTTAAAGCCAGATCGTGATTTAAAAGCATCCTGGACTCTCAAGTTAGACTGTCTTTTTAATCACTTACACTATACTGCACTTGTATGTTTTTGAGACTGCACATCTATTTTCAATGTCCCATTATATCATAGATAATTTTTTTTAGTACCGGAGGAATAATTAATTATAGAGATAACACAGTCATTTTGTTATTTCTAGAAATCTGATCTATACTTCTGAGATGCTGAGAGATTTATATATCACAGTAGAATTTTATGTCAAAGTTGAACTCTTTTGAATTTTCTGAAGACATTTCTCCTGTTTCAAACCATTACAAAGTTTTAACATTTCTCAATTCTCATCAATTCAAAAAATAAATATTAAATAATAGTTTAACTTTTCTTCAGAGCTAATTGTGACCCATCACTTCCAGGGATGACTATTAAAGTCATCTTAGAATTATCATTGGCCAAAGAAAAAAGGCTTGACTGTTTACATTTTCAGAGACATCATTTGCATTTGTTTGCTCCCATTCTTACATATATTTCTTTAGTATTTCTCACCACTTAAAAACCTTTTCTGAAGATTCAATAAACAAAAATTAAGAGGCTAACATAAAAACAAAAACAAGACAGAAAATTGCACCAAAGTTTAACATTGTTCCTCCAAATCGTACATTTAATATCAACTGTATTCAACCAGTAATGTATGTACTTACAATATTGTAAGTGAAAAAATATATAGAAAAATAAAAATGTCAAAAGAATGAAATGACTTTTAGTGTCTTTAAAATATGTTGTTAATGTTGTACCTTCAACTCAGACATACCAAAGGTAGATTTATATAACTGCTAATTTATATCACTATACATCTCTGTAGTTGATAATACTTATTTTAGACATTCACAATTTATTTAGTTATGAATGGCTATGCAGGTTTAGTGAAAGATGTGAGATGATTAGTGTGTTTTTCTGTTTGGGCTATCATAACAAAATGCTAAATTAGGTGGTTTTAATAATAGAAATTTGTTTTCTCATGATTCTGAGGGCTCTAGGTCCAAAATGAAGTTGCCAGCAGGGTTGCTTTCTGTTGTTAAAGCCTCTCTTCCTGGTTTGCAGATGGCTACCATCTTACTGTGTCCTTACATGGCCTTTCCTTTATGCACATACACTCTCTTGTCTCTTCTTTTTATAAGGACACCAGTTCTGTTGGATTAGGGCCCTGCCCTTATGACCTCAATCATCTTTAATTATCTTCCTAAAGGCCCTTTCTTCAAATAAAGTTGTGTTAGGGGTTGGACTCAACATATGATAGAGGGAAAGGTCACAATTTAGTGACCTTTAATATATTTAGTGACATTAATACATAATAATTACAATTATTATCAGTGCATATCTATGCTCTGTAGTTTCTACAAATTATATTTCTCTTATTTTTAATGTTCAACAAATGAGCTTCATGAAGCAAATTAAGATTTTTTAATTTAAATTACCCCACAGAGAAAAAATTAGAATATGTCTTGTAATCACATCTCTTAAAATCCAGGTGTGGGAGTATACTAGTGTGATGTTGTTTAAAAAAAAAAATGTTTTTGTTTGCTTGTTTTTATTTTTTTTAATCTTGACCTACACATAAAAATAGATTGTACATCACAGCCCAGTTCAGAAGCACCCACAATAATGCATGCATACCTTGTAGGTAAAATAAGAGTTTATGAAATTCCATACCTTATCCTCTGATAAGTATTTGTTTATTTTTCTGGTATTCTGTATTCTCATTTATTTTAATTTAATTTAAATGGTGGTCATTATCCATTAAATTGACTTGTGGTTGTTATCAAAACTTTGAAAAACTTTTTTGCTTCATAGGAAAAATTCTTCTTTGACCAGCATTATCTCAGTAACCATGTTGGTGTGTGTTCATTCTTAATAAGTTCCCTAGAATGTAAGTTTGTGTTGTATCTGTAGCAGAGCACTTTGCTATGTGTTGTTAGCCACTCTCAAGTACTCAAATGCTAGAAAAACACTCCGTAGAAAGTATAACCCTTTTTTTAGAGGAGTCTTTACTGTTTTTTCCCATTCCTTTAGGCCTCTCTCTAGGGTGACAGGTCATAGTGGAAGCATATGGTAGAGCAAAGTGCTTAACTTTTGAGCAAGGAAAAAAGAAGAGAAAGAAATCAGGTCCCATACTCCCCTTTGGAAGTTTGACCCCAATGATCTAAGGACCTCCCACTAGGCCCCACCTCCTAACAGTGCACAGCACCTCCCAGTAGCACCACCCAGGGGACCAAACCTTTAACACATGGAAGAGACTACCCATATTAAACCATAGAAAAGAGATTTGCTATGATTTCGCATTTTTGAGGCTGGCCTCCTTCAAAACCACACTTCAGTGTAAATCAGGTTTAAATGTGCAGTGATGTAAGCAATTTAACATACACACATCAAAGTATTTGTTGTCATCAACAATCCTTGTTCCTTTTACATTAATTGGAAATTCTCTGTTATTCACTGTTTTCCAAAACATAAGCTACTCTTAAGTACATCAAACGGGGTTCATTTGATATGGGGTATTTAGGTGTAGTGATGATAAAAAATTTAAAAGCTGAACTGAGTATGGTGACTCATTCCAGAGAATATCAACAGCAGATGCTGCTGAGAGGAAGAAGTATTACTGGAACCCAATAGCTAAGGTCCTCTGACAAAAGATGGTACTATGTAAAGAAGCCACAGAGACAATGCAGTAGCTGCTGGAGACACTACAGAAAACAGATGAGAGGAGAAATACTCTGGCTTCTCCCCTGCTTCCACTTCTCCCCTGCTCTTCTAATAGCACTCCTTGGTCAAAACTATAGAAGCCAGAGAGTAGAGGAAATAGAGAGATGCATTTCCCTGCTGTGATATTCACACTCACCAAACCTAAGAATGGACTCAGCAAAAATAGTAAGGTTTTGATGATGGTCTTGCAAGACTGGGTATCTGGGTGAGCAAGCACACCCAATTGAATGATTACAATCAGCATTTTGTCCCCTAGTGTGCAAGGTTCCTCCCATGGTTCCTCATTGGCTGGGGGTCTGGAGATGTAACTCTTTCAACAAATAAACCATTTAGTTCTTAAAGTTTGATTTTACATTTTATAAAATTGCAAAAATATTAGTAAGATATAAGAAAATGATCAAAATTTTCTTTTTCATAAAAGAATTCTGTAGTTCCTTGCCCATTTTTTTTCTTTTTCTTTAGTTGTCAGTGGACCTTTATTTATTCATTTATATATTTATATTTATTTATTTATATTTATATATTATCTATATTTATATTTATTAAATATAGTATATTGTTATATGTTATACATATATTTAATATATTATTTATTATATAATAGATATTGTATGATATGTATAATATAGGATATGAATATATGTATGTTATAATATGTATATATTATAATAATATATACATATTATATAATATATGATATTTAATATAATATATATTATTTATATTATGTACATAAATAAATAAAGGCCCACTGAGGATCTACCTGTGGTGCTAAGAATCAAACCCATTGCCTCACACATGCTATGCAAGTGCTCTACAACTGAGCCACAACCCCAGCCCACACTTCTCTTTTCAGTTACATTTTTTCACAAATAAAAGAAGTGATTTAACAAGAAATAGCATAATAGTTTTATGTAATTAAATCTATGTACATATTATAGATTATAGCTTTATTATTGCCTTGAACATTAGCTCTTAGAATTTTAAATAGATATGAAAATTTTTCCTTAGAATTTGAAAATATCTTAGAGAAAAATCATGCCTACCACTTTATTTTCTATACATTCAATAACATAGGAAAATATATTAGTTTCAAAATAAAAATAATTTTCATATCTTTAAGGCTTAAGACCATAAAAAGCTTAATTGATTTCCCTGTAAATACTTTAATTTCCTTCCATTGAAAGCATTAGACAGCATACTTTAAATTAAATTTACAAAAAAATTTTAATTAGCATTGATTATATATATATATAAAATATTTTGCTAAGGTATGCTGGTTTTTATTTAAATATTAATATGGTTAATGTAAGATTCATTTTCTATTGCTGGCTATTCTAAAGTAATGGTTATGACTATTCTTCCCTTGAGAAAATTCTTTTATTAATATTATGCTCATATAAACTATAAAACAAGTACAAGGCAAAAATCATAAAGTATGAGGATGTTTATTTAAATGTGGAAATTATTCTACTTTTACATATGAAGATTTATACCAACTAATTAAAAATACATTTCTTTAAATAATATTAAACAGTATCTTACTGCAGTCTTTTCTCTTTACAGAAGTAGGAAATTATTTTTTAAAACATTCTATATGTGTATACACATACACAAATACATACAATTTTCACTTTTTTCCTGCTATGGAACAGAGAGGTACACTTCATGAACCAATGATGATATGATGATGAAGGAAGCAGCATCTCCCTGTCAACCCTGGAGTTTTATGATAAGTGGCTATTTTTTAGATTCTTGAGAATCCCATATGGTTTCTTGCCTCTGTACTTTTGTAATTGCTATTTTTCTTCCAAGAAGCCAAAGAATTGTTATCAATAGCTATCTTTAGCTGGCAGATTTTCTAGTTGGCCATTTAATTTGCTCATTTATTTGCTTTTTCATTTTTCCATATTTTCTGCCATTGGTATGAACATGACTTTCACAATCCAGAAAACAGATTTTGTTTCTTTCTTTATATACATCTTGTATATTTTTTACAGCGATGACAGAGAGTGACAGAAGAAAATACTGATTTTAAAGTCCATTTTATCTTAACTGTAGAGTGACATGCTGAGTACAATATGAAGTTCAGGTCTTAAAAGTTCAGCATGTGTTCCTCTGTTCTGTTTCTAACATTGTATTACTTTTATTTAGTTTTTATCCTGAGTATTCTCTATTTTAACATTTCTAAGAATAATTTGATTAACAAAAATTAACTGTCTAGGTCAGCTGCAGTGATGATTGACTGCAATCCCAGCAGCTGGGGAGGCTGAGGCTGGAGGATCACAAGTTCAAAGCCAGCCTTAGCAAGAAAAGCAAGGCATTAAGCAACTCAGTGAGACCCTGTCTCTAAATGAAATACAAAATAGGGTTGTGAATGTGGCTCAGGGATTGAGTGTCCTAGAGCTCAATCCCCAGTATCCCCCCACCCCAAAAAAACAATTAGCTATCTGCTACTTATATTCTTAAAGAGTCTAACTTTATCTTGATTTTTTTTTTCATCTCTATGACAAGGAAGTTGTGTTGGTGATCTTTATGGGGCCATCAGTCTCCAATATGTAATCATATGTCTTGACGAGTTTTTTTTTTACTTTTATTTTTACCATTCTCCATTTTTCATTTCCTTCAAACTCACTCTAAGACAGTTGCCAGATTAATCATCATAACATATAGCTTGGTTTTGGAGTAGAAAAGACTAAAATATTAGTTTGTTTCATGGAATGGGACTTTTATGAATAACCATTTATTAAAATTAGAATGTAATTATATTTATTGGTATATTTTTATGTCTTTACATTCTGAGAGTTAAGGATGGTGAATTGATTTAGAATTTATGCATCTCATACTAGTAGAAATGTTCAAATTCTGTAATGTGCTATTAAACCTTCTTAGCTGATATATATTCTAATCTTTCTGATATCAATTTTCCTTTTGCAGAATATGAATCTTGTGAGCATAACTTGTTTCTATTTCCAGTGTACATATGCGGTATTCCCAACACCTGTCTATCACTGTGAATCTAAAAATAGTGTTTCTCCCTTTATCATGTCTACTTATCTTTCAATGTGCAGCTTAGATGTTACCTAGCAATTTTTTCTCAACGTCTCTTTGGAGGAACATTGATTTTTTAATTTTGAACTGTAGTTTATTCAGATGCATGTTTTATTTTTAAACATTTTTTAATTAGTTATTTGTACATGATAGTAGAATGTATTTTGACATATTATACATATATGGAGTATCACTCCTCATTCTTCTGGTTGTACATGATGTAGAATTATATTGGTCATGTAATCATATATGCACATAGGATAGTAATGTCCAATTAATAATACTATTGATAATCTTTCCTATCTCCATTCTTCTTCCCCTCCCTCCATTCCTCATTGTCTAATCCAAAATACTTATATTCTTCCCTCCTCGTGCCCCCTTATGGTAAATTAGCATCCACATATCAGATAAATATTTAGCATTTGATTTGGGGTGACTGGTTGGTTTCATTTAGCATTATAGTCTCCAGTTCCATCCATTTACCTGCAAATGCCATAATTTCAGTCTTCTTTAAGGCTTGAGTAATATTCCATTGTGTATATATACCATATGTTCATTGTCTATTCATCTGTTGAAATGCATCTAGGTTGATTCCATAGTTATTCTATTGTGAATTGAGCTGCTATTAACAGTGATGTGGCTGTGTCACTGTAGTATGCTGATTTTAAGACCTGTGGCTATAAACCGAGGCGTGGGATAACTGGGTCAAATAGTGGTTCCATTCCAAATTTTCTGAGGAATCTCCAAATTGCTTTCTCTAGTGGTTGTAACAATTAGCAATCCCACCAGCAATGTTTGAGTGTACCTTTTTGCCTGCATCCTCACCAACAATTCTTGTTGCCTATATTCTTGATAATTGCCATTCTGACTGGAATGAGATGAAACCTCATTGTAGCTTTAATTTGCATTTCTCTAATTTCTAGAGATGTTGAAGATTTTTTTGTATATTTGTTGACCATTTGAATTTCTTCTTCTGTGAAGTGTATGTTTAATTCCTTAGCCCATGTATTAATTGGGTTATTTGTTTTTCTTGGGTTTTTTTCCTCTGTGTGGTGTGTGTGTGTGTGTGTGTGTGTGTATATATATATATATATGTATTGAGTTTTTTGAGTTATTTATATACCCTAGAGATTAATGCTCTATTGGAGGGGCAGGTGGCAAAGATTTTCTTCCATTCTGTAGACTCTTTCTTTGTATTCTTGATTGTTGACTTTGCTCTCAGGAAGCTTTTTAGTTTGATTCCATACCATTTTGTTGATTCTTGATTTTACTTTTGCACTTTAGGAGTCTTGTTAAGGAAGTCAGTTCCTAAGCTGACATGATGTAGGTTTGGACCTACTTTTTCTTCTACTAGGTGCAGGGTCTCTGGTCTAATGCCTAACTCCTTGATCTACTTTGAGTTAGGGTTTGTGCATGATGAGAGATAGGGGTTTAATTTCATTTTACTACATATGGATTTCCAGTTTTCCCAGCACCATTTGTTGAAGAGTCTGTCTTCTCTTCAATATATGCTTTTGGCGCCTTTGTCTAGTATTAGATGACTATATTTATTTTTGTTTGTTCTGTGTCTTCTGTTCTATACCATTGGTCTATGTGTCTCTTTTGGTGCCAATGCCAGGCTGTTTTTGTTACTATTGCTCTGTAGCATATTTTAAGGTCTGGTATTGTGATGCCTCCTGCTTCACTTTTCCTGCTAAGGATTACTTTGGTTATTCTGGGGCTCTTATTTTTCTAAATGAATTTCATCACTGCCTTTTCTATTTCTATGAAAAATGTCATTGGAATTTTAATAGGAATCGCATCAAATCTATATAACTCTTCTGGTAGTATGGCCATTTTGACAATGTTAATTCTGCCTATCCAAGAACATGGGAGATCTTTCCATCTTCTAAAGTCTTCTTCACTATCTTTCTTTGGTGTTCTGTAGTTTTCATTGTAGAGGTCGTTCACCTCTTTTGTTAGATTAATTCCCATATATTTTCTTTTTGAGGCTATTGTGAATTGGGTAGTTTTTCTAATTTCTCTTTCGGTAGATTTATCACCAGTATATAGGAACACAATTGATTTATGGGTGTTAATTTTTTATCTTGCTACTTGGCTGAATTCATTTATGAATTCTAGAAGTTTTCTGGTGAAATTTTTTTCGGGTCTTCTAAATAATGTCAAGGGCAAATAGTGATATTTTGAGTTCTTCTTTTCCTTTTTGTATCCCTTTAATTTCTTTATTATGTCTACTTGCTCTGGCTTGAGTTTCAAGGACGATGTTGAATAAAAATGGTGAAAGAGGGCATCCCTGTTTTGTTCCAGTTTTTAGAGGGAAGACTTTCAATTTTTCTCCGTTTAGAATGATGTTGGTCTTGGGTTTAGCATATATATCTTTTACGATGTTGAGGTATGTTTCTTCTCTCCCTAGTTTTTCTAGTGTTTTGAACATGAAGGAGTGCTGTATATTGTCATATTCTTTTTCTCCTCCATTAGACCACCACTCTTTGAGGGCAGATAGCTGTTTAAAGATTTAGGCATTAGAATCAGGTAGACTAGAGTCTGTCATTTAGCAGCTATGCCTACTTAGATAACGTGCTTATTTTCTCTAAGCCTTAGTTTCCTCATCTGCAAAGTGAAGATGTTAATAGTGACATCTTTATATGGTATTAGTAAGAGCAAAATTAAATAATATTTGTGAAGTACTTAGTACCTGGCTTGGCATGTTATCAAGTGTTTAATAAATTCAAGGCATTCTTTATAACATTATTGTTTTATTATACAATTACAGTTATATTAATAATTCTTTTTGTCCTGTGACCTCTTGCAGATGACTCAGTGTCCTGGTTGTAATATTTAATATAGATTTTTAGAAATACTTTAATGAATGTTGTTGAATAAAGATTTATAGGAATGCAGACAAGGAGAGATTCTAATTATAGAATTGAGGAAGACTTGATTGTAGGTAGTATTTAAATGTTCACATCTGATATATAATTTTTATGGGTTAAACTAGCAAAAAAAGGGCACTTGAAGCCAAGAGAAACACATGAGATTTTAGAAGTGCTAGCTAAGCTTTACATTTATAATAATACAACCTAATCCATAGAAATATTTTATATAATAAATGTATCTAAAGTATAGACATAGTAAAAACACAGTAAATATTAACTGTTATTTTAACAATCTGTTATTAACTATGTTAGCTAACAACAATAACTCATTTATATTTTTATGTGTATATTTATATACACACATATTTTTTCACACTGGTTTGAAGGATTCCTTGCAACATTTCTTTAATCTTTGTTTGCATTGTCTGTTCAAAAGTAAGAATACAGCATTTATTTTCAAATATTATTTCAGCTATATATTATTATTCCTGTTTATTTGGAATAATGAAATAATACCTTGTAAATAGTTTTTAAATTATTAGCTGTTAGGGATTATGGTGTCATTGTTTCCCATTGGTATAGGTAAATTTGAGAGAAACTTAAGTGGGAGCTCACAACAGCTGCACTTGTTTGATATCTGAAAACAATCAAGGGGTATATATTGTGTGGGGTTCAAGATGACTTTAAACATAACCTGAATTATAGTATATTCTATTACAATATAAATAAGGTTTTTTTCTGTTATATTCTTTTTAAGTTTTTTATTTTGATAAACTTTCCAGATACACAAAAGTTGTAGGAATAGTACAAAAAAATTATTTTAACCCAGATTTCTCAATGTTAGCATTTTGCCCCATTTAGTTCACACACTCTTTTCTCTGAACTGTTTCAAATTGTTGCTGTATAAGATGCACATCATTTACAACTGAGCACTTATGATTATATTTACTAACTACAAATATGTTTTCATAATTTACCAAAAAATAATTATCAAAGTTAGGAAATCAACATGGATACAATACTATTTTATAAACCACAGATCTTATTTGGGTCTTGCCTAATTTGGGGTTTTGGTTTCAGCAGCACATGAATCCTTCTCTAAAATAGACCATATGTTGCTATAGTATTAAAAATTCTAAGAAGGCAGTAGATAGACATGTAAGTGAAATGTAGTTTTCGAGCAGGTCTGCATTTAAAGCCATTTTCTTGCTGTATAATCTTAGACAAATTACCTAAAGTCTCTAACCCTCAGATTTCCCAGAAAGGAAAATCATAATATTTACATCACATTGTTAAGTAAAATAGTATGTAAAATAGCTTACACAATTCCTGGCTTTGCTTTTTCCTTTCACCCAGTGTTTGGATATGTTTTTTGATATTGTTTCAATAATATTCTTTATAACAACAGAAAAATCCCATATTATTTATTGCTTTTTGTCGTTACATCTCTCTGGTTCTCCATTAATCTGAAATATATCCTCTGTCTTTCTTGATCTTGACACTTTTAAATAGGACTGATTACTTTGTAGAATGTCCCTCAGTTTGGCTTTTTCCAGTGTTTTCTAATGATTCTGTTCAGGTGATGCACTTTGAGGATGAATAGCACCGAAGTGATACCATTTTCTTCTCAGTGCATTAGTTCAAGAAGGCAACAAAAAATTTAGAAGATGAATTTTAGTTTAGAAAAGAAACAGTACTATGATTCTTATTTTTCTCAATTCTTTTATTTTTGCTTCACGTTGTTCCTTTTTTTAGCCCATCAGTAAATAGTTAAGTATGGAATAGCTCTTTATGCAGTGTTCTCTATCAAATCATTGCAGTTTATTAAATATATTTATTGTTAAATGAAGGTAAATATAGAAAGGAAGTCTTTATTAAGAAATTTAGTAAATATGGACATGGGTTTGATATGAAATAGAAGTATTGTGGCAATAATTTTTTTGACAGATATAAACAAAGACCTTGAAATAAATAATTTTTATTTGAGAGATTAACTTTTGTAAAATTTTTCCTATTCTCTGCCAGGAAAATGATTCAAGGGACCTCCTATTACTGTTCACTTAATGTTGGTTAGTTTTTCAGACATTGGAGTGAAGATATTTCCTGTTAGGTCAGAACTAATTTTAAATCAGCAGTGTTATTTATATAGACATCTAATACTGTGAATCTGATCCTTCTTTTTTATTTATTTTTCCCCTCTAGAGAGAAAAGGTACTGCCTGATTACAAAGCCTCCTGTGCAGATGTTGAATCTAATTATACGTTTCATATTGTTCGTTGCCAACAAATACATGTTAATAATAATGAATGATCAACCTTGCTTAACCAGAGCAGCACAAATGTGTTTCTGCCATTTCCCTTGATGGATAGACCCAGGAGTGCTTCAGATAGTGTATTCACCACACCAGTAGCCCATGGCTTATTAACAGCAACCTGCTCTAAATGATGAAGTGTGAAATTGATGGGGCCTGCAGGGAATTTGATCTGAGCTTTCCAGGCTAGGGAAGAGTCTTACAATATTCAACTGCTTGTTCATTGGCTTACTGCTTTTCCCTAAGGCTTGTTTTTATGATATTCTGGAAATGTTTTCCTGGCTAAGATAACATGTGCTGCTGTATCCAGCTAGCAACTAGATTACTAGGCTAAAGCTTTTAGAAAGTTTTACTATATCCTGGACCCCGGCTGATAACAAGAAGCCTGATCCATATAAAAATGATTGGATAGAGTATAGATGAAATATTTGAGTGGATCATTATGAGGGAACATATCTTTGACTGAGGAAGATATAGACATCAAAGGAGAAAAATGTACTATTATCACCTCTTTTTTTTCTTTTGGGGATTACTATATTAGTGATTCCTGCAGTTAACTCAAGTCTGAACATTCATTTTCAATAAGAAGGATTAATTTTTAATTTATATTTGATTTATGAAATTGCTTGATTAGTCAAATACAGATTAGTTCAACAGAGAATCTGGAAGTACAGAATATATTATATCTCTACAGTCTATTTCAGAAATTTTCATATATTCCTGGCATTATTTTCTTCCTGCTTTATTTAAAAAGTCAAAATGTTTTTATGTTGCTATAGTATTAAAAATTCTAAGAAGGCAATATATAGACATGTGAGTGAAATGTAGTTTTCAAGCAGGTCTGAATTTAAAGTCATTTTCTTGCTCTGTAATCTTAGGCAAATTACCTAAAGTCTCTAACCCTCAGATTTCTCAGGAAAATCATAATATTTACATCACATTGTTAAGTAAAATAATATGTAAAATAACTTACACAATACCTGGCTTTACTTTTTCCTTTCACCCAGTGTTTGGATATGTTTGTTGATACATAGACAGTGTGATATAAAAGTGAATATGACCTTGTATTTTATCATATTTTGTTTTTCTTTGAGCTTATTTCATTTAATTTTCCTTTCTTTTGACATCAGTGTGGATTCATGGATATATTAACATTCTTAGTATTCTGTAGCAGAATAGAAGTAAAATGAGCAGGGAAATATGAAAATATTTTTGCTGCTAAGGGAAGGAAGAAGTAAACCTGAATGTATTTTTGGTAAGATTGTTGAAAATGAAGTTTAAATTTTCACTTTTGTGTGGGTCATTTATAATCCTTCTCTTAGTTGCTTAAACAATGTATCTTTTTCTTGGACAAGGATAATACAGATCTGGGTGAAGCTGCTATAAGCCAAAGGAAACCTTTCTCGCAGTTGTCAGGGATTGCCAGTGCTCTTAGCTAAGATGCATAGCATCTCAGTAGGAGGTGGTTTATATGCTGAAACCAAGAAACTCCTTTCCCAGCAGGAATTGTTTTTCAGTTGAGATGCTTTGAAAGATGTTTTGCTTCATTTAAATGCTCTGTCAAGGTAAGTGTGCCAATTGTTGTGTGTTCCTTATACAAGGTCAAAGACCAATGTTTATGGTTATCAGGGTAGTTGAGAAAGAAAGAAATGAACAGACATGTACAAGGAACAAGGGAAGAAAAATGAAAAATCAGGAAAAAGACAAAAGGGTCATTAATGGTTCATAATTCATAGGAGTTTTTACTTCAGAATTCTTATTACTTCTGATCTTTTGTCTTAATATATAAAAGAGTTTAAGATTTTTTATTTAAATTTAAATGAAAGGGATAATTTTTCTTGTGTGTATATTATAAAACAACAAAACTACCAATTTGGCCTAACTGCAAGTGATTCTTTCTTTAATGGCCAAATCCTCTGGTTAAAATAGCAACTGTGCTGGAGCACAGGTTCACCTTATTTGTATAGAACACTTCTCACGTTCCTTCCCTCTGTTTGAAATGGACAATTTGTTCAAATTTTAACATTTCTTGCTTCTGGAATCATAAGTTTGGGCTGATTTATTTGGATAGGATTGGATGTTGTACCTGGTGTGGATAATGCTACATTACATCTTCATGAAATTGAACTTTTTCTGTTTACCTTTTGAAACAAACAGCTTTCTGAAATGAATATGTTATAGACAGTGTTAGCTTTTTTATTGTTGTTGTTGTTGTTATTATTATTATTATTTTACTTTGCTATGTAGGACCTTTTAGTTTTACCAAAAAAGTTAGTTTTCTGGCACTTAATACACTTTCTAATTTCCTGTTACATTCTTAGGAAATATTATTGTATGGTTATGATAATTAGGGTAGTTGAGAAAGAGATTATTGTAGTTAGTGTTGACATGTATGCCTTAAATTTTGCTATTATTTTAGTAAAACCTGAATATACAGGTAATTGAAGGAATAGTATTAAAATGTTGACATACAGCAGTTTTTTACATTTTGGTTTTGCCATATTTTCTTTCTCATGCATGTTCTTTCTCTCCCTTTCTCCTCTTCTCTGTGTGTAGATATACATATGTACTCTAATTAAAGGTGAATTATAGGTGTTGTACCCCTTATATTCTCACATAAAATCACAATACAATAATCGAAATCAGGAATTTTAATGTTGACATACTACTGTTATCTCCATAGCCTATATTCAGATTTCATAAGTTTTCATAATATTGTTTTTATATTTATTTTTTATCTGGTCCAGTCTAAGATTGTGTATTTAGCTTCTATGTGTCATTGGTTTCTTTTAATCTGGAACATTCAACTATTTTTGTCATTTTTAATATTGAGATTTTTGAAGAGTATAGGCAAGTTATTTTGAGGAATGTCCAGCCAGGCACAGTGGCACATGCCTTTAATTTCAGCAGTTTGGGAGGCTGAGGCAGGAGGATCAAAAGTACAAAGCCAGACTCAGCATCATAATGAGGCCTTAAGTTGAAAGCACATGAAAGAGAATATAAAAAGGAAAATAAAATGGAGGCGGATCTCAAAGGAAAGGACCAGCAATGCTTTATTAAGCAATGGAGTAGCACAGTTTCAAGGGGAAAATGGCAATGGGCTCCAACAAGTGTCTGGGTGTTACAGAGCTTAGCAGGGCCGGATCATGGGGGGAGTTTGGTGGTGGGCTCATTTAGGGCAGGGCAGGAAGGTGCATAGGGAGCAGTTGTAGACATGGGAAGTTTACTAGGGCCTATTGTGCATACTTCATTCCGAACTCTGAAAGGGGTATAATGAGTTGGGGCATGTTATCATATCTGGTTACTTTCTCCTAAGAAGCAGATCTGGAAGAAGATAGGGAGGTGGGAGGTATTTCAGGCTCCTATACAGTGCTGGCAGTTGTGGCTTTAGGGGAGTGTAGAGGGAGGAAACTTCAACATCGTCATGGGTGATTTCTTCCTTATGGGGCTCAGGAGATTCACATTGTGAGTGAATGAGGAGAATGGCTTTTGCACGATCTTTGGAGGTAGTCTGGGCTACATAGATCACCTTGTCAAGAAGTGGCTTCTGAGAAGTGTTGGTACTAACTCTTCTTTAAAGGTTTTGTAAAACTCCGCTGTATACCCATCTGGTCCCAGGCTTTTCTTGGTTGGAAGTCTTTTGATGGCTTCTTCTATTTCCTCCTTTGTTATTGGTCTGTTTAAATTGTGTATATCTTCCTGACTCAATCTGGGCAAATCATATGACTTAAGAAATTTATTGATATCTTCACTATCTTCTATTTTATTGGAATATAGGGTTTCAAAATAATTTCTAATTATCTTCTGTATTTCTGTAGTGTCTGTTGTGATATTGCCTTTTTCATGTTAGTAATGTTAGTAATTTGAGTTCTCTCTCTTCTTCTCTTCGTTAGCATGGCTAAGGGTCTGTCAATCTTATTTATTTTTTCGAAGAACCAACTTTTAGTTTTGTCAATTTTTTCCATGGTTTCTTTTATTTCAGTTTCATTGATTTCTGCTCTGATTTTAATTATTTCTTGCCTTCTGCTACCTTTGCTGTTGTTTTGCTCTTCCTTTTCTAGGGTTTTGAGATGAAGTGTGAGCTCATTTATTTGTTGGTTTTTTCTTTTTTTGAGGCATGAACTCCAGGCAATGAATTTCCCTCTTAAAACTGCTTTCATTGTGTCCCATAGATTCCGATATGTTGTGTCTGTATTTTAATTTATCTCTAAGAATTTTTTGATTTCCTCTTTTATGTCTTCTGTAACTCATTGATCATTCAGTAACATATTGTTCATTTTCCAGGTGATGCAGGATTTTTCCTTCCTTCTTTTATCATTGATTTCCAGTTTCATTCCATTATGATCAGATAAGATGCCTGGTATTATCTCCACACCTTTATATTTACTAAGAGCTGCCCTATGGCATAATATATGGTCTATCTTTGAGAAGGATCCATGTGCTGCTGAGAAGAACGTATACCCACTTGATGATAGTTGATATATTCTATATATGTCAGTTAAGTCTAGGTTATTGATTGTGATTTGAGTTCTATAGTTTCTTTATTCAGCTTTTGTTTGGAGGATCTGTCCAATGGTGAGAGTGGTGTGTTGAAGTTACCCATAATTATTGTGTTGTGGTCTATTTGATTCTTGAACTTGAGGAGAGTTTGTATTATGAACATTGCAGCACCATTATTTGGTGCATACATATTGATAATTAGAAAAAGAAGGAGCTTCTCCAAATTCATTCTATGAGGCCAATATCACCCTGATCCCGAAACCAGACAAAGACACTTCAAAGAAAGAAAACTACAGACCAATATCTCTAATGAACCTAGATGCAAAAATCCTCAATAAAATTCTGGCGAATCGGATACAAAAGCATATAAAAAAAATTGTACACCATGATCAAGTAGGATTCATCCCTGGGATGCAAGGCTGGTTCAATATACGGAAATCAATAAATGTTATTCACCACATCAATAGACTTAAAGATAAGAACCATATGCTCATCTAGATAGAAGCAGAAAAAGCATTCGACAAAGTACAGCATCCTTTTATGTTCAAAACACTAGAAAAACTAAGTATAACAGGAACTTACCTCAACATTGTAAAAGCTATCTATGCTAAGCCTCAGGCTAGCATCATTCTAAATGGAGAAAAACTGAAGGCATTCCCTCTAAAATCTGCAACGTGACAGGGATGCCCTCTCTCACCACTTCTATTCAATATAGTTCTCGAAATACTGGCCAGAGCAATTAGACAGACAAAAGAAATTAAAGGATTAAGATAGGAAAAGAAGAACTTAAATTATCACTATTTTCAGATGACATGATCTCATACCTAGAAGACCCAAAAGGGTCTACAAAGAAACTACTAGAACTAATAAATTAATTCAGCAAAGTGGCAGGATATAAAATCAACACGCATAAATCAAAGGCATTCCTGTATATCAGTGACAAATCTTCTGAAATGTAAATGAGGAAAACCAACCCATTCACAATATCCTCAAAAAAAATAAAATACTTGGGAATCAATCTAACAAAAGAGGTGAAAGATTTATACAATGAAAACTACAGAACCCTAAAGAGAGAAATAGAAGAAGATCTTAGAAGATGGAAAAATATACCCTGTTCATGGATAGACAGAACTAACATCATCAAAATGGCGATATTACCAAAAGTTCTCTATAGGTTCAATGCAATGCCAATCAAAATTCCAACGGCATTTCTTGTAGAAATAGATAAAGCAATCATGAAATTTATCTGGAAAAATAAAAGACCCAGAATAGCAAAAGCAATCCGAAGCAGGAAGTGTGAATCAGGAGGTATAGTGATACCAGATTTCAAACTGTACTACAGAGCAATAGTAACAAAAACAGCATGGTACTGGTACCAAAACAGGCGGGTGGACCAATGGTATAGAATAGAGGACACAGAGACCAATCCACAAAATTACAACTACCTTATATTTGATAAAGGGGCTAAAAGCATGCAATGGATGAAGGATAGCATCTTCAACAAATGGTGCTGGGAAAACTGGAAATCCATATGCAACAAAATGAAACTGAATCCCTTTCTCTTGCCATGCACAAAAGTTAACTCAAAATGGATCAAGGACCTTGATATCAAATCAGAGACTCTGCAACTGATAGAAGAAAAAGTTGGCTCCGATCTACATATTGTGGGGTCGGGCTCCAAATTCCTTAATAGGACACCCATAGCACAAGATTTAAAAACAGGCATCAACAAATGGGACTTACTCAAACTAAAAAGTTTTTTCTCAGCAAGAGAAACAATAAGAGAGGTAAATAGAGAGCCTACATCCTGGGAACAAATCTTTACTCCTCACACTTCAGATAGAGCTCTAATATCCACAGTATACAAAGAACTCAAAAAATTAAACAATAAGATAACAAATAACCCAATCAACAAATGGGTCAAGGACCTGAACAGACACTTCTCAGAGGAGGACATACAATCAATCAACAAGTACATGAAAAAATGCTCACCATCTCTAGCAGTCAGAGAAATGCAAATCAAAACCACCCTAAGATACCATCTCACTCCAGTAAGATTGGCAGCCATTATGAAGTCAAACAACAACAAGTGCTGGTGAGGATGTGGGGAAAAGGGTACACTTGTACATTGCTGGTGGGACTGCAAATTCGTGTGGCCATTTTGGAAAACAGTATGGAGATTCCTGGGAAAGCTGGAAATGGAGCCATCATTTCACCCAGCTATTGCCCTTCTTGGACTATTTCCTGAAGACCTTAAAAGAGTATACTATAGGGATACTGCTACATCGATGTTCATAACAGCACAATTCACAATAGCTAGACAGTGGAACCAACCTAGATCCCGTCAATAGATGAATGGATTTAAAAAAATGTAGCATTTATATACAATGGAGTATTACTCAGCACTAAAAAATGACAAAATCATGGCATTTGGAGGGAAATGGATGGCATTAGAGCAGATTATGCTAAGTAAAGCTAGCCAATCCCTAAAAAACAGATGCCAAATATCTTCTTTGATATAAGGAGAGTAACTAAGAAAAGAGCAGGGAGGAAGAGCATGAGAAAAAGATTAACATTAAACTGGGATGAGAGGTGGAAGGGAAAGGGAGAGAGAAGGGAAATTGCATGGAAATGGAAGGAAACCCTCTTTGTTATACAAAACTATAAGAGGATGTGAGGGGAAAGGGGGAAAAAACAAAGGAGAGAAATGAATTACAGTAGATGGGGTAGAGAGAGAAGATGGGAGGGGAGGGGAGGGAGGATAGTAGAGGATAGGAAAGATAGCAGCAAACAACAGTCACTAGTATGGCAATATGTAAAAACGTGGATGTGTAACCGATGTGATTTTGCAATCTGTATACGGGGTAAAAAATGGGAGTTCTTAACCCACTTGAATCAAATGTATGAAATATGATATGTCAAAAGCTTTGTAATGTTTTGAACAACCAATAATAAAAAAAAAATCCCTACCTATGGGAATTTAAAAAAAAAAAAAAAGAAGAAGTGGCTTCTGTACAAAGTTAACAGGGCAGAGGACAAAGGTTATTAAAAGAAAAATGAGTATTAGAAGGGTTAAAAAGGGAGAAGCCAGGAAGTCCACCATTTTAGGAATCAGCTAGTTCTTGTCTCTGCTGTTCAAATCAGTCTTGTAGTTGTATAACCCTATCCCTTATCGGTCCTGATTGATTGACATAGAAGCAACATTCTTCTCCAGGGAAGAGGCAGAGGCCACCTCATTCAGAAGTAAGGAGATCTAGACCCCCATGATTCTGCAGAACAACAGATGCCAGAGAATCCAATTGATTTTATAAAGTCAGTACCGAATAGTTGACCTGATGGATATCTTCAATAACCTGTATTGACAATTTTTTATAGTAGTGAATAGAGATTCCTAATCCCTCTGCTCCTGTGCCAATCCCAGTGGCTATCTCTAGCTCTATGAGTAAGAGATTAAACTGAAGTACTGTCTTGTTTCTGGTGTGTGCTGTTATCAGAATAGGCAAACTTTGGTTGTTAGGTAAAACATCAATTTGAGGACTAAGCAAGACCCAGGTACAGAGGCCATTCCAATTTTTAGTAGGCAAGGGAAAATATTAACCACACAAAGGAAAAAATGCCTCAGAATTAGGGGGGTACCAGGGCTGAGGGGCTGACACAAGTGTATATCTTAAGTTCCATTAAAAGACCTATTGTCTTTCTTTTAAATGTCCAAGGATGATTATACTGTGGTTATAAGTGTTTTTCCTAGGTATTCAAGACCAAGCTGGTCAAATAGACCTTGTTTCTATCTATTGGTAAGAGTAAGCTGAGTTCTCACAGGGTGGTCACTCTTAAGAACTTCTGAGCAGCCTCCTAGCTCCTTTAGTGTCATCTGCCAGGATGGTTCAGGGTTTTCCTTGACCATGTGGCTTCCCTTGGAAGCATCAGAGATGTCTCTTTTCTCCAATGACCCTCTCTCAGCAGCATGTGTACTTGTCAGCTTTCTGTTCTCCAGAGTCTCATGGATCTCTCTGATTGGGAGGATATGTTGGCCCAAAGTTGCAAAGCCCTTAGAAAAATTCCCTTGTTCCCTGGGTTCAAGCTGATTTAGAGGGCAAAAGCCAAACATTGAATATTCATATTCATATTCATATATTTCCTCCTTTCTCTCCTCCTACCCCCTCTTATTTTCTTACCAATAGTCTCTAATGTTTTGTCTTAAACATCAGCAAGCCTGTTTTATCAATCTTAAAGTAATAGTACTGGGATTCGAGTTTTTTTTTGTTTGTTTGTTTGTTTGTTTTTAAGCAAAACTCTCTTTTATTTCTTCTAATGTTATACATGACAGTAGAACACACTTTTGAAATCTCATACATAAATGCAGTATAAGTTCTCATTCTTTTGGTTGCACATGATGTGGAATTATACTGGTAGTAGTTGTCATATATGCATATAGGGTATTCATGTCAGATTCATCCTGCTGTCCTTACCCCCATACCTCTCCCATCTGCCTAATCAAAAGTACCTCTATTTCAACCCTAATCCTAACCCCCATTATTATTATGAATTAGTATCCACATATCAGAGAAAACATTCAGCCTTTGGTTTGGGGGTTTGGCTTGTTTCCCTTAGCATGATATTCTCCAGCACATCCATTTACTTGCAAATACCATAATTTCATTCTTTTTTAAATTTTTTCTTTATTAATTTATAAACAGTGCTAAGAATTAAACCTAGTACCTTACGAATTCTTTAAGGCAGAATACATATAATATTCTGTTGTATATATGGAATCAACAGATGAATGGATAAAGAAAATGTTGAGATATATATATATACATATGTATATATATATCTCACATATATATTTGTGAAACATACCCACACACACACACAAAAAAAAAAACACATTTTCTTTATCCATTCATCTATTGATTCCATAGTTTGACTATTGTGAATTAAGCTGCCATAAACATTGATGTGGCTACATCACTGAAGTATGCTGATTTTAAGACCTTTGGGTATAATCCAAGGAGTAGAGTAGTTTGGTTGCACCAATTTGCAGCCCCATCAGCAATAGACTATACCCTTTCCCCCACATCCTCACCAACATTTATTGTTGCTTGTATTCTTGATAATTGTCATTATGACTAGAGTGAGATGAAATCTCAGTGTTATTTTAATTTGCATTTCTCTAATTATTAGAGATATTAAAGATTTTTTAATATATTTGTTCAGACCTATCACATTTCTTCTATGAAGTATGTTTCAGTTCCTTAGCCCATGTGTTGATTAGATTATTATTATTATTATTTTGGTGTTAGATTATTTTTTAAGAGAGAGAGAGAATTTTAATATTTATTTTTTAGTTTTTCAGCGGACACAACATTTGTTTGTATGTGGTGCTGAGGATGGAACCCGGGCCGCACCCTGCAAGGCGAGTGCGCTACCACTTGAGCCACATCCCCAGCCCCTGGTGTTAGATTTTTTGAGTTCTGTATATATTCTGGAGATTAGTGCTCTATCTGAGTTGCATGTCATAAAAAATTTTCTCCCATTATGTAGATTCTCTCTTCATGTTATTGTTTTCTTTGCTGAGAAGAAGCTTTTTAGTTTGAATCCATTCCATTTGTTAATTCTTCCCCCCCCCCTTGGTGCTTGGGGGATGGGTATCAGGGATTGAACTAAAAGGAGCATTCTACCACTGAGCAACATCCCCAGCCCTATTTTGTATTTTATTTCGATACAGGGTCTCACTGAGTTGGTTAGCACCTCATTTTTGCTAATGCTGGGTTTGAACTCATGATCCTTAGGCATGCACCACCATGCCCAGCACATTTGTTGACTTTTGATTTTACTTCTGTGCTTTCAGAGTCTTGTTAAGGAAGTCACTTCCTAAGCTGACATGGGGAAGATCTGGGACTATTTTTTTTTTTTTCTATTTGGTCTCTCACTCTGCACAAAACTCAACTCAAAGTGCATCAAATTAAATTAAATTAAATTAAATCTTTGATGCACTTTGAGTTGAGTTTTGTGCAGAGTGAGAGAGAGGGATTTAATTTCATTTTGTTACATATGGATTTCCAGTTTTCCCAATGCAATTTGTAGTACTGGGCTTTAACTTGAATATCTATAACTTTACAGTCATTCACTCCCTTCATTTAATTGGGGTCAGTATTAGTACTGGAATTTAGCTTTGCATCCTGTCTACAGATGATGGCCTATATCTCAAATTAACTTATGTTGTTATATTGAAAATTATATTTCTCTAAATCACTAACAGATAACAGTTAAAATTTACTAGGAAAATACAAAATGAAATTAATAAGAGTAAAACCATACTAAGTTTGTATAATAGTTATGAACTAAGAAACATAATTTTTATAATCCCAAACCTTTACTTTAAACCTTAGTTTGAAGAACATCAGCTTGGTAAAATGTTGTTCTAAATCTTATACTTTAAAGATCTGTATACTTGGAAGATATGAATACTTTTAGTATACAAAGAGGCCAGTAATTGCACCACAATTACATTGGTGTTTTTATATTGACCAAGTTTAGCTTTCAAAGAAAAATTCAGAATCTGTAACGTAATGTTCTAAAATAACAATTGTTGTTTAACCAGAGTTGTAGACACCCTAATTCCTTTAAGACTAGTTGCTCTAAAGAATAAAACTTGACACAAGAAATTATCTTGATAAATAAGAGAAAGCAGATTAATGTTTTAAGAACGTTGTTACTTTATTCCATAGAAAATCAAATTTTGGTTACATCAGTACATTAATATTTCACCTTAGGAAAATGCCTTAAATAATTTTGTGCTAATTATGTATATCAAACTTAGTTACACATACTTTTTGAAATTTATCCTCCAACTTTAAACCTGCAACTTACTTAGACATTTTACAACTTTTTACTTTACCACACAAAATCTTTCTTATCCAGAAACATTTATTTTTCCTTCTGCTTTCCATATTAAAATATATTTCCATACCTAGAACTTTCTTGTATCTCTTTCCTAGCTGTTGACCCTTTTCTTAATTCACACTCTGAAACAACCCTTATGAAATTTCTGAATTTAGATAAATTACTCCACTTAAATAAGATAAAATGCTTCATTTTTATAGTAATTTAATTGAAGCCCAACTGAAACTTCCTATACTCTCTGCATATAAATTACATCTGTTAGAATCTTAACTCTTAGTGAGTTAATATTATTTTCAGTGAAGACACAAAGCAATCTTTTTCCATTTACCAATTTATGAAAACACACATAATGTTTAAATATATTACCTTATAGAATTTAAGAAGTTAAGGTACTTGATTTTATATTTAGCAGTTAATGTTTTAACACTTTAATTTGCAAGTTAATTAGACATCTCCTCTAACAAACACATCTATGAGGATTAATCACATTGATGTTAAATCTGATTGATTTATTTTTAACTGTAAAAACCAATATATCAGACAAGTATAGTTAACAGTACTATCCATCTTTTCCTTGAGAAACAATTCTAGAAACAATGGATATTACATTTTAGACATTTTATAGAAACCAACACTCTATTAGTTGTCTGATAACCTAGAAAAACTTGTAAGTAATTTAAAAGACATCTTTACACTCTCTGTTTTTAAATTGAACCCCTTTTTAAAGTCACATAAACTGAAGGTATTTGCATCCATTTCTCATTTAAATTTTAATTTATGAGTTCTCATATGCCAATTTTGATACTATGTACATGATATATGGACATAAGCACATGGAGACTTAACAGAATACACAGGTGTGCACACATATACAAAACTGACAGGAAACAAATATCTTGCAACAGTTTGTAGGTAGATCTCCTCATGCAGGAGGCAGTGCTACAGATGTTTATTAAAGCCTTTATTGTATTTATTCCCAGAATCCACCATGTCTATGTCCTAGTTAGGATCTTGTAAGAGAAAATTTTCCCAATGTATTTGAGGGCTAACCCTTGAAAATTGGCCTCTGAACAAAGACAGAGTGTAAAAACCTCTATCGTTGGATAAAATAAGAGTGATCAGAAAAGTATATTAATTTAGGCATGCAGGATCAAATGTGACTTCACCATAAAGCCATGAGCTCAAAAATATAAAAAATATTTTAAAAGAGGGTTTTTTGTTTTGTTTTGTTTTAAATGACGTGGCCATTAATTACTCTAGTAAAGGAGCAACCAGAACATCTTTATCAGAAAAGAATTTGTTTAGATATTGAAAGAATGAGAAAGAGAGCCCTGAAATCCTTGGGTAAAGATTCTCAAACTATTTCCCTCCCTGTGTGGTAGTATTTTGGGAGGAGCTTGTTAAGAAAGCACTGTAGTAAGATAAACAGCCATTTGGATCCCACAAGTAGTCTGGATTTAAAGGTGACACTTTTTTTTTTTTTTTTCAGTTTATGCTTTTCCTTCCATGACCTCTGGCTGGGACCTAACTCAGAATGGAGGATACTAACAGGTTGATAACTATTTTAATTTAAGGGAACACATTTGCCTGTTAGATGTGCCCTTAAAATTTCTTACATGTTCCCTATGTTCTTTTGGGTCCTCATACTCATAGGACCATGGTTTCATATTATGCTCCTCAATGTGAAGTGGGAGACAAGCCTATTAGTGCTCTGTGATGTCTCCACTAGAGAAAATAAATAATTTGGATTCCTGAACTAGGAAAGATGAAGGCTAGTTTTAATCTAATTAACTGAGACAGATTTTCTGGTCTTTTTCCTGCTGAATGAGGGGAGTACAAGAGAAAAGAAGGTGGTCTAATTTTAAACCTAGGGAAGCTCTATCTTGAGAATCTCCCTAAGTTTCAGGATCTGGTCATAAAAGTCTCCGCCTTCAGGGAAACTTGGGTTCCTCTTATCAACGTTGTTTTGGACCTGCATTTCTCCTGAAGTGAACAGGTAGTATGCTGAGGAATGTAGGTAGTATGCTGAGGAATGTGATATATCCTGTCCTTAGAGGCCAGGCAGGGCTGCAGATAAATTGCTTCTTGGGAAAAAAAGTAGGGGATCAGTACAGTGGGCTCGCTTGATAGAATTATTATACATATTTAGCTTGCTCTCTTCTCCCCACATCTTGCCCCTCTCTCTCTTCTCCCTATCCTTTTGTGACTGGTGACAAAAGACAAGCTAAAGGTGGAGTGATCCCAGGGCAGAATCAAAGCCACCCAGGAGTATAGGCAGGAAGAGAGTTTCCCATGGGCCCATTCATTCATTAACAACTCCTTCCTGGGAGGAACAATTCCCTTGAGGCAGGTCACCTGGGTAACAGGTGTATGTGTGTGTTGGTGGGGGGGGGGTGTCCCTGAAGGTCTTAACATTTTTTTGCCTCCTGAATCAGACACAGTCTTTCTGACTCAATTTTTTATTACCTACACTGACTGTCTTTTTGTCCCCTGGCCTCAGTCCCCACCTCTGAAGATGGAAATCTTACCTCCTGCAAGTGAAAATGGACAATCACCACTCTGGCTGCTTCAAGCTGAAAGGTGGTGATGTGGGGCAAGCACATGGGTTTTCCTTTTAGGAATCTTTTGGGTCAGTCTAGGGATCCATGGCAAAAGTCTAGTTCAGAAAGAATAGGTTGTAAAGTCATCTGGGGGGGGGGGTGCAGTGCTTCTATGAGAGACTCAAAAAGACAGGAGTACTATAATGACATTAATACAAAATAAATGTTGCAGCATCTGGAACATGTCATTAAATATCATGAAGATGACAGAAACCATTAATCTCTCACCGGTAGGTGCAAGAACTAAGAAGTTGTTCCCATAACAAGGCCGGTGAGGAAAAGGCCTTTATTTGGAAATATAAATCTCTAACATTGCCAGAGTTATCACAACACTTAGTTTTATAATGCCCCCATAAGATGTAGTTAGCTATCTAATTTCATCTAATTTTTCAAAATAACTTTTTATTGTCATAATCTCTGTGCTTAGTTAGTAGAGATCCCTTTATTTCTCTTACTTAGGGCTTTTTTAGTAAAGTTAGTTTGGACTTTTATGTGCCACATGACATCTTTTAGATTACTATGAGGGATAAATATTGGGTCTAGATAATCATACCAGCAGACACAGAAACACAGATCAACCTTGCCTATGTAGAAGGTTAGGAAAATTTGTAGGTCTCAAGTTGACTCAGAAAAAAATCTTATGACTCTGACAGGCTTTTTTGATAGTTATCACACATTCCTGTCTATGAAACTTTTCTTTATAGCCTCCAACTTTATTTACTTTTGGTGGGGGTTTATCTGCTATTTTGGGGGCAGTAAATGAAGAAGAGAGCTGGGAGTCATGACCTGCTGTAGGGGACTTATTGAGCAAAGAGTCAGCGAGAATTAGGCCAGTGTTTTAAGCAGGAACAAAATGGCAGAAAGTGGCCTCGAATCCCGAGGTCTGAATACAAAAGAGAAGGAAAGAATTAGAGAATATAGGGTTATAAAGAGGATGACTCTAATATCAATAAAGGACAGATACGGGTTCTTGCTCCACCCATGTGCCAGTAAGGTAGCAAAAATCTAGCCCAGGACTCAAAAGGCAGAGAGAGAAAGAGACAGTCAGTCTGGGAATTCAGCCATGCTAGTATGGCTGGGGTCTTCCCTGACCTCAGAGTGCCACAGAATTTCTGTACAATTGATGGTCACTTTCCAGGTCTCATTGGCCATTTAACATGACTGGTAGGAAAGAGTAAGAAATGGGAGGGAATTTTGAAAAGGTGGTAGAGGATTGTTAGGACAGGGCCGGGTAACAAGCCCCAAACCCCCATTCCCAAGTTTTGGCACCAAATGTAGCACATGAAAGAAAATACAAAAAGAAAAAGAATATGGAGACAGACCACCATCCGACTGGTAATGCTTTATTAAGCAACAGAGGGTCACATTTTCTAGGGGAAAATGGCAATGGGCTCCAACAAATGTTTGGGTTTTATAGGGTTTAGTAGCATCAGGTCATGGGAGGAGTTTGGGTGGTAGGTTCATTAGGGAAGGGCAGGAGGACAAATAGGGGAGCAATTATAGGTAAGAGAAGTTCACTGGGGCCTATTATCCTTCATAAGCTGCTTAGCGAACCTGTCTCAAACTAAGGAAAACAAAATTAAAAGGGCTAAGGATTTGGCTTACTGGTTAGGAGCCCATGGGTTCAATCCCTGGTACCAAGAATACCACAGAAATGATATGCCATGGCTGAGGTATGTGATGTGGTAATGGTAATGTCAATTACTAGTTAAGATGGTATCTGCCAGGTTTTTCTACTGTAAAGTTACTGTTTTTTATTCACTAAATGATGTACATATTTTGTTCTTCATCAACTTTTAATTTAGCATCTATTGATTTTTTCCAGAATCAATTTCTATAATGTTTGTAAAATGGTGATTTTCTAGCATCTATCATTATTCTGCATTCATTAATTGGCAAACAAAGGAAAAGCTTGCCCTCTCCTCCTCTATTTATTCATTTATTTGTCCTCATTCTTACTTATTTTACTATAAATTTATAGATTCTTATTTTTTAAATATCTTTAGTTGTAGATGGACACAATGCCTTTATTTATTTATTTATTTTTATGTGGTGCTGAGGATCAAATCCAGTGTCTAACCTGTGCTAGGCAAGCACTATAACACTGAGCCACAACCCCAACCAGATTCTTATTTTTAATGCATTACATTTTATTACTATTCTTTATTTTTATATTGAATTTTTTTCCAGATTTGCCTGTAATCCCAACAACTTTGCAATTTAGCAAGACCCTGTCTCAAAATAAAAAGAGCTGGGTGTAGCTCAGTGGAAGAGATTTTGCCTACTATATGAGAGGCCCTAGCTTCAATCCCCAGTACTATATAAAAAAGAAAAGAAAAAGGAAAGAATAAATTGTTCCAGATTTGACCAGTAAGAGCCTCTTCAAAGTAACTTTACATCATTTTGACATATCCCCATCATGCTATGAAGCACTTTCTTAATTTCCAGCATTTTTAAATATTCCAAGATTATCTTGTTGTTTTCCAGATCCAGCCCTGAGAATAACTTTTATTCCAAGATCTGGATGCAAAGTATAATAATAACTACGGGGATGCCATTGCTTCTAGGCCATCTCAGTGACCATAGATACAACACGTATTTGTATGTATTTAAGTGAAATCAGGTCAAACAGATACTTCTAATCCAGTAGCAGAGAGTTCATTCTAGTCCTCCATGTTCATATTCTTTCCCTGTGCTTGCATTACTTCCCCCATAATAAGAATCGTGAGAACACTATTATCCTTAATAAATTTAGGCATTTGCTAACTTGTCAAATACATTGAAAGTATTTTCAAAATTACTAGCCTATAATTCTTGTAAAATAAGCCTAATATAAAGTCATCACGGAAAATAACAGAAGAAGACGGCTAAAGAAGAAGACCAAAGAGGAACACTGAAGAAGACTCATCCTCACGTAATGTGTTGAACTGCGAGTCTTCTACAAATACTCACTCCGTCTGGCCTGAGGATTTCATTCTTTGTGTTTGGGGGAGAAGAACTTTTAAAGAAAAAGGCGTTGAGGGTAATTTCTGCATTGAACATAATCACCATGAAACAGTGAACCAGCCTGGAAGAGGGTATAATCATAGCAGCCTGTTTACCTGAGAAGGTGGGCTGGGAAGCTCTCTGCTCAGACTTCCTGGAGAGATGATCCAATGTCATCAATTGGATTTGGGATCACCATCTGAGGGAGAGAAATGACATAATTAGCAGGAAACTACAGAATCAAGACCCCTCATTGTTATAAGGCTTCCAGACAAATCTAAACCACCTCACTAAAAGTCACTGGTGTTATCAAGTCTTGGGAGACAAAGTAGCCACCAGGATCCTCTGCCAGCTTCCTCCAAAGCCAAGTATAAGATGTGCTGAAATTGACAGCTGTTTATCAGAGCTTCAAGAGAATTGTTATGACATCCTCCAGCCTACCAGCTCCCCACCTACTGGTTCCTGCTACTAATGTGGCTCTTACCATCACAACTTTCACAGGAAGCCTCTTCATTGGGAAAAGGGCAAATTTTGATCACTTAAGACAGCAGATGTAGTATCTGTGCAGCATGCTACTAGAAGTTGGAGTCTTTGAGGCAGTATTGAATACCTGGTGCCCAGTCAACCTCAAGTTATGTACATCCCTGCCTCAGTAGCCCACCACACACACACCACATGTGGGCACTGATAATGTCACAGAGGAAGAACAATATAGTTTAACTACTGAGAATAACTGTACCCTGACAATAGTGGTTCTCAACTGAAACTTTAGCCTGAAAGGAGATGCTTACAGAGAGCAGGTGATACTCAAGAATAAGGTAGGATGCCTAGACCTGCAAGCATGCTATGGTCATTCATTTATTTTTTTGTTCTTGTTTACCAAAAAGAAACCACAGTGATTATTCCATGCATGCCACTAGTGCCCTTACAAAAAAAAAAAAAGCAACTGGTTCATGAGAAAAAATAAATAAGTTATCACACAAAAACCAGAGCAGTATGTCTTATGAATATAGAGTGAAAATTCTCAACAAGATATTAAATAACCAAACCCAGTAACAAATTTATAAAAAATTATATACCAAAGATAAATAAAAACAAGAAAAACAACAAAAAAGAATTATACACCATAACCAAATGAGATTTATTCCTAGAAGGCAATATTTGTTTTTGCATACAAAAAAAATCAATAGAATACAGAGAAATAACCACTTATATTTATATTCATGAATTCATGGATTATTACTTTTTTCAGTGGGTTTACTTCATTGTTGTCAATACTTATTTTGATACTCATTTTTCCAAATGCACACATTAAAAAGACATTTGAAAAAATCCAACAAAAGTTGAAAAGTTGGATGTATTCTCCCTAGAATCAGGGTAGTCAATATGTCTTCTCTTACCAGGACAGTTAGTCAGAAAAATAAGAAGGCCTCTAGGTTGGAAAGGAAGAAGGAGAACTATCTCTCCTTGAAGATGAAATAGTCATATAATAGAAAATCTCAAGAAATTCACTAAAAAACTGTTAGAACTACCAAACAAGTTTACCAATGTTGCAGGATATCAGAGCAATTTAAAATGTGAGTTTAATTACACCCAAAGTATAAAATGAGATAACAGTTCTATTTAAAATTCTATAAAATAAATAAAATAACTCTTACATCACAGCATACTCAGAAATGAACTAAAAATGTATAAAATATGTAAAAATAAAACCTAAAATGATAAAACTCTTAAGGAGAAAACATAACAGCAAATATTCATGACTTTGGATTACATAAAGTCCCCTAGGATATGACACCAAAAACATAAGTAACAAAAGAAAAATTTAATGAATTAGACATAATCAAAATTTTAAAACTTTGTGTTTCATAAAGCACCATCAAGAAAATAAAAAGATGATAATCCACATAATGGAAGACTATATTGCAAATCATATATCTAATATATCTAATAAGGGAATTGTATCTAAAATATATAAAGATCTATTAGCTAAATAAAAACCGCAGCTTGAAACTGGGCAGTGAAATAAATGGGCACACATTTCTGCAACGAAGATATATGGACAAACAACAAGCACATGAAGATATGCTGAACATCATCAGCCATTAGTGAAATGCAAAACAATACCATAAAGACAAAAATGATGACAAATGATAACAAACATTGGCTAATATGTGGAGATATTGCATCCTCAAATCATGATGGTGGTAATGTAAACTGGTGCAGCCAGTTTGGAAAACAGTTTGATCATTTCTTAAAAGATTAAACACGATAGTACTACAGCATATTCCACACTTAGGTACATACCCAAGAGAAATGAAAGCACACATTTATTAAAATTTATACAGTAAATGGTCCTGTGTGTGATATAGAACATAAATTTGGTATATGAACCAACAGTAATATATTGATGTAATTTACATATATTGAGATTAAGGAATGTGCTCAAAATATTTTTTTAATGAAAGTTTTAAGTATAGAGACCATTGCCTTAGAACAGTGTACCAGATTCAAGGATGTTTGTTAAAACACAGATTTTGGGCTCCAACTTCAGTCTTTCTAGTTCAATAGGTTTAAGGTAGAGTCTGAAAATTTGCATTTCCAAGCAATTTTCAGGTGATGCTGGTCCAGGTGCCACACTTTGAGAATTTAGATCTTTGCCCTTGTTGTGCTAAAGCTTACTTAGGATGCCTGTGAAAGTATATATATTCAGCCCCCATTCCCTAGAATTATGCATCTGTAGGCCAAGGATTAACCTCAGAATTTGTGTTAACAGTGAATAAAGATGATTCTGACTCAGCAGGCCTGAAGATCACCACATTTTGAAAATACTTCTTTGAGGGCTTATAGAAGAGGGTGATAAGACACTGAGGGCCAGGCAGGGAAAAGACCACTGTTCCTTTTGCAAACTAGAAACATTTTTTAAATGTTCTCAGAGACTGGGAATAAATTCAAAGCCAGAAAATTTTTGTCTGTATTCCCTTTTAAACCGCATTGATGGAGAAAAAGAGACATGAGCCAGTGAGAAAAATTCCATAAAGAAGAAATGTTTGAAAGCCTTCCTTCTCTTTGGGAGCTAGATTTATACTTTGTTTGTAAACATATTTCCAGGATTATAAAAATTATGCAAAGTACCTTTATTGTGTACCACTGTTATTCTTTTAAAACTATGCACTTGAAAAACTGTTTCTTTTTCATTAGAACATCATAACCTTCACATACATTTTTAACTAAAAAAATTGACAAAGAAAGAAAAATATTTATCCCTGGTCTAACTATTAGGGTGAAGCTTGTGAATTCTTTACAATATTTTGTTAGTACAGAATTGATTTATTGTTATTATTTGGTTTTTGTTTCTTTATATTAATGATGGTGCAATATGTGGTGTTTTATTTCCTTTTTCCTCCAGAAGTACTTGTCATAAATATGTCCCTATGTGTTTTTTTTTCATTTTTATTTTCATTTATGTATTTATTTATTTGTAGTTGTAGATGGAGGGAATGCCTTTATTTTATATGTTTATTCTTAGGTGGTGCTAAGGATTAAACCCAGCACCTCACACATGTTAGCAAGTGCTCTGCCACTGAGCCACAGCCCCAGACCTCCCTATGGTTTTTAAAATACTTTGTAAGCGTAATCCATTGAATTATAGTTGTATGCCATTTATTTATATTTTTAGATATTTTGGAGTTATAGCTCCTGTTTTTCATTAGATCCATAGAATTTTATTATTGGAAGTTAAAAAAGTAGATTTCATCTTTCCTATATTATTAGAAAATTAAACTAACTTTCCCAAAGTCATAAAGTTAAAAAGCCAAAGCCCAAGTTTTCTCACTCCTATTATACTGATTATTCCACTGTTTCCTCTATTTTCTCTAATATTTTAAAATGTACTAACAAGAATCTTAGATTTGTCAACCACCTTGTTTTCTGTTTGTTCTATCTGCACTTTATTTTTTTCCCTCTTCCTCCCTCCTATTGGATATTTTGAGTATATTTTACAAATCTGTTTTATATTCATTATAAATTAGCTGGATATATTCCATTGGGAGCGGGGAAGAAGCCTTCAATGAAACTGAGTGGTAGAGCATTTGCCTTGCATGTGGAGAATCATGGTAAGCACTGGAAAAAAAAAAAAAAGAAATGAAGAATTTATTAGTTTCCCTAGGATTTAAAATATACATCTTTAGTTTTATACCAATCTATACCAGTCAATGTGAAAACACTATTTTCAGAAAAAGCTTTAGAATGATATATGTATGTAGATAGATTTCTCCAAATATATCTGTATATATATTTGTGTGTGTGTGTGTGTGTGTGTGTGTGTGTGTGTGTAGTACTGGGCATTGAAACCAAGACCTCATGCATGCTAAGGCAAATGCTTTGCATTGAGCTACATCCTCAGTCCAGAATAAAATAAAGTACATAACAGATATATAATTTTAATAAAATATATCATGTTAAATTAGTATAAATATTAGACACTTATACATATTGACATCTAAAATAATAAAACAAATATATTTCTTATATCTTTCTTGATATTTTTGTAATGCAAAGACAACCAAAAATGTTGTGTTCCTTAGCTCAACTATATCAAACTGTTGCAATGGACAAATGTGAATACTTAATTAGCTCTTCTAGACATCTCCATTAGAAACATATACTGTATGAGAAAAATATTTTTCAAGTTTTTTTTTCTTAAATGCATTGTTGAAAATGAAGCAGGCTTGAGAGGCCATAGTATATCCAAGCTTGAATGACCAAATATTGATCCTTAATTCAAAACTAGCATAAACTTTTGAACTGTGAATTTTTCTAAAAGAAAATGAAATTGGATTGTTCACATGCATGTGTGTGTTCATTTTTATGCCTTTGCTATCAATACAATATAGTTATTGAATCTTCAAGTTAGAAAGGGCCTCAATAGCTTGTTAAATTCAAACATTTTATTGAACAGAGAAGAAAACAGACTATACTGGTTATCTATTGCTGTATAACAAACTACCCCACAATTTAGTGGCTGAAAGCAGCTACCATCACAGTTTCTGTGGCTTTGGAGATCCTGACATAGCTTAGTGGAGCCTTCTGGCTCAAAGCCTTTCACAAGGCTCCAGTCAATGTGTTGGTTGGGCTGTGGTCTCATCGTGAGGCTGGACTTGGAGAGGATCTACTTCCAAAATCCACTTACATGTCTGCCATCAGGATCCTGTTCCTGAATTGCTGTTGGAATGGGCCTTAGATCCTCAATGGCTGTTCATTGAGAACTTTAGTTACTAAAGGCCTGTCATAGGACAGCTCACAGCATGGCAGCTGGCTTCCCTCAGTGTGACAGAAGTTAGCCAGGGAGGAAAATCACAGAGAACCTATTTATTTATAACTTAAACTTGGAAGTGCTACCATTGCTTTTACTGTATTATTATTCTTTTTTTGGTACTTGGGATTGAACCAACTTGGGTACTCAACCACTGAGCCACATCCCCAGCCCTTTTTTATATTTTATTAGAGACAGGGTCTCACTGAGTTGCTTAGCACCTTGCCATTGCTGAAGCTGGCTTTGAACTCAGGATCCTCCTGTCTCATCCTTTCCAGCTGCTGGGATTACAGGTGTGTGCCCCTGCACCTGGCTTTTATTGTATTCTTTTTATTTGAAATGAGTCACGATGATCAGTTCTCACAATCAAGGGGAAGGGATTACACAAAGGTGTGCATACAAAAAAGGAGATCATCAAAAGCCATCTTAGAACCACCTACCACAAAGGCCCCAGTAGTGAAATACTTAAAAAATCATACATACAGTTTGTTAGTGTCAAAGCAGGAATGGTCTTCTGATCTCTCAATTTCCAATCCAGTTTTCTTTTAAATTTTCTCTACTTATTAAAAAAAAATAAAAATTGATGAAACAATAATCTTTATTCTTTGAGAGGAGAAATTACTTTTAATTTCTCACAACTCAGAAGATAATTCATAATATTGCAGTAGGGGAAAAATTTAGAGAGGAAAGTTTAGTGGGAAATCATTACTAATTTTGCTTTCCCACTCAGTGCAAATCTATGCTAAGTACAGAATAAAGGTTGTAAGGGAGAAGTGGAGATGCTGATAGCAACTAAGAGATCTCCCAGTTGAGACTTCAAAATGCACAACTAGGTCCATATTTTGTGGTTAAATCCTTCCATTATAAACCCACATTTTAAAGAAAATGATAGATATAAATACTAGTATGCCCCACAAATCCTTATATTAACTTCTATTATGGTACCAATAAAATAGGCTGATGCCTGGTAGGAGCGTTAATAAGATTTTAAAATGTGAACAGCAATACTAATACAGTGCTTGTATCCAGTAGTGCTTGTTATTGTCAAATGTTGAGTAATAAAATTTGGAGAGTGATGGAGATATAGTGGCAAAGGAGATATGCCAAATTTATGATTTATTAAAATGTATATAAATGAGAAAGCATCACATTATTCCTACTGATTTCTTCTTACTTTTGTGTCCTTAGAGCAGTTGTTAGCTCAAAAGGAATTGAGCTAACCAACATCCATAAGGAATTGAGCTAACCAACCAACATCCAGTCATCCTTATTATTTTACCACTGTACTAAAGAATGGCCAGCTAATGTATACCTAGCAATGATTTATTATGCCTATACTCAAGTGCCACTTTTTAATTTAAGTGAATTGATCTTTTTCTTACGGCCAAAAACAAAAGTTATCACAGACATAGAAGACAGCCATTCTTATACTGATTAAGATGTCTTCTAAGAAAAAAAAAGAATTATCGGAGGGGGACAAAAGAAATAAGAAATACCATGATGTAAATTTACTTTATTATTGATGAGTACAACATGATTTTCAAAAAAATGCTTCGAATGATTCCCCCTTGTCATTCCAAAAGTTACCACTTCAGAGAAACATTCCTTGACTATCTTATCTAAACTTACTCCTTCCTATTGATGTCATTATCAGGCTGTCCTATATTTATACACTTAATTCATAGCACTTAATTAATTTTGATTGTCTATTATCTCTCCATGAGAACGTATATACCATGAGAACAGAGACTTTGTCCATCTTCTTCATTCCTGGGTTCTCAGAACTTAAAACAGTTCTTGAAACACTGTATGTACTTAATTCTTATTTGCTGAATGAATAGAGTGTTCCAAACACATAGAGCAAAAGAATCTATGTCAGAGCTTTTCAAACTTTCACCCTTAACTGTGTTGGTAATTTTTTTCATAGTATCAGTCCCTCAAAAGTAATAGCTAACAATTCTCTTTATTATTAGAGATAATTATCTTCAAACAATTTAGTAAGTATTTATGTGTAAAAATCTTAGAAGCCCTTAAGGAAAAAATCTATTCATGAATTTAAGAAAGACAAGATTCTATTTCTTTTTAATGGTGGTTACTTACTAATGGGACATGAGTACCTGTTACGTTCTACACAGCTTCTCAAACAGGAGAATGTCCTATTGCATGATGATCATGTATGACAGCAATTGCCCAAAAATCCAATTTCACAAAAATATGTCAGTGAAACAAATGTACTGTGAGCTACTATTGAAATTATAAACTATCTCATCTAATATTTTGTGTGGTATCCAATAAAGCTGTTTCCTTCAAAAAATTTAAATATCCCACAGAACCTTGAGGACTAATAGTTTAAATGATTTAAATTTACTTCATTTTCTATGTAGTAAATTAAAGCAATGAGGAAGAGAAGCAAGCCAAATCATACAAGAAGCAATCTAGGATGGGGGCCATATTACCAGACAAAGGTTAGAGAAATCAGTCATAGTCAATACTTAAGAAATTAGAATTGAGACATATTAAGAAGTACTGGACCAGAGCCAGGCTGCCAAACAAGAGTCTTTAAACTGTAACAGACTATCAAACTGCTACCATTAGCTGATTTTAGTATCAAAACTAGTCTTTTAAACTTAAAGTACTTTTGTGATGTTGAACATTGAAAATGAGATTAGACTAGATGACTTATTCAGGTCACTTGTAAATTTCTTGTAAAATGCTCTACATAAAATAGCAGCATTTCTTTTTTTTTTTTTTTTCTCCTGGTACTACGGGTTGTACTCAGGGGCTCAATCACTGAGCCACATCCCCAGCCCTATTTTGTATTTTACTTAGAGACAGGGTCTCTTGGAGTTGCTTAGCACCTCACTTTTTCTGAGGCTAGCCTTGAACTCGTGATCCTCCTGCCTCAGCTTCCCAATTGGTGAAATTAGTTCCATAGTTGATTTTATGTGCAAAGATAAAGCAATCCTTCAAGAACTTAAAAACTTGTTTTTAATGAACTAGCAAAGCCTATGGTTTCCATGCTATAAAGTTTCTTAATATCAAATGCAATGATGTAATAAAATTTTTTTAAGATATATATGTATATATATTAGAGTTTTTTAAATAGTCAAGCTTGTGATATTATAAAAGCATGTAATACATTTATACCATATGCCAGCCTTTATAATTATTATCTAATTCTTTTTTTAAAAGAGAGAGAGAGAGAGAGAGAGAGAAAATTTTTTAATATTTATTTTTTAGTTTTTGGCAGACACAACATCTTTGTTTGTATGTGGTGCTGAGGATTGAACCCGGGCCGCACGCATGCCAGGCAAGCACGCTACCAGTAGCTTGGGCCACATCCCCAGCCCTATTATCTAATTCTTAATCTCCTCTAATCAGCCACTACTAATTAGTTGTTATTAAAACATCCCTAATGTATAACAACAAATAAGAAATAATACTAGATTTCTTCACTTTTAGCAAAATCCTGGTGTTTCTTATATTCTGCTAGCTTACTTAAAAATCCCCATCTCTGATCAAAATGTATTCTAGCATACAAATAAGAAATTATTGCTAATTTTGTTGGGTGTGATACATAATTATATTGGAAAAAGAAAGCCCTTTTCTGTTAAAGATACATACTGCAGTAATTAGAGATGAAATACGATTCTTTGGGATTTTCTTTAAGATTACAACAGAATTTATTTTAACATATGTCCTAATATGGTGCTAATTGAATTGCAAATCAATTTTACCTTAATTTTAAATTCAACATTATTTCATATTTACACTTCCACCCTATCTACATTTTTACATGCATAATTAAGGGGATACCTGTTACAATATACAACTTCTACCTAAAATCTCAGCATACTACAGAATATTGCTTCTCATTCCTCACTCCCATCCACTCTCGCCAAAATCTAAGTGTCTTTTCCATAGGCCAGATAAAAGGATTAATGGGTTGCTAGATGTTTTTATCTGCATAAATGATGTGAGTATAGCATGAAACCCACCCTGACAGAACTATGCAGTGTCTTTTGAAGTTGGATTAAGTGCTCACTGAGCAGGGTGTTCCCATTAAATTATAATATTGTAAAGTTTGAATCTAGAAACACATAGTGCTGATAATTTTGAGTTTTAATAGGATTGGCTCTACTATGAAAGAATCCAAGAATATATGTCATGTTACTATCAAACTGTTTGTGGGTTAATTTAGTATGAAAAGAAAGGATCTGCTTTTACTTCTATGTCCAGAAAAGATTTGTTTATACTATGAAGATTTTGAGACATGTACAGAAAAATATTTTACATGTACTCATAAAGTATTTTAATTCCTTATAACTTATATAATAAGGTTTCTTATTCATGTACTTTAAATATAATTTTAAAATACCTCTTAGCTATATAACATTTGGAGAAGCCAAAACTATGAAGACAGTAAAAAGATGAGTGTTTTTCAGGGGTTGGTAGGGAAACAAAGGAATAAATAAGCAGAGAACAGAGCATTTGTTGAACAGTGAATATCTTTTATATAATACTATAAAGGCAGACATATGCCATTATAGATTATTCAAACCCATAAAGTGTACACCACAAGGAGTGAACACTAATGTGAACTATAGAATTTGGGTGATATTATAGATTCACCAATTTTAATAGACATAATATTATGATTTGGAATATTAACAATGGAAGAAGCTGGTGGGGGGCAATGGTTAGGTAGGTATATAGCAAGTCTCTCTACAACTTTTGCTTAATTTTTTCTGTGAACTTGAAACTTCTCTAAAAAACAAAGACTGTAAACATACATACATACCTTAGCATCTTTGTGTTTTTTCCTGAGTTATACAAAAGTTTAACAACTCTATGGCCTATAAAATATCTTCTCTTGTTAGACATATTCTAAGTATATTGCTTTTGTGAATTTATGGAAGTCCTTTACATTTCCAAATTTTGAGTTGGAGATTTCTTTTACTTTCTACCATGTTTGTCTTCTTGGTTTATTATTTTTGCTTTTATGTTATCATTTTCTTGCTTATATATTATAGTTGTTTACTTTTTTTCTTAGATTTAATGCTTAAATCATTTATTTTTTTATTCTTATTTTTTAACAAATGTATTTCTTAAAGCCTCTAAACTTTTTTCTGAGGCTTATTTTGGCTAATGTATATTAATATACATAGTGTTTTAATTGATATTTGCTTCTTAATAGTATATTGTTCAGTTTTGATTAATATATTCATCTAAGAGTTACTATGTAGTATTTTTAACTTCCAAGGGTATACTGTGTGTGTTTTTTTATTATTGTGGTAAATTTATGACAGTTTTTGATGCATATGATCAAAATCTCTAATGCATTATCAGTTTTGCAAATGTCCAGGAATAAGCGTCTAGTTACATTTTCATCAACCAATCAGCATAAACCTTAATTTATGTGTGCTTCTGTTTAAAGACATCTTATTTAACACATACTGTTGATTCATTTATAGTGAACTTACATTCAACAGCACTCTAATGCATGCCCGAATCAGAAGCGTACCTGACACACAAATTTTCTCTGTTAAGCACATCACAGCTTACATGCACTTAGGAACACTACCTAAAATTTCATCATGGATGTGATTTGGAACAGTGATATCACTTCTCCCACCAAAATAAAGCACAAAAAAATGTGGGTGGGGCAGGTGAAATGGCATTATATAGAGCACAAAAGGATGCTTGTTTACAGTAGGAGAGCTGAAACAAGAAAACAGAGTTACCTGTTCAATCTCAACTGGGAAAACATGCAGTAGCAACTTCAATTCTTCACTGCTCTGTATATGTACACTAATGACCATGAAAACACCACAAATATCAATGAGGAGGGAAATTCACAAATCCACAGTTGGTGAGTAATGAGGATTGACCATATATTATTTACTCCTTCTACTTTAGGCCTTGCAAATACCAAGGTAAATTGAGTAGACTTTGATAAGTGAATTATGGTAGGGTTGTTGGGGTAAGGGATAGAGGTGAACACTTCTTTCTTATAATTTTTTTTTTAAATAATGAAATTGCTTAAATAAATGATAAGTTAAAACTCTGGTCTGATTTTATAAAATTGAATTAAGAGTAAATAGTGATTATAAGTAATGTGACTATAGGAAGTTTCATCAGTATAGTTTGATTCATCCTTCTGCTATAGTTTGTCATTTTCTTTGATTTTAGTTTTTAATGAAAAGAAAAATTTTAAAATAATTATGTTGGGAACAAAAATTTAAAGTGTATATAATTAAAAGCAAACTCCAAACTTAAATTTAGAAAGACTACCCACATCACATAAAATCTACCCATAGTTTTGGCAATAACTGGTATTTACTTTTTTTTTAATCTTCTCTATTTACAATTTTCTTTTCTAAGAACCGTTCCATGGGTACTTATAAAGCCAAATCTGTGGAATCTAACAGTTGTAGTCAAACCTCTGATTTTCTACTTAATGACAATATGACTTTGGCAAGCTGACTAACTTTTCTGAGCATACTCTTTTATCAATTATGTAATGTATATAATGAAGGCTCCTCCCCAGTTGTAAAATAAAGATAAAGGATAAAATTTATTCTTAGTTATAAAATGAGGATAATTTTATAAGGATGAAATAAAATCATATATGTAAACTACTGATACAAGAGGTTAGAATACTAAGGTATATATTATATGTGTGATATGTGTTATTTGTTTGCTTTTTTCCCCAGAGATGGGGATTTTTATTCCTTAACATTTGAATGTTAGAGAAAATGGTTCTATTGCCTTCATATGTAAATGCAGCTGCTTAAAGAATTCTTAGGCCCAATTGTCTCTTTAAACATTGCTCAATTATGCAGCATGTAGTACTTAAAAGAGATCTGAACCCAACCTGTCTATTCCTTAATACTTAAATACTGTCCTGTCTGTGCCTTAATACTTAAAAAAGTGTTCTGTCTGATCAAAACTTCTTGTCTTTAACTTTTTTTTTTAAAGGTAGGATGTTCAAAGGCATTAGTCTCATTAACTTTGCTATAGCATGTGAGATTTTCAAATAGAATTCATATCTTCTATCTAGGAAAAGTTTCCTTCAGACAATTGTGGCCTAAGAATTCTTTAAGCAGAATAAATGTCGCTCCATTTATTCTGGTCTTCTTCTCAGAAATACTGGTTGTTCATGAATCTTTTCATTGTCTCTTTACCACATAAGTCATCTTTCTTTTCCTTTAAATCTTTTTTCTCTCTGTACCTCTTTATGTTCTTAAGGTTTCCTTAAGCCTTGTTAGTTAGTTTTTCCTTTGTGAATCCAAAATACCAGAAAAGAAAAACTTAGAGGAGGAAAAGTTTATTTTTTCTTACAGTTTCAGATGTGGGACCCATGGTTAGTCTATTGCTCTGGTTGTGAAATAAGGTAAAATATTCATGGCAGAGGGCATGGTGGAGGAAATATGCTCAGCTTAAGGCAGCCAGGATGCAGAGAGAGTGAGAGTGAGAAAGAGAGAGCAAGCAGAAGGAATCATTGTCGATATATAATTGCCCAAGGGTATGCCCCTAGTGACTGACTTCCTCTAGTCATGCCTCACCTACCTACATCCAGTAATCCATTTAGAAGATTAATATATCAAATACATTAGTCCACTGATGAGGTTTACAACTTTCATAATCTAGTCATTTCGCCTCTGAACATTGCTACATTGGACATCATGTTTCCTTTACATGAGTTTTTGGGGGACACTTTATTTCCAAACCATAACAAGCCACTGTAGTTTTCTGCAGTAGCAAATATGCTTCTTAACATTTGTAATGATGCATTTGCTATAATTTTTAAAGATATAATAACAACTCACCTCTATAAAAGTTGATGTATGTTTGGGACTATGAAGAATGTATCTGCAAACCATGAAGCAAATCAAGAAGTCTCTGGTCTTTTGAATAGTTGGGTAAATACCACCTCTCACTGAAAGTGAGTAGATAGGAAGGTTAAGCAACCTACATTTACTGAAGGACATTGGTTTGACCAGGAGTATGCTATGGTGCAATTTATTTCTCACAATAATTCTATCAAATACTATTGTTTTTTATGTTTTATATATGAGAAAGTAAATCTCAGAAGATTGGTAACTTGACAAGGTAAAATAGGTAATGAATGCTTGAACCAAACATGAAATACCAAAATTTTGTTCCTTCATAATACCATTTTTCTCATACAGCAGCACACATTTCTCTAAGAAAAGCTCTCATTCTGTCTTTTAGAATTTGGCATAATTCTCAAAATGTCATTAGCTAACTAGATCTACAGAGAGGAAATTAAAAATAGACTGCTAAAATAAATATTCAAAGCTTCCTCTTGCCTAGAGCCCCAGAGTAAGAGAGAGAAGAACTGTAAAAATTCTTGTGCCACAGGAGTCTTATTAAGGAAGTCGGGGCCTAATCCCACATAATGGATATTAGGGCCTCCTTTTTCTATTAGATACAGAGTCTCTGGTTTTATTCCTAAGTCCTTGATCCATTTTGAGTTGAGTTTTGTGCATGGTGAGAGATAGGGTTTAATTTCATTTTGTTGCATATGGATTTCCAGTTTTCCCAGCACCATTTGTTGAAGAGGCTATCTTTTCTCTCACTCCAGTCAGAATGGCAGCTTTTATGAAGGCAAACAACAATAAGGGTTGGTGAGGATATGGGAAAAAAAGGTACACTCATACACTGTTGGTGGTACAGCCAATATGGAAAGCAATATGGAGATTTCTTGGAAAATTGGGAATGGAACTACCATTTGACCCAGCTATTCCTCTTCTTCGTCTATACCCAAAGGACTTAAAAACAGCATACTACAGGGACACAGCCACATCAATGTTTATAGCAGCACAATTCACAATATCTAAACTGTAGAACCAACCTAGATGCCCTTCAATAGATGAATAGATTTTAAAAATGTGGTATATATACACAGTGGAATATTACGCAACAATAAAAGACAATAAAATCATGGCATATGCAGGTAAATGGATGGAGTTAGAGAAGATAATATTAAGTGAAGTTAGACAATCCCAAAAAACAAATGTTGAATGTTTTCTTTGATTTAAGGAGGCTGATTTATAGTGGGATAGGGAGAGAGAACATGGGAGGAATAGATGAACTCTAGATAGGGCAGAGGGATTGGAGGGGAAGGGAGGGGGCATGGGGTTATAAATTATGGTGGAATGTGATGGTCATTATTATCCAAAGTACATGTATGAAGACATGAATTGGTGTGAATATACTTTGTATACAACCAGAGATATTTTCCGCTGTCATAAATAAATAAAAAAAATAAAAATTTAAAAAAACATTTTATATTAAAGTTTTGTGTATCAGTATGAATTAGATTTTTTAAAATTTTAATTTGTTATATATGACAACAGAATGCACTACTATTCATATTACACATGTAGAGTACAATTTTTCATATCTCTGGTTGTACACAAAGTAGAGTAACATCCTTCGTGTCTTCATACATGTACTTAGGGTAATGATGACCATCGCAGTCCACCGTTTTTCCTACCCATATGTCCCTTCCCTTTCCCTCCCTCCTCTTTTCCCCTTTGCCTTATCTACAGTTCATTTAATCCTCCCATCACACCCCACCCCGATCAGCATCCTTAAATCAGAGAACTCATTAAGCAGTTGGTTTTTTGGGACTGGCTAATTTCACTTAGCCAAACCCAAAATCTCCAGCTCCATACAAATGCCATGATTTTGTTCTTTTTTTTTTTTTTTCTTTTTAGTGCTGAATGATATCCCACTGTGTGTATATACCACATTTTCTTTATTCATTCATCCACTAAAGAGCAGCATTAGATGTTTTTTATAAGGAGGAATTATTTGGAAGAGAAGTCTGATCTTCTAAATTACTATATGCTCTTTCACCTACAACCTGTGGTGCTTTGGATTAGTGAAGAACAAAATTCCAGTAACAAACATCTCAGTAAATTCTTGAGAAAACATCATATAATTCAGAGGATTTATGTGTTATCATACTGAATGTTAAGCCCTGAGCGTGTTTTAGAAATTTTAGGGCATTTTTATTCTCTTCCATTAATGAAGGAGCATCTACATATTGTAATATCATTCTACTATAAAATATTTTCTCCTTTCTATTATAGCTAAGTGATTACATTTATTTTTATTTTTATTGCATAGGTATACAAGCTGGGTTATCTTTCAATTTCATTTCAATATAATTAAGATAAATATTATAAAATATTTGTTATATAAAGGATGTTATAACAGGACTGAAAAACACCTAATCTGTACCCACGTGGAATTATAGGTATCAATTTTTCTTAAGGGTTAAGATCAAGCCAGAAATATCTAAGGAAAGTTAATTCAAGGACAGGCTAAGTAACTTAGACCCTGTTTCAAAATTAAAAATAAAAAATACTGGAGATGTAGCTCAGTGGTAAAGCATCCCTAGGTTCAACCCCAATAACCCCGCCCCTCAAAAAAAAAAAGATTTAGGAAGCTTTGTCTTTCCCCACTGTATTTGCATCGTAGTTGCACTGTTGTCCACAATTAATAATCAAATACAGATTGATATCTGTGATTAAAAAAAAAAGATCTATTTTCGTTTCTTGCATATGGCATGTACGTAAAAGGATTCAGCTTCCCTTTGGTTAAAAATCTAAGGCACATATATATTTTGAAAGGTTTTAAATATTTTTCCTTGAGAAGCTTTTTTTTTCTTTCATAATAATTTTAATTTCATCTGTAATGTTGGAAGGGAATAGAATATTGAATTCTGGAGCTGATTAGAAGGGTTGATTTTGGGGTCTTTTTCGTTTTGTTTTTGTTTTTCCCCACCCTGCCCACCCCTTTGCTTTTTAACAGGTGGTTTGGGAACAGAGTACAATCTAATGCCTTGTATCACGGTTCTTCTTTATATACAAAATGCTTTACTTTTCCTGGAAACTAATCTCCTTAAAAGCTAATACCCAAATCAAACAATGTACCCTTTTCAGTGCTAAATAAAAATAGGTCAGGAAGGGATTAAAACACTGGTACTTCATTAAAGTGAAGCAATGAAAGTTTTACTTCTTTAAGCTCCTCCTGGTTATGTGAGAATTCATAAATTTCTACTTAATTCAGACCTCTTTCTTCTGCTTCCTTGCCTTCCAGTATGTAAGCCCTTATTGTTCATATATGTATGAAACATTATTTTCTTAGAAATTTTCCCATTGCTTCTCTTAGAAATTTTTGAACATTAGTCAGCATTGAGTTCAGTTTGCTCATCAGTATATTTAATCAATGAAGACACTTGGGCTGTTTTTACATAACCTTTCCTACCTCAGGTTCTGCCTGTGTTCTTTCTCCATTCACCTCTCCTCCTTAGAATCTGATGATCAGCACTGTGTCTTAATATCCTTCTTATTAGGATTCAAGTTTACTGAAGCATGTGATTTAATAAATATATTTGAAAATCTTCTTGGCATGAGGAAGTATAGATTTGAATAAAATACAAGAGTTTATAGTCTCAAGAGTTTATAGTCTCCTTGAGAATCCCTTAAAATAAGGGATAAATTTTGATAGTCGATGACACCAATGAATGACAACTCATTGGTGATTCTTACCCAAATCAAATATTACAACCATCATTATACAATGGTGTTTTTTCTATTTATACTATGCCTGTACATTTATTAGTTTTGCTTCTGTACTTGAACTTGTTCAAGTTCAAGTGCACTGTGCACTCTAACAATATTGTTACTGTCAAGGCCACCACTGACTTCTGTGTACTAAATCTAATGGACATTTCTTATTTTGTGTAGGGTATTAGCTTCATTTGACAAATCATATAATTCCCTTTTTATATTACTGTTTTTAGTTTTCCTCTGAGAAACCAATAGGATGACCCCTTATCAGTCTTCTTTCCTGGTTCATCTTCAGTTTCTAAACCTTTTAAAGTTGAAAAATCTCAAACCTTACCGCTACTATAATTAAGTGTATGGCAGTGTGATTTTGTAACTACTCAGGCTCAAAACTATGACACCATCATTAAGTTTTCTCTTTCTTTTGTGCTCTACATCCAATTCATCAGCAAATTCCCTCAGCTCTAGTTTAAATATATGTGTATATTTAAAATCATCTGTCTCCCCCCAGTGGAATGTGTGCTCTTTGACAGCAGGGGCTGCTATATAACCATGTACATTTAATATGCATGTATACTTAACCCAGTATATATAGATATGTATGTAAGTATATGTACATATATATGTAATATAGTTATTATATATTATATCTCAAACCAAATCACTATATATATGTAATATATATATATATGTAATATATTTATTATATATTATATCTCAAACCAAATCACTTCCTACTCTTTCCATTGCTATATTTTTAGTCTAAGTAATTATCATGTTTGGACTTGACTATTGTAGCAGTATCCTAGTTAGACTCCCTATTTCTACTCTTCCTTGCTAATTAGACTCTCTGCCTCTGTTCTTCCTTACCAGTAGAGATCCTTTTAAAAATGTACATCAAATAATGTCCCCAAATCCATCTAATTCAAAATAAAATCCAAAGTTTCTACGTAAATTATAAAGCTTCTTATACTCAGGCCCCTGGATACTTCTTTGTCTTCTCTTCTGCCAGACTCCTGTTCACTAATTATACTTTTTATGCATGTATCTGGAAAACTCCTGCCAGAGAATCCATACTTTATTTCCTCACTTCATTCAGATCTCAAATGTTAACCTTTATCAGATAGGTTCTTTCAGATCATCCTGTCTAAAATAAGTCTCTTGTTTATTATATTCCTTCTTTAATTTTCTTCCTGATACAGTATATGTTTATTTGTCTTGTGCATAACGTCTGTCTTCCCACCCCCACTGGAATGTATTCTCTTTGGCATCAGGGGCTGCTGTATAACCAATCCCTGCGACAGTGCCAAAAGTTTGTTGAATTAACTTCTGGAATTCCTATTCCTCTTCTATTAATAATGGGGGAAAATAAGGTTTTCCCCTATTTCCAAAGAAAATTTTAATTTTATAACTATTATTCTTTTCTCTTGAAATATTGTTTACAATTTTTCACACTCTACTTTAGGGAAGAAATTGTGCTTTTGTGGGTTGTATAGATTAATGTGTTACTTATAGTTTTGCTCAGTGTTTGGATAGGATTCCTTAAAAGTCAACCAAAATTGTCCTAAGATAACCTAGCATTATTTATTTTATTATAAATGAAAGCACAAGTTCTTTTACAAATTGTTCATTTATGGTTTTAAAAGGCTTTTGGTCCAACAGTATTTATTTTACTGTCTACACAAGCCTTTGGGAAGTCTAGTTGTTTTATGTTGTCTAATGAAGAAGAAAGTTCTAGATTCTTCATTTATTAACTTCAATGTAAAGACTAATCACATGTTTATAAGATTAAACTACTGGAAGCTAATGGAAATTTTTAACTCACCACCATCTTCCTGGTGTTTTGTTATATTTATTTGATTTTTCTGTGTATCATATGTGTGTGATTTAAGAAACACAAGGAAATACATGAAACTTCAAATCTGGTTTAAAGAACGAGAAAATTGCCATGCCTATTCTGTATATATGCCTATGTGTGGGTACTACTTATAAATGCCCTCATGCTATCACATCTGCATCTCTAACATCAGAGGACAGAATGATATTTGTATTGTATTTGTCATTGGATATCCAGAAATGTTAAATAATAAACATTATCCTCAAGATTTATAAGCAGTTAACCATTTTTATATATAATTAAGAAGCATGTCATCTTTTTGGTAAACACTACTCATGATTATATGTTTTCAGAATATTTCAAAAGTTTACATTAAAAAATATCATGTTACTTTCTTTTCTAATTTAGTATCTAAGAAGAAGCATTAAAATGGCATATGTCTTTTTTTAACATAGCTTTTATAGCTCTAATTTCAAGGGGAAAATAATTATTTGGGTGCCTTTTACTCCTGATTTACTTATAAACCTTATTAGCATATGACTGGGTTTTAGACACTAGGTAATTTGTAGAGGTCCCTGGGAAACATAGTAATCTTGAGGTGGAAAGGTTTGTAATTTAACAAATCAGGTCTTTGTTGTTGTTGACTCCCTGGACTCATTGGAACTAGATTTTGAAGGGAAAGTTTCAGCAAAGAGGGGCACTTTCCTAGAATAGTCCCTCAAAAGAATTAGATAGTAAAGGCACTCAGTTATCAAGTAACTTTAGAAACACCGTTGTTCTAAATGAAACTAATTAAACTGTGAGACTCCTTAGAGCCTTAATACGGTAATGGGCATTATGATTTCCTTCAAAATTAAATAATATAGTAGCATCCCACCATCCTAAGGGGATATGTTCCAAGATCCCCAGTCTGTTCTTGAAACTACAGATAGTACCAAACCCTATACTATCATCTTTTCATATACACACGATCTCCATTAAAGTTTGATTTATAAATTAGGCACAATAAAAAATTAATAATAACTAAAAATATAGCAGTTATAAAACATACCACAATAAAATTAGTATTATTATACTTTGGCACTATTATTAAGTAAGTAAGGGTAATATAAGTATAAGCATTGTGATACCTCGACAAACAATTTAATAACTGAGATGACTACTTAGTGACTACTGGATAGGTAGCATATACAATACAGATATACAAGACATAGGAATGATTCATCTCCTGGGTAGGACAGAGCAAGATGTCATAAGATTTTATGCTCCTTAAACCAGCATGCATTTTAAAACTTAGGGATTATTTCTTTCTGGAAATTTGTATTTATTATTTTCAAGCTTCATTTTACTGGGAGTAACTAAAATTATAGAAAGTGAAACTTAGGATATGGGGCGACAGTCTACACATTTCTCAAATCTGCCTGATGGTGGAATTTGTGGTTTGCTTGTCTTTTTTTTTTTTTTTTTTTTTTTTTTTTTTACTTTTAATATAGCTTAATAGCTTGAGAAATGAGTAGTATGCTTGACAAAGCAAATAACATATTTAACTTTTCATGCAATAGATCATGGTGTGTTTGGAAAATAACTGGTTGTTCCCTCTCATCAAAATAGTAAGAGTGTGAGAGTAAAGGAGTGGCAGGAGTTTCACTCCTCCCAGTCTAGGGCCTGAGCTTTTAATATGAATTGGACCAGATAATGAACTTTCAAAGGTAAAAACTTATGCTATAGGCTATGGGGAGACATTGAAGACTTTTAAGAAAGGTAGTAACATGAACACATTTGCATTTTTTAAAGAATTGGCCTGAAAGGATAAGAATATAAGGCAGTTTTTAATTTAAAGACTACTGTAATAGTGTGAGAAATGAGTATGAATTGAGCTTACGGGTATGGTTGCAGGATGATGAAGAGATGATGGTACCATTAACAAATAAAGAGGATACTAGAAAGGAAATAGGTTTCATGATGGAAAATAGATAAATTCATGTTTGTACATGTTTGATTTAAGATCACTGAATGAATAGGCAGAGATATTAATGATGCATTTGGAAAATATCTAGATTTGATCCAGAGTTCCAGAGAGCAATACTAACTGAACTATATAGATCTGAATGTCATTGGTGCCATTGGTATAGATACAAATCACAAGAGAACTGATGGACAGAGAAAGAACAAAGAAGCACATTTTTCTGATTTTTTTTTTTTAAATTACCCATCCCAATTTCGTTTTTTGCAGTTATTTCAAATTAACTTACAGATTATTCTGTTCTGAACTTCTGGAAATTCATATTAATAGTTATCTGAATATAGAAAATAGTCATTTAACAAGTAAACATGAGGAGTAGTCTGAGTAATTTAGTTATTTGATTGGTTAGTTAATTTGTATATGAATGAATGTGTGCTTATGAGTGCTCACAAATTACAGTTTGTTTGTTTGGTTTTGGTTTTGGTTTTGGTTTTGGTTTTGATTTTGGGGTTGAGGGATACCAGGCATTGAAACAGGGTCTCACTTGAGCTGGTCAAGCATATTTCCAATGAACTAGCCCTTTTTCCGCAAAAAAATTCTTATTTTTCAAACAGGGTCTTTTCAAATTGCCCATGCTGGCCTTAAACTTCCAATCCTCCTGCCTCATCCTCCTTTATAGTTGGAATTACAGGTATGTGCTACCATACCAAGCAAAACTTTATAGTTTATAGCTGATACTTTATAGTATCAGCTAATGACCGTTACTTGAACATTTACAGGTCTAAGTAATGAAGACATAGGAAAAGAAGTACTTATTGAATCTGATTGAAGCCCAAAAAATTACTTTTCTTTGATATATTATAACCACCAAGATAAATCTTGAATAACTTTATTTTTACAAAATATAAGCCATTTAAAATTTATGCTTCAATTCCAAGATGTCTACCACATGCCTTTAAAAAAAAAAAAAAGACTTCAGCATGTCTTATATATTTAGAGATTAGAATGGAATGTTATCAAAATACCAAAATAATAATAATAATAATAATAATAATAATAATAAAGTTCTCTGGTGTCAGAAATATACTGTATAGGGGAGGCAACATAGTACATTCTAAAATAGAAAAAAGTACTAATTTTTTTCTTTAAAAGATAGAAAACTTTACTACTATTTAACAGAAAAAATGATAGCACAACATATATTTGGGCCTTATTTGAAATATTTTTCTGATAAGGATTTGTGATTTCTGAATTGGTAAATAAAATCTCAGGTTCTAGATTGGCAAGAGTGAAATCCTGGCTCTAGCACAGAGTAACTACATATACAAGGCAAGTTACTTCAGTATTTTTAATCACATTTATCCATCTGATAGTGCTATAACAGTACAAACCTCATTAAGCTGTTATAAAAAGTCATTGAAATAATCAATAAAACATAGTTAGCATATAGTAATCAGTCAGTAGTCCTAAATAGCCCCTGGAATCAATCCCTGGTACCACAAAATAATGCAAAATAAAAGACTTTCTCATATTGGGTCCCTTTTGAGTACTAATTTGTATCATTCATCACATCTCTACAAATGTCTACATCTGGGTGAGTTCTCAAAGTCTTTTCCTTTCTTTTATCCTTTACTGAGATCCCAACATTCTTTACATTGAGCCCACAAGGATTAGGACCTTTAGGAAGAGAAAGGGAGTAGTGAAACTGGAATGCAAATTTCTTTCAAGGTTTATGTAGTCCTTATAGAACTTATATTAATAGGGCTCTCTTTTTAACTCCTAGGTACAATAACCATTTTCTACTTTGGCTATTCTTATTATCCAGCACCATTTCACATATAATTGCTGCCCTAATAAATACTACTGTATATGGTAATCCTTACAAGGCAGTTTTAGAAGACTGTGCTCTATTGCATAAATAACCACTGCAAAACTTGGTGCCTTGGTGTCTTTAAAGGACAATTATGGATTTATTCACAGCTCTGCTATTGAGGCAAGGTTTGGTAGATGTGTTAGTCAGCTTTATGTCACTATGATCAAAATACCTGACAAGAACAACTTAGGAGGAAAAACTTATTTTGGTTCATAGTTTCAAAAGTTTAGTCCATGGTAGATTAACTCTATTGATCTGAGCCCAAGATGAGACAAAACATCATGGCAGAAGGGCATGGTGGAGAATTGCTGCTCCATTCATGGTGGCCAGAAAGCAGAGAGAGTATAGGGAAGAAGCTACAGGGAAGATGAACCCTTCTAGGGTTCTAGGATAGGTCTAGTGACCTATCTCCTCTAGCTATACTCACCTGCCTACAATTACCACCCAGTGAGTCCGTTCAAATCAGGATGGCCTGATTAGATTACAGTTCTCATAATGGAATCACTTTATTTCTGAATATTCCTGCATTTACCCAGGAGCTTTTGGGGGACACCTCATTTCCAAACCAAAATAGTAGGAAAGCAGCATCAGTGAGGATAGCTTGACTTCTTAAAGCATGATGCTGTGTTCCAAGAGCAAGCATCTTAAAATATACAAAGTGGAAGCATCCAGAAAAGGAAACTGTGTCATTTCTGTATTAAATAGATTAAGTAGTCATGGAGCTCAGATTCAGTGGTAACAGACAAAGATACTACATCTCAGTAGGAATAGTATATATCAACATAGTGTTATCCAAGGATTTGGAGTTATGTCATCATAGATATTCAGCATTCAAACAAAGTCAAATGTGAAAAAAATCAAACAAGAAAACTTGTGGATCAGATCATAGTGGAATTAGAATATGGTGCCAAAAGGTGCTATTTTTTCTCTTAAATCTCTTGACTCTGGGAAAGTTAGCACTCAACATTGGGGGCCACAAAAGTTTGGTTTAACCTAATTATTGTGAAACACACCATACTAGAAGCCATCAAAGAATTACTTGCATGGCCTCAAAAAGTTAAAGAAACTATTAAAATACCTTCCTATTGTTAAGCCACTGAAAAAGAAGGAAAATAAACTGTTTTCCAAAAGTATTTCAGTTGGGTCTTGTGGGCAACTTGGAAGATATTGTGGACTTTTTTTTTCCAAACCAAAATATGAGAACAAAGTAATGTTTACTTTGTCTAGCATAAATAGTATTTGAATGAAATGAAAATGTATGCATTTAATTAACTCTGGATTCTGGTATTCTGAAGTCAAAATATTTTTGTTCATCTTAGAGGAAAAAATAAGAAATAGTTTTTAAATTTCCATTATTCACTGTAGTGTCTCTATAAAAAAGCAGAGCTTTGATTTGGTAAATAATATACTTTTTTCAACTTTTGTCCCTCAACCCAGCACCTTGCCTAAACATTTTTAGCTATCAAATTTTTAAAAGATGCCTTAGAGTTGGATAGGGAAGGGTGAGAGGTACATACTATTTTTAGTCAGCATCTGCAATACTGTATATAACATTAAAGATCTTCCCAATCTATTTTCATTTCTTTGTTCCTGGGTAATCCAATTTTACAACAAATTGATTGCTCAACCTCGCCATGTCACTTTTCTATAAAATCAGAAAGGTTGCTATAATCACAAGGTGGGGAAATACAGTCCCTATCTGGAAAGGGTGACAATCAAAGGTCAATTCATTAAACACAGTGATTTATGAGGCCTCTAATGCCTTATTCCAAAACACTGACTTTCAGAACTGAAATTGATCCTTTTTTACTTGTAAGCCTCTCTTTGAAATTTTACTTTGAGGAAAACCTGAAATATAATGTATTCTATGGCTGATTCTAAAGAATTATTTTTTTCCTAAGATGTAATTACTAGGGAAATCACCTACTTCCCTTCTACAAAGCGCCTCATTTCCTTGAATGTTCGCACATATAAAAGATACTAGCACTGAGCTTCTGAAATTAATTAATTAATCAAAATCTTCTGCTTAAGAAATAACAGATCACGTTGAAAGAAGACTGAACCTGAAGTTGGAAATTCTTCATTAGAATCCCAGCTTCACTACTTTTCAGCTTTGTTACTTTGAGAAAGTGCTAAGTTTAAGCAAACTCTTTAGTACTCAGTGTCCTCATCTGTAAACTAAAGAAGGTGTCATCCACCCCAACAATCTGATCAGAGATTTGGGGGTTAGATAATATATCAATTATGCAAGAGCTTATTAAATTGCAAAGCATCATATCAGCAAAAGGTATTCTCAATCCTGTTAGAATCCATATGTGGATTTTTGTAAATTATGGCTATTAAAATTACTATAAAACTGTGTTGTACAGTAAACAACATTTTTAAATGTAAAAATGTAAACATATATTTTATGAGCACAAATATATTGTTAAACAAGGTTTTAATTCATTAAGGACAGAAACCAAGTGTTACACATCTTGTGTCCCTAACATTTTCTATAAAGGTTTTATGCATACCCAATTGGCTGATTTACTTGTTGAATGATTGAGAATGATATTTATGAAATCATTATTTGTCCATTTAGGAAGTGTAAATTGGCCTCTTTTAACATTATGAATTTCCGCTGAATTCTGCTTGTTTTACTTAATACTTATTGAACATTCTAATAGTAAACATAACAAAATTATTAGAGTAAAAATGCCATCACCCTGTTATACTGTTGTTGATTTCATAGACTGAACAATAGGATATGTGAGTGGGACTGGAGATATAAAATATTGTTAACAGTATTACTGCCCCTAGGTCAGTGTGTTCAGGAGGATTAGTGATGCTAGCCTGCAATGACATTTTTGTCTTTGTTTATTGGTACTGAGGATTGAAGCCAGGGACACTTAACTACTGAGCTATATCCCAAGCCCTTTTTATCTTTTATTTTGAGACAGGGTCTCACTAAGTTGCTTAGGGCCTTGCTAAGTTGCTGAGGCTCGTCTTGAACTTGCAATCCTCCTACCTCAGCCTTCAGAGTGGCTAGGATTATAGGCATGTACTACCATATATGCGTGCAATTGACATTTAAAAGTGTTAAACTGAAAGGACTGCATTAAATTTTTAGTATTTTCAGCATGTTATCTCAAATTTAAAACAAAATTGTCCTTAAATGTAAACTCTCTGTTGCTGTTTAGTTTCATGCATGGTTACGGGAGTTTCTTTAGGAATTCTTTTCCTACACGTCTAACCTCTACAGTCTACTCATACATCTTTAAATAGCTGCTTTTTTATTACCTTACAAGAATTTTCAGAAACATTTCCTTCCTTACTTAAAACACTATTTCATAGTTGACCTCTTTTACTATTTCAACACATATAGGCATAGCATTGATATCTAACCTTTTTTCGTATTTAATACCTGCAAAAATTACTGCACTGTCTTGAAATGCAGTTTAAGTCACAACTGAAGAGAAAATTCATTCATTAAAACTTATATTGAGTACCTGTTATGTGCTTATCAGTCTCCTACTACTCTTTCCATTTAATTGGAACCAAGCTTATGTAGTTCCAGGAAAAATCATATGTGTCTATTTCAGGGAGACAGAAGCAATTTCCACTGATGGTTCTTTCTTTGGGAGTTCCTGTATACTGTCATTTCATAATAAAAAAAAATTCAACTAGTTAACAAAAATAAGCTTCATAGTAGAAAATATTAGTTACTTGGGATAATGAAAAAGCATTTGAAAAATTAATTTGTTCTCTTGCATCCTTTAAAAATAATATAATAATAATAATAATAATAATAATAATTGTTTATTGGTACTGAGGGTTGAACCCAAGGGCACTTTACTACTGAGCTATATATTATTATATTTTTTATGATTATCACAAAAATAATATATATTTTAAACTTAGCCTAAAGTGAGGAAAGGTGATAAGGTTCCTGAGGTTGTAAAGCAAGGATAGAGGCTTCAAATAAAGGTAACAAATTATATAAAGAAACTGACTTGATTCATGAAGTGTCGTGAATTCAAGGAACTGTCGCTTGTTTAGATAAGCTGGAACATTGGGAATGTATAGAAAGGAGCAGAAGGTGAGGTTGACAAATCAATTTGAGCCCAGATCATTTCAAGACTTTTTTCTCCCTTAAGACAGAATGAAGCCTTAAATGTATTTAAGCAACAGGAGAGATAGTTTAATGGGTAGATTCGGGAGAGATTTTAGTAATATGCCCAAATAAAGCACACTCAGTGATTAGCCATGGCACAAAGAGACAGAAGCTGGTTAAGTTTAGCACTTCAGAATTATGACAAGGCTTCCCCTTCAGGAACCTGGGAAGGAGAGTGAGGAGAATCCAATATGGACTCTAAGAGTTTGTTTTATCTGTAAACCAGACTTTAGAATGACTTAATGAATTCAAGTGATTAATTTGCGTTTACTTAATTAAATCACTTAATGTATTGAGCATCAATTGAGGTTGAATGCCCCAGAGGGGGAGAAGGGGGAAAGGTAAAAGAATATATATGTAATTTCATAAAAATAACAGTGCTATATATTCTGAGAGAACTAGTCTCTAAGGAGCTCTAAACACATTAAGTATTATAGCAATGTCATATTTTCTATAGGATGCAGAGAGGCAAAATAGCAAGCAATTTCTTTTCCCATCTGGCCCTACTTGTATTTTCTGACTGATGTTCTACCACTTCTCTGTTGATCCCTTATTTTCAAGCATGAGTGAGTTAATTGTGGTTTTTCCTAAATAAGCTAGACTGTTCTTGACCTTGCTTCCCCAGCTCACTCTATCTGGAAAATTTCTGATCCTTTACAAAGGATTGCTGAAATGTCACTAATTTCAGTGAAATAGACTATAATATCTCAAGAAGTTAGTATTTAATTTTTAGTATACACACCTTTGCATAGAATAAACACACATACCTTCTTAGGAACCCTGCTAGTTCTTAAAGAAAGGGATTGCATCTTATTCATTTTGAGGAAATGTGCCCTTAGAATATACTAAGTACTGGCATAGAGTATGTGCCTTAGTAATTGTTCTAAGCATGAAAACCTTAAAATCTAGCATAGTGGAACCTGGGCTTCATGAACTGTCCATTGTCCTATAAAACATGATAAAGACCATTAATTAACTTGTCTTTTTTAAGGACTTGTTTGAAAACATTAAAATTTGTGGTTATCTTCTCTCTTCCCTAAGGTCTTGTGTATTTAATTGTCGTACATCTTCTCCAGAAGAGTGGCATCCACTACACTGATGTCTACTGAAGGAATTTGATTTTGCTCTCTTGATTTTATAACTTGTCAAGCAAAAAGATGTTTTATAAATCTTTAAACCATTAGTTTTAGCCATCTGTCTCCATATTTAGCTATTTTTTTTTAAAAATTCACAGAATAGGATTGTTGTACCATATTTCAAAGAAATGCTCTAAAAACAAAACAGAAAAATAATCTTTGGTAAAGAAGTCTAATACACATCCAACCCAACCTTTTTTTTTTTTTTAACAAATAAGTTATAACGTACAAGGTACTCTGTCTCTTCAGGCTAATAAACAAAAAATTAAGAGCTCCTGATTTGGGACATAAATTAGACTAAGATATGTACATTGTCCAGTGGATGTTTTTCCTTTTTTTTTTTTTTTTTTTTTTTGCATTATCTGTTGCTTTGAACTGACTAAAAATGCTACTGTTTTAATATGTCTTGTCCTTAGCTTAAAAATAGGCTTTGTCTACCTTTCTCTGAGAGCAGTGCAAACAACACTAAAGTTGCCCAAATAATCAAGTACCTTCTAACTTGAATTAGACAAAGACTCCACTGCAGATGAATTACATTACAGAACAACTGGCATCATGTGTATTAAAACATCCTATGTCTGGGTTCTTTTTCCATTGCACCTGAAGAATCATCATTTTTACTCAAGCTAAAAGTAGACTGTAATTTTATTTTTGTAAATGATGTCTCAGGAACAAGGATAGAGAATAAAAATAGAAAGTAGGATTTGATTTTTAAATTAATACCATATCTGCAAATACCACTTTTTTGCCTTTGAATATGAGTGAGATCCTGTTCATGTTTCCAGGAGCTTCATAATATTTATAAAACTGGAATGGGAAGAGGGAATGTTTTATTAGAGGCAGTTTTTCCTTAAAGCATCTGGGCATCTGGCTTCTGTATTTTTAGCTCTAACTCTGTGAGCATTACTTAATACTCTCTACTTAAACACAACCCTGGAAAGTACCTTTCTACCTTCAGCCTTCATTTCAGGATATATATTTTTATATGCAAAATGCAGACCTAGTAAGAAAAACAGAGCTTTGTCAACCTTTGCTTTTGAAACAGATCTAAGGAAATTAGGTAATTCTAAATTTCTAATAGAAATAATGATATAGGATTTACATTATATATCCCATTTACTAAATTTTCTTTTTGTGTCACCTGTTCTTAACAAAAAGATAATTTCTTTTGACTTTCTTTTGTAAAAATCCTTTGGCTAGGAACTTTTAAGAAATCCCCAGACAGAACAAAGTCAGAAATGCCTGTGCCGGTTCCTTGCCTCATGAATGGCTCCCATGGCAGTATTTGAGGTTGTTTTGTTTCGTTTCATTTTGATTTTGGAGTACTGGGTACTGAGTACCTTTTATTTTGAGTACTGGGTACTGGGTACTGAGTACCTTTTATTGGGGAACTAGAAATTCAGGGGAGAATTCCATCCAATGAAGGTTGAAGGGGGGGTCGCACTCCAAGGTCAGGGTCAGTGATTGGGCCTCCGGGGTCAGTGGTCAGTTACACCCCCACACGGACAGGTTCTCTCAACAGGAGAGGGCCAGGAATGCTCCAACACAGCCAGAGCGCCTCAGACCCTGACCGGGAGTCACCCAGTCACGTGTGAGAATGGCTCCCGACATATTCTCCCTTTCTTTTCTTAAAAATGAGGTGGCGGTTCACTCTCTGGAGTTTCTGCATTCTTGTTCTGAAGACTCGCCATCCTACAATCACAATACAAAAGAGAATTAACAGCAAAGAGAGTAATCCAATAATGTACCAGGCCAAGTGTTTGAGAATATTTCCAGGGTTGAATCCATTTAACTCCTTCAATATTTGGTTAGCCAAAGAAGAAGGATCTGAAAAATCAGCTCTATTATTTTGAATGTCTTGGATATGGTGATGAAGTTCCAGAATATCCAAGCTATTATTACTATTTTGCCAAATACCTAACAAATGGTTTTTAACCTTCTCCCAATCCCAGAGAGAAGCATTGTACTTGGCAGCTGTAACACACACATACTTATAATTAGCATGGCATTTAAGCCTTTCTTTAAAGTTTAAGGCCGAAAGTTCATTACCTATGTCTATAACAGTTGCTTCTAAGGCGTTTAATTTAGTTTCAATCTTTTCATCAATATTTACTTGATTACGCAGAGCCTTGGAAGTATTTTGAGCTAAATTATTAAGAAATTTTGCATGCTGAAATGTTGCATGCTGAAAGGAGTACTGGGATTGAACCCAAAGACTGAGCTACCACTGAGCTACATCTTCAACCCTTTTAAAAAATTTTTTTTTTTCATTTTAAGATTGGGTCTCAGTGAAGTTGCTTAGAGCCTTACTAAGTTGCTGAGGCTGGCCTTAAACTTATGATCCTCCTGCCTCAGCCACTGTGATTAAGGGTGTGTGCCTCCACACCCAGCTTCATAGCAGTCTTTGTGACTCTACCTCTCCAAAAAACATAAGAATATATTTTTTTCTGATCTCCACCCTTTCTCCTCCTCTTCCTTGTTCTTATTATTCCTTTTCCAAATTAAATCTGCATTGCCATTAAAAAAAGGCATATTGGATGGATAAAAGGGGTGGATAGATAAAAGTGTGATAAATCAAGCAAAGTGAGTTGTCAATGTTGGAAGTTAGGTGGCAGGTATAGTGGCAGCCATTGTTTGGATGCTGTTTGTCCCTTAAAAGGTTCATCTGTTAGAAGCTTTCTGTGTCCCTACAATGTTGGTATTGGGAGGTGGTATGGAATGTTTAGGAGGTAGGCCCTAAGGGGAGATTTACTTGAGGTTATTTGAGGTTATTTGAGAAACTGGCCAAGGAAGAAACTATGTTCTCTTAAGGGCAAACTATTATAAAAGCCTGACCCTGAACCTTGAAGTCTCTTCAGCTTCCTGCTTTGCCATGTGATTTCTTTCTCCTGTCTTCTGTCACTGGATCCCCTCAACAGCCAGTATGATGTTGGTTGGACTTTGAACCTCTAAAACTGTGAACTGAATAAGCCTCTAATAAGCTTCTTCTTTTTTTTTTAATTGGTTACTCAAAACATTACAATGCTCATGACATATAATATTTCATACATTTGATTCAAGTGGGTTATGAACTCCCATTTTTACCATGTGTACAGGTTGCAGGATCACATTGGTTACACATTGACGTTTATACATACTGCCATACTAATGTCTGTTGTATTCTGCTGCCTTTCCTATCCCCTTGCTATCCCCGCTCCCCTCCCCTGCCCTCCCTTCTTCTCTCTCTACCCCATCTACTGTAATTCATTTCTCTCTCTTCTTTTTTTTCCCTTTCCCCTCACATCCTCTTATATGTAATTTTGTATAACAATGAGGGTCTCCTTCCATTTCCATGCAATTCCCCTTCTCTCTCCCATTCCCTCCCACCTCTTGTCCCTGTTTAATGGTAATCTTCTTCTCATGCTCTTCCTCCCTGCTTTGTTTTGAGTTGCCCTCCTTATATCAAAGAAGACATTCGCATTTGTTTTTTAGGGATTGGCTAGCTTCACTTAGCATAATCTGCTCTAATGCCATCCATTTCCCTGCAAATGCCATGATGTTGTTATTTTTTAGTGCTGAGTAATATTCCATTGTGTATAAATGCCACTTTTTTTATCCATTCATCTATTGAAGGGCATCTAGGTTGGTTCCACAGTCTGGCTATTGTGAATTGTGCTGCCATAAACATTGATGTAGCTGTATCCCTATAGTATGCTCTTTTTAGGTCTTTGGGGAATAGTCCAAGAAGGGGAATAGCTGGGTCGAATTGTGGTTCCATTCCCAGCTTTCCAAGTAATCTCCATACTGCTTTCCAGATTGGCTGCACCAATTTACAGTCCCACCAGCAATGTACAAGTGTACCCTTTTCCCCACACCCTCATCAGCACTTGTTGTTTTTTACTTCATAATGGCTGCCAATCTTACTGGAGTGAGATGGTATTTAGAGTGGTTTTAATTTGCATTTCTCTGATTGCTAGAGATGGTGAGCATTTTTTAGTGTATTTGTTGATTAATTGTATATCCTTTTCTGAGAAGTGTCTGTTCAGGTCCTTGGCCCATTTGTTGATTGGGTTATTTGTTTTCTTATTATTTAATTTTTTGAGTTCTTTGTATACTCTGGATATTAGGGATCTATCTGAAGTATGAGGAGTAAAAATTTGTTCCCAAGATATAGGCTCCCTATTTACCTCTCTTATTGTTTCTCTTGCTGAGAAAAAAATTTTTAGTTTGAGTATGTCCCATTTGTTAATTCTTGATTTTAACTCTTGTGCTATAGGTGTCCTATTAAGGAATTTGGAGCCCGACCCCACAAGATGGAGATTAGAGCCAACTTTTTCTTCTATCAGACGCAGAGTTTCTGGTTTGATACCTAGCTCCTTAATCCATTTTGAGTTAACTTTTGTGCATGGCGAGAGAAAGGGATTCAGTTTCATTTTGTTGCATATGGATTTCCAGTTTTCCCAGCACCATTTGTTGAAGATGCTATCCTTCATCCATTGCATGCTTTTAGCACCTTTGTCAAATATAAGATAGTTGTAATTTTGTGGATTGGTCTCTGTGTCCTCTATTCTGTACTACTGGTCCACCCGCCTGTTTTGGTACCAGTACCATGCTGTTTTTGTTACTATTGATCTGTAGTAGACTTTAAAGTCTGGTATCGCTATACTGCCTGTTTCACTCTTCCTGCTTAGAATTGCTTTTGCTATTCTGGGTCTTTTATTTTTCCAGATGAATTTCATGATTGCTTTATCTATTTCTACAAGAAATGCCATTGGAATTTTGATTGGCATTGCATTAAACCTATAGAGTACTTTTGGTAATATCTCCATTTTGATGATGTTAGTTCTGCCTATCCGTGAACAGAATATATCTTTCCATCTTCTAAGATCTTCTTCTATTTCTCTCTTTAGGGTTCAGTAGTTTTCATTGTATAAATCTTTCACCATTTTTGTAGGTTGATTCCCAAGTATTTTATTTTATTTTTTTGAGCATATTGTGAATGGGGTGATTGTCCTCATTTCCATTTCAGAGGATTTGTCGCTGATATACAGGAATACCTTTGATTTATGCGTATTGATTTTATATCCTGCCACTTTGCTGAATTCACTTACTAGCTCTAGAAGTTTCTTTGTAGACCCTTTTGGGTCTGCTAGGTATAGGATCATGTCATCTGCAAATAGTGCCAATTTAAGTTCTTCTTTCCCTATTTTTATGCCTTTAATTTCTTTCAGCTGTCTAATTGCTCTGGCCAGTGTTTCAAGAACTGTGTTGAATAGAAGTGGTGAGAGAGGTCATCCCTGTCTTGTTCCAGATTTTAGAGGGAATGCCTTCAATTTTTCTCCATTTAGAATGATGCTAGCCTGAGACTTAGCATAGATAGCTTTTATAATGTTGAGGTAACTTCCTGTTATCCCTAGTTTTTCTAGTGTTTTGAACATGAAGAGATGCTGTACATTGTTGAATGCTTTTTCTGCATCTATCGAGATGATCATATGGTTCTTATCTTTAAGTCTATTGATGTGGTGAATAACATTTATTGATTTCCGTATATTGAACCAGCCTTGCATCCCAGGGATGAATCCTACTTGATCATGGTGCACAATTTTTTTTGATATGTTTTTGTATCTTATTTGCCAGAATTTTATTGAGGATTTTTGCATCTAAGTTCATTAGAGATATTGGTCTGTAGTTTTCTTTCTTTGAAGTATCTTGGTCTGGTTTCGGAATCAGGGTGATGTTGGCCTCGTAGAATGAATTTGGAAGAGCTCCCTCTTTTTCTATTTCCTGAAACAACTTGAAAAGTATTGGTATTAGTTCTTCTTTAAAGGTTTTGTAAATGTCAACTGTATACCCTTCCGGTCCTGGGCTTTTCTTGGTTCATATAGTCTTTTGATGGCTTCTTCTATTTCCTCCATTGATATTGATCTGTTTAAGTTGTGTGTATCCTCCTCACTGTATCTAGGAAAGTCATATGACTTAAGAAATTTATCAATGTCTTCACTGTCTTCTATTTTATTGGAATATAGGGTTTCAAAATAATTTCTAAGTATCTTCTGTATTTCTGTGGTGTCTGTTGTGATATTGCCTTTTTCATACCGTATGCTACTAATTTGAGTTCTCTCTCTTCTTCTCTTTGTTAGCATAGCTAAGGGTCTGTCAGCTCTGATTGTAATTATTTCTTGCCTTCTGCTACATTTGCTGTTGTTTTGCTCTTCTTTTTCTAGGGTTTTGAGATGAAGTGTGAGATCGATCATTTGTATGTTAGTTTTTTCTTTTTTTGAGCAATGAACTCCATGCAAAGAATTTCCCTCTTAAAACTGCTTTCATTGTGTCCCATAGATTCCGATGTGTTGTATCTGTATTTTCATTTATCTCTAAGAATTTTTTTCTTTTCTCCTTTATGTCTTCTGTAACCCATTGATCATTCAGTAACATATTGTTCATTTTCCAAGTGAGGCAGGATTTTTCCTTCCTTTTTTTATCGTTGATTTCCAGTTTCATTCCATTATGATCAGATAAGATGCCTGGTATTATCTCCACACCTTTATAATTTCTAAGGGTTGCCCTATGCATAATATATGGTCTATTTTTGAGAAGGATCCATGTGCTGCTGAGAAAAAAGTATATCCGCTTGATGATGATAGATATATTCTCTATATGTCGGATAAGTCTAGGTTATTAATTGTGTTATTGAGTTCTGTAGTTTCTTTATTCAACTTTTGTTTGGAAGATCTGTCTAATGGTGAGAGAGGTGTGTTGAAGTCACCCATAATTATTGTGCTGTGGTCTATTTGACTATTGTACTCCAGGAGAGTTTGTTTTATGAACGTAGAAGCACCATTGTTTGGTGCATAAATATTGATAATTGTTATGTCTTGTTGGTGAATGGTTCCTTTTAGCAGCATATAGTGTCCTTCCTTATCACATTTGATTAACTTAGGCTTGAAGTCGATTTTATTCGATGTGAGGATGGCCCCCCCTGCTTGATTCCGAGGACCATGTGAGTGGTATGATTTTTTCCAACCTTTCACCTTCAACCTGTGTATGTCTTTTCCAATCAGATGAGCCTCCTGAAGGCAGCATATTGTTGGATCTGTTTTTTTAATCATGTTACCATCCTATGTCACTTTATTGGTGAATTTAAGCCATTAACGTTTAGGGTTACTATTGATATATGGTTTGTACTGCCAGTCATGTTTGTTTGTTTGTTTGTTTGTTTATTTATTTATTTATTTTTAATTTGGTTTGTTTTCCCCTCCTTGATTAGTTTCCCCCCCACCTCACTTTACTGAGGTACTTCCCACTGTTGGTTTCGGTTGTTGTTTTTCATTTCCTCTTTGTGTAGTGTTTTGCCCAAGATGCTTTGCAGTGCTGGTTTTCTGGCTGTGAATTCTTTTAACTTTTGTTTATCATGAAAGATTTTTATTTCATTGTTGAACCTGAAGCTTAATTTTGCTGGATACAATATTCTTGGTTGGCATCCATTATCTTTCAGTGTTTGAAATACGTTGTTCCAGGATCTTCTCGCGTTCAGCGTCTGTGATGAAAAATCAACCATTAACCTACTTGGTTTACCCCTGAATGTAATCTTCCTCCTTTATCTTGTAGCTTTTAATATTCTCTCTTTGTTCTGTATCTTCATAACAATGTGTCTTGGAGTTGGTCCACTGTTGTTTTGGGTGCTCGCCGTCCTGTATGCTTCTAGGATTTGTACATCTGTTTCATTTTTCATGTCTGGAAAGTTTTCTAAAATTATTTCTTTCAACAGATTGCTCATTCCTTTGGTTTGGACCTCTATACCTTCCTCTATCCCAATGACTCTTAAGTTTGTTGTTTTTTTATGTTATCCCATATCTCTTGGATATTTTGTTTATGGTTTCTTACCAACCTTTCTGAGTTGACTAGACTCTTTTCGAGATGATATATTTTGTCTTTATTGTCTGATGTTCTGACTTCTACTTGATCTACTCTACTAGTGATACTCTCGTTTGAGTTTTTAATTTGGTTTATAGTTTCCTACATTTCTAGGATTATTGTTTGATTTTTTTATAATCTCTATGTCCTGGAAGAGTTGATTTTTTGCTCCTTGAATCTGTTTATGTAATTCATTTTCAATGTGTTCTTTCATTGTTTGCATTTGCTGTCTAATGACCTCTTTAAGATTCCATTCCATCTGAGTCAGGTATTCCTTGAGTTCTTATCTGACCATTTTTCTGATGCCTCTAGGTTCTCCTGTAGATTGAGGCTGTCCTGCATTGTTTGTACTGCTTTTCTTCCTTGTTTTTTCATGATGCTCATGTTACTTCCAGCTCTGTTTGACTGCTGTGTTACTGTTGACTCCTATAAATTTATTTTAGTTTTGTATATTTCCGGGATCTCTCCTTTGTGATGGGAGACTATGTCTACAGATGTTGAGTTTTATTGTACTTTAAAGCAGATTCATTTTTTTCATAAAATGCATACGGATTCTGATGGCACATAGCGATCTGCGTTTTGGTCTTGGGACTTTATGTTTAGGTCGGGTGATGTGATGGTATAGGGGTTGGTATATCTTGGCAACCTTGGAAGATTGCTCTACTGAAGGGGGGGGATATTAACAGGAGAATGGACCTGAGTATTTGGGGCTAGCTAGGGACTTGGGAGCACTATATATTGCCTCAGAACATTTACCTATATACATTTAGTAAATTACACATAAACGGAGTCGTAATGCTTGGGAGGAAAGGTATGAGAAGGGGAAGGAAGAAGTCGCTACAGAGAAAGAAAGGAGAAAATAGGTAGAATACAAGAAAAGGGGAAAAAGAAAATTGAAAAGAAATGAAAAAAAAAAAAGATAAATGCAGTGTTAAAGTTCGATTAACTTCTCTTCCAGTAGGTGGAACTGTGTCCACGGGGCCAAGCTTCTCCTCTCAATATGCAGGAAACAATCCCCGTGAGGCGGCTCTTCCTCCCGCCATGGACGGTTCTCTAGTCCTGATTGCCCAGGGCCATTTCTGGCCTCCAGCCACCTCCCTGCTTCTCCTGCCAGCCAGGCCCCACTCACCAGTGGCGTTCTCCACAGAACTAGCTACACGCCGGGCCTGCAGCCCCCTGTGTGCCCTGTTCTCTTGAACGACTGGGCACTCTCTCTATTTGCCATTCACCCAGACCCCAAGGTTATGGAACGCAGGGATGGGGGCCGTCAGCTTATTTTGCCTGATTCCCTCAGGTAGCCACACCCCCAAGAGCTGGCGAAAGAGGCCTCGGTTGTCAGCACTGGTGGAAGCTGTAGCCAGGTGTCAGGCACCCCTCCTGACTCCCTCGGGTCCTACAGTCACGCTCATGGAGAGCTGGGGAGGGGCCCTTGGGATTTCCCTGCTGTGTGGAGAAGGAGGGCTGAGAGTCACACACCTGCAGTCGCTGCTCTCGATGCGGAGAGATTCCATCCGTCTGAACTCTGGTGACGTCAGTTCTCTGCCATGGTGGACACGGTTCTCTCTGCTAGGGTATCCGATGGGAAGGGTGGATCCGGTCCGTCTCTCTCAGGTCCCACCTCAGCTGTCGGCCTGCTGGCCTATGGAGGCTCGGTTGGCATCACCTCAAAAGGTTCACAAAGGAACCGAAGCGCGTTGTTTCTCTATTCCGCTGGAGCATCTCTGTAGCACTGAGTCATGCCCGTTTGGTGGCGGGGCACAAACAATCATCCCGAAACTCTGTACATGGTGCAGCCTGAATTCACCCATGCAGAGCTGGATGTGGCCTCTGAGAGGCTCAAACTGCTCGCCCAAGATCCTCTTCAGCCCAGCATTGCCAGATGTTCCCAAGCAAACAGCATTCAGTTGATCTCTAAGCTTCTTCTTAAGTAACCTGCCTCAAGTATTTTTTATATTAATGAAAACTTGACTAGATTTGCTATAGGAGGCTTTCAATTGCCCTTTATGAAACTTGTCAGAATGTGTTTAAGTATTATGTAGTATGATGACAATCACATAATTACAATAAGGAAGTGGTCATGTAAATTATGGTATATAGTGAGTGGAATATTATGAACCCATTAAAGTATACAATAGACAAAAAATGCACTGACATAAGAAGATATTTTGTATACTGGCTAGAAAATTAAGAATTTATGAATATAACATATAGAAATACATTATATATATAAAATATGTGTATATGTTTATAAATATTACCTCTAAATTATGAAATTATAATTTTCTGTTTTTTACTAAAATAGAAATTTCCTAATGTTTTTAAATTTTATTTAGTAACATAAGAGAGAGAAGGAAAAAAGAAGAAAAGGAAACTAACATGTTTTTCTTTTGAAATGGAACAAGGAAACCTTGGTATCTTTATATGATTTTTTTTATCAAACACTCTTGTAAAGAATGCACTTGAAAAATGTAAAAACAAATAGTGTCATTCATCCTTCTGAAGATATTTTTGTGAACTTTCCCAGTAGCTTTTGAAAGGGAAGTTAAGATGTTTTCATGGTACTGAGTCCATGGCATTTCATACTTGGAAGTGCCCTATCTTTAATCTCTAATTACATTAATGTTCTATGTCTGACTCATGAGGAAAGGAAGCTTCAAAGTGAAAAATGGAAAATCCAATTTCTCTCTAAGTACAGTAACCCTTAATATAGTTCAGCCATGTGACACCCATACTCCAAGGTTTCCAAGTATCCTACCCAGAAGAATTCAGAGTTCAAGGATGTGCCTGCCAGTGAAATAATATTTTTTTTTATTTATTATAGATCTTTTTATAAGGAAATTTGAACAAAGTGTTGTAAATAGATAGTCTTTATAATGTCTCTGAGAGGGACAAAAGGAAGAGATGATTATTACTTTTTTCATCTAGATAAAATTTGTTGAACCCTTTGTTTATGGCTCTGAACTTAATGTTTCAGTTATTGTTTCTACTCTTTAGAAGACATTTTTTTCACTGATAGAATAGGAATAAAAGTAAAATAGAGATTAACTCTATTTTTGCTTATTTTACTTTTATTCCTATTCTATCAATCTCTGGATTCTAATATTCCAGTCCTCTACTAACTAATTATGTGAAATTTATTCTTTTATGTGAGAGTGTATGTATACTTGCATGCATGCATATATTTACCCCTTCTCCAGTATCCTAATAGTCTGTTCTAAGTTGTGTAGTTGGTCTCTCATAATACATATTGTTTTCATTTCTTGTATTTCCTAGGCAAAATGTCCAGTGATCGAGCTTTGAGGAAACAGCAACAGTTAAACAACCTTGTTTATGTGGTGATAAAACAGGCCAAACCTGGTGACAGAATTGTGGATTTCTGCAGTGGCGGGGTATTATATGTCTCCTTTTATACTTTTTAGTCTTTCCAAGAGTGTGTGACTTGTCTATGTTACACTCAAGGTCATGTTTTCATTTGGCAAGATTGTTGTCTTACAATGAGCAAAAGACATGAGTACCAAAGTTAACTTGGTTCTTTTATTGACTTTTTCAGGGCCATGTTGGAATTGTTCTTGCTCACATATTGCCATCGTGCCAGGTAAAGTCTGCATAATATATAAAAAGAAATGTTCAACTAGCCAAGTCTGACTTATCCCTTACTCAGAGTTCCCAATCATTCACCCTAATCAAATATGTGACACAGGCATTTTCTTTTTTCTTTGAAGTAAACTTCTAAGATTTAGAATCTTAAGGGGAAAATTATGAAAGTAGGACCAAAGTACAGTTATCAAATTTTTTAAAAGTTGCATATCTTTAAAAAATTTTTAATTGCAATTCCATTAAATAAAATATCTATAATTAAATTAACTTTCAATATAACTATAACTGGAAATAATGGCTTCTAAAATTTGTTGAGCATGTTCTTTTGATTGATTACATCAAAATTCTAACAAAAATAACAACAATTGTTTTGTTCTAATTTGTTATATGTGACAGCAGAATGCATTACAATTAGTATTACACAAGTACAGCACAATTTTTCATGTCTCTGGTTGTGCACAAAGTAGAGTCACACCATTCATGTTTTCATACATGTATTTAGGGTAAATACTTGCAGAAGAAAAAATTATGGAGAAACCGATTTACTGGTCAGAATGATATTTAACAGAATAATTGGAGGTGAGGGATATTCTTTTTTCTTAGAGAATAAAGAAAAAATAAACCAATAATCCTAGAAGTGGTGAGTGCCTTTTTATTATTAAAGAAAATAACAGTTTCATGTTTGAAAGGAAGAAAGTTCATAGAATAGAGGACCAGAGCCAGGAACATAGTATCTTTAGTTCCCTTCCTAACAATTCTGAAAACTTAGATAGATTGAATTGGCTAGAATAAAGGCTTAAAAGCCTTTAATACCACTTATACTCTGACAGGATTTCTATTCAAAGGGATCCAAGATTTTTCCATAAATGTAATCATAAGTACAAAATAAGAACCAGGAATAATAGTGATGACATTGTCTTAATTCTACTCAAAATCACTGTTGCAGGTTCCTGTTGTCCCTGCTTCTCCCACTCTTCCATAATCTGTATTATTCATGGAAGCTGATGGACCTTCCTTTATCATAAATGCATGACCTGAGTCCATTACTTCTCCATCCTCATATCCATCTCCATACCCTTTGCCTCCATCCTCACTATCACTAACATGTACGTTGTGCCAAGCTATACCAGTTTTCTTACTTCTTCATACATACTACACTCTCTCCCACCTTGGGCTTTCATATGTATTTCTCTCTGCCTAACACTCTTCCATTCCCCTTGCTATGTTCTTTTTATTTTTCAGACCTCAGTTGATATGTTACTTTCCCCAATAAAACCTTCCTTAGTCATCAAGTCTGAGTGCTCCCATTATACATTGTCTTTTATTAAACATTTTTCACACTGTGTTATTATTGCTTGTTTCACTTATATCACTACACCCTAAGCTTCAAGAGTTCAAAGACCTTGTTCAATTTAGTATCAGATTAACTGACATACTTCCTGGCACAGAATAGAGGATCAATATAATATGTTCAACATTATTAAGGCTATGGAATATAGCAATAATGTTTTATCCTAATATTTTGAGTTATGTTACTGAATATATTGTTTTTTCCTGGGAAAATCTAGGTTATATTAATAGAAAACAAGGAAATATCACTAATTCGTGCTAAGAAGAGAAGTGATGATCTAGGTTTAAGCAACATTTGGTTCATCCAAGCAAACATGGAGTATTTTACAGGGATGTTTAATATTGGGGTAAGTCATCATGCAATTTCAATTTCCTAATTATAGCTAAATAAAATTATATGCCTTAGAATAAAGGATTTAATTTTATATTCATTCCTAAACAAAGAAATCTATAACTTTCTATACTTTCTCAACAAAATATAGTATACTATTTAATATTATTATATTCATAGTAATTCATTATTAAAAGTATATGTTTGTCTTTTTCAAAGCAATATTTTTTTCTACATGTCACAGTTATACACCTACAATGTTATTTTTTTTCCTTCTTTCATAATGACCTTTGTCAAGGTATATGAAAAGTGAATTATAATTACTTAGAAGCTTAAGCCAATATTAGATTCACTCTTAAGAAAATAATTTGCCTTCAGTGGTAACTAAGGAATTGTCACTAGATAAATCAGATTAAAAGCATCAGTGGCTCTAATCTTGTATTAAATAGATTCCTGTCAACATAGTATAGCTAGAGGGGAAATAAGACTAACTGGCTATTGTAAGTGCATTAAAACTGAATTTATCTACCATTTTGTGATATTTTAATAAGGACTTAGTTGACATTTATCTGTGCTTAATAAATACTTTTTTCTTTTACTATTTTTCTTAAAATATAAAAAATAATGATGTAAAGGAGATTTTAAGGAGAGAATTTTAAAGTCTTAACCAACTACTCTTAGTAGTTTTAAATAAATCATTTATACATCAGAATTGAAATACTAATTGTTAGCCTTATCTCCACTAATACAACAACTTGTATCAAGAAAAAATGATTAAAGTTACTAATCTAATTAGGGTTACTGGATTTTGTTAACTTAGTTTGACTTAAGATAATCAAAGGAAATAAATCAAAATGTTTTTAGCTTTTTCTTATATCAAGGTATTCCAACACCCCTACTACTTACTATAGTTTCCTTATTAAAGTTTCTTATTTACATTAGGTTTATTTGAGGAATATATTTTTCTAGAAATACAAGTGACTAATAAGCATATGAAAACTCAGTATTTGGTAATTAAGTGTGTTCTAATTTAAACAACAATGACATTCCATTTTTTTGCTTTCAAATTTGCAAAGATTTTTAAAAATATTATTAGTCTAGACTGCAAGGCCTCAGTGAGAGGAGCCTGCTCAGGACCTTTGAAAATTGCATTTTCATGATGTTTGCATTGATTTATTAATGGTATGAAAATTTAGTTAACATGGACAAAATTGTATAAATATAATTATTATTAAGAGTATGGATTTCAATATTTGACAACCTTGTGCTAAATTCCTGCTTGGCACTCAATAACTGTGGTCTTAGGCAATTTATTCAAACTATTGATGCTGTTTCCATCTATAAAATAAGCATAAAATACTTACTGGTAAAATGTTGACACAAGGTATGTGAAGCATTTAGGAGTTGCCTAGCATTTAGGAAGTACTCAATGAACTGAGCCTACTACTTTTTGTAATGTGATCTTAACCAGGTGAAAACTGCATTACAAATGAATGGAAGGGGCTGGAGTTGTAGCTCAGTAAAAGAGCACTTACCCAGCATGTGTTAGGCACTGGGTTCAATCCTGAGCAATAAATAAAGGTATTATGTCCATCTACAATGAAAAATATTTTTAAAAATCATTTCCAAAAAAAATAATAATGGAAGTAAATTATGCTAATATGTACTTTTTTAAGGTGGCTGTCCTTATATGTTGTGAAATAATATTTTTTATTTTAATATCTTTAAAATATACTACATTCAACTTGTTATTATTTTTATATTCATAAACATGTAAGCAATAAAGATAGAAATAAATATATAGTTATTTATTTTAATAAATTCTATATAGAGAAGTATATATTTTATATGATATATAAGATATATACAGATTCACTCTGATATATAATGGGCTTACCTCTTGATAAACTTACACTTAATGGAAAATATCATAAATATAAAATGTGTTTAGTACACTAACCTGTTGTATATCAAAGCTTAGTAATACAGTACTTCATAGAAAATGGTGGTTTAGCCTGTTATTATGTGACTGGACTGGAGGCTTGCTGCTGCTGCTGCTGCTGCTGCAAATGCCCAACATCACAAATGAGTATCACAAAGCATATCAAAAAAGATCAAAACTCAAAATTTGAAGTATGGTATTTATTGAATGTTTATCACTTGCACCCTTGTAAAATCAAAACATTGTAAGCAGAACTACTGTTAAGCAGGGATTGTCTATGTTCTTTTCTTCAAAACAAGTATTTGATTGTTACAGGGATACTTTTTCATTGAATTGTTTTTATTTTGATTATAATGATTAATTATTTCCCTGAGGAAAATATGTCTTTTCAAAAGTAAGAAACATCCCAAAAAGTTTTGCAATTTTTTTCCAATTTCTATATATGTAGCTGCATGACCCTGATTCAATACATTATTTCCATACACTTAAAGGGTAAGTTTCAAAAGGTTATTTATAAAAGTATACTTTTTAAGGTTGTTTTTAAAAAAGATATGTTGTTTCCTCTTTTTGTGTAGTATAGGATTAGTCTCATTCTTGTGAAAATTTATAAGATTAAGCTTAATAAAGACTTAATTTATAATATATATTAATACTAATGCTCTCAAAAAATAACAAAAATCTTTATAATGTTATAAAATGGTGATGACTATGGAAAAGTATATACTTCATATTAAAAACAAAAGTTTCTCAAGGCTAAATATTTTTAGTGGGCTGAGAACTGATTTCTAAGTATAAGTGAATATTTTTGATTTGTTGTTGTGTTTCAAAAACTCAAATGTTTTATTTTCCAGCTATTTGCATTTGCTTTTTTCTCTTTTGCCTATAACATAATTTTTAATGTGATTGTTGATGGTTTATCAGTGGTGAGTGCTTAATTACAAGCTCATTTTTAGTTAGGACTGTTAGTGTATAATTAAAAGAAGCATATGCAGTTATACATGATAATTCAGTAATGCTTTTGATGAGTAATCATCTGAGGACTAGAGAAATTTTCTATCCTGAAAACACAATTTTTAGAAATCACAAAGGCAAAAAGAAAACGTTTAAGATGAAAATAGCAGATAGAGATATTTCAATACCTCTTTTCCCTGAGAAAGATCGGACCCTCAAATAACAAGAGTGATTAAAAAAAAAAAAAGATCAAACTCCATCTTTGATGAAACTGCATTCGAATGTTTTTAACTCAAATCATGATACAAAGTACTAAGGTAGAAGGCAGACTGAAGGGAAAAAAATAAGTACAGTAGTCAGTTTTTTGTCTCTGTGTCCAAAATACCTGACAAGAACAATGAAGAAAAGTTTATTTGGAAGAAAAGTTTATTTTAGATGAAGAAAAGTTTATTTGGAGCTGATGTTTTTAGATGTTCAGTCCATGATAAGCCAAGTCCATTGCTCTGGGTGTGAGATGTGACAGAAGAAAGATATGACAGAAGAAAGCTTCTCAGTTCATTGCATCCAGGAAGCTGAAAGACAGGGAGAAATCAATTGAGGACAAATATAATCCAGAAAGGCACACCCCACAATGACTTACTTCTTCCAACCATACCTTACCTTCCTATAGTTACCACCCAGTAAACAATTCAAATCAATCCACCAATGAAGTTACAGCTCTCATAATCTAATCATTTCATCTCTGAATATTCCTGCATCAATGCATGAGCTTTTCAGAAGATACCTCATATCTGAACCATAACAATGTTATTAAGTAGATGTGAAGAACATCAAGCTTAAATGGAAAGGAGGGTGGTAAGAAAGTTATTACGAACCATGTTACAGGATACCTGAAATATTATTTAAAAAAAGATGTATGTGCCATATAGGCACATGGGTGGGCAATGGTGATTTGTCATGTAAGGACTCTGTGAGAATCTGCATACTGAATGATGGATATCTTCCCTACCCACATCTGTCTCCTAATTCAAAAACCTCAGAAACCAGAGAATCATTAGTAAGATTGAATGAGATACTCTTATGTAGAAGCAGAACTATCCTCAAAGAGCTACAGATATTAGAGCTATAATTATAAAAAGAAAAGTCAGCTAGCCATTCACCCACTCAGTAACTAGCCTTTTTGTTTTACTCTTTCATTTAGAACTTACAATCAACATTTTTTAGTGATTCACTCTTTAATATAAACTGACAGACATGGAACACCAAAGACGGAAAATTCAGAATGTAAGACTAAGATGAAAGCAACAACATGACAGAGGATCTTATTCAGGGAAAAATCAGATAAGATAATATATGTTGAATTAATGAAGCTAGGATAGAATGAAAAAGAAAAAGAAATGAGTGATTGGAGAATAAGAAAGTATTTCTTGGCCCTATCTAAAGTTCCTCCATTCCTCCCATTCCCTTCACCCCATCACCATTATGAGCCAGCATCCTCATATCAAAGAAAACATTCAGCCTTTGGGTTTTTGGAATTGGCTTACTTCACTTAGCATATTATATTTTCCAACTCCATCTATTTACCTGAAAATGCCATGATTTATTCTCTTTTAATGCTGAGTAATGTTCCATTATATATACATACCAAACTTTCCCTATCCATTTATCTACTGAAGGGTATCTGGGTTGGTTCCACAATTTAGCTATTGTGAATTGTGCTTCTGTAGTTGCTAATCAAAATTAAGAAGTAATAAATTTAAAAGATAGGCATTTTTTAAAAAGAGGTGTAAGATATTACCTGAAAAATAGAATAAAGAAAAGACAAAAAAAATGAAGAGAAGCATTCAAAACAAAACAAAAAAAAAAACAGTAGAGATTTATTCCAAGAATCAGGCCAGAAAGAGAAAACAGATAAAATGATTGGGAGGAAAATATCAAAGAACTAATTTAATGAAATATCCTATTAATGAAGTATGCATTTCTCTTGATTGATGAAGTTCACTTGAAAAATTATCAAGATTAATGGCACAGTATGAAATTTCAGAACACCAATAATGATAAGAAATTCTTACTAGTTTCCACAGAGGAAAAAACAAAAGGTGTAGGTCATATATAATAATTTGGGATCAAAATTCCATCATACAGCTGGGCATGGTGGCCCATGGTGGCCCAGCAGCTCAGGAGACTGAGGCAGGAGGATCATGAATTCAAAGCCAGCCTCAGCAACTTATTGAGGCCCTAAGCAACTCAGCAAGACCCTGTCTCAAATTAAAATATTTTTTAAAGGGATGGGGATATGGCTCAGTGGTTAAGCACCTCTGAGTTTAGTCCCTGGTAACACATCCCCCAAAAAATCCCTTCATACTTCTTATATGAAAGACTAGAAGGCAGAGAAGTAATGCCTTCAAAATCCTAACAGTTAATTTTCAATCAAAAATCCATCAATCAAGTATGAAAGTAAAATACCATTTCCATATATTCAAGCTTTCAAGAAAATTTATGTCATGTGTAACAGTTTTCGGCAAACTACTAGAAGATATGCTGCATGAAAAAAAAGGAATAAGTGGCATTCAATACAAGAGAGGGATGAAGAGAAATCTTTGTCTATGGGGAAGTGTCAGTGAATAAGTATAGGGAGTCTTACAACTTCTGGGCAGCAAATCTATAAAGCATTGAGTTCGTCTTTTAGTCAAAGGTCAGAAGGCCCAGAAAGATGTCTTCAGGAAAGAAAAATGGAACTGAGTGATTATTTGGTATTTTTCATACTGTGGAAAATTGTATTTATTCAGCCTTTTATATAGCTTTTGAGTGGGGAAAGTCTTGGATATTTTTTAAAACTTGGATCAGCAGTGCACAGTATAAATGACACTATCATAGAGAATGGTAAAAGGAAGAGGTTGTAAAAATGTCAAAATGTTCATCTTTCATAATAGAAATATAATAAGTAAGATCTAATATTTATAAATTAAGAAATAAAATGTACATTTATTATATAGGAGAACATATTTCAGGAAAGAAAACCAATGAACAATATTGGCTTGGGTAACCAGATTCTTTCAGAAGTGAAAGAGTATATATAGAACAAGGGACTCTATAACTGCATGCCTTTTAGCATCATTTGAATTCTGAAGCTGACTGCCCATATAATTATTGAATGAAACTTTTTAAAGAGAGGAATATTACTACAGAGTTGGGACCTTGGCTGCTTTGATCTGCAAAATGTATGGTTAAGAATCCTTCCTGAGAAGCAAAGGTCAGGGCATGCTTGGATTAGGGGAACTTTAGAGATCATTCATTCAACCCTCTCATTCTATATAGATAGATAATATGAAGCTCCAAAAGAGTTTAAGTGACATAGCCCAAGTTAATGTGAGAGCTGGACCTAGAGTCCAATCAGTGACTCCCTGTTTACTTCTATCTAAAGATAGAAGTAAATGCAAACATAGAGAACTAAAGTTTGGTTTGGAGTTGGTCAGATTAATTTTAAGTACTGGTGACCTTGAACCAGCCACTCAACCTTTTTGACCTTCAGATTCTTTATTTGAAAATGGGAAATAACAATAACTATGTGTATCCTAATGAGAAAAACTGATGGAACTCATCTTGGAAAATCCCACCAACCCTTAAAACCCACCAACCGGTTGACTGGCATGGCTACCAGTGCGGTTCTGCAGCGGATCAGGCACCTGGTTTACATCTCAGAGAATAAGAGTAGAGAGGCCACAGGTGGAAGCTCAAGTCCTCTTACACTGACTACCACCACCAATCCTGAACCCAGAGATTCAAGCTAGGAATAGACAACGCCACCAACTGGAAGAAATGAAAACACAGTTCTGAGAGACATTTTTTTTTCTTTTTTTCTTTCTTTTTCTCTTTTCTCTCTCTCTTTTCAGCCATTCACCCAGTCTCCTCTACCCATCCCCCTCGGGTCTTCGCAACCTCAACATATGTGAAACCAAAAATTGTACACGAAAAAGGTCTTTAACAACTGAATCACCAGAATAATATACTATAGAGGAATTTCATATGCCCCACCTCCCTTCCCCCTTTTTATTTCTTTTCTTTTTTCTCGTATTTTCTTTTTTCCCCACTCTCTATTTTCTCTCTCTTTCCTTGTTATTTGTTTTCCTTCCTCTTACTCCCTCTATCCCACTTGCAACCCCCTAAATTTTACTATTCAAAAGTAGGATAATCTTATAAATACAGATAGGAATTTGAATCTATACATTCTTCCATAAATTACCCATTCATTGGTTAGAGCTCTCCAAAGTTACTAAGTTAGATTAACCTCATACCCTCACTCCTTTCCCCATAAACATAACATCCTACACCTGAAATTCAGTTTTCTTCAAGCTACCAGAAGTGGTATGCCTTTCATGAAACTAATGACTATATTTGTAAACGATAATCGAAACCAACATTTGTAGACATAGAGTCTAGCTATAAATGTAGTAATAAGGAAAATGTGTGCTTAGATGATGTACTATTGATGTTGAGAACTGTTAACATTGTCTTTGTCCACAAAAGGGAGACTTTGCAACTATACAAGAGCAATATAAATATATAGGGGGAAATTCAATAACACAACAGTTTCACCAAGCAGAAAGAAACACAAGCAGTATGAAAAGACAAGGAAAGAAAGGACCACAAGCAATGCAGGTCAACTCAACTTTAGAAGAGGTAATATCTGCAGCAGATGGAATGTCAGATAAAGAATTCAGAATATACATGCTTCACATGATCTGGAGTCTCAAGGAAGACATTAGACAGCAAAATCAGACAATGAAAGATCACTTCAACAATGAATTATATAAACAAATCCAAGAAGCAAAAGATCAACTATACAGGGAGATAGAGGTTATAAAACACAAACAAACAGAAATCCTAGAAATGCAGGAAGCAATAAACCAAATTAAAAACTCAAATGAGAGTACTACCAGCAGAGTAGAACACTTAGAAGATAGAACATCAGACAATGAAGACAAAGTATTTCAACTTGAAAAGAACATAGACAGCTCAGCGAGACTGTTAAGAAACCATGAGCAGAACATCCAAGAAATATGGGATAACATAAAGAGACCAAACTTAAGAGTCATTGGGATATAGGAAGGTATAGTGGTCCAAACCAAAGGAATGAGCAATGTGTTCAACAAAATAATACGAGAAAACTTCCCAGACTTGAAGAATGAGACAGAATCCCAAATGCTAGAAGCCTACAGGACGCCGAATGTGCAAAATCATAAGAGATCCACACCTAGACACATTATAATGAAGATGCCCAACATACAGAATAAGGAGAGAATTTTAAAAGCTACAAGAGAAAGGAAGCAGATTACATTTAGGGATAAACCAATCAGGATAACAGCTGATCTTTCAACACAGACTCTGAGAGCTAGAAGATCCTGGAACAACATATATCAAATGCTGAAAGAAAATGGGTTCCAACCAAGAATTGTGTATCCAGCGAAATTAAGCTTCAGGAAATTAAAACCTTCCACGATAAACAAAAGTTAAAAGAATTTGCAGCTAGAAAACCATCTCTTCAAAGCATCCTCAGCAAAACATTACAGGAAGAGGAAATGGAAAATAACAATGGAGGTAGTACAGTAAAGGGAAAAAATAATCAAAGAGGAAAAACAAACCATGTTAAGGAACATAAATAAACAAATAATAACCCTAAATGTTAATGGCTTAAACTCACCAATTAAGAGACACAGGCTAATAGAATGGATCAAAAAAAAAAAAAAAAAAAAAAAAAAGATCCGACAATATGCAGCCTTCAGCTACAGGAGATGCATTTGATAGGAAAAGACATATATAGACTGAAGGTGAAAGGTTGGGAAAAATCATATCACTCATATGGACTTCGGAAATAAGCAGGAGTGTCCATACTCATATCAAATAAAATAGATTTCAAGCCAACGTTAATCAAAAGGGATAAAGAGGGACACTACATACTGCTCAAGGGAACCATACACCAACAAGACCTAACAATCATAAATATATATGCCCCAAACAATGGTGCAGCTATGTTCATCAAACAAACTCTACTCAAGTTCAAGAGTCTAATAGACCACCATACAATAATTATGGGAGACTTCAACACACCTCTCTTACCACTGGACAGATCTTCCAAACAAAAGTTGAATAAAGAAACTATAGAATTCAATAATACAATTAATAACCTAGACTTAATTGACATATATAGAATATACCACCCAACATCAAGCAGTTACACTTTTTTCTCAGCAGCACATGGATCCTTCTCAAAAATAGATCATATATTATGTCACAGGGCAACTCTTAGACAATATAAAGGAGTAGACATAATACCATGCATCCTATCTGATCATAATGGAATGAAACTGGAAATCAACAATAAAAGAAGGAAGGAAAAATTATGCATCACTTTGAGAATGAACAATATGTTACTGAATGATCAATGGGTTATAGAAGACATCAAAGAGGAAATTAAAAAATTCTTAGAGATAAATGAAAACACAGACACAACATATTGGAATCTATGGGACACAATGAAAGCAGTTCTAAGAGGAAAATTCATTGCCTGGAGTTCATTCCTTAAAAAAAGAAAAAAACAACAAATAAATGATCTCACACTTCATCTCAAAATCCCTGAAAAAGAAGAGCAAAACAACAGCAAAAGAAGTAGAAGGCAAGATATAATTAAAATCAGAGCTGAAATCAATGAAATCGAAACAAAAGAAACAATTGAAAAAATTGACAAAACTAAAAGTTGGTTCTTTGAAAAAATAAATAAGATCGACAGACCATTAGCCATGCTAACAAGGAGAAGAAGAGAGAGAACTCAAATTATTAGCATACAGGATGAAAAAGGCAATATCACAACAGACACTTCAGAAATACAGAAGATAATTAGAAACTATTTTGAATCCTTATACTCCAATAAAATAGAGGATAGTGAAGGCATCGATATATTTCTTAAGTCTTATGATCTGCCCAGATTGAGTCAGGAGGATATACACAACCTAAACAGACCAATATCAATTGAGGAAATAGAAGAAGCCATCAAAAGACTACCAACTAAGAAAAGCCCAGGACCGGATGGGTATACAGCAGAGTTTTACAAAACCTTTAAAGAGGAACTAATACCAATACTTTTCAAGCTATTTCAGGAATTAGAAAAAGAGGGAGAACTTCCAAATTCATTCTACAAGGCCAACATCACCCTGATTCCTAAACCAGACAAAGACACTTCAAAGAAAGAAAACTACAGACCAATATCTCTAATGAACCTAGATGCAAAAATCCTCAATAAAATTCTGGCAAATCGGATACAAAAACATATCAAAAAAATTGTGCACCATGACCAAGTAGGATTCATCCCTGGGATGCAAGACTGGTTCAATATACGGAAATCAATAAATGTTATTCACCACATCAATAGACTTAAAGATAAAAACCATATGATCATCTCGATAGATGCAGAAAAAGCATTCGACAAAGTACAGCATCCCTTTGTGTTCAAAACTCTAGAAAAACTAGGGATAATAGGAACATAGTTTAATATTGTAAAACCTATCTATGCTAAGCCTCAGGCTAGCATCATTCTGAATGGAGAAAAATTGAAGGCATTCCCTCTAAAATCTGGAACAAGACAGGGATGACCTCTCTCACCACTTCTGTTCGACATAGTTCTCAAAACACTGGCCAGAGAAATTAGACGAAAGAAATTAAAGGCATAAAAATAGGAAAAGAAGAACTTAAATTATCACTATTTTCAGATGACATGATCTTATACCTAGAAGACTCAAAAGGGTCTACAAAGAAACTACTAGAGCTAATAAATTAATTCAGCAAAGTGGCAGGATATAAAATCACACGCATAAATCAAAGGCATTCCTGTATATCAGCGACAAATCTTCTGAAATGGAAATGAGGACAACCACTCCATTCACAATATCCTCAAAAAAAATAAAATACTTGGGAATCAACCTAACCAAAGAGGTGAAAGACTTATACAATGAAAACTACAGAACCCTAAAGAGAGAAATAGAAGAAGATCTTAGAAGATGGAAAAATATACCCTGTTCATGGATAGGCAGAACTAACATCATCAAAATGGAGATATTACCAAAAGTTCTCTATAGGTTTAATGCAATGCCAATCAAAATCCCAATGGCATTTCTTGTAGAAATAGATAAAGCAATCATGAAATTTATCTAGAAAAACAAAAGACCCAGAACAGCAAAAGCAATTCTAAGCAGGAAGTGTGAATCAGGAGGTATAGCAATACCAGATTTCAAACTGTACTACAGAGCAATAGTAACAAAAACAGCATGGTACTGGTACCAAAACAGGCGGGTGGACCAATGGTACAGAATAGAGGACACAGAGACCAATCCACAAAATTACAACTATCTTATATTTGATAAAGGGGCTAAAAGCATGCAATGGATGAAGGATAGCATCTTCAACAAATGGTTCTGGGAAAACTGGAAATCCATATGCAACAAAATGAAACTGAATCCCTTTCTCTCGCCATGCACAAAAGTTAACTCAAAATGGATCAAGGAGCTTGATATCAAATCAGAGACTCTGTGTCTGATAGAAGAAAAAGTTGACTCCAATCTACATATTGTGGGGTCGGGCTCCAAATTCCTTAATAGGACACCCATAGCACAAGAGTTAATAACTAGAATCAACAAATGGGACTTACTCAAACTAAAAAGTTTTTTCTCAGCAAGAGAAACAATAAGAGAGGTAAATAGGGAGCCTACATCCTGGGAACAAATTTTTACTCCTCATACTTCAGATAGATCCCTAATATCCAGAGTGTACAAAGAACTCAAAAAAATTAAACAATAAGATATCAAATAACCCAATCAACAAATGGGCCAAGGACCTGAACAGACACTTCTCAGAGGAGGACATACAATCAATCAACAAGTACATGAAAAAATGCTTACCATCTCTAGCAGTCAGAGAAATGCAAATCAAAACCACCCTAAGATACCATCTCACTCCAGTAAGATTGGCAGCCATTATGAATTCAAACAACAACAAGTGCTGGCGAGGATGTGGGGAAAAGGGTACACTTGTACATTGCTGGTGGGACTGCAGATTGGTGCGGCCAATTTGGAAAGCAGTATGGAGGTTTCTTGGAAAGCTGGGAATGGAACCACCATTTGACCCAGCTATTCCCCTTCTTGGTCTATTCCCTAAAGACCTAAAAAGAGCATATTACAGGGACACTGCTACATCGATGTTCATAGCAGCACAATTCACAATAGCAAGACTGTGGAACCAACCTAGATGCCCTTTAATAGATGAATGGATAAAAAATTGTGGCATTTATACACAATGGATTATTACTCTGCATTAAAAAATGACAAAATCATGGAATTTGCAGGGAAATGGATGGCATTAGAGCAGATTATGCTAAGTGAAGCTAGCCAATCCCTAAAAAACAAATGCCAAATGTCTTCTTTGATATAAGGAGAGCAACTAAGAACAGAGCAGGGAGGAAGAGCATGATAAGAAGATTAACATTAAACAGGGACGGGAGGGGGGAGGGAAAGGGAGAGAGAAGGGAAATTGCATGGAAATGGAAGGAGACCCTCATTGTTATACAAAATTACATACAAGAGGAAGTGAGGGGAAAGGGAAAAAAACAAGGGGGAGAAATGAATTACAGTAGATGGGGTAGAAAGAGAAGATGGGAGGGGAAGGGAGGGGGGGATAGTAGAGGATAGGAAAGGCAGCAGAATACAACAGACACTAGTATGGCAATATGTAAAACAGTGGATGTGTAACCGATGTGATTTTGCAATCTGTATACGGGGTAAAAATGGGAGTTCATAACCCACTTGAATCAAATGTGTGAAATATGATATGTCAAGAACTATGTAATGTTTTGAACAACCAACAATAAAAATGTAAAAAATAAATAAATAAATAAAAAGAAAAAAAATAACTGTGTGTATGACTGGGTTTAGGGAAAGATTCAGTAACTGTTAAATGAGTCTCAGTAAATAAGTACAGGGAGCCTATTAGAATCATAAACAATGTACCTTTGAGGTACAACTAAAGCATAAGCTTATTATCTTTCAAGATATACTTTATATTCAGAATCAACATAGACTCTTTTTCTTAGAATCTACTACAGGAATACTTTTTTTCATTCCTAGAGAATTATGCCCATTTGTCTAGAGTCTGCCTAATAAACTGCCATCTGAAAGACATGAGACTGAATGATGATTTATTTCATTAACTTACTACTGCATGTAAGAAAACATGTACTATAAGGTTCCTTGTCTGTTCAGTTTCATTTTGATCACTTAAATGATAAGAATTCTACTGAGAATTTTTATTGTATAGAGATAAACTGAAGTTTAAAATGTATAAGAAATAATTATAATGTACTAATAAAAATATGGGAAAAAAATGTACAGGAAAGTTTTTTAGTTTATAATCCATGAATTTCACAGTATATATCTCAATCTAAAGTATTTATATTTACTTTAGAATATGCATTACCTTGGCCAAAAGATAAGTATACAACTTAAGTTTTTAGCTTTATAGGAATTCCATGTATGTACAGAGAAACGGGTAGATAATAAGAAATTCCCTATTTGAGAACCACTGACTGTTGCATCATTCAATAAAATGTTATTTGCCATCAAGTTAAGTAAACAATGGAGTAAATGCTTCCTTCCCACCAACACATTAGTCTCCATTAGATACTAAAAAGTTTAGATTAGCATGCATATATCTATGACCCAGTTATGTTATTAATTTCTGTTCATTCTTTTTTCATTTATACCCTCAATGGCTTTCTCCCACCTCTGGGCTATTTTGTAGCAAATTCTAGACATTAGTTTATTTTACTCTTAATATTAGAGCATTTATCTCTTAAGGATAATGATTACTTAAAAACAAAATATTTCCCATGAAACAATACCTGAGCAACTGGACATGTACATGCAAAAAAAAAAAAAAAAAAAAAGAATCTAGACATATACTTACACCCTTCACAAAAGATACTCAAAATCAACCACAGCCAAAACTATAAAACTTCAAAAAGATAACTTAGCTGGAAGTTGAAATGAATTGGGTTTGGTGATGATTTACCAATCACCAAAGGCATGATACAAGAAAGAAAGAATTATCAGCTGGAATTCATTAAAATTAAAAACTTTTACTCTGCAAAGACATTGTCAAGAGAATGAGAAAACAAGCCACAATGGGGAAAATATTTGTAAAAGACATATGCAAGAACCGATAAAGGATTGTCACCCAAAATATGCAAAGAACTCTTAAAATTGAGCAATAAAAAAATAAACAACCCAACTGAAAAATGAGCCAAAAACCTGATCAGATACCTAGCCAAAGAAGATATAAAGATGGTAAAATAAGCATATAAAAGATACTCGATATTATATGTCATCAGGGGAATGCAAATAGAAATGACACTATACACCTATTAGAGCAGCCAGATTCCAGAACACATCATCAAGTGCTGGTAAGACTATGAAGCTACAAAATCTCCAATTCATTCTGGTAGGAAGGCAAAATGGTTACATCTTACTTTGGAAGATAGTTCAGCAGTATCTTGCAAAACTAAATATATTCCTACAATCCAAAAAAATGCTTTTCTTGTTACTTACTCAAAGGAGTTGAAAACATCCAGACAAATGGATGTTTATAGCAACTTCCCTGGTAATGGACAAAATTTGGAGTTAACCAAGATGTTTTTCAGTAAGTAAATATATAAATAAATTCTAGTACATCCATACAATGGAACATTTTTCAGCACTAAAAGTAGATGAGCTACCACATCATGAAAAGAAACGAATCTTAAATTTATATTGCTCCATGAAAGAAGCCAGTATGAAAAGGCCACACATTGTATGATTCCAACTATATGGTAGTCTAGAGAAGGCAAAACTATGGTGACAGTATAAAGATCAAATGATTGCCAGAGATTAGGGTGAGGTTGGGGTGAATAGGTAGAGTGCAGAGAATTTTTAAGTCAGTGAAAATACTCTGCATGATATTACAATGATGGAATTAAGGCATTACCAATTTGTCAAGCCCTCATGCAGAGTGAGCCCTAATGTAGCCTGTGGACTTTGAGTGATAATGATGTGTCAATGCAGTCTAGGATGATCCAGGATGTTGATAATAGGGGAGGCTATGTATATCTGGAGGCAGAGGGCATATGAGAAACTATCTTTTTTGAGTTTTGCTGTCGGCTTAAAACTGCTGTTAAAAAATTAAAATCCTGGGGCTGGGGTTGGGACTCAGTGGCAGAGCGCTTGCCTCACACATGTGAGTCACTGGGTTCGATCCTCGGCACCATATAAAAACAAACAAAATAAAGATATTGTGTCCATCTCTAATTAGAATATTTGTTTTAAAAAAATTAAAATCCTTAGCTGGGGTTGTAATTCAGTGATAGAGCTTTTGCCTAGAATTCACCAAGGGTTTTTCCCCCAAGAGTTCCCAAGTTGGAAGCTTGGTCTCTGGTAAGGTGATGTGAAGATGTGGCAGGACTTTTAAGAGGTGGGGCCTACTCAGAGATGACAAAACTGTCATCTCCTACCTTCTGGCTTCCTGGCTTATGATGTGATATCTATCTATCTCTATCTTTATCTCTCTCTCTCAATGGCTTCTACTGTTATGCTATCAGCTTAGGTTCAATCCCAGCACCACAAAAAATAAAATAAAATAAAAATATTTTAAACAGAAAAGAAATAACCACAATACCATTTTCATACCTTAACAACAGCCAATGTTGAAATTTTCCTAGTATCTGATAATTTTTAACAATTTATTTATTTTAATCAGTATTAAAAGAAGATACAAAAATTGAGATAGTTAATGTGAATCTTAAGACATAAAATCTTGTGTGTATGTGTGTATGGTGTGTGTGTGTGTGTGTGTGTGTGTGTGTGTGTGTGTAAAATATTTTGTTTTATTCTTTCATCTGTTGAAGGGCACCTAGGTTGGTTCCACAGCTTGGCTATTGTGAATTGAGCTGCTACAAACATTGATATGGCTGCATCACTATAGTATGCTGATTTTAAGTCCTTCGGGTATAATCTGAGGAATGGGATAAGTGGGTCAAATGATGGTTCCATTCAAAGTTTTCTAAAAAATCTTCATACTGCTTTCCAGAATGGTTGCACCAATTTTCAGTCACACCAGCAATGTATGAAACCTTTTTCCCCACATTCTTGCTAGCATATATTGTTACTTATATTCTTAATAATTGCCATTCTGCCTGGAGTTAAATGGAATCTCAGTGTAGTTTTAATTTTCATTTCTGTAATTGCTAGAGAAGTTGAACATTTTTTCATATATTTTTTGACCATTTGTATTTCTTCTTCTGTGAAGTGCTGTTCAGTTCCTTAGTCCTTTTATATTGATTGGGTTATTTAGGGGTGGTGTTTTTTTTTTTTTTTTTTTTGGTATTAAGTTTTTTGAGTTCTTTGTATACCTGGAGATTAATTTATCTATCTGAGGTACATGTGGCAAAGATTTTCTCCCATTTCATAGGCTCTCTGTTCATGATCTTGATTGTTTCCTTTGCTGTGAAGAAGCATTTTCGTTTGATGTCATGGAATATTACTCAGCCATAAAGAATGAAATTATGGCATTTGCCAGTAAATGGATAGAACAGGAAAATCTTATGCTAAATGAAATAAGTCAGTGCCAAAAAACAAAAACAAAACAAAAAAAAAAAAACATACTTCCATATGTCAGAAGTCTAGATCTTCTTAACTAATTTCTCCACTTGTGGTCTCAGCGGCCAAAATCAAGATGTTGACTGGGCTCTTATGTGGAGCTTGTAAGGGAGAATCTATATTGAGGTTTATTCAGGTTGTTGATAGAATTTGGTTTTGTGTAGTTATAGAGCTAAGGTCTGTGTTTTCTTGCTGGCTGTCAGCCAGGAGTCTTCTCAGCTGCAAGAGGCCACCCACATTCTCTGCCCTCCTTCACCATGAAAGCCTGAAATAGTGGGTGAAGTCTTTCTCATGCTTTAAATCTTTCTGACCTTCTCTTCTATATAATTTCTTCTGGGCTCCCACCTGAGAAAATTATCTGCTTTTAAGGCATTGTGTAGTTAGATTAAGACCAACCAGGATAATCTTGTTATTCTAAAGACCATAACCTTAATCACATCTGCAAAAATCCTTTAACCTTGTTTGTATTTTCAGGGATTAGGATGCAGCCTCTTTGTGGAATGATGCTCCCTACCACATTATTATCCACCTTTTTTTGTTTTTATTTTATTGTCTTTGCATCTTATTTGCTTACAAAACCATGATATTTTTCCTTTAAAGTTTTCCACATGAAGATTTTGCTGATTTCATCCCTCTGACATTGTTGTATTAATATATTACCCTGTTCTGTATATTGTCTGAAAATTGGTGATTAGATCTATATTGTAGAGGTGTAAGCAGATTCTGGTTCCATTTGGGGGTAAGATTACATCATAGGTGCTAATAGTATGTTCTATCAGCAGTTTGGTTGTCACTTTGGAATGTTAGAAATATTAATGATCATTGTCCCTGCTTCCCTTATATCAATAAGGATTGCAAAATGGTGATATTATAATTTTATCATTCCATCTTCATTTGCTTTCCATCAGCTATTTGATTACCCTAAGGTACAGTGCACATAGCAAAGGCCAATTCAATGTTTCTGTATATTTTCCAGTTTTCAAAGTGAGCTGGCTACCAAAAAGTGACCATAGAATTTTTTGTAATATCATGATTGGCTCATCAATTTGATAATGAAAAACTTAATCCATTTACAGTTATTGTTCTCATTGATGTTCCGATATTCCCATCTTTGTTCAGTGTGAAGCTCACCAGGTTACTCTTTGGGTTTTGGGTTTTGAGTTCTTTGGACAAGGCTTCAATAACAGTTGATAACTTCCTTGCTTTCTTGTGTATTTTATACTTCATATCTCAGCTATTTCTCCTCTGAGCTGAACTTAGGGTCTTTAAGGATAAAATAGTATTTAGAATATCCTGTTCTAGATACTGAGGGTGGTCATTGCTGCTGGTTTGTTCTTTGTTCAAGACTTTTTAGTATTCTGAGTCAGGCCATACTTCACCTCCCCTACACACAATAAAATCATCATGAATTTATATTGATATCTCCAGTTGAAATTCAGAAGTATGGAGTTTTAACTTATCCTCTTTTTTTTAAGTCTTATTCCTCTTTCTTCTTTCTTCCATGCTTAAAAATTAACATCTGTTTCCTAGTGGCACTACATTTTTTATTTGCTTTATTTTACAGTATGCACACTAGCATGCTAGAAGCACACAACACAACCATCAATGGTAATTTTTACGAATAGTTTAATATTATCTCCTGCAGTTTATTACTCCATGGTCTTGTCTAGAGGTAAAATTCTTTTTTAGAACTGCAAAGTGTTCCATTTTGTTTATTGAATTAGTCTCCTGTCAATGGGAAATTGGTTTGCTTTCATTTTCTTATTATTTCAAATATTGGTCAATAAATAGATATTTATATATTTTTGCCAGTGTATCTCTTTAATAGATTTTTAGACATTATGTTTGTAATCTATCTAGATCTTGCTAAATTTCCCCTTCATAAGATTGTGACATTTTCATATTTCCTGTTTCCCTGCAGCCTATATAAAATTATACACACACACACACACACACACACATGCATATATAATTTTTTGTATTTTAAAACTCTAATCCATTTGAAATTTATTTTTTCTTATGTGATACATGGAACTATCTAATTTTTGGTTTTCACATGTTATCAGGTTAATGTAATTTTACTTTCTGAAGAATCCATCTTTTCTTCCCTGGTTTAAAATACTACCTTTCTTATAAGTGCTAAATTTCCATATTCAAATAATTCCACTGCTCTATATCTCCCTTCATTTTTTCCTATTATTTCTGACCTGCATTTGGTTATAGTGGAAATTAAGATTATGTAATGCAGTAAAACCTTTTAGACCTAAAATCCATTGTGTAAATAGTTAACTTCTTTTTTTTTAATTTGTTTTAATTAGTTACACATGACAGTACAATGATCTTGACATATCATACATTTGAATCATATGGGATACAATTTCTCATTTTTCTGTGATTAACTTCTTTAGTTTAAATGAGGAAAAGAAATTCACTCTTTTACATGTAGCTAAAAGAATGTAAACCTAACTAGATACTTGTTGAGAGCCACAGCTGAAGGGGCCCCAGCAAACTTTCAGACTGCCAGCTGATGATTGGCTCACAGCGGCCCCAGCAACATCTAGCTGATTGGCTCCTCTGCGGTGATGCTCATTGGGCTGTTTCCCTGCCCTTTTAGGCCACGGAGCTGCTCATTGGGGGACTTTTTTGGCTCCACCCACGCGACCCAGCCAATCGGCCTCAAGAGCAGGAGGATTGTGGGAGGTGGAGAGGCTGGTGGTTGAGGGAGTGGCTTGTGGGAAGCCGGTGGTGGCATTTGGGCTCTGAGGGTTTTTTCCTGAGGAGCTGTTTTGTTTGGCGTGTGTGGTTCTAAAAATAAAGTTAGTTTCTTTTGACAAGTGGCTCCTGAGTTATGCCCAGCCAGACTGTGGCAGATACTTAAAAATAAATTGTCTAAACTTTTCTTTCTTGAGAGCCTCAACAGGGTTTTGTAGAGAAGCACTTTGGTGTAATTAATGAATGGGGTTATGCTCCATAGTCAGAGTCCTGCCCTTCAGGAGCTGCTTTGTTGTGAGCAAGTTCTTCCTTTCTCCAAGTCATTGTTTCCTCCCTTTTAAAAGGGAGATAATACATTCTTTCAGGGTTGTCCTGATCATAGAAATGTCAGCATGCCCACATAGTGCCTGTGCACAAAGGGCACTCAGTGAGCCTCAGTTCTGTTCTTACTCCAAGGGAATATCCACCCATAACTTTACCTTTAGATTTTTTCCAGCTACTCATGAAAGGAAAGATTTTTACACTGAAAAGCTGACTAAATAAAAGGAGCAGATGAGAAATCAAGGTTCTTTATTCTCCTATTGCTTGATAGTTGGTACTGCCCTCAGGGGATGGCTGCCTGCCTAGGCCATTTTCACCATGAAACAGGAAAGGTGAGTTCATAGTTACCATAGAAATTGAGATGTTGACTTCTGTGTAGCCTATCTAAGTCTAGAAGAAGGGAAGAATTCAGAGGGATACAGGGCTTTTCTCCTCCCAGAATAGTATTGGTTTTAGCTTTTCAGTTCAAAAGGGAATCTAGCTAAAATAATCTACATCCAGACATTTCCAGGAAACTCTCCTCTTCACAATGATTGCGCTCCTCTACCCAGAAGTTTATGTGATCTGTCCCTAGGAGGGGAAAGTATAATACAATATGTCTCTGCCTAGAATGAAATGGAGAGCTGAACATTTTTCTGGCAAAGGGTAATAATTTATTTTTCAGGATCCTCATATCTGATTTTCCTTCATAGAATTGTATTTTGCCTCATTTAGTCTAATAATTTTCAAAATTATTTATTTTAGGTTGTAATAAATTGTGTGTAAGGATATGTGTTTTGAAAACTTTTTAAAATTGAAATTGTTTTCAGAGTTAACTTCACTCCTTCCTATTTTTTTATACTTTGTTTAAAAAAAATGTTTTGGTAGTTGTAGATGAACAGCATCCCTTTATTTTTGTTTATTTTTATGTGATGCTAAGGATCAAACCCTGTACCTAAAATATAGCTAGGCAAGAGCTCTGGCATTGAGCTACAGCCCCAGCCCCTCCCTCCTTCCTTTTAAAGTAAACCCTTTGAAAGTATTTTATGCAACTTTTCATTCAATGTTAGGGTTTTTATTCTATGAAAACACCCAGAAAGGTGCTACATAAATATGATTCAACCAATTTTTATACAATACTAATCAGATTATATTCATATAGAATTTTAAAAAGTGTTTTAAAATACATTTTATTTAATCTTTGCATTAAGAGTATGCTATGTCAGTATTATTTAGCATAGATTATAGCTGAATAGACAAAGACTTGAAAAGTTTTGTCCAGCACAGGGTCTCATAGCCAACCAATGCTCTAGACTAGAAATTTTCATTGCATATTATTAGTGTTCTTGTCACAATACTACCACTGAAATAAATTCATAATCAGCCAGAGTGCTAGTTTAGTAACCCATATATATGCAGTTTTCCACTTTTAAGATTGCTTCACATATCCTTTTGAATGAATCCTATACTTCTTTTGCAGTGCTCCTTTTATAATCTTTCAACCTTGCTTAATTTTCTTAGTTAATATATGAATAGGTAAGTAATCCTTTGAAATGTTCAAATGAGAACTATTTAAACTATTATAGAATAATACTCTGGTTAATTGAAATCTCTTGAGGATAAATCACACAGACACATGCACACACAAATTTTAAGGCACAAAAGTTGCACTGTTCATTAAGAAAGAACTTAATGCTAAGGTCGGGTTTTATTTTCCAGGTGGCGTTGCATGCTTGTGGAGTGGCAACAGACATGGTGATTGAACACTGCATCAAAACACGGGCTTCCTTTGTCACGTGCCCTTGCTGTTATGGTTTCATTCAAAATACCTCAAAGTTTAATTTTCCAAAAAGGTGAAATTTAATATTCTACCTTAGACATCAGTGTGCATGCCAGACTTGTTTGATAGGAAGTTGCAGTGAGATTTTACATACAGTTTATTGACTTTCCACATGGCAAGTATTGTTTATAAATTGTACAAGGAAGAAAGGATTGTCTTTGTGTCTGTCTCTGATTTTACCCATGGATCCTTCTTGCTGAAATTTAGAAGTAAGTCTATCTAGGTGTCAGCTAACTAGAAGTCTGTCAGTATCAGAATTTCTTTGTGTTCTTCTAAATGATGAAATTAAACATACCACTTGTAAGATGCAGTGAGGTACAGTGGTTAATTGTTTAGCACCTGGACACCAGGGTGTCGATACTGTCTCCTTGTCATTGTATAAGTTATTTCATCTCAGGCAAATTACTCTCTGCCTGTATGAATGTTTTTCATACATGTTTCTCATGTATGAAATAAAGGTTATACCGGTAACTATCTCAAAGTTCTTGTGAGAATATGATATATGTAGTAATGTAGGACTTTAGAAGTAGCAGAGAGTAAGCACTCAATAAATGTGAAGTGTTCCTTATAACAGTAGTAGCAGTAATATTTTTAAATAGTAGTGTTGATGATTAAATTTGATATACAATTTTTTTTAATCCTTCTAATCTCACATAGGAGGAGACATTTTCATTCTTGCAGCTTTAACCCACCATAGGAGAATCACCTTCTTCATGTTTATGACATTTTCACCCTTTAACATAGAATCCACAATAAAGACTATTGCCTGTGTCTTACTATAGTCTTTCTGCCTCCTAAACTGGCTTGATGCTTCAATACATGGCCTGCATGACATGGCATAACCCTTCTTCCTGGGAAATTGTGAGAAACAAAGGAATTTTTCAATGTTTATTACCTCCTGTATATTTGCTCACTACCCTTGAATAATAATACATTTCACACAGTAAAACACTGAATCTATTTGCTCCTATGAGGAGAAGAGGGGAAAAAAATGGTCGTACTTCTCTAATAATGTTTCTTCCTATGAAAGAAACTCTTTAAAAATTAATAATATGCTGATAATATGCTTTTATTCTTTTACACAATATTTCAAACTGGTAGTTTTTACTTCAGATAGCATTTTATACTCTTCAGCTACAATATATATTTTTATTTGTAATTTAGTTTATTCAGTGTTCTTAATATTAGAACAGTGATTAATTCCATTTTCTTTTCTATTTCAGTGAACAATTCAAGAAAACTCTATCATACAAGGTAATCTTAATGATCTAGATATAGATAATATACGTTTTAATCCTCTCTTTATAGTTTTCCATTGCCGCAGTCTGGCTGCAGCAAAATAACCGTGTTTACAGACTCTAACATTCCATCTCAAATTTCTGAGGAAGTATATCATCTTTAGTTATATGCAAATTACTCATGAGCATCTAATATGTATTGTATCTGGATTAACAAACCCAGATGAACTCTTTTAGTAGTTGGAGATTTGTGAAGGATCTGATATTTTTAACTTACTTTCAAGTTATTCTGCTGTAACATATTGGTTAATATGGTGGATGCTGGTAGAAGATATGAGAATCAACTTGGGGAGCTGAGGCATGAAGATCAAATGTTCAAAGCCAGCCTCAGCAACTTAGCAAGCCCCTAAGCAACTTAGTGAGACCCTGTCTCTACAAATAGAAAGAAGAATAATTTTAATAAAATATAGTAAAACCCAACAGGACAATAGAATTGCATCCCATCTGAAGTTGCAATTACCTCAATATTACCTTTATATACAGTGAATCTTAGATTACAAACACCATGGGAATAAAGGATGTGCTTTTTCTTGGCTTTTCCTCAAATCATAGAATTCTCAATTATTCTTCTGTCCCTTTGTTGATGGCAGTTAGTTTGTGGAATCTTAATTAATGTTATTCATTTTACTTACTTTATTAGTTTCCTACCCTTTGCCATTAAATTCATAGTAAGTATTAAAATGTTTTTTAAATACATAAAAGTTGAGACAGAGATATCCCTGTAGAAAGGAAAAAAAAAAAAAAAACTTGCAACATTGCCAGTCATTTCACTTTTCTTATTTAAAACCAGAGTCTTCAAATTTAATGTACAAAATACTAAGAAGAGGGGCTGGGATTGTGGCTCAGCTGTAGAGTGCTTGCCTAGCATGTGTAAGGCCCTGAATTCAATCCTTAGCGGAAGGAAGGAAGGAAGGAAGGAAGGAAGGAAGGAAGGAAGGAAGGAAGGAAGGAAGGAAGGAAGGAAGGATGGAAGGGAGGGAGGGAGGGAGGGAGGGAGGGAGGGAGGGAGGGAGGGAGGGAGGAAGGAAGGAAAGAAGGAAAGAAGGAAGGGAGGGAGGGAGGGAGGGAATGAACTTCTTAGCATTTCTTTAAAAAAAAAAAGAAGATAAATGTTGAATTTGAGTTAAACCTGTTTGTTGAGCTGGAAGATCATTAGCATTCTTGGAAACTCAAGCTGTTCTGAATGAACAGCTCATAGGAGCATTATATTTATTTTGAGTTTGCCTAGTCACTCACCTTTGGCTACATACAGATTTAAAAGTACTGTGCAAATTCATTCACTCTGTCCCTTTAGGGGCTGCCTTCTATTAATTCAGTCTTTCCTGAAATTGTTAAGCAGAAAGTAATAACACCAGGTGCCCCATTATGTCAGGTCTTTCTAATGGTTTGTCTTTTGAGAGAGAGATCCACTCTGCAGCCTTGTGAAGTGAGAGTAGAGGGAGCCAGGCTCCTGTCCTCTAAAGTGACTGGGTGAAAGTAAGAGTCAAGAAAAGCCAGGGAGTAGCTAGCATGCTGCTGGCACTCCTAGAGAGCTAATGAAGCTGCAATTTGAGATCTGCATGACTTCCTTTTCCTCTGGTAGTATGAAAAGCCACAGAGCACGCCTTCTTGGAATCACAAATCAAAAAATTCAAATAAAATTTATAAAGGAAAAGTATAAGTGAATTGTTGGTCTTTTAATTTAATACATTGTAATTACAAAATGTAACTATTTCATATTTTGATTAAAAGCAACTTGACAAAATTATCTTGAAGATTTTCTGTATATCTCTTCTTAAGAACTACATCTGGGGGCTGGGATTATGGCTCAGTGGTAGAGCCTGGCCTAGGTGAGGCACTGAGTTTGATCCTCAGCACCACATAAAAATAAATAAAAATAAAACAAAGGTATTGTGTACATCAACTAAAAATTTTTTTTTAAAAAAGAACTACAGCTGAAGAGCAGTATACATGAAAAGAAGAAGTTATCAAGTAACATATTCACAGAGTTGACTTTTTTTGAAAGTCCATTTTGTGCAGTACTTTATTTAATTAAACAATTTTGAACTCCAGAAAAAATTAGGTAGTTTTTGTTTGTTTGTTTTTATAACTTTGAAGCAGAAGATTAAAATAAACTCATATTCTGTTGGTTTTTCTTTTAGGAACACATGATTCTTTGCCGATTTGCAGATCAGACAGCTGTCCAGCTTCCACCCCAAAGAAGGCTCATAGGTATGTATTTTAATACAACAGCTGTTGAGTAGATTATTCACAGTATGCCTGGGAATTAATGGATAGATTCCATATGGGAAAAACTAGTCCATTTATCAATAAGAAACTAAAGTTTGTTCTTCTCAAGAAACTTAATCCATATCAAAAGGGTTTTGTAACAAATAGCATTTTATCCCGTTTGGGTTAACAATACCTTTAAGTAAATTTTCAGTGTTTTTACACTGAATTAAATCACTAACAATTATGAACCAACTACAAAATCTATCAAAAGCCACAAAAGAAAATAACAAAAAATGGAAAAGTTAATCATTATGCCAAAATTGATGAATTTTTAAAAATTATGGCCAGGTGCAGTGGTGCATGCGTGTAATCCCAGCTGCTTGGGAGGCGGAGGCAGGAGGATCACAAGTTCAAAGCCAGCCTCAGCAATTTAGCAAGACTCTGTCTCCAGTAAAATGCAAAATAAGGTTAAGGATGTGGCTCAGTGGTTGAGTGCCCCTGAGTTCAATCCCTGGTACCACCCCCCCACAAAAAAAAAGTTATGAACAAGAATGATAATGTTTTCTTTAAAAAAAAAAAAAAAGTATGTTTGTATATTATTTATAATAGAACATTTAACTCAACATTTGCAACATTAAATTGTTACCTAAATTGAAAGACCACAGATGTGTTTCAAGTTTATTAAGTAATTGTTTTATCAAAAGATTTTGCTTTAGAAAAAATCACATTTAGAAAAATAATAGCAACTGTTACTATAAATTTAAACACTGAGTTAAATGCCCTCACTTATTATCTCCATAAATTCTTATGAGATAGGTACTATTATTTAATTTTAATGAGTGGATGGAAACAAAAGTTTACCTGAGATCTTCACCTAACAGATGATAGAGCCACACTATGAACGCAAATTAGATGATTCCAGACACAAAATTCTTATTTACTTTTGTGATACTGCTTCTCAGCATATTGGAATTACGTTATTGCAAGTTCAGGTTCTGAAATTAGGGCTTTACATAAATGGGTCAAATTCAAACTAATCTTAAAAATTATTCAGAGAAGCACCACATTGGGCACGGTCATACTTTCCAAAATTCTAGTACAGAGCCTGTCTTTCTTCCATGTTATACTGGTAAAAACTAATTGTTATTTCTTTGGTCGAGCACCAAAGTAGTTAGCTTGAATGAAGTAGTAAGCTTGCATGCAGGTACCATGTTGTATAAGAAATAACTACCATTAAACACTAAAATCAGAGTTAGCAGGGCAAAATGCTCACACTTGGAGAAGCATGAGAGACCTGATATTGAGGAAACTGTGAAATTCCTTCTCTCTCTTACACTCTTAGACATAACATGAAAGGAACTTGCTCTTTTTTCTCCATTCCTCTTCCTTTTCTCATCAACAGTTTGAGTTAGTGAAATATACATTTGATGTAACACCTCTAGACCTATGTCTTTGTCTGTTTTATGCTGCTATGACAGACTATCACAGACTAATTTATAATTAACAGAAATTTATTTGGCTTACAATTCTGGGGATCAGAAAGTTGCAGTGGAGGGGCTGGCATCTGGTAAGGTCCATTTTGCTATGTTATAACATGGTGGCCATCTCGCTGAGAGGGAAAAGTGGGGCTGAATGCTCACATGAGAAGGAACCCATAGTTGTGATAACAACCCCACTCTTACAATAATAACAGCATTGATCCAGTTATTTTGTGCCTATGGCCTCATCACCACCTATTGTGTCCCACTTCCCAACACAATTTATGTGGGGGGGGGGGGGGGTGTTCAAATCATAGCAATTCAATCAATACATAATGGTAGATGGATATATTTATGGTGGATATGCATTTTAAGGGGAGTAACTGTGAGGGAAGTGTCTATCGTTGAAGAGGAAGAGCATTTGATATGATGTGGACAGGAAGGGGAAAAGGAATGGGTTTCTATAAAGCTATAGAGTCCATCAGATGTCTGAATCTGTGCACAGACCATTTCTGTGTTCTCTGAATATTTTTAGGGTGTTTACCAAGTCCCAAAATGTAGATGTTGATGACTGAGTTTCAGTTGTAATGGCACTTACACGTGAAAAAGTGAGATTCTTCAGCATAATGAAAAAGAAAAAATTAACTGAACTGGGATCAAAGCCAAGGGTAAATGAGCTGCAATGTAAACCAAGGGTGGGTACTGAAGGAATGTAGAGCATCCCATTATGACAGAGAATGTTTCATTTTAAACTGAAAAGTTGATGAGGTGAACATTTACAGATATCTTAAAGGAAAGATAGTAAAGAAAAAAAGAAAGTTAGCCATAATAGCTCTTTAATGAAGAAAGGGTGATTTGCCTAAATAAAATTGTGGATATCTCTTCATATCATCATTTCTAACACAGTTCATTCTTTATGGCATGGGTCCTTCTAAGGAAGTGTGTGAATCAACATTCTAAGTCTGAGTCTCTTGTTCTTAGTTCTTATCTACACTTTCTGCTGTTTTTTTTTTTTTTTTAATGTGAGAATTCTATCTTCTTTTCTATTTTATTTAACTGTCTTCACTTCTGAAGTCATTTTAGTTTAACAGTTTCACTGTTACTCAGTGGAAATAAATTACTGTAATTAAAATAATATTTAGGCATTGTTATAATTATTGAGGAAAAATAGAATAAATGAGGTTCCCAAGAAGACGAAGAAGCTTACATATTGAATTTAGAGCAATCAAAAAATGGGAAAGACAACCATGGCTTTGAATATATTCAGCCCCAGATCAGTTTTTTTTTCCCCTGAGCTACTTTTGAAAGTTGAAGTTCATGTTTGCCAAAGGAAAACAAATTGACTGTTTTGCTTGCCAGTCAGGTTCCTCTTTTGTTTTCCAGAGATTACAAAGGAAAAAGAGAATTGATATTTTAATAGGGATGGCAAGGTCTGAAAATTAAGAGTATATTTTACTGAACATTACATATCTACCTTAAATAATTAGTACACGATTGAGAATTTCTCAACATATTTTCCATTTCTTATTTCCTGGAGTCTGAAAAAGCTCCAGGTAGAAAATGTAGCATGTCTATCAAATGGTCCTTTGTCAGCATGTTACTTTAGATATTCTCAAAGACAGATTTTTTTTTTTTTACAATATTAGAGAAAATGTAGTTTTATAGGAAAACAATGACAAGATGTTTAAAAGGATTTTAACCAAATTAGAAAACAGAATTTAAAGTTCTATTTGAGGTTTATTTATAAATATATTAAAAGCTACTAGTCTTTAAATTAGCAGAGTTAATTTGTGAAATGTGATTATTTATACCTACCTTCTCTCCATACTGATTAACAATTAAATAAAAAAAAAAAACTGAACAGTACTTGGGAGTAAACAGTATTCTTCATAGTACTTGTAGATTTTGTCACTGTGTGGATTTCTTTAGACCAAATGAAATTGTCCTGCTAGAAGAAGGGTATTCTCATGATACCATTTCACTGTATTTCAGGAAAACAGTGCATGTGCCTAGTGGATCTGGACCGAGCAAGAGCTGCAGAAGAACATGGTTATTCTGTTCAAGTGATATCCATGGAGCCAGAGAGCTGCTCTCCCAAAAACAACATGATAGTGGGAGTCCCCACTTAGATTGAGATGTTTATATTTGATATTTTGCCATTGGCTCCATGATAAAAGCCCAGTGGCATTCAGGAGGTTCTTGGCATAAGTAGGAAACAGCATTAGCCATCCTGAGCCTATTGTGCTCAGGAAGGAAAGCAACAGGAAACTCTTGGAAGAAAGGCTGCCTGCAAAGCATCACAAATACTCTTACAATGTGCGATCAAGGGCTGGTGGTTTTCATAGTGAGAATCCCCTGACATCTCAGCTGCCAAAAGAATAATACTCACCATTGAAGGTTTCATTACTGGAATAACAATTTCCTTCTCATTTCACAAACTTTTCTGATCTTGCCAATGTGATATTTAATTCAAAACAATGTACTTGCAACCTTTATTTTATAATCTTAGATATTTACACACAGAAACTGAGAAACTTTGTGGGGGTTTTGTGGTTTTTTTATATTTTTCAAACAATGGTACTTTTATAATTTTGTAAAACTCTAGGAAGGCAATTACTGTATGGGTATTTTTAAGCTGGGGTCAGTTGAACTTACATACATTTAGGATTATCCTTTTAAATAATTGCCCATAAATTACCAAATGTGATCATTTCTGGTTCAAACATTTTGGGTGAAAAGATTCTAAAGTCATTGCAGTAAGTTTCATCTTGTAGGAATATGGAATTTGGACATAAATTCTAATTAATTGGCAAATACATTGATATCTTAATTCAAATCTATTCATAATAATTTAGGATCCATTATTTTCACAACCCTGGCCTGTATTTTTCTGAAGATATGAAGATGAATTGCAAGAAATACAATTTTACCTATGCAAGTAAATCAATTAGAAGGAAATATTGAAGAATGAGTGAAGTTCTTTATGTCAGACCATAATGTATGGTCTTATTGTTTTGTTTAATTCTTGGTAAAAATTATTAAGCATAAATTGGGAATGTGAAGAGTGCGGAATATGGAAGCTTATTTGAATAGTTCTGTCTGCCTAAATTCTTTTTTCTTCCAGATAACATTTTTAAAGACAGGTAGTAATCTTCTCTCATATGCTGCTATTTATTTAGCTTCACATGTCCTAGATTATTCAATTTAAGATTTATTTTATTGTTTTTAATTCCTATATGACATATATCATAAGAGGAAAGAACTCGGATTGTTCATCACTGAGATAAAAATAGGAATAATTTACAATAATATGAATGGGAGAAGGGAGTTTTGTAGTCTGATTTCCTTGCATAAATTTTAAGGAAAGCACTACGGGCTCTGAGTAATTTAGTCTTTTGTGCCTGTAGCTACAATGCTCCTTTACTGTGGACTTTCTTTTTTAAATCAAGATATCATTTATAGACAATATAATAACAAGTTTTTAAGTGTTCCATTTGAAAAGTTTTAACAACTGTATGTAGCCACACAACTTCCACCAAAATAAGATGTAGAATATTTCTGTCAGATGTTGCCAAAAATATGTATTGAGAATATTTTTCTAGTCTGTGGACTATTCATTTTCACAATAAAAGTTTTAATTTTGATGAAGCTGGATTTATCTTTTTTTCTTTTATGATACATATTTTCTTTATATTCTCTAATAAATTTTTATCTACCCTAAGTTCATAAAGATTTTTCCTATTATAAGAACTTTATGATCCCATCTTTTTATATTCTGGTCTATCATCTATCCCAAATCATTTTTCACATAAAGTGGTAAGTATATTTTGATGAATAGTTATTTCTGTACCATTTTATGACTTGGTACCTCAGTTGAAAATCTGTGTGTGTGGTGTGTGTGTATATGTGTATGCATATGGATATACAGGTGTGTGTGTGTGTTCTCAATTCTTTTGTTTGTCTTACTAATTTATTGGTTGCAAAAACTTTATAGTATGTCAGAAAAGCAGGTAGTTAGTCTTCCAACTTAATTTTTCATTCTCTAGATTGTATTTGCTGTTCTAGATCCATTGTATTTCTATAAAAACCCTAGAATTAGCTCATCAATTTATTTTTATAATTTTACAAAATTAAAAAAGCTTGCTGGAATTTTTGGTATTCTCTCTTTAGATTAATTTGGGGAAATTCAACATCTAAACAGTTCAGTTGTTGGATCTAATAACTGAAAATATCTTACAATATATTTAGGTTTCTTTTAATTATACTCAGCAATATTTTGTAATTTTCAGTGTAGAAGATTTTTTTAATTCATTATTTAATGGTGTTTAGGCTACTAACTCTGAGCTTTTACATGCTGTTCCCACTACTCAGAATAGTCTCCTTTTATCCCTTCTTCTAGTTTAAACTCATTTGTCTTCTGCTGTGATATTTGACCTCCTGAGGTAAGCCTTTCACAATCTCCCTGGACCAATGAACCTGCAATAGCATGTCTACCATGTAGTGCAGTCATCTCACCATCCCTCCCAAATTATGGAAAATAAAACAAAAAATGCAGGAACCCTATTATTCTCCCACTGTGCTCTAGGCTTGGCATTCTCCAGCTCGGAGTGCTGTGGCTAGAAATAGATACAGGTGTAGTGATTTCTGTATGTAAACCTTTGCCAAAACTTCTTCCCAGCCAGGCCAAATAAAAGTTATTGAATGCAGGCAACAGAGGAAGACTGTTGCAAATGACCTGATCTCACCCCCATTCTTGTCCATCAAAAGCAAGGCTGCTCCTCTCTGATATGTGTCTTTCAAGGTTGTAATAACATTAGAAACTAGAGATCATCTTTCTTTGCCTTTGACTCTGACTCAGAAAAACAAGGGAATATTATTAATGATTAAACTACTTTATCTAATTTATGTATTATTGGAATTACAGTCTTAGGTCATTCATAATAGAAATCAAAACATTTGCAGGGCATGAATGCAAAATTATACATAAATAGCAGTAATGAAACAGTCTGATTCTAAAGACTTTGTTGCCCATTTTCATGTTTCAAGAAAATTATTAACAGAACTTGCACACACTAAAATTTGTTTTTTCTATTGACTTTGATAATAAAATTAGAGATATGGTCCTTAGAGATTGTGTACAATATGTCAAAATGCATTCCACTGCAAAATAAATAAATAAACTTAAAAAAAATAAAAACAAGTGTTCATAATAAAGAAAGCAATAAATTTTTAAATTAAACTTTTTTAAAAGTAATATGGAATTTTAAATAGAATTTTAAATTACTCAAATAATGGTTGATGTAGTAGAGCTAGAAGGTGTAGCTAAACAAAAAGAAGAATATTTTAAATTCATTGTCTTAATACTTTATTGTATACTTCTTTCTTTCTTTCTTTCTTTCTTTCTTTCTTTCTTTCCTTTCTTTCCTTTGTTTCCTTTCTTTCCTTTCTTTCCTTTCTTTCTTTCTTTCTTTCCGGTGGTGGTAGTAGTGGTGGTGGTACCAGAGACTGAAGGTTAAACTCAGACCCTTGTGCATGCTAGGCAAGTGCTCTACCACTGAGCTACATCCCCAGCCCCATTATACTTTGTTTTGTTTTTTAGAATTTTTTCATTTTTATTTTTTTGTTGTTGTTGATAGACCTTTATTTTATTCATTTATTTATATGTGATGCTGAGAATCAAAACCAGTACTTCACACATGCAAGGCAAGTGTTCTACCATTGTTGTTCTACCACAACCCCAGCCTTATACTTTGTAAAATAAATCTCTATGTATAAAACAAATACTAATACAGTACATGGTATTTCCTAGACACTATCCCAAGCCCTTACAAATAATAATTCGATGTTTTAACTTATTTAATCCTCATAATGACTTCGTGAGCTAGATATTAGCAATCCCATTTTACAGAAAGTAAGGCTACAGTTACACTGTAAAAGCAGGCCTGAGTTTGAAACCAGTCAGTAATTGGCAGAGCTAATATTCAAATTCGGTCTCTTTTAGCAATCTTTTGAAGCAGGACTGACTGGTATGAACAATGATAACAAAATCTCAATGCCTTTACAAAAGAAAGATATTTTTCACTAACATGACATATTCATCCAAATTGCTATGACTGTTCCACACTGTCTTCACACCAAGACCTGGCCTGACCAAGCATTGTCTATAGGGAACATAGCTGGTCTCCTAGGAGGGGGAAAGTATAGCAAATTACCATCAGGTTATTAAAAATTCAGTTCAGATGTGATACAAATCACTTTCTTCACTCTGTTGGCTTAAACCCTCCTGACTTTAATGGTTTATAGCTTTATACAATAATATATTGTGCCATCAGCAGTATAGTTGAAGGGGGGAACAAGGCAGTGAGAAAGAAGGAAGTAAAAACAGACCATATTCCAGTTTAGAGACAGAGATCCTGAATGACACTGATTTGGGATAAAGGATTCTACTGAATCCATCAAAGAGAAGGAGAGCAGGTGCCACCAGCATTTCCTGTTACTGCTCTGTGGACTTTCACAGCTCCCTTTGGAAGAGAATTTTTTTAAAAAAGTAATTTATTATTATAAAACATTGGAGAAACATTAAATGGAGTTTGAAATTTATATTCTGCCTGACATTAAAATACTTAATCTAGGGAGATCCAAGATGGCAGGACAGAGGGAGGCAACATTCTATGTCGCTCTGTGACCTGGGACTTGATTAGTGAAAATACTGCTTCTCTGCAAGCATATTCCTGCTCCCACACAGGAATCATGGCGAACATGCCTATCCGGGGTTCCAGGCCCTAGTGTCAGAGTAGGTCTCTCAAATACTCACCCTGGAAGGACTACCAGATACCAAGCAGAACCATCAACACCCACGCAGAAATCTCGGCCACCCACCAGAGCAGAAATCACGGATGCCACTCCCACACAGGACACCCAGAAGCTTCTCACATGCAGAATTCTGGCCGCCACTCCTTTGTGAACCCTCATATAACAATGTGGGGCTCTCCTAGTCGCCGCCATCTTGGGACTCTGCAGCAGCAGAGATAGTCCCCTATGCACACTAGGCTGCCTGCACCAGGGAACTTCACAGGCTCTGAAGTCAGCAGACAGCAACACAATGCATGCCACAGAGCTTGTCTCTGAATTCATCCTCCAATGCCATCACTCAGTTTCCCCCACCTGACACAACACCCCACCACTGAAAGCAGGCACCTCCATCTTGGGTCACCTTCATCACCATCTTTATTGGGGGAAACTCCCAGTTTGGAAGTCCGACTGGCCAGGTACCCAGTTTCTAACTTGCCCCTCTCTCCAGCAGCTGCTAGTCCAGTACAGTGATACCCCTGGTTGCCTTCACCATTCCAAGCACAGAGATATCAGCTAACAACAGAGGGCCCTACCTATTGGATGAGAAGGAAAGCAGGAAAGATACTGAACTCCAACCAATCTTGTTTCTTCCTTCAAGATTTTTTTTCCTCTTCCCCTCTATTCTCCTGCCCTCACAATCCCCAACATATGTGAAACCAAGTACTTTGCATGAATTAGGATTTTGAGGACTGGGACTTTTGAATAGCATATTACAGTTGTGTTGTATATTCTTTTTATTTCATTTTATTATTTTTTCTTTTTCCCAACAATTTCTAGTATTTTAACTTTTTTTTTTAATATATACGTATGTTTGTTTTATGTTTTCTACTGTCTTCCAACTTACCTGTCTACCCAAAATTACTTCCTCTCCCTTCTCCTACTACTAATTTTCCTCTTTAGATTTCTCCTTCACACTTCCTAAGATATAACAATCTATATCCTCACCTCCTATCTCCTCAGCATATCATCCTACTCCTCATCCCCAGTTCTTTGTCCACCACCAGAAACTGTAAACCCTTTTACAAACCTACTGAGTATATTGTAGATAATTGTTGAGTTCACTATTTCTGTACATTGTGACCAACCTGTAAACGTCCTATTAGCAAACATTTGGTTTTAGGGTGTGCTTTGTTTATATTGGGATATGATAACATTGTCCTTTACTTCAAAGGAGAGGTATTGGATCCCTAAAGGGGCACTATAAGCCTAAAGGGTAAAAACAGTAATGACTAGGATCCACAGTGTTAGAAGAGAAGACACACATGCAGTATGAAAAGACAAGGGAAGAAAGTACCTCAAACAAATCAAGATATACATTATTAGAATCCATGGCCAGCACAGCAGAAGAAATGACAGAGAAGGAGTTCAGAATGTACATAATTAAAATGTTCTGTGAATTAAAGGATGATGTAAGAGAGTAAATATAGGCAGCAAGAGATCATTTTGACAAAGAGCTAAATAAGCAAATATAGGAAGCAAAAGATTAATAGGGAGATAGAGATTCTAAAAAACAAAACAAAAATCCTTGAAACAATAAACCAAATTAAAAGTTAAATTGAAAGCATCACCAACAGACCATTTGGAAGACAGGACCTCAGACAATGAAGACAAAATATAAAATCTTTAAAAGAATGTAGAGCATACAGTGAAAATGATAAGAAACCATGAGCAGAACATTCAAGAAATATGGGATATCATAAAAAGACCAAATTTAAGAATTATTGGGATATAGGAAAGAATAGACTTCCAAACCAAAGGAATGAGCAAATTGTTCAATGAAATAATATTAGAAAATTTTCCAAACATGAAGAATGAATTGGAAAACCAAATTCAAGAGGCTTACGGGACAACAAATGTACAAAATCACAACAGATCCACACCAAGGCACATTATAATGGAAATGCCTAACATACAGAATAAGGAGAGAATATTAAAAGTCAAGAAAGAAAGGAATCAGATTACAGATAGGGGAAAACCAATCAGGATAACGGCAGATTTTTAAACCCAGACCCTGAAAGTTAGAAGATCCTAAAACAATATATATCAAGCTCTGATAGAAAATTAATGCCAACCAAGAATCTTACATCCAGCAAAATTAAGCTTTAGATTTGACGATGAAATAAAAACATCATGATAAATAAAATTTAAAAGAATTTGTAATTCAAAAGCCTGCACCACAGAACATCCTCAGCAAAATATTACATGAAGAGGAATTGAAAAGCAACAATAAAAATCAGAGGGAGGTATTACACTAAAGTAAAAGCTACAGAGAAACCAAGTCAAGTACCAAAAATAAATAAACAAAAATGACTGGGAATACAAATCATGTCTCAATAATAAACCTGAATGTTAATGGCCTTAACTCACCAATCAAAAGACACTGACTGGCAGATTGGATTAAACAACAAAAAAATTCCCAACAATATGCCACCTCCAAGAAACTCATAGGAAAAGACATAACAGACTGAAGGTGAACGATTAGGAAAAATCATACCACTCCATGGACTTCGAAAGCAAGCAGGGGTTTCCATCCCCATATCAAATAAAGTAGACTTCAAGCCAAAGTTAATCAAGAGGGATAAAGAAGGATATTTCATACTGCTTAAGGGAACCATTCATCAACAAGACATAACAATGATAAATTCATATGCCATTCATCAACAAGACATAACAATGATAAATTCATATGCCCCAAACAATGGAGTACCTACATTCATCAAACAAACTGTTTTCAAGTTCAAGACTCAAATAGATCACACCACAATAATTCTGGGTAACTTTAACATACCTCTTTCACCACTCATAAGATTGTCCAAACAAAAGCTTACAGGACAACAAATGTACAAAATCACAACATCAAAAAAACACTATAGAATTCAATAATACAATCAATAACTTAGACTTAACTGACATACATAGAATATTTCATCCCTCAATTAATGAATACACTTTCTTCTCAGCAGCACATGAATCCTTCTCTAAAATAGACCATATGTAATGCCACAAAGCAACTCTTAGCAAATATAAAAGAGTAGAGATACTACCCTGCATTCTATCAGATCATAATTGAATGAAATAAGAAATCAATGATAAAATAAAAATAAAAGCAGTTCCAACACCTGGAGAGTAAATAATATGCTACTAAATGAACAATGTGTTGCAGAAGACATCAAGAAAGAGATTAAAAAATTCTTAGAGGTGAATGAAAACAAAGATACAACATATTGAAATCTCTGGGACACTATGAAGGCAGTTCTAAGAGGAAAGTTCATTGCATGGAGTTCATTCCTTAAAAGAAGAAAAAGTCAACAATTAAATGACTTAACATTACATCTCAAAGCCCTAGAAAAAGAAAAACAAATCAACACCAAAAGCAGAAGACAGGAAATAATTAAAAGCAGAGGAGAAATCAATGAAACAAAAGAAACAATTGAAAAATTGACAGAACAAAAAGTTGGTTCTTTAAAAAAAATAAAATTGACAAACCCTTAGCCATGCTAATGAAGAAGAGAGAAAACTCAAATTACTACATATGTGGTGAAAAAGAAAATATCACAACAAACACTACAGAAATACAGAAGATAATTAGAAATTATTTTGAAAACCTGTACTTCAATAAAATAGGAAATATTGAAGACATTGACAAATTTATAGAATTATATGATTTGCCCAAATTGAATCAATATGATATGCACAATTTAAACACATAAATTTCAAGTGATAAAATAGAAATGCCATCAGAAGCCTACCAACCAAGAAAGCTCAGGACCAGATGGATACACAGCCGAGTTCAGCAAGGCCTTTAAAGCAGAACTAATACCAATACTGTTCAATTTATTTCAGGAAATAGAAAAGGAGAGAGCACTTCTAAACTCATTCTATGAGGCCAATATAACTCTGATTCCAAAACCAGGCAAAGACACATCAAAGAAAGAAAACTTCAGACCAATATCTCTAATGAAGTAGATACAAAAATTCTCAATAAAATTCTGGCAAATCAAATACAAAAACATATCAAAAATATAGTGCACCATGATTAAGTGGGATTCATTCCAGGAATGCAAGGTTGGTTCAACATATGGACATGAATAAATGTAATTCATCACATCAATAGACTTAAAGATAAGAACCATATGATCATCTCAATAGACACAGAAAATGCATTCGACAAAATACAACACCCCTTCATGTTCAAAACACTAAAAAAACTAGGAATAACAGGAACATATCTGAACATTGCAAAAACTATCTATGCTAACCTCCAGGCCAACATCATTCTAAATTGAGAAAAATTGAAAGCATTTCCTCTGAAAACTGGAATAAGGCAGGGACGCCCTCTTTCACCACTTCTATTTAACATAGTTCTCAAAACACTGGCCAAAGCAATTAAAACGAAAGAAATTAAAGGGATACTTATAGGAAAGAAGAACTCAAATTAGCACTATTCACCGACAATATGATTCTATACCTAGAATATCCAAAAAGCTACACCAGAAAACTTCCATAACTAGTAAATAAATTCGGCAAAGTAGCAGGACACAAAATTAAAACCCATAAATCAAAGGCATTTCTGTATATCAGTGACAATCCTCTGAAAGGGAAATGAGGAAAACTACCCCATTTACAATAGCCTCAAAAAATTAAAATAAAATACTTGGGAATCAACCTAACCAAATAGGTGAAAGACTTTCACAACAAAAACTACAGAACACTAAAGAAAGAAATTAAAGAAGACCTTTTGAAGATGGAAAGTTCTCCCTTGTTCTTTGATTGGCAGAATTAATATTGTCAAAATGACTATACTACCAAAAGCATTATGCAGGTTGAATGCAATTCCAATAAAAATCCCTATGACATTTCTCATAGAAAAAGAAAAAGCAGTCATGAAATTCATCAGGAAAAATAAAAGACCTAGAATAGCTAAAGCAATCCTTAGCAAGAAGAGTGAAGCAGGTGGCATCACTATATCAGACCTTAAACTATACTACAGAGCAACAGTAACAAAAACAGCATGGTATTGGCACCAAAACAGACTGGTAGACCAATGGTACAGAATAGAGGACACAGAGAATAACCCACAATACTACAATTATTTTGTATTAGACAATGGCGCTAAAAGCATACTTTGGAGAAAAGATAGCATCTTGAACAAATGGTGCTGGGAAAACTGGAAATCCATGTGCAATAAAATAAAATTAAACCCCTATCTCTCACCATGCACAAAACTCAACTCAAAGTGGACCAATGACCTAGGAATTAAATTAGAGACCCTGCGTATAATACAAAAAAAAGTAGGCTCAGATCTCCATCATATCAGATTAGACCCCTACTTCTTTCATAAGACTCCTATAGCTCAAAAATTAAAATCAAGTATTAATAAGTGGGATGGATTCAAACTAAAAAGCTTCTTCTCAGCAAAAGAAACAATCAATGAGATGAATAGAGATAAATGAAAATGAAAATTTTTACCATTTGCACATCTGATAGAGCACTAATCTCTAGGGTATATGAAGAACTCAAAAAGCTAAACACCAAAATAAATAAGTAACTCAATCAATAAATGGGCCAAATATATGAAAAAAAAAATGTTCAACATCTCTAACAATCAGAGAAATGCAAATAAAAATTATTCTAGAATTTCATCTCACTCCAGTCAGAATGGCAGCTATTAAGAATACAAACTACAATAAGTGTTGGCGAAGATGTGGGGGAAAAGGCACACTCATACATTGCTGGTGGAACTGCAAAATGGTGCAGCCAATATGAAAAGCAGTATGGAGATTCTTTGCAAAACTGGGAATGGAACCACCATTTGACCCAGCTATGCCTCTCCTTGATCTATACCCAAAGGGCTTAAAAACAACATACTACAGGGACACAGCCACATCAATGTTTATAACAGCACAATTCACAATAGATAAATTGTGGAACCAAACTAAATGCCCTTCAGTAGATGAATGGATAAAGAAAATATGGAATACATACCCAATGGAATATTACTTAGCAATAAGAGAATAAAATCTTGGCATTTGCAGGTAAATTGATGAAGTTGGAGAAGATAATGCTAAGTGAAGTTAGTCAATCCCAAAAAAACAAATGCCAAAATTTTTTCTGATATAAGGAGGCTGAATCATAGTGGGGTTGGGAGACAGAGCATGGGAAGATTAGAAGAACTTTAGATAGGGCAAAGGGGAGGCAGAGAAAAGGAGGAGACAAGGGGTATAAAAATGATGGTGGAAAGAGATGGACATCATTACCCTAAATACCTGTATGAAGACACTAAAGGTGTGAATATACTTTGTATTCAACCAGAGATATGAAAAATTATGCTCTATATGTGTAATAAGAGTTGTAATGCATTCTGCTCTCATATATAACAAATTAGAATAAAAAACTTTTTTAAAAGTACCAAATATTCTTTCATGAATGTACAAGTTTATATTCCTCTATAGTACTACTGTGAGTGAATTTTTATTTCTCCTTAATACAGGCATCATCAGATTTTTTTTTAATCTTGGGAAATTTGTTTAGCATAAAATGCTACTTTGATATTCACTTTTTAAATTATTTATATTATTACATAACTTTTCACATTTTTATTAACCATTTATATTCTGAGTTGTCTACTCAATCATCAATTTATTTGTTTAATCAACAAATTTCTCAAACTTTGAGTCCAAGCAACATATTTATGTTCTTTGCTTACTTTTTATCTGGTACTTTCATCTTTTACATAAATTAGTACAGGTTTCTTATGGACTAAAGATTCTTTATTAATTATATTTTTAAAGTATATGCATATATTTTTTGCTACCATTAAATTTTAAAATATATATGTGGTTGTACATATCATTATTTTCCTTGTAGTTTCTGCTTGGAAATATTTTTCCTACATACTGTTTTTTTAAAATCATCTTTTTTATATTCTAATTATTTAATAGTTTTAAGTTTTCCATTTAAATCTTTAAACCAACAAGAATTTCTTTTGGTGGTAAAGTAGAAAATGAATATTTCCTTTAATGTTCTTAGTCTCTTTTCATACTGCCATCATAAAAATCCAAATTTTTCCAATTGATTCATTACCTTTACATTGTAATAAATATATTCTTAGAGGGTTATTTATTTTTACTAAGTTCTTATAACAGAAACACAGTAAATTATTGTAGTTTTATATTAGATTAAATTAACTATATTAGTTATATGTTACATTATATAAAATTAAAATATGATATTAAATTTTGATAAACGTTGACTGTTTGATAATCACGTAAAGGGCTCTTGAATGAAATACAAATGTATGAGCCCTCCTGAAAATTGTACCCAGTTTTTCAAATATACATGCATTTTTCTGAAGAGAGCTATAGATTTAACTAGATTCTCAAAATAACATTCACTATCACTAATCTAAAAGAAACCAAACATTTATATTAGCTTCCCATTACTATAACAAATGTCTGAAATAATCAACTTAAAAACATTTGTTTGGGCTCTGCCGCAGTCTGGCTGGGCACAAAATCACGAGCCACTCAAGCAGGAACAAACTTTATTTCCCAAACTCCCGCAAATGCCTCGCACCCAGCCTTCTCCTGGGACACACTACACCAACAGGAAATCCCTCCTACCGACTTCCCCAACCAATGGGAACTCTCCAGGAGTCCAGCAAGCGCTCCAAAGTAGCAGGCTGAGGAGGACAGCAGGGGTCTAATCTCCAATTGAATGCACATCTTAACATAATGATTATCATCTCAATGGTTTGCTGGAGTCACCTTTCAACCAAAAATGCCATGCGTCATTCCTACTTGGCTATGGCTCTCAGCAGGGCTCAAACTTTTAGGTAGCAGTCCGTGATCCACAGAGCCTATTGCTTTAGGCCAGTGGCAACGCATTATGGTAAGACACCTGGCATAGCCAAACCTCTGACCTCGGGGCCAGGATCCCAAAGAGAGAAGAAACAGGGTCCTGAAACTCCAGAGCACACCCACAGTGACCCACAGATCTCCCAGCAGGTCCTACCACAAGTTTCCACCACCTCGAAATACCACCAAAGAAACCTTCACCTGGAACTTTGAGGAACATTTCAGATCTAAAGTACAGCAAAATTGTAACAGAATTCAATGTTCTGCATTTAGAGGATTGGAAAAATATTAACATCTTTTTCCAATACCTACAATAAAAAAAATCATTATTTTCTTGTTTAAAACTTCTTTTTCAAAGCCCTATAAAAAAACAAAACAAAAACTATTGTTCATTTTTGGTTATCTACTTGCTTTTAGGCCTACTTGTGAGCATGACAGTAAGCATATAGTTAAGTAAAGAAACAAATTCAACAGCAATCAGAAGAATATGTTTACTGAATGATTCATCTCAAAAGTCCTGAAAAGTTTCGTAGCATGAGTCAGATATTGTGTTAGTCACTGTCATCTACCAGAAGCCTTTCTGTCCCACCAAAGTGGCCTCTCCAAGCTTCTCTGTCTCCACAATATTTATGTATATGTTTGTGATGACTTCCTCTCTAGAATTTAAGCTTTAAGTTGTCTTTGTTATCCAGCATTATACTTTTAGTACTTAATTTAGTGCCAGGTACATAGTAAGAACTCAATAAACATAGAATAAGCAATAGATTTCAACACTTTCCATGAGAGAGGTCAAAATATACATGGGAATGGCCTCATATATTTAAATATTATTACACAACATATATACAATGTATTGGCTTGGTTTTATTGATTTATTTTATTTTATGTTCTTAAAATATATTTATCAAATCCAATACTAAAGAAGACTAAGGAGTGATAGTTACTGTCTTATGTCAACTGATTAGTTGCTGTTTTGCAGACATGATCCAAATGTATCAAAAAACAAATGAGTTTAAGTTTCTTTTTCTAGCCAAGAAGAGTAACAAAGAATTAATCTTCCATCTGAAACAATCAGAAAAAAAAAAGGGGGGGAATAAATTACAAAACAAAGGTCTTCAAGATGTTAGGTTTTGGTAGCAAGGACTTTGATCCCTGAGGGATGTGAAACAAGTAGTGAGCTTACAACTGCCCCAGTTTGGGGCCTTGAGAATTTTTAGGCCTAGGCACAGGACAGCAAATCAAGACAGAGAATACAAGTGTGAGATAAAGATAAGAATCCAGGAAAAGAAGTTGACTAGTATGAAGAAGATACCGGTCAACTCTGTTCCCTGTTTATGGATGAAAACACAAAGGGAATGAGCTTAAGTTGAAGTGAGGAGAGAAGTTTCTCAACAAATGCTAGTTTGTTAATTATTTACCGTTGTAAACTTGTCCCAGCATGTAATATGGTTCAAACTAGGTGCTTAATCAGTATGTTTTATGTAGAGATACTGAAAGATCATCAAGGAAACAAACTCGCGGACTGCACACTCTATGGAGGGTGCCTTTGCTTTGTCTGAGAGGATCGTGAGTGAGATAAAAGAAATTTGCTCCTATGTCGATAACTGGGTAAACATGGGCCTGCATATCATTCACAGGACTGTATGGAAAGCCTTGGGGTCCTACAAACTATTTTTCCAGATGGTTGTTTTCTCCTTTGCCTTGAATAGCTAACTTAACTATCTAAGACTGATCGATAACTCAGTGTAATTTTGGAATATTGCACATATTTTGTTGGGAACAACAAATTTATTCCTTAAAACTTTCTCAGAAATCAGGAATATATAATAAGCTAGAACTTCTTGGTTATGCAAGAAAATCCAAACTAGGGGTAAAATGTACCACAGATAGTTAAGAGTGTGTTACATATACATTAACTAAGAATTTACTCTACACACTAGTAACAAAGAGAATTTGTGCATAATCAAGTTTACTTCACTGAAAATTTGTAAAAGGGCATCCCATTTTTTTCTTTGATTCAAAACTGTCTATTATTCATAATAGATCTTTCATAAATCATCCCACAATTTACTTTGAGTTTCATGAAACTAAAAATACATAATACCCATTCCTGGGTGTACACTACGAGTCCTCCCCTGTTGTATTTGGAGTTCAGTACTGCCACAATGCAGAACAATGACATGAACACTCTTCAAATAGTCCTTTAACTACCTGGAGGTGTGCTTGTTGCTGAATTCAGAGTAGCCAGTTCCTTTGGGAAAGCATCTGTGTATATTTGGGAGAATGAAAGGAGATGACAGGCAAAGAGGGAACAATTCTTATGAAATACCATATAGCTCCATTCTCTTCTTGGTCTTGCCTTAAGAGAGCGTCTTCAGATTATTTCTAGAGCTGTGCTATAATAATTTATTAATTTGAAAAATTTTGTTACATTTAACTGCCAAATTCCTTGACAGATTGGAGTTAATCTCATTTTTAAAGACACCCCAAATGAAAGACTTTACCCTCTCTCTCTCTCTTAATACATCATTAGTATATTTTTCTTTTCTCATCTCAAGGAAATTGTATTTCAGCCAAATTTCTCATGCTATATTTAAAAGATATCTCAGGTACTTAAATTGGTGGAAAGGGACAGCTTTGACTAACTTTTCTTGCTTTAAATTGGAGCTTTTTCTTTATGGTTTGCCAATTAGTGTTAGAATTATCATTAAACTGAATAATCCTAATTTTACCTTTGAGTCTTATTTTCTAAATCTTTCAATATTTTCAGGCTCCCTTTCATTTCTAGCACAATATCCACCTTCTCATTCATCAGGAATCCTGGATGTGTTACCAAATTCATAAGTGATCTGAACACAATAATTAATGACAATTACTCTCATCATTACCTACCACCCTGTAAGTTTTGATAACTGGCAGAGAGAAGCCCTGCCTTAGTCTTCTTTCTCAAAATAGAGAATAGACTATTCTTATCCTTTTGCTCTTTCATCTAAAATTAAGATCTGCTTGTCAAGTTCCATAAAAAAAGCCTGTAGGGATTTTTAATGAACTAACCCTGAATTTAGAGATTAACTAGGAAGAAATGACGCCTCAACAATATTCAGTCTTCTTATTCCTAAACATTGCATGTATGAACAAAATAGTTCCTTTCAATTTTACCATGAATAGATTGCCAATTTTAAGAGTGTTTTTTAATCTGTACCCATTGAAATTCTCATCTGGCTTTTCTCCTTTTAGTAATTTCATGAGATTAAGCATTAATCATTTTTTAAGGTTAACTGTCTTTATATTCCTGGGAGGAACTTAAATTGCTCAAGATAAGCTTTTGCTCAGTTACTGATATTTTATTTTAAATTCTATCTTTATTCATGAGTGTGATGAGACTTTCTGATGTTATCCTAATATGTTTGAGGTCATCAAGATTAAGATTATTCTAGCACCATTAAATCTGAGACATTTTTTTTCTAAAATAAGGATCTTCCTTCTTTTTTTTTTTTTTTTTAACATATTGGGGATTGAACCCAGGGGTTCTTAACCACTAAGCTACATCCCCAGCCCTTTTTTTATTTTTTTATTTTGAGACAGTGCCTTGGTCATTTGCTGAGTCTGGCTTTGAACTTGCGATTGTACTGCCTCAGCCTCCCACATTGCTGGGATTACAGGACTGCACCACAGCATACAGTGAGATCATTCTTCTTGAGTACTTGATTCACTTGCCTGTAAAAACATCTAGTAAGCTTGGGGATGGGAGAATAGGAGTTAAATTGTAAGCCACTTATTAAATTTCCTTGATAGTTATTGATAGATTCAGACTTTCCATTTCTTGAATCACTTTTCTAATTTGTGTTTTTCTAAACCCTTGTCTGGGTTGACTTTTATTTTTGTATCTAGGATGATGATAAAAACTTCAAAACAAAATCTAAGCTGCTAACTGACTTTGAAAAATGCCTTGTATTATTTTTGACCCTCTAGCAATTTTTGTTCTTACCTAATAGTTATGTTGTCTGTACACATTTTCTAAATTTATTACCTCATACAACTGAATCACCTAACCTTCCTAGAGCAAATATAAATTAGAACTATCTCTTTTTCTTGATCTACCAAAGATTACCATCCTAGAACATGTGAGGCTGGCAGTGTTTATTCTTCATGAACACTCGATAGCAAGATGCTTACAAGTTTTTTTTCTTTTAGAGATTTTTAAACATATAGACATTTACAGTATAGAATTTCTACTCACATTGCTATAGTTTGTGAAGTCTTGTGGAGTCTAAATATCAACATGAGTACTTTTCAAATAATTTTAGGAACACAGTAATAGAAAATACACAGTGAAATGAAGCTTTCTTAAAGAGATATATTGGCATTAAAAAGACATGGTAGAATGTAAATAGAGAAATTTAATGAATGAAAAAGTTGGTAAATACTATTAGCTCAAGGAATATAATATTTTTAAATGAAGATTTTTTTATAACTTCATTTATTCTAAGTGTTTTTTTTAATAAAGACTACCACATATTGTTCATAATCTCCTATTTTCACAACTTGCCTGATGGGTACTAATTTTTTTTATTTTACAGATGCATAAACTAAGGCTTATTGTGTGTACATGACTTATAAATAATATAGATAGTAATAGCAAAATACAGGTTTGAAACTGAGTTTGATAAGATTATTTACCACAGAGCCTCCTGAACAGAGATTTATAAATTGTCAGAGCTGTCTATGACATTTAATTGGCAACAATGTCATTTTTTAAAAAAATATTTTTTAGTTATAGGTGAACACAATACCTTTATTTTATTTTTATATGGTGCTGAGGATCGAACCCAGTGCTCACACAGGCTAGGCAAGCGCTCTACTTCTGAGCCACAACCCCAGCCCAATGCCTATTTTTAAATCAACCTCAATGTCTGAGGTATATTGCCAATAGATACATCACACAGCTCTTCCCACTGAAATCAGATCCCTTCTGTGGAATGGAATATGGAATTCTGGTCCTCAAGTATCTCACTGACTTTTGTGAGTCTGGGGGAAATTTTTCTCTTGCCCATGGCCTTCCTCAAAGATAGCCTTTGTCCCCCTCTTTGTCCTACATATTTTGCTTTGTCTCAGGAATAATCTGAAACTTTTCAAAAGATAGAAAAGGTCTTGTATTCAAGTGGTTTCTGTTTAGACCCTGAACAGATCCTTACTTGGCTATTTTGGGGCTGGGAGAGTAGAAGTGAGAAAGAACAATCCAGGTAGGTGGGTAAAAGGAGCAAATCACAAATGAATTTCTAAACACATTTCACATGACAGTCTTATTTGAATCCAGAAGCCATTTAGTTCTTTAAGAAGGAACGTGATAAATCAAAGTATTATTTTAAGAAATGAGAAAATCATGCCAGATGTGGTGGCACACATACATGGTCCTGACTACTCACATGTCTGAGGCAGTAGGATCACTTTATCCTAGGAGTTCAAAGCCAGTCAAAGTGATATAGCAATACCTCATCTCACACACACACACACACAGACACACACACACACACACACACTAAATAGAAAGGAAAATAAATAAAGAAAATCCTGTTTATTTACAGCAAACTTAGAATCAAGATTTGGCCATCTCACAACAAAACAGATATAAACTACCTCATGAGAGCTAGAAACTGGTGTATCCAGAGATCTTGCTACTAGTAGCTGGAATAGTTAAGCTGATGCAAATTAAAACAGGTAAATAAGGTAATATCCAGACCTACATCTGTTTTTTTATGAGATTTTTTATGAGATTTTATTATGCACCAGGGATAAAAAAGACAAAGGAATAAACTAAGGGAGAGAGTACATTTTGTACTCAATTCTAATCAACAATCTCTGTTTAATCTTCATATTACCCAAACTTTAGATATATAGTGAATGTTGAAATCATTATGAAATAAAGTTTATGCTGGTCACTCTAAAATACTTTCAATCACATGAATAGCCAACATTTACCTTACTTTGTAACTTTCAAGCAGAATAGAATTAAATGGGCATTCTTGTTCCCCATCCCCTACCTTAACATTTTGGTGAATTTTACCCACAAGAGAAATAAATAATAATTGAAAAATTAAGATTTTCTATTAGAAAACCAATGAATTACCACATCTCTCTTGAAAACTAGTAGCTAGTGTATTTCTTTTTGATACCAGAATTCTATGCTATTTTTCAGGTATTTTCTTGGGAAAGGCATGCTTCTTTCTCAATGCACTAATCATTTATATGATGCTCTATCATTCTGGATGAAATTGCCATTGATCATTTTATATCCCTGCTCTTGAAAAACATGGTCCTGGAAATGACATTTGTGCTTCTTGAAGTGGAGAACTACCCTTCTGGATATTTTTTTTTAATAAAATCACATGAATGGCAGCTAGCCTAATCCTGACAGTTCCCCTATAGGCAATGACATTTGAGCTGCTATCCTCTTTATCTTGCAGCATCCCAACGCCAATTATTCATCCAGGTTTTTGGCAGCATTGATGACGATGACTATTTTTTCTTGCTGAATTTATAAAAAACATTGTGTAATTTTCAAATTACAATAATATTTTAAAAGACAACTTTTGTGTGAGTGTGTTGATTCGGATCCACCCCCATACTAATGATAGAGGTCCTGTAACTGCATAGCTAACTCCTCATAATAAGAGAGAGTATGTATAAAAGTTGAATTGCTTATTAATTCTATTACATTAATCACCAAAGTTAATACTATATTTAAACTATATTAATCTATATTAATCACCAAAGTTAATACTATATTTATACTATATTTAAACATTAAATATAATGTTCACATTTATAGTAAATGAGGAGAGTACGTTTTTGTGGTATTAGACTTGCTTCTTTGCTTCTTATGGATTTAATATGGAGAAAAGACAACATGAAACCATACATGCAGCTGAAATTATAAAAGTACAGTGAGTAAAACGTTATTTGCAACCAAACACTGGGGTTAGATACAAAAAGTAACGGGGTCACGAAGTAAGTAGTCTGTTTGTAAAGAATGGAGTATAAACATTCACGATAAATTGCCTTTTCAGAGAGTCTGCTGATCTAGAGAGCCATGGGTTTTCCTTAAATTGTCCACACATCCCCTATCCACTTTCTGCCCTGCTGGTTCCCTGAGCAAGCTCACACTGGGGAAGCATCAGCAGAAATTAGAAGACAGAAAGAAAGAGAGAGGTAAGTGTTTGCTCCCTGCCCCTGCTTAAGTAAAGGCGTGTGGCCACTCTGTGCACTTTAAATGTAGCTGTTCTAGGGGCCTTCACTCTGTGGTTCCAGTCTTTGGGGACTACAGTTTCCTCCTTTGTCCATGTACAGTCTCCTACAGTTATACTTCCTGGACTTAGGTCAGATTGCCTTTCCAATTGAGTCTATAATTATAATGAGAAAGATTTTTCATTTATTTCATATTGGTAAATTTTAGATCTAGTATTATTTAAAGGGGAATAATTGTATAGCCCAGCAAGCATAAAATGTCTATTTGTAAATCTCATCATTCAAAAGTTATAAAGCCAAATATTTCAGCATGATTTAAACTCTTGTAGGTTGAAGTAGGAAAAGTTTTAAAATTAAGTAAACAAATTAAATTATAGAACTTAAAGATCTCATTTATTTGCATAAGTGATCTCTCTCAGCTGGGCAGAGTGGCTCTCACCAGAATTCCAGTGAATACAGTGAAAACTAAAGGCCAGCGCACACCTGTAATCCAACAGCTCTGAAGCTGAGGCAGGAAGATCACGAGTTCAAAGCCAATCTCAGCAATGGTGAGGCACTAAGTAACTCAATGAGACCCTGTCTCTTAAATAAAATATAGGGATGGGGATGTGGCTCAGTAGTTGAGTGTCCCTGAGTTCAATACCTGGCACCAATAAATAAATAAATAAATTTGAGGCCAATTTTGTGGATCACTAAAGGATATCCATTAAATACAGATAATTTTGTTTTGGAATTGTGACTTAAACCTTAAATTTAATACTTAGACACTGTCTATGAATTACACTTTTTTTAAAAAAGTAGAGATATGTGTGTGTCTATTAAAGATGTGTTGTTAGTTTCCAAACAAGAGCAATAGACAGTGTACGTTGACTCTCTGTGTTCCCAGCATTAGGCTGGCAGCCTCCTCATGGATGCTGCTTTGCTTGGTTTAAATACAGTGGATCTCAATTTTGGGCTGTGGTGCACCACATATGAATCATCTCAAATCCTTGAGCATGCAGTCTAGTGAAGATGTTGTCACTATATACAATAGAGAAGTAGTTGAATTTACTATGTGATGCTAACAATTATTAATAAATTTAAACATTTTCAAAAAATAAAAAAGGTTGGGGATGTAGTTCAGTGGTAAGACCCTCTGGGTTCAATCCCCAGTATCAAAACAACAAAACAACTAAACAGAGTTTACTGGGTTCATCTTAGTTCTTCTTAATGGATAAGGCAGAACCAGATTATGTCTGGTTCATTCATCAATTATATACCCAACATTTACCCCTAGGTCCTCAATAATCTTTTGCTGAATGAAGGAATGAATGAGTGAGAATGTGTAGAGGTAGAATCCAAGAACCTGTATTTTTGGAGATGCTAAAATCTCCCCCAGATGCATCTGAGAACCAGTCATTTGTAGAAATTCTGATCTTTAACTTGGCATTTTAGGTCTGCAGAAGATTTTAACCATCATTTAATTCTACCAACTTGTTTAGAAATTGAAGAACATGAAGTCTGAGAGATTAAATAACTTGTCAGATATAATCATAATATTTTCATTCTTAGCAATACATTTTTGGATAAATGATGACAAACAATGAGAAAATTAGACTAAAAGACACAGTTTTTACCAAAAAAGGCAAGCTAGTTTACAAGTTGGGCTGAAGCCCATACGTCCTCAGGACTGTGAGAGGTCAGATCCCTGTGTGCAAGTTGGGCTCACTACAAGGCTTCTTCCTAGGCTCTCGGTCAGGATCCTTTCAGAAGGTAACTTCCCTCTTTCTCCTCCTTTCTCTCCAACTGGCTTTCATCCAATTATGTCAAATATTGGAAGAAAAGTCTTTTGCTTTCACTTGAGACTTCTACGTTGGCCTTCTTTTCCATGAGAATTTCTCAAACTACTTTGTTCCCTGTGCAACAGAAGTTAAGCAAAAAGCATTGAAGTTATTTTTTTCTCCAGAAATCTTCCAACAGTTTAAAATTCACTTGCTAATATGATATTTTGTACAAATACAACGAAAAATGTTTAGTACCTAACCTTCTTATTTCTGCCTGCATATTAACATGATTAGAAAATATTTGTGGCTTGATAGTCATCAAAAAGTAAATATTTAGTCATCTAACTGTTATCCCCCAAATTATTTCACTATGTTTAAATGGAATTTGCTGCAGAATGCATTAATTCTCCTATCTTTTTAAGGGAAGTCTGTAGCTAATATCTTCAAGAGTATCATGGCCCAAAATAGATGTGTTAACATTGTTTTTTAAAGCAAAGTAAAATTTAGCGTTTGCTAGAAAATTATCTTCATTCTTTTTTTTAAAAAAAAAGTGTATACTGTCTCAAAAACTACATATAAAGACAATAAAATAATAGCTTCAATAAAGCACTTACTATGTGTTCTGTATTACATATATAGTTTCCCACTTATCTAAAAAATGTGAGATACTTAAGCAAGTATCATGTGTGAATATGTGTATAATATTAATGCATACATGTATTATAATTTTTATTAATTATTTAATAGTAAGATATATGGTATATATACTATATTACATAGTATTTATAATATGTTCACTTAAATTTAGAGAAAATTTCTGAGTAAATATGAAAACACTCAATAGTGAAGCAAACACTAGAAAGTGAATTCCTGATGTTCATCAACCCTAAATTCATGTAAATTAATAATAGCCACTATCATTAGGGGTTTTGATACTTTCAGGCAGAGCATTCACTATTGATAGTTACTTTTGGGGACTGGGATTGAAGGTGCTTGAAGGGAGAACATAGTTTTACTTTTGGTAGTATATCTTTTTGTGATGCTTTCGTTTGTTTTTATTATACTTGGACAATACTATTAAAATTGCAAAGCAACTAGTTTTAATTTTTTGCAAATTTTGTTTCTGAAAACCTGGTATATTAACTAACATATTGACTGAAGGATATAATGATCAAGTCACTCCCTAAATCTTTAGCCCATAATTTATACCTGAGTATTCTTCACACCAAGATCAGTACATACTATCAGTAGACAGAATAGCTGGATTACAGGTATGTGCCATCATGTGGGGCTGTGAATTTGGAATTTTGACATCATATTTTTTTCCAAAATACATGAGCACAACAACATGAGTCTAAGATGAATTTCACTAATATGAGCTTTTAGGGGAGATTTTTCGTGTGCCTATTGTGATTTACAGTGATTTTTCAGGCTGTGAAAATAAAGAGTTGGGTCTACTTGTTGGAGTTACTATGAGTCCGTAGACGTTTGTACCAGGTAGATTCATGGACTGGGATGAGGAAGATGTGCTAGAGAGTCACAAAGTTTACCAGGAAAGAGGACCCTTATCTTTGTATTAACTCTAAAAATACTCTAATCTCAACTTACAACTATGGAACCAGGAGAAAGGTCATCATCCTCAGGCAGAGCATGCTAGTACAGGATTTCTGGGGACTAAGTACACTTGGAAATCCATGGTTTTCATCTTTTTTATCCTCAGAGCTCTCCTGTGTTAGGATTCTTGATTCTCCTAAGTGGGTGTTTAGGAATTGATCAGAAGTCAGTGTCCTGTCACAACTACATGGCATTCTGGTCGCCATCAGTAATGTTTATATTCAATGGACACCAGTTGAACTGCAATCAAGAAAATTGTATCAAAGCCAGTCTTAATATTGCCATTACTGAGAATATTCCCAAGTAGCAGTCCTAGAATCAGGATCACATTTTTTTTTCATTTACTTATAATGTCATCCCCTACATTTATTCTATCACTAAGACCTGTTGAGTTTTCTAAGTTCTTGGAATTCTCACTTATTTATAAGTTATCTATGTTCTTGTATAATTGTAACATCCTCCCTTCTAGATTGTCACTCTTCCTTTTCCTTTGTATATAGCTGCATTATCTTCATTAAAAAACGCTGTCATCATATCGTTTCCAACCTAAGATTCACTGAGACAAACATTTTCAAAATGGAGAGATTAAAAAATCAACCACTTGATGACAAATAAAGGAATTCCTATTCTTGCAGTGAGGTAATCCTTGTCCTGTGCTAATTATTGGTCCCATTTGTACATGGAAAATATGTGTGTGTGTGTGCATATTTATGTATATATATGAAATAATCATAAGTTTATTTAAAATACATGATTAATTTAAATATTCTGCATAAAATCAAGATCATAAAATTACAGACTAATTTGGAACTATTTCTTTTTGTCAATATCTAACCAAAAGAATTAAACACTTCTTGGGCAGCTTCTACATCAGTGTAATTCTCATCTTTAGAACCCATTTTTGTCATCTAATGGAAGCAGACATGCACATGGCACCTCCTTAAGGGAATTCTCTTAGGAAGAAGATAACTGGGAGGTCCTAGAGCAAGGCTTTCAGGAAAGATCAGCAAGAAGAATGTGAGCCTCAAATTCAAGTGCTTTGTTGCGTTGCTTTGAGAAAGGCACTTCCTGCCTCCAGCCCCAGAGTCATCATATATAATTATATCTGGGTAGAGAGGCTATATGAGTGTCTTGATTTTAACTAGTTCCATCCCTGATTCTCCACTTTAATATATGGACAATGCTATATCATACCTTTCTGCTTTGCCCTCATTTTTTACGCAATTGACAATAAAGGATTTTTGAAGCTATTCCCCAGTAAGAAAATCTCCAGAATCTCAAAATGTAAAATCATGTTCCTTTTATCATACTTCAATTCTGTCAACCTTAGAATACTCAGTGGTAGAAGAGTCTTTATGTTGTTATTCTCGTGTAATTGTACTACAATGCCTATGAGTCTACTTTAGCTATCATAACTCAAACCTAATGAGAGTTTATTGCACAAGGCTCCATAGCCAATATATTATTATCTGTTTTCTCCTCTTTTACAGAAGAAAATGGGTTGTCATAAAGTTACAGGGAATATAATTTTGTAATGATGAAGTGAGAACATTCCTACCACCCCAGCATGCTCATACCTACAGATACACTCAAAATGGAGCTTTTAAATTGAACTGTGCTATAATTAATTCAAACAGACATTTTCTTCTGCCCTAGAAATATGTGCTGTGAATGTACAGTCTGTGAAACCATCAGGCATAAGGTACAGTGAACACAGCATGGGCTTTGGAATCAGTCAGGCCTGAATCAAAAACTAGACTCTGTCCCTTACTAGCTAGGTCATCTTGTGAGTTACTTAATCTCTCTAGGTCTCAGGTTCCTCATCAGAACCAGGAATAATACTGAACTATCAGGGCTGCTGTTTTTTTTCTGGAAAAGCAACTAAAAAATTCTGCTTACTTATCCAACGTGATTTTTCTCTCTACAAAAAAAGGCCAAGGAATAAGTGAATGCCAACTATAAGTGAGTGGCCAATCAGACTTCACAGATACCTTTTTTTATCTTCTCTCAGGAAATACGATTTGATTAAAAGCAAGCATTAGAACAATATTAAAAAATTAGAACATTAAAACATTAGAACAATATTAAAAAATCTAATTTTCTTTAGTTTCAGCTGAAAATGGCAGCCACTGATTTTACACAGAAGTTTTATGTGAAGAATTTAAACATAAAACATTGATAGAGTGATAAAATGATATTGAAACTGGATTTTAAAAAACAATCACATATGCTTCACAGAACACACACTCAAAATAACATAAAAAATGGTTTCATCATCTCTGAAAAACTTCTAAAAAATTCCAAGTTTCAAGATTATCTTTTTTATATTTGTTTTTTTTAATATACGTGACAGTAGAGTATATTTTGACATATTTATACAAACATGGAGTATATCTTATTCTAACTGGGATCCCAGTCGTGTGGTTGTACATGATGTAAAGATTCACTGTGGTGTATTCATATATGTACATAAAAGTTTTGTCAGATTTATTCTACTGCCAAGTTTTAAATTTTTCAAAAAATATTTTCAACTGTATATGCAAACTAGTGATATTTTTTCCTGTTCTGTTTTTTCCTGTTTTCATATTCTTTATAAATATTTTTATTGGTTCATTATAATTACACACAATGGGATTTGTTGTCATTGCACATTTGTACGTGCACAAAATATAACGATATAATTTGACCAATATCATTTCCAGGATTTTTCTCTCCTCCTTCCTCCCTCTGGTTTCTTTCCTCTACTTTTCTGATCTCCCTTGAATTTTCATGAAATCGCCCACATACCTTTCTCTTCCTTTTTCCTCTTTAGATCCCCCATGCAAGAGAAAACATGAACCTTGACTTTATGAGTTTTTTTTTCTCACTTAACATAATATTCTCAAGTTTCATCCTTTTTCCTGCAAATGACATAATTTTACAAATGATTATTTTGCTTGAGTAGGATGAGCAACCATTTATTTTTAAAAATTGATGTAAATACTCTAATATTTTTTAAAAAAATCATATTCTATATTTCAATTAAAAAACTATAAATCTGATTCAAAATTTATTAAAATTTGAGAATGTTATTTTGCTATTAAGCCATTCCACTGTCAGAGATAAAAGTTCTGATCTTAAAAAGATGGCCCTGTAAATTCAAAGTCAAACTAGTTGACCACATTCCTTGGAGCCCCTTCTATTTGGTTCTAAATCTGGGTAGGCCAGTGTTGGGCTTGGAGGTTTCATCTTCCTCTCCAGCAACTTCTGCATCTCACATCTCGGTCCTGCTGTAATCACTTTACTTCCACCTGGTTAGCTGAACGTTTCAGAAGAAAAATGTAAGCTGCTCTTTAATTCTCTGAATTTTTTTACATTTTCTCCATCAAATTGAATAACAATAGTCATTTCACTCAAAATTATGGGCTTATAATTGTTCATTTGATGAACATGAGTGAATATTCTCTAATATATCACATTCTATTCATTTTAGATATATAACTTATTAGCACTTGACCTAAAAATCTTTGGTGAATGCTCAAATCAGTCATGTAAAGTTTTATTCCAATTTTAGCATTTCATTTTATTGGTGGAGGGAAAATTATGAGCTCAAACCTCACTTGATGACGAATTGTTTATAAATATATTAAGTATACCTCTTAAAATATTTCTTTCTCCTAAAGTTTGTCCCTACATGTAAAATGTTCTTGGTAGTTATTTAAGATTTTGAAAGGGTTCCAGGACACTGAAATACTGGATCCAGATCACAGAGATTAGAGCCACATTTTAAGATTTCTTACAAGTTCTTTTGTTTAAGAACAGCCCCTTTCCTTCCCCCAACTCCAGAACAAGCAGTGAGCCCTTCTTCCCATGTTTATACCAGATACACTCAATACTCTCCAAACAGGAAAAAGATGAAAACCTGAACCATGAGCTGGCTGTTTTAGTCAGCTTTGCATCACCAAGACAAAAAGATCCACGATGAACAATTTAAAGGAGAAGTTTATTTTGGCTCACAGTGTTAGAGGTTCAGTTCATGGTTGGCAAACTCCGCAGCTCTGGGCCCAAGGTGAGGCAGAACATCAGGGCAGAAGAGTTTAGCAGAGGAAGGCAGCTCAGGACATGACAATCAGGAAGCAGAGAGAGCCCTACTAACCAGAGACAAAATGTAAATCCCAAAGGTATTTCCCCAGTGACCTGCTTTCTACAGTTACACCCCAGTTAATCCATATCAGTAGATTAATCAACTAATTAAGTTAAGGTTCTCACAATCTAATCATTTCACCTCTGAACATTCTTGCATTGTCTCCCAAGGAAGTAAGCTTTTGGGGGTCTCCACACATCTAAGCCATAACACCAGGCTAGCCTGATTACTTTTTTCATGAGAATCTGAACTGCCAGTTGGGTGGTGGTATGACTAGATACACAATGTCATGCAGAATATTAGGATAGCTACTGAGGGTCATACCTGGGAGAAACATGCAGAGACAGACAGCAAAGAGCTGGATAGGACAGAGGAGACAGAAAAATATAGGTGGAGAAATATGCAGCCCTAGAGAAAAGCTACTTGTTCCTGGGGACTTCTGAGTTTCTAAGTCCATTTCCTGTGGAGATTGACTGCCCTTCCTCTTGCATTCCATGAGGAACTGCTGTATGAGACATTCCCCTTTATTGTAAGTAGCCAAATGAGTTTGTTCCTTTCAATCAAATAAGCCTAAGGCTGAGTGAAGCCATAGTCTATTAAAATTCTGCCAGTCTAACTCTATCCATAGCAAGGGAGTATTTGATAATGACATCGTTTTTGAAATACTTCCATCCAAGATTTGTGTTCACTCTTCTGAGACTACCGACATTTAAGCTTGATGTTAATTACAGTATCAAATTAGATATATACCGCCTTAGAGAAAGTCAGACTATCATATTTTGTAATTCAATTCCTGTGTAGAGAGCGAGTTGTAAAATTTATGACTCACTTTACATTTGCCCTACTCTGTTTAGTGTGAAGATGCTTCATTTTCCTTGATGAAGAAGAATGGTAGAACTGAACGGTTTTGCCTTCTTCTTGGCATCTATTAACATTTACTGTCTTTTCCAAGAAGCAGGTCTCTTCTCCGCTCATTCTCTTGTCAACGAACAATAGTGTAGAGCAAAAACAGTACATGTGGTTGTTGCAAACATAGACTTTGAAGCCAGACTATCTAATTTTGGACCTCAGCGTCACCATTTAATAACTGTGAGAACTTTCAAGTTATTTTAACCAATGTGTGTCCTGATATTTTAATTGGTACAGTGGGATAATACAAGAGGGCAAACGAGAAAAAAAAATGTGTCCTGGTGTATTTTTAAATGCCTAATAATGCAAGCTCTTCTTGTTAGGAGGTTATTATTACTTTTTTTTTTAACTTTGAGCAATCACTGACTAAGACACAAAGCTAGGTAGCATGAGGGATAACAGAAAGTTCGAGTCCTAATCTTCCCATCAGGATTGCACTGTTTCCACTGATGACATAAAGGAAGGAGTTGGAGCAAGGAGCCTAAGTCAATTATGGACGTGAACTGTAACTTTTCTTGACTGTTCCCTTGGTCTCAGACAAATTACTTAACTTCTCCAAGTCTTGGTTTACTTATCTAAAATCTAGGGTAGTAATGAGTGTATCACATCATAATCACTCAGTTATTATGTATGCAATGTGTAGCAGGTTGCAAGTGCCAAATGAATATCTATTATCATGAAATAACAAGTGTAGGGCATTTGAAAGTGAGGAATGATGCCTCGGTTTCCCCAAAGTAATTGACAGTGCACAGAAAGGAACAGAGCCCAGCTCACTCGCCCGTCTTCTATACAGGCTACCACAAAGCTGTCCTCTCCAATTAACACCTCAGGAAAAGAAGCAGGGAGAGCCAATATATAGCTGTTTCTCCTGGTCTTCTTTTAAGGTATTGTCCTTGGTTTTAGGAGCAGGTTGGGTGTTCTTTTGTATATCCTGTTTGGGATCCACAATATTTCTCAAATCTGTGACTTATTTATTATCTTTGAATAATTTTAGAAAGTTCTCAGCCATTATCTCTTCGTACCTTTGTTCTGTCCTACCCATTCTCTCTCCTCCTCAGATTATGATTACATATATATCATTAGACTTTTTGCTTGTTCCATAGGTTTTTTGCTCTTATGCATATTTTTTCAGACTTTGGCCTCCCCTTGATTCAATACATATTTTCTTCAGAGTTATCACTGACTCTTTTTCATCTATATCTAATTCATTTGTGAACCCATTCACTAAATTCTTTTTTTGGGGGGGAGGGGGAGTACCTGGGATTGAACTCAGGGGCACTCAACCACTGAGCCACATCCCCAGTCCTATTTTGTATTTTTGATTAGAGACAGGGTCTCATTGAGTTGCTTAGCACCTTACTTTTGCTGAGGCTGACTTTGGAACTCATGATCCTCCTGCCTCGGCTTCCCTGGCCAAATACATGTGGTAGTTACAAACACAGAGGCCTAAATTCTTAATAATAGTTATCATGTTTTCAATTCTAGAATTTTCATTTTACTTTTCAATTTTGTTTTCATTTCCTATTCTCTGACAAAATTCTGTTTTGACTTTTAATGTCTTGAACGTATAATAATTTTTAAAATTCTGTTGGATAACTCCAACATCTTTATACTAAGGATGTGAGACTGTTTCTATTGTACTTTATACTTCTTTCAGTTTTATCTTCAAATATGCTGATTTTAATTGCATGTCTGAAATAAGACATTGAGAGATAATTTGAAGCTATGGAGGCTGTTATCTTCTTCCAGAGAGGGTTCATTTTGCCTCTTGCAAGAACTGGGCTAGGATAGTCAGGCTCCAGTTTTTGTGAGGGCTGGTTGAATTTCCTCTTACTCCAACAGTATACCCCTTCCGTATTCCATTGAATACCTGGGAAGTTTACCAGGAACTATGCTTCTTGGTAAGATATGGAATCTTAACTTTTTAACCCCTGACCCATGCATCTATTGAATGTTCTTCTCCGGATCCTACCTCTCAATCTTCCTTTTGGAATTGGCAGTTGACAGGAGGGGAGAGGCAGTGCAATAGCGGGTTCTCTTCTTTGGGTTTCCTGTGCTCCCACATTTGGACCCCACCCTAGTTTCTTGGTGTTCTCAAAGAGAAATTTGGTTTGAAACATCTTAGTCTACCATTGTTAAAAGCAGAACTTTTGCCTATGTTTTTGTTGTATATCAGATGATCTTATTCTTCAGGTTTCAAGCAACATGCAGCTTTCTATAAAAATAAGAGATAGAGTTCCAAACAGCCTGCCAAACAAAGTTTTACTGGAGGAAATGGGCTTTAAAGGCCTAAATAGGTCAAGGGGAAAAGTGGGAAACATCTCTGAGGAGAGACAAAACTTTGCCACAGATTGCAGGACTGACATACACTTTCATGGTATAAATCACATCACCATTGCCTTGAGGACTTCCGTACCTACCCTTCAGTTTCCAGAATGTTATGGAAGTCCTGGGTGGTCTTCATTCCCCACATTTAGTTTGAATCTCCTTTACTCTGGCCCACCCTATGGTCACTTTTGAGGAGTAAAAAAAAAAATCACCACCATAAAAATGGCAAAATTATGGTGGTGCTGTGCTTTCTGTTGTTATTTTAAGAAAAAGAGACCAAATTAGAGGACGTTGGAGGATGAAACTAGCTTGATTAACAGCCTTAAAAGTTGGGTAGGACTTAGATCTAACTTAGTACAATACACAGAAGAGTTGTGCAATAGATTCCCATTCAATTACTTTTTGAAAAAAATAAATCTCTCTTCTAGACTATAAAGATATTTGAGCTGATTGCAGCAAGGATTGACAAGAGCTGGGCTGAAAGAAATCTCCCACCTGGTGGGGAATAGTTGGCAATGCTCCTGGAAACTGAGCCTGGATATCAAATCCAGCCAGGCCTTTCTTTTCCTTCTTTTGAATTGGTGTGTGCCACTCTCATCCCTATTTCATTAAAAATAATAAACTCTTTATATCTCTAGTTCAGACGAATCCCTCCCTCTCTGGAAACTTCCTAAGGCTTGAATTGGTTATTCCATAGGCAAATCCAGAGCAATTCATATCTGATGTTGAAAGATAGGAGCCTCTTCTCCAGTTTCTACCTTGGAGACAGAAAACCCCTGCAGCCAAAACAACAATTAAAAACCATATTCATAAGAATAAGAATGCAGAAATGGTGATAGAAGTACAGATGCTCCATAGCTTTATATTCACATATACTGGAGCTAGACTGTGATCCAGATCCTAAATGTTAGACTTACTTTTTTTTACATCCTCCATTAATTGAGTATCTTCTATGTATCGGGCACATAACAATGTCATTATATATTTCCTTATTAAATTTTCACAATACTTACATATTTGTGATCCAATATAAATGGAGGAAACTGAGGTTCTGGGAAGTTAAACGATTAGTTGAAGCTCAGCTGTTATTTATGAATAGGCTTAAATCTGAAAGCTGCCTTCCACACCTTAAGTGTTATCCTTAAGTAAAGGATATTAACTTTTCCTTAAGTAAAGTTCTTCAAAATTTCACTGTATTTTCAGATGTGCATTTAGAAAAGTGAGATAATACCTCTAAAGGAATTGGGCTTCTTTGACAAAATTGTTGTACATATTAGCTAATATGCCCATTTACCAGAATTGAAAACACATTAATCTACCAATACCTTTTTTTTTATTGATTGTTCAAAACATTACAGAGCTCATGATATATCATCTTTCATACATTTGACTTGATTGGGTTATGAACTCCCATTTTTACCCCAAATACAAATTGCAGAATCACATCGGTTACACACTCACATTTTTACATAATGGCATATTAGTGACTGTTGTGTTCTGCTACCATTCCTATCCCCTACTATCCCCTCCTCCCCTTCCCTCCCCTCCCATCTTCCCTCTCTACCTCCTCTGCTGTTGTTTAATTCTCTCCCCTTTTTCCCTCCTCCTTTCCCCTCACAACCTCTTATAATTTTGTGTAACATTGAAGGTCTCCTACCTTTTCCATATGCTTTCCCTTCTCTCTCCCCCCTCTCGTCTTTGTTTAATGTTAGTCTTTTCCTCATGCTCTTCCTTCCTGTTCTGTTCTTAGTTGCTCTCTTTATATCAAAGAAGACATTTGGCATTTGTATTTTAAGGATTGGCTAGCTTCGCTTAGCATAATCTGCTCTAATGCCATCCATTTCCCTGCAAATTCGATGATTTTGTCATTTTTTACTGCTGCATAATACTCCATTGTGTATAGATGCCACATTTTTTTTATCCATTCATCTATTGAAGGGCATCTAGGTTGGTTCCACAGTCTAGCTATTGTGAATTGTGCCGCTATAATCATTGATCTTTTAACAGTTCAATTTCAATGAATCTTATACTTCAAGCTATTTGCCCTTAAGACTAAGGTTTTCTCAGTTAATACATCATGTAATCGATTAAGTTGTGTATAGAATGATATTCAGTTTTTTCCATTTAGGACAAAACAAGTAAAAATAGTCTTAACTGTTTTGTTTATACATGCAGAACTTTCTAACAAACGGTTGTGAGATCTTGGAATTGCACTTTGCATCTTCATTTAGGAAAAGATAGTCTATTCTGTGGGAGACAGATTTTACCCCTTAAACAGAGGGGGTAAGCATAAGCTGTTTATAAAGAGAGTGAAATGCCTATATAAAGGAAAGATAATACAATTAGAAATCTAAAGATTTTGTGGAAATCTTTGAAAATACAAAATAACAAACAATTAAGATTAGGATTAGGATTGTGATCAGCTCAAATATTCATAGTTATGGGACTATATTTTTATATTTATATTTATTGAATTTATTTTAGTATTCTTTCTTTCTAAAGTGGACTTAGAGAAAAACTTTAAGAAATGACAATATTAGAATGAGGGTAAAAAACAGAACAAATCAAAACCAGTCAAACAGGGAAGGAAAACATATGTTAACTCACCCTAAAAGTTAAAAAATAACTCTAGTGATAAAATTTACAACTGAGCTTCCTGACAGCCAATTAAAAAAATATTGTTAAAGTGGTTTTAGGTTCACAGGAAAGCAGAGCAGAAAATATAGAGATTTCCCATATGTATGCATTGCTCCACATGAACACTATCAAAATGATACCTTTGTAATAACCTATGAACGTACATTGACACATCATTACCACCAGAAATTTACAACTTGCATGAGACACTTTTTTCTTTTTTTATTTATTCTAATTATTTGTACATGACAGTAGAATGCATTTTGATACATCATACATAAAAAGGATATAACTTCTCATTCTTATGATTGTACATGATGTAGACACAACATTTTTTCTTAGTCCTAAATTCCATAAGAAACTAGTTACCTTATAGAACTAAGATAGACACATTAGATAATATCCACAATAGTTTCCCAGAAAGTACAAGTGCTTTTTATTTGACTGTTTCTTGCGGCAAACTCATAAAACTTAAAGTCCATCTCAGTAAGAGGAGATTTTTCCAGGTTCTAAATTAAGTTCCCAGAGACTAACTTGATCCAAGGTTAATATTGGGAAAGTCCAAAGGAGTTGATAGATAATTTATTCCCTACCTAGATAGGCTCCCTTAAATATCATTAATTTTAACAAGGATTTCTATAAGCATTGAAGTTTTGCCTGAAAAATTGGTCCTCTGTGTTGAGAACTGATTCATGTTTTAGAGACCAGAAGAGTAGTTTGACAATTTATTAAGAAAGGTGAAAAGAGCTTAACTAGTATTTCCCCCATGTGGCAGTGGGATGGAAAGTTTATTTTAAGCAACTTTGAATTAGGGCAAATCCTTAGGTAAAAGCTCAGTTGAGACTAGAGATTCACAGCATAACATGCCAGAGTTGGTTTAGGGAGAGAAAATGTGAAGTGTTTGTAGTTGCCTGCCTTGCACCATAGTTAAACCTGAGTAGATAAGTATTTAGTTCCCAGCAGTGAACCCTCTATTTGATATGGAGATGAATATTGATTGAGTAGTTAGCTACACGTGTCATGTGCTAGGCTGGGTATATTATTAGGCAACTTACCTAATTTAATTGGGTGAGTTATGTTTTACAAATTCCTCAATAAATATATTGACTCACTATATGATGAGAATCATTGACTAACTGAATTTTCTTGTTTAAAAAAACTTTTTTTTTTGTAGTTGTAGATGGACAGAATGCCTTTTTTGTATTTGTTATGTGTTACTAAGGATCAAACCCTTGTCTCACATGTGCTAGGCAAACACTCTGTTACTGAGCCACACCCCAGGCCCAGTCAATTGGCTTTGTTTTAGTCATCAGTTTTGCTGCTGTGACTTGAAGGACTAATCCGAACAACTGTAAAGGAATGGTTTATTTGAGGGCTCATGGTTTCGGAGGTCTCAGGCCATAGAAATCCAGCACTATTCCTGAGGGTTCAGATGAGACTCACATCATGGTGATCAGGAAGGGGGGGCGGGGAGGAAGAGGGGGAGAGAGAGAGAGAGAGAGAGAGGGAGAGGGAGGGGGGAGAGAGAGACAGGGTTGTGTCTGCATCATGTTCAATCACAAGAATGATAAGTTATACTCTGTTTATGTATGATATTTCAAAATGCATTCTACTGTCATGTATAAATAATTAGAACCCTAACCCTAAGAGAGAGAGAGAGAGAGAGAGAGAGAGAGAGAGAGAGAGAGATAAAGACTCCACTGGAGAGGAGGAAAGGGAGAAAAGGGAGAGGGGGAGAGGGGGAGAAGGGGAGAGGAGGAAGGGAAACAGACAGGGGTGGAGAGAGAGAGAGAGACTTCACTGTCCAGATACAAAACACCGGCTTCCCACAAGCCTCTCCACCTTCCCCACTCCTCCTGCTCTTGAGGCCGATTGGCTGGATCGCGTGGGCAGAGCCAAAAAGAGTCCCCCAATGAGTAGCTCTGTGGTCTGAAAGGGCAGGAAAACAGCCCAATGAGCATCACCGCAGAGGAGCCAATCAGTTGGCAGCTAGAAGTTTGCTGGGGCTGCTGTGAGCCAATCATCAGCTGGTAGCTGGAAGTTTGCTGGGGCCCCTTCAGATGTGGCTCTCAACATCTCCCCCTCTCTGTTTAAACAACAAGCATGTGGCTTAGGGACCGTGCCTGCCTTAGGTTAACCAATAGTACATATGGTTCTTACCCATAATCGGATGAGCTGACCTCAAGGCATCAGCCTCCTGTCTTAGGTTGGTACCATTGCAATTGGATCTTACCCATCATTGACTACCGGTCCAGCATACAGCCACATCTGTGGATAGGTCTTTGTACCAGCGGCGGGGGGGGGGGGGGGGGTGAGGTTCTTTTAAGCAACCTCTGTTGGCCCCCAAATTTTAGCTGAACGACCATGACAAGCAGAAGGGAGGAAGATACACCAAGCCAATTGACAGTTCCTTTTGGAAAAATTATACCACCGATGACACCATCAGCAAAAATACCCCAACAATACCACCAGTTGCTGCACCAGTAGATAGTTCACAATGCATACAAGTGAGTTCACAATGCATACAAGTGATACATAGTCCAGGCAAGTTCTGCAAGCAGTTCAGTGATGGCTATTGCAGAAGCTGTAGATTGGTTTTCTTTGTCTTCACCGGCACTGGGATGAAGATAGGAATTCTGGCAATAATGACTAAAGAAAAAAATTATGGAACATTCTAGAAGGCACTAAAAGAAAACAATTTTCTGAACAATTTACATTATCTTGAACAGAATTATTAAATAAAATGAAAAGGAAAGGTGAAAGTAAGCAAACAGATCTGTTAACCTCCTTTTTTGTTCACATATTAAAACAATCCTCAACAGCTGTTTACCCAATTTAAATTAAACCATTTAAATCACGTGAATAAAAAAAAATTGGATCCATTTTTTCATGAGCGCTCATCATATATGATATATGGACATACATACATACAAACATACAACATAAAACACAAGTGTGCACACATAATATAATACATACAACACATAACATAATAGTAAAGGCCTTATAACTTTTTACAGGTGAAATCTCCATTGCAATGTTTTAAAACTCTATAGTCAAAAAATAGAACTGATCAGCAAAACATTAACCTAGGTATGTATGAGCTCAAAAAACAAAATAGAACTTCATGATGTGGGAAAGGGTAATAATAAAATAGATATTGAAAAAAGCATCCTGGTTCTGCCGCAGATATAAGGATAGCCAAACTGGAGTTTTGGATATCAGCTGTTATGGATTTGAGCCAAATCATCTTCTTTTTGGTCTGTGGAAATCGCTTTAGTTAATCTCTCTGGAATCCAAATCGGCTGCTGTTCTCCCTGTGAAAATACACAAACAGACCCCCGACTCCAGACAATCACTGGGTCAGGAGCTTTCCATTGTCCTGTTAGATATCCTTCCAAAGTACCTTGGGCTTATGTACATTTTTGGACACATATGCCTTTCTGCAGCACTAAGCCCTGATGAATTTAAATTTTAAAAGTTTAGAGTAAAAAGGGTTATTTTAAGTTTATCTTTGGGGAATTTATACCCCTTTCCAATTTCCTTTTTGCTTTTTTTTTTTGATTTGCATAATGGAAGGCCTTTATTTATTTTCACCAAGAATTGTCTATACATAAGTGTATCTTTAGTTCATCACATGAAATCGTCTAATCTCTTTTACCTTTATTTTTTTTTTAGAGTTCTTTTTCCTTTTTTTTTAAATTAATTTTTATTGTAGGTTGTTCAAAACATTACATAGTTCTTGATATATCATATTTCACACTTTGATTCAAGTGGGATATGAGCTCCCATTTTTACCCCATATACAGATTGCAGAATCACATCAGTTGCACAACCATTGATTTACATATTGCCATTCTGGTGTCTATTGTATTCTGCTGCCTTTCCTATTCTCTACTATCCCCCCTCCCCCCTCCCCTCCCCTATTCTCTCTCTACCCCCTCTACTGTAATTCATTTCTCCCCCTTATATTTTTCCTCCTTTCCCCTCACTTCCTCTTGTATGTAATTTTGTATACCCCTGAGGGTCTCCTTCCATTTACATGCAATTTCCCTTCTCTCTCCCTTTCCCTCCCACCTCTCGTCCCTGTTTAATGTTAATCTTCTTCTCATGCTCTTCCTCCCTACTCTGTTCTTAGTTACTCTCCTTATATCAAAGAAGACATTTGGCATTTGTTTTTTAGGGATTGGCTAGCTTCACTTAGCATAATCTGCTCTAATGCCATCCATTTCCCTCCAAATTCTATGATTTTGTCATTTCTTAATGCAGAGTAATACTCCATCGTGTATAAATGCCACATTTTTTTATTCATTCGTCTATTGAAGGGCATCTAGGTTGGTTCCACAGTCTTGCTATTGTGAATTGTGCGCTATGAACATGGATGTAGCAGTGTCCCTATAGTGTGCTCTTTTTAGGTCTTTAGGGAATAGACCGAGTAGGGGAATAGCTGGATCAAATGGTGGTTCCATTCCGAGCTTTCCAAGAAATCTCCATACTGCTTTCCAAATTGGCCACACCAATTTGCAGTCCCACCAGCAATGTACAAGAGTACCCTTTTCCCCACATCCTCGCCAGCACTTGTTGTTGTTTGACTTCCTAATGGCTGCCAATCTTACTGGAGTGAGATGGTATCTTAGGGTGGTTTTGATTTGCATTTCTCTGACTGCTAGAGATGGTGAGCATTTTTTCATATACTTGTTGATTGATTGTATGTCCTCCTCTGAGAAATTTCTGTTCAGGTCCTTGGCCCATTTGTTGATTGGGTTATTTGTTATCTCATTGTCTAATTTTTTTAGTTCTTTGTATATTCTGGATATTAGGGCTCTGTCTGAAGTGTGAGGAGTAAAGATTTGTTCCCAGGACGTAGGCTCCCTATTTACCTCTCTTATTGTTTCTTTTGCTGAGAAAAAACTTTTTAGTTTGAGTAAGTCCCATTTGTTGATTCTAGTTATTAACTGTTGTGCTATGGGTGTCCTATTGAGGAATTTGGAGCCCGACCCCACAGTATGTAGATCATAGCCAACTTTTTCTTCTATCAGACGCCATGTCTCTGATTTGATATCAAGTTCCTTGATCCACCTTGAGTTAACTTTTGTGCATGGCGAGAGAAAGGGATTCAGTTTCATTTTGTTGCATATGGATTTCCAGTTTTCCCAACACCATTTGTTGAAGATGCTATCCTTCTTCCATTGCATGCTTTTAGCCCCTTTATCGAATATAAGATAGTTGTAGTTTTGTGGATTGGTTTCTGTGTCCTCTATTCTGTACCATTGGTCCACCCGCCTGTTTTGGTACCAGTACCATGCTGTTTTTGTTACTATTGCTCTGTAGTATAGTTTGAAGTCTGGTATAGCTATACCGCCTGATTCACACTTCCTGCTTAGCATTGTTTTTTCTATTCTGGGTCTTTTATTTTTCCATATGAATTTCATGATTGCTTTCTCTATTTCTACAAGAAATGCCGTTGGGATTTTGATTGGCATTGCATTAAACCTATAGAGAACTTTTGGTAATATCGCCATTTTGATGATGTTAGTTCTACCTATCCATGAACAGGGTATATTTTTCCATCTTCTAAGATCTTATTCTATTTCTCTCTTTAGGGTTCTGTAGTTTTCATTGTATAAATCTTTCACCTCTTTTGTTAGGTTGATTCCCAAGTATTTTATTTTTTTTGAGGATATTGTGAATGGGGTGGTTGTCCTCATTTCCATTTCAGAGGATTTGTTGCTGATATACAGGAATGCCTTTGATTTATGTGTGTTGATTTTATAGCCTGCCACTTTGCTGAATTCATTTATTAGCTCTAATAGTTTCTTTGTAGACCCTTTTGGGTCTGCTAGGTATAGAATCATGTCATCTGCAAATAGTGATAATTTGAGTTCTTCTTTTCCTATTTTTATGCCTTTAATTTCTTTCGTCTGTCTAATTGCTCTGGCCAGTGATTCGAGAACTATGTTGAACAGAAGTGGTGAGAGAGGGCATCCCTGTCTTGTTCCAGATTTTAGAGGGAATGCCTTCAGTTTTTCTCCATTCAGAATGATGCTAGCCTGAGGCTTAGCATAGATTGCTTTTACAATATTGAGGTATGTTCCTGTTATCCCTAGTTTTTCTAGAGTTTTGAACATAAAGGGATGCTGTACTTTGTCGAATGCTTTTTCCGCATCTATCGAGATGATCATATGGTTCTTATTTTTAAGCCTATTGATGTGGTGAATAACATTTATTGATTTCCGTATATTGAACCAACCTTGCATCCCAGGGATAAATCCTACCTGATCATGGTGCACAATTTTTTTGATATGTTTTTGTATCCGGTTCGCCAGAAGTTTATTGAGGATTTTTGCATCTAGGTTCATTAGAGATTTTGGTCTGTAGTTTTCTTTCTTTGAAGTGTCTTTGTCTGGTTTAGGAATCAGGGTGATGTTGGCCTCATAGAATGAATTTGGAAGTTCTCCCTCTTTTCCTATTTCCTGAAATAGCTTGAAAAGTATTGGTATTAGTTCCTCTTTAAAGGTTTTGTAAAACTCTGCTGTATACCCATCTGGTCCTGGGCTTTTCTTAGTTGGTAGTTTTTTGATGGTATCTTCTATTTCCTCAATTGATATTGTTCTGTTTAGGTTGTCAATATCCTCCTGACTCAATCTGGGCAAATCATATGACTTAAGAAATTTATTGATGCTTTCACTATCTTCTATTTTGTTGGAGTATAAGGATTCAAAATAATTTCTGATAATCTTCTGTATTTCTGAAGTGTCTGTTGTGATATTGCCTTTTTCATCCCGTATGCTGGTAATTTGAGTTCTCTCTCTTCTTCTCTTTGTTAGCGTGGCTAAGGGTCTGTCGATTTTATTTATTTTTTCAAAGAACCAACTTTTAGTTTTGTCAATTTTTTCAATTGTTTCTTTCGTTTCGATTTCATTAATTTCAGCTCTGATTTTAATTATTTCTTGTCTTCTACTTCTTTTGCTGTTGTTTTGCTCTTCTTTTTCTAGGATTTTGAGTTGAAGTATTAGATCATTTATTTGTTGGTTTTTTCTTTTTTTAAGGAATGAACTCCAAGCAATAAATTTTCCTCTTAGAACTGCTTTCAATGTGTCCCATAGATTCCGATATGTTGTGTCTGTGTTTTTATTTATCTCTAAGAATTTTTTAATTTCCTCCTTGATGTCTTCTATAACCCATTGATCATTCAGTAACCTATTGTTCATTCTCCAAGTGATGCATGATTTTCCCTTACTTCTTTTATTGTTGATTTTCAATTTCATTTCATTGTGATCAGATAAGATGCATGGTATTATCTCTACTCCTTTATATTGTCTAAGAGTTGCCCTGTGACGTAATATATGATCTATTTTTGAGAAGGATCCATGTGCTGCTGAGAAAAAAGTGTAACTACTTGATGTTGGGTGGTATATTCTATATATGTCAATTAAGTCTAGGTTATTAATTATGTTATTGAGCTCTATAGTTTCCTTATTCAACTTTTGTTTGGAAGATCTGTCCAGTGTTGAGAGAGGTGTGTTGAAGTCTCCCATGATTATTGTATGGTGGTCTATTAGACTCTTGAACTTGAGAAGAGTTTGTTTGATGAACATAGCTGCACCATTGTTTGGGGCATATATATCTATGATTGTTATGTCTTGTTGGTGTATGGTTCCCTTGAGAAGTATGTAGTGTCCCTCTCCTTTTTGCTTTAATAGTACTTTTTAATAGTTTGATGAGCTCTTTCAACTATGCCTTGTCCCTGTGGATTGTATGGGATTCCTGTTAGATGAGTAATGCCAAATGATGAGCAAAATTGTTTAAAAGAGGTAGAAGTATAACCAGGGGCATTATCTGTTTTTAACTGTTTTGGAACACCCACAGTGGCAAAATTTTGTAAGCAATGAGCTATAATATCTTTAGTTTTTTCTCCAGCATGAAGGGAGCCCATCAAAAATCCAGAAGAATTATCAACTGTAACATGCAAATATTTTAATTTTCCAAATTCTAGCAAGTGTGTGATGTCCATCTGCCAAATATGGTTAGGTATCAGTCCTCTAGGATTGACTCCAAGATTAACTTGTGGTAAAAATGTCACACAATTTTGACATTGTTTTATTCTTTGTCCAGCTTGTTCCTTAGTTATTTTAAAACACTTTTGTAAAGTATTAGCATTGACATGGAACTTTTTATGAAAATTTGTAGCTTCTTCTAGTGTAGAGAAAATATGTATGTCATATGTAGTTTTATCTGCTAAATCATTGCCCAAACTAAGGGCTCCAGGCAATCCTGTATGTGCCCTGATATGTCCTATAAAGGAATGGATCTTTTCTGTCCCAGATTAGACTTTGTATAGTGAAAAGCAAAGAGAAAACAGTAGAGGAAGGGGAAATCCTACCAGCATTTTCAAGGGATACTATAGCAATAACTGTATACTGACTATCGGAAAATAAATTAAATACAGAATCTTTAAACATCACAAAAGCTTGTAACTGCATTAAGGGTACTAAAAATGTAAAAGTTTGATCAGGTGTAACTATTGCTGCTGTACCATTATTTGACCCATCAGTGAATATATTTGGAGCATTCATGATAGGTGTTTTCCTTGTCATTTTTGGAAAAATTACAGGATTCAATGACCAAAAAGACAATTAAGGATTAGGTGGTAAGTGGTTATCAAATGAAACATTAGATTTGCACATGATTATTGCCCAAGTATTTAACTCATTAGCTAACTCATCAATTTGATTCATAGTGTATGGAGTAATAATTTTATTGGGAGAAATTCCAAACACTCCCTTTGCTGCTTTTATTCCTTTGAGTATTAATTGTCCTACAGCCTCAGGATACCTAATAAGAATAGTGTTAGGAGAATAAGATAAATGTATCCATAATAATGGACCTTCTTGCCAAAATATTCCTGTAGGAATATTTTTTGTTGGTAGTACAATAAATAATGAAGGCAAACTTATATCAATTCTATCCAAATGCATATTTTCCATATATGTTTCAATGATTTTTAATGCCTTTCTTGCTTCAGGTGTTAACATTCGGGGTGAATTTGGATCTGATGGACCTTTTAGGATATCAAATAAAGGTCCCAACTCTCCTGTTGGTATACCTAGATAAGGCCTTATCCAATTTATGTCTCCTAATAACTTTTGAAAGTCATTAAGTGATTTGAGTTGATGTACTCGTATTTGAATTTTTGGTGGATGGACCATGGTTGAGGATAATAGAACTCCTAAATAATTAATTGAAAAATCTAATTGTACTTTATCTATTGCTATCTCTAGATTATAATTTTTTAATAAATTTTAAGTGTGGCATAACATTCTAGCAATGTGTTTTTATCTTTGTGTGCTAATAATACATCATCCATATAGTGAAATATTTGTAGTTCAGGATTTTGATTTCTAAGTGGCTGTTTGTTAACATAAATTTGACACATAGTTGGGCTGTTAGCCATCCCTTGAGGGAGTACTTTCCATTCATATCTCTGATCAGGACCTTCATGATTCAGTGCATGGATAGTAAATGTAAAACATGGACTATCCTCAGGATGAATTGGAATTGAAAAAAAAATAATCTTTAATATCTATAACTAAAATATACCAGGTTTTTGGCAAAGCAGACAATTGAGGAATCCCCAATTGAGCAGGTCCCATAATAACTATCTCATTATTAATGGCTCTTAAATCTTGCAATAATCTCCATTTACCAGATTTCTTTTTGATGAAAAAAATGGGAGTATTATGGGGAGATACAGAAGGTTTTATATGTCCTTCCGCTAATTATTGTTTGACCAGGTCATGGGCTGCTTGTATCTTTTCTTTAGTCAGGGGCCACTGAGGAACCCATACTGGTCTTTCTGATTTCCAAGTAATTTTTATTGTCTCAGTGGCCCTTTCTGAAAATCCAACCCATGTCTGTCCGCTCCTTGATCTATTTGTATTGGTGCTGCTATACCTTGTTCTTGTTTTTCTAATCTTTTTCCTTTCCTAAAACCTTGTCTAGTCATAATAGTGGGTGCATTTTGGTTGATGTTGTTTGTTAATGTCAAACCTAATTGATCTAGGACATCTCGTCCCCATAAATTTACGGGAAGATGATCCAATACATATGGCTGTATAGTTCCTTCACATCCTTCAGGATCCTTCCAATCTAATACCATTGCACTTCTATGGGGATTAGTCGCCACTCCTAGGCCTCGAAGTGTTTGAGTGGCTTGTTGTAGTGGCCAATGTTTTGGCCATTCTTGATGAAAGATGATGCTAAGGTCTGCACCTGTATCCAGTAACCCATTAAATTCATGTCCTTGAATATTTAGTTTTAGCATGGGGTGAGAATCTAAATTTAAAGAAAGCATAGCCCAATCTACACCTGTGGAGGCTAACCCCTTGGAACCTCTTTCTACAGTACGACTGGAAAATTTATCATGTAGGCTGGGTATTATTAGTAATTGTGCTATTCTATCTCCTGGTGAAATTACTTATATACCCTTTGGAGAACTGGCTATAATTTTTATTTCACCTTCAGTAGCAGTCTCCTGTTGTAACTTCCCTCTGTTGGCTTTTTCTGCTCTAAACTTTCTTTCTCTGTCTGATTATCTTGAGAGGTCTTCTCTTTTACTTGAATTTTTTCCTCTGTCTGACTAGCTCGAAAGGCCTTCTGTTTTACTTGAATTTTTTCCTCTGTCTGACTAGCTCGAGAGGCCTTCTCTTTTACTTGAATATTTCTACTATTACTATAATACAACCCAACAAAATAATGCCAAACAAAACTGAAACAGAATGAAACAAAATTGGAACAACAGAAAATCATTATAGCCTTTCTATCCTCCTGAAATGTCCATCCGTCCTTTCTCCCTATCTGTTCCTCAGATGTGAGCGGTTTTTCTTCCATCTTACACATCTCCAGGGACAGGCAACTTAAAACAAAAGTGAAGCAAAACAAAAGAAGAATCTTAAAATGGCTACCCATCCTCTTGCCCTGCCCTCAGGGGTGAGCAGTTTACCTTATCACTTACCCTCAGTAGGTCCCATGCGGCCCACCAAATGCCGTAGTCTGGCTGGGCACAATTCAGGAGCCACTTGTCAAAAGAAACGAACTTTATTTTTAGAACACACACACCACACCACACAGCCCCTCAGGAAAAACCCTCAGAGCCCAACTGCCACCACCGGCTTCCCACAAGCCTCTCCACTTTCCCCACTCCTCCTGCTCTTGAGGCCGATTGGCTGGGTTGCGTGGGCAGAGCCAAAAAGAGTCCCCCAATGAGCAGCTCCATGGTCTGAAAGGGCGGGGAAAAGCCCAATGAGCATCACCGCAGAGGAGCCAATCAGTTGGCAGCTAGAAGTTTGCTGGGGCTGCTGTGAGCCAATCATCAGCTGGCAGCTGGAAGTTTGCTGGGGCCTCTTCGGCTGTGGCTCTCAAGAGAGAGAGAGAGAGAGAGAGAGAGAGAGAGAGAGAGAGAGAGAGAGACTCCACTGTCCAGATACAAAACATATACCCCAAAGCCACTGTCCCAATTTTCACTTCCTTAGCCATACCCTATCACTTCAGTTACCACTGTTAATCCTTATCAGGGGTTTAATTCACTGATTAGGCTAAGACTCTCACAACTCAATCATTTCTCCTCTAATTTTCTTGCATTGTCTCACACCATGAGCTTTTGGAAGACACCTCATATCCAAACCATAAGTTCCTAGAGGCCATACCAGAGACAATGCTATCTATTTAGTTAAAAGTTTTCATTTTATTTCTTGGTGCACAAAAAAAGAAAAAACTTTTTTCAATATTCTTAAAATGCAGTTGGGACCATATGACTAATGGCCAATAGCATGCCTCATATCCCCAGATGTGATTACTCTTGTTCTCTCTCTCTCTTGTTCATGTAACTACATGTGAACTCTAGGCAGAGAGAACCACAGAAGGAAGAATTCCAGATCCATGTGTAGCTATTGCTATTCAAAGTGCATTAAGCTTTGCACTAGTGAGAGGCATTTTTCTTGTAGATGTTGAGATAGTGTGTTACAGATGATAGCCAGCATTAACATTCTTGGTTTTGTAATAATAAAAACTGGTTAACAAAATAAGAATTTTTCCATTTTTATAAATAAAAACATGAATCAAAATTAATTTGAAATTTTACAAAATCATCAATGTAATTTTTTAAAGGCTAAAGGATGGGAAACTAAAATATAATTATTTTATAATGCTTGAAACTGCTTTCTAAGTTGTTGGTCAGCCATTCCTGCCTATTTCAATTCTTCTAGTGATATTAAAATAGAATCCAAGGCCTTTCAAATAAAGTCTTCCACATTTCGGAATTATTTGAAAGTGGATGAAAAAACAGCCAAGGTAATTATTGGCTTAAGCTGTTGGCTTCTCATGTGTGACTCATCAGATTAAAACACAAACAAACAAACAAAACTAATTCCTTCAGTTGTAAAGAGAAAGCTGGCATAAAAATTTGAGGTCTTCTGTGTTATAAGGTTTTCATTATATTTTTAATTTTTCATATAGGCATATATTTGTTTAAATTATTAATTTTCACAACTAAGTAGTTTACTGAATATTCTTATTTTTTCCAATAGATTTCCTTTTCTCTTTTATATAGGGTTTGTTGTCCAAGCTGGCCTAAAACTCCTGGGCTCAAGTGATCCTCCTGACTCAGCTTCCTGTGTAGCTGGAAATACAGGTATGCACCACCACACTGGGCTCCAATAAATTTTAAATGACTATTTGGTTTCAGTAATATAATCACATCATCTTCAAATAATGAGAACTTTTTTCCAAAAAACTCTTTTTCTTCTTGTCTAATTGAATCAAATAATGTTTCCAGAATATCCTAAAGTAAAAAATTATAAAAGCACCCTCATCTCATGTCTAACATCAGTAAGAATTCGCTGAGTATTTCACCATTATATAATGTTCCAGTTTCTTAATTTAAGATGTAAATCTATTATGGTAAAATCCAACCCTATTCTGTGGATAGGGTTTTTCTTTTTTTTTTTTTTCCTTTTTTTCTTTTTAAATCAGTTCTCAATAGTGCTGATATAAGATCTGTAGCACCCCCAGGTCTTCTTAGGTGAAAGTAAACAGTCCAACTCACAAGATTATCACAGCTAAAGTTGGAATTTGTCACTGTGAAGATACAAGACAGGAACCAGAGTTTGCTAGCACAGTAGCATCAAGTGCTCTTCTTTAGTAAAATGCTTCAACAGCAGTACATGCTCAGATGCAAGATGTAAAACACTTTATACTGGTGCAGAACTGCTCAGGAATAATAGCCTTATCTGTCTGGGGGTATTGCTTGTGAAAATCCCATAGGAATAGTGTCCAGGGTCCCTTCAAGGGGCTTCCCCCATAATGTACTTCCTACATAAGTTGTACAATGCTACAGTCTGCTATTAGGTGAATTTGGTTCTCCCTGTATAAATGCAGTTTAGTAATCAGGGAGCTGTTTTGACCAGCAACATATCAACAGTTCACATAGCGTATTATTAGATTATCAGGAGAAAGGAACTAGAATGTTAATACAAGGTCAGATTCTCATGCAGAAGCAGAAAGGAGTTTGTTAATCCTTTACCCACACAGGGATCTTCGAATCATATCATCTTCAAATAATGAGAACTTCACCTCTTTCTTTCAAAAATTTATATTTTTTAAATTTAATTGGATCAAATGATATTTCCAGAACATCATAAAATGAAAATACTAACAAAAACACTCTCATCTCATGCTTAACATCAAAGAGAATTATCCCAGTATTTCACCAATATATAGTGTTCTGGGTTTTAGTTTGATATGTAAATTTATTGTGGTAAAATAGTTGTCTTCTATCAACTTGATTGTAATGAATTATTTGAATGTATTCCTAGATTATATTTGCTAATCATTCATTTAGGCCTTTTGCATAGATATTTGTATCTGAGATTATCTGTTATGTTTGTACACAGGTGGGCAAGTTTTTTTTTTTCCCGCCAGGTTTAAGATACCAATGTCTCCTTGGGAATAATTTGTAAAGATTTTTTAGATGAGTTTAAATACTATAGGGATTATTTATTCTTTGAGGAGTTCATGGATGGTCCTTTGACAACTTATCATCTTATTTCAGGGTAATGGTTTAGCTTATGTTTTCTATTTTCCTTGAGATAATTGTATTTATCCTAAACTCATTTTCATTTCTTCTGTGTATATATTATATTCCTCCCTTTCTTCCTTTGATTTGTATATTTGTTCAATTGCTTTCTCTTGTGATACAAGCTAGTGTTTTAAACATTTTAATATTTTCCTCCTCAAGAATCCACTCCTTCATGGATTTACTATCCTATTGCTCCATTCCCTAAATTCATTAATTTATATTTTCATTGTTACTGATTCCTTCTTTCTGTTGTTGGTTTACTTTGTAGTTCTTTTTCTAATTCCTTGTGTTGAATATTTAATAGCTGTTGTTTTGTTTAATAATATAACATTAAGGCTATGAATTTTCCTTTGAGTTCACCTGTAGCTACACAAAACTATATGTTATGTTTTAATCATTGCTTTCTAGATATTCTACAATTTTACTTGTTATTTCTAATAACAAAATAGAAATATTTTTACTTCAACAGTGAATCTAACTTCTCATTTTCTAAAGTATTTTTAATTTGCAATTATGTGGGAGACCAACCTTGCACGTGACTGAGTTAACTCCCCTGCTGGTTGATGTGGCACCAGGCACACATCTGCTAGACTGCCCTGCTCTTCTAGGGTTTGAGTGACTGTGTCTTCGTGCCTGGGCGTGGCTTCCTACAGCCCCATGGGTGGAGCTATGCTCACCTGTTCCTTTGTAATATAACCCCTTGCCCTGTTTAGGATAGAATCTTCCTTGGAAGTGCCTTGTGTGTGTCCCCTTCTCTTACTGTGCCCTTGGGTGTGGCCTACCTGGATGTCAGTCAACCTGCTGACAGTGGACATCATGAAGATAGACTCAGCCTCCTGAAAGCTGACCCCTTGCCTCATTTGAATAGCTTCTCCTCAATAAAAGGGGTCAGCGTGCTGCTCTCTTTCTCTCTCTGTCTCTTCCTGCAGACCCTTAAGGTCAGAGGAGCCGTCACAGCGACCCCAAAGAAAAAGGTATTTGTGTCTCTTATGTGGTTATTTTGTGCAGCCCAGTTAGCCCAGTTTACTTGGAGAGACCCCTGAGCCTTTTAGTCGAGTACAGAAACCTGGCACAATTATTTCCTTTTTTCTCTGGGATTATTACTATCATATAAACATGATTACACTTCCTTAAGAAAAAATTCCTCACTAAATCCATCATCTTCCTCCAGCTAATACCCAAATTCTTTTCTCCCTTTTATAGCAAAGATCCTACAGAATTATTGGACCTTGGCCTCCATTTTCTTACCTCTCTCTTTTCAATACAGTAAAATCAGGTTCTCTCTTCACTATTCCATGAAAACGACTCTTTATCAAAATCACCAGTGATCTCCTTCTTGTCAAATCTGATGATCACTTCTCAGATCTTATCTTACCTAACCTCTCAGCAGCACTTGGAATAGCTGGTTACTCTTAGATCCTTCTTGAAATCCTTTCTACCCATTGGCTTCTAGGATAATATACTCTGGAGTTTCCTGTTACATCCATATTTCTTCCTTCTCTGGTTCATTTCCTGGGTCTGTCTCATTCTTGTTCAAGTTCAAATTTTGGAGCACCTCAAGGATCAATCCTTGGTTCTCTTAATTATACTTCTTCCCTCAACACTATATTGACTCATTCTCTTAGAGTACCAAGGGTTTAAATACCATTTTCAACTACCAAAATTTATATTGCAAGTTCAAACTTTCCTTTGAGTTCCAGAGTTGTCCAGCCTGGTTTCTCTACTTGAATTTCTATAGATATACTTAACTTTTTGCGGTGAAGACTACTGCTCTACAAATTCTTCTTTCTCCCTTTCCATAGTGATACAGAGAAAGTTGAGCACAGGGCTAGACTGCATGCTTCAGCCTCCCTTGCAGTTGGATATTAGCATCTGGTTCAGTTCTTTCCAGTGAAGGTGAGTAGCAATGACAGTTACTATTTCCAGTCCTAGTTTTTGAGAACAGGTGTGCTTCCTCCACACTTTCCTTCCCTCTTCCCGCTAACATCCCTTCCCCTTCTAATTACTAAAATGACTTTGACTGGCAATCACTGTCAACCTGGGACCAGAATGAATGCAGGAAGCAAAGTTGCCCACCAACCTAAGGCACTCACCTCAAAGGACGAGGAAATAAATTTCTACCTAGAAAAATTCATTACATTTGGGGGTATCTTTATTGTAACATTTTAGTCTTTTACCTTAACTGATATGGAAAACTCTGCATTTTCAGGGGCCAGGCAGCATGATAGGCAAGAGGACAAAAGTAAAGAATTTATTTTTTGCTTTATTTTAGGACACCATCAGAGGGATGACATGATAGCACTGCAGTTTTATAAGGTTTACATACATAGCTGCTATGTACAGGAAGGGACACCAGTGACACTTATGCTCCTTCATTAAATCATTATCTATAAGTTAGAAGGCAAAACCCATGTCCAGATGCAAGGGAATATAGTTGTAAAACCTGAGAATATTATTGTATTATTTCACTGTTCCTTGCTGCTTTTAGTAAGGTATCATATGAAAAAGAAAAAAAGAGAAAGATTTCATGAAAGAACTGGCTGCCTTGTAAGTAGAATGAGAATATCCAAAAATTTAGGGCCTCCCAGGGTTGAAAAAGACAGTTGACTTTTTGTACCAAACATTAATACAAATAAATGGATCCAAGCCTTGTAGCAAGGGTGAGTGAGAGTAAGGGGTTATCCTCCCAAACCACCCTATTATTTAAGCTAGTTTCAAGGTAGCCTCCATTAAGATGAGAGAATAACATGAACACAGAAAAAAAGAAATGAGGCTTAAGAACTAGGACTAGAAAAGACTTTGATTGTGGTTATTTGCACAAGAAACTAACTAGAAGCAGTTAGATCAGAGGCTTTTTAAGGTTTTAAGGAAATCTAGTTGCCACAGAAACCACGAGTCTGTTCTGAAAATGTCTATCTCTTGTTAGTTCCTTTAAGCAACACTTGGGCCTTCAAATTGGTGCCAAGAGAAAAAGGGTTGTAAGTGACAAACAGCCCTCAAGGAGGACACATACTTGTACAGTCATTTCTGATGTGGGTAAGAAAGATTACAAAGTAACCCCTTTACGAGAAGCCAGTGTGACCTTGTTGTCTGACCAAAGTACTTTCTCCACTGCCAGAGCAAAGTCTGTATAATTCTTCCAGCTGAGAGTCAGAATTGCTGTGCGTATTCTTCTCTTAACAGGAGGATTTTTTTTCTATAGAAGTAATCTTGTGCCTGTGTCACTGTACTGCATGTGGGGTGGTGCTAACAATAGCTTGTTGAACAGTGTATAGGCACTATCAGAAGTCATCTCAGAACTTGATGGAGAAAATGCATCTTGCTCTACCTTCTGCCCTAGACCCCACTTTGGCCCCACTTCATGTGATTCTCCTTCACTTCATCCAGTTACTGCTTAATGTCACCCCTCCAGAAGTGACCAAACCACACCCTCATTACTTCCTATCTCCTTAACCTCCCTTTATGCTCTCCTTATACCTTTTTCTTCTTTTCATAGCACTTTTTTTTTTTTCTCATTGGACTATAAGCTCCTTCTGAGCAGGACTTTACTTTGTTCCTAGCTAAAATCTTAGTATCTAAAAATGACTGGCATATCATTGGCTCCTAATAAATGTTTATTTTTAAAAAAAGCTAAATACAATCTTCTAATCTCTAAATGTTTGAAGTGAGGTTTGTTTGATCCTATTTTATTATTTATCCATATCACCCTATAACTGTCGTAGAAGAAGAGTCTGCAGAAGAGTCTGAGAAGTTCCTGGAGAGAAAGGAGAACTCAACTCAGGACAATAGGTCCTTGAGTTAAGTGACAGAAAAGAATTTCAGCACATGCCAGTCATGGGTACAGACAGAGCTGCCATTCTGACTGGAGTGAGATGAAATCTTAGAGTGGTTTTGATTTGCATTTCTCAAATTGCTAGTGATGATGAACATTTTTTCATGTGTTTGTTGATTGATTATGCATCATTTCTGAGAAGTGTTTCTTCAGGTCCTTGGCCCATTTATTGATTGGGTTATTGTTGATTTTTGGTGTCTAGCTTTTTGAGTTCTTTATGTACTCTAGTGATTAGTGCTCTATCTGATGTATGAGGCGTAAAGATTTGCTCCCACGATGTAGGCTCTCTATTCACCTCACAGATTGTTTCTTTTGCTGAGAAGAAACTTTTGAGTTTGAGTTCATCCCATTTATTGATTCATTTGATTCAGCTATCCTTTTCCTCAGTCTATACCCAAAGGACTTAAAAATAGCATACTACAGGGACACAGCCACACCAATGTTTATAGCAGCATAATTCACAATAGCTAAACTATGGAACCAACCTAGATGCCCTTCAATAGATGAATGGATAAAAAAAAAAAGTGGCATATACACACAATGGAATATTACTCAGCAATAAAAGAGAATAAAATCATGGCATTTGCAGGTAAATGGATGGAGTTAGAGAAGATAATGCTAAGTGAAGTTAGCCAATCCCAAAAAACCAAATGCCGAATGTTTTATATATATATACATATATATATATGTATATATATATGTATGTATGTATATGGAGACTGATTCATAGTGGGATAGGAGTAGGAGCATGGGAAGAATAGACAAACTCTAAATAGGGCAGAGGGGTTGGAGGGGAAGGAAGGGGACAGGGGTAATTAATGATGGATGAATGTGATGATCATTATTATTCAAAGTACAGGTATGAAGACACGAATTGGTGTGAATATACTATGTATACAACCAGAGATATGAAAAATTGTGCTCTATATATGTAATAAGAATTGTAATGCATTCTGCTGTCATTCATATATATATGAGAGAGAGAGAGAGAGGTGTATCTTTTGGGGTAAAGCAAAGAGTATACATTCAAGGGAGAATGTGGGTTATCTCAAGAGTAAGAGATGCATTTTGGGGGTTCCCAGATCCTTTAAAGAAAACTTGGTAATGAGTGGGTATGGAAAAGTATTTAGGAATGATATCAGTCTGGTGATCTCAAGACCATGTATGGTGGTCAATTTCCTTAGGCTGATGTGGGTGGTCTTTGTTATCTGATGGTTAGATAGTGCTGAAAAGTCCCTTAAATTATAGGTTTTTAAAAATGTCATCTCTTACTTAATCTATTTAATGGGGGCTAATTAACAGTGCTCAGGTAAATCTATGAATTTCCCAGGAATTTGGGCGTAACAAACTTGGGAAAGAGACTGGTCTAGGGAATGACGAGCCTAGAGAAGCAGAACTTCTGAATTAATCTCATTCCTTGTCCTTCTTTTATGACTCCTTTCACATGTTTCTTATTTTTTTCTATCCTAACTCACAACAAATGACAGAAAATTATTTGTGAATGAGAAAATTGGGATTACTACTTGCAAGGTGTCATTATATGACAGAAAACTAAACAAAAGTTTGTCCTACTTGCTAAATTCAGTCATCACTAAAAGTTAGACATTTGATCTCATTCTTTTTTTGGGGGGGTGTGGGGGTACTAACTACATGCCAGTCTTTTCTATTTTTTAATTCTGAGACAGGTTCACATTGAGTTGCTTAGGGTATTGGTAATTTGTTGAGGATGGCCTGGAACTTGCAATTCTCTTGCCTTAACCTCTGGAGTTCCTGGGATTAAAGGTGTGCACCATCATGCCCAACTCGATCTCATTCTTCCTTGTTTGTTTTAGAACTGAGATAGAAGGGTTGGGTATGTAGATCAGTGGTAGTGTGTGTGAAAACTTGGGTTCAATCCCCAGCATTGAAAAACAACAACAACAACAACAACAAAACCAACAGACTGAGTAGTGAAATGACACTTCCATGGGTTCTCCACCTCTGGTTTTGAATGATCACTGGTGGTCATCACGCAACAAAATAACACGTTAGACTTTGGAATCCTTTAGAGATCTCCTTATTCTGATTCAACAAAGACTAACATAATTAGTTACTGCTTATTCAAGGAAGAAGCTAAAGTTTACCAGACATAGTTCAGTTCAATTCAATCCACTCCATTTAATATTTATTGCATTTAAGCTTTGTGCCAGTCAGTGACCTGGGCACAAAAGATATAGTAGCTGCCCTTGTCCTCCTATTGGTTAGACTAATGTCTCTCCAGGGCCCCCTAGTGGTACACAGTGTGGAATGTACTGTAAGAAGTCTGTACTACAGGAGTTAACCAAATAAAATGTTAGAAATGGTCCTAGATAAACCCGGTAAACACTTATAATCCCAGTGGCTGGGAGGCTAAGGCAGGAGAATGGTAGGTTTAAAGTCAGCCTCAGCAACTTAGCAAGGCCCTAATCAACTTAAAATAAAAAATAAAAAGGGTTGGGGATATCGTTCAGCGGTAAAGCATCCCTAGGTTTAATCACTAGTACAAAAAATTAAAAAACAATAAAAATAAATCCTGGATAAGTATCAGCTTCAATCAAAAGGATAAGTGGGAATTGCCCAAATGAAGAAGGAAGATGGAGTAATTGCCAGGCCAAAGAAAATATACTGCTAGGGTGAAGAGAAGAAGAAGCATGCAGATGGGGCATTACACTTCTGCTGAAATACTAATCCAGTTTTCACCTATCTACTCTTCCACTTTCCCTTCTATCTCCAGGTTTTTAGCCTTCAGGTTGACCTCTTTCCTCCTAATCGTCCATTGCTCTGGTGGAGTTTATTTGTAAATTTAATGCAGGAACCAATAAACAAAGAAAACAGCTAAGGAGTAGCCAGTGGAGCCTGGAACCAAGCCTACATTACACTTACAAAAATCTGACTTTCCACAGAAAAAATATTTTGACTTTTACATTTTTGGACTTCATTAGAAGGATCTGAAATGGATGACACCAAGCTGTTTGCCTAAAATAATGTCCCAAATCTGAATTGGCATGGATATTTCCTGAGATTAAAATAGAAACTTGTTTTGCTAACAGAAAACAACTTGGAAATCAAAGAGTCAGTTTAAGTTGGAACCATTTATTTTTCCTTTTCTTGCAGAAAATTCCTGTTTTTACACACACGGAGAGATCAGGGCAGTAAGGTCATTCTGCCACAGAAGTTTCCATTAACAATTTAAAGTTGCAGAAACCTCAAAAAGAAAGGGGGGGGGGGCTTGTAATATAAGAAATTCATAAATTCATTCAACAAACATTCATGAACACCAACTATGTGCCAGGTACTGAACTAAGCACTAAACAAAGATACCTGCCCTTGTAGAGCTTTCATTCTTGCGGGGAGAGGGTTGGGGGGGGGGGAGAGAAACAAGAAATAAGCAACTTATTCAGTAAATAGAAAATGAATAGTATGAAGAAAAGACAAAAATAGGGTAGGGTGCATCAGGAGAAAGCAAGTTTCAATTTTAGAGAGTGGTTACTGTTGGCTGCCTCAGGGAGGTGGCATTTGAACAAAGACTGAAGGAAGTGAGGATGTGAGCCATGTGTGCAGTTATCTGGTCTAGGGAGAGGAAACAGTCAATGGCCCAAGGAGAGGGCATGCCTCGAAGGTGCTAGAAAGACAAGGAGGCCTTGTGCTTGGGGAAGAGACAGGAGATGCCATTTGGGGTAGAGTTAGAAAAGATGAGTGATTTGATCAGACTTATGTTTTAACGTGCCTTTTAGGATAATCATGTGTTTTCATTTGAACATAGTCCTTTAGTAAGATACTTTTTTTTTCCTGGAACCACAGAGTAATGATTACTTAAAATGGTTTCTAAAGGATCCTGCAAGATGAGACACCACAAGATTAAGTAGTAATGCCCCTCTCTTTCTGGCGGGCATTTGCCCCTAGAGGGGCAGCCGTATTCTAACATGCTGGAGGAGATAGAAACAGTCTGCACGTTTCTTCAAAACTGGAGAGCCAAACATTTCCTTCTGCTGGTTACAAAATTTATATATATATATATATATGCCTTTGCCAATTCTGCTGGAGAAGCAAACTCTTAGAGTTTGCCTTCGCTAATTTGTCCAAGTCCTGCTGTGGTTTCACTGAATGCAGACACTGCTCAGCTCCAGCCCCACAAACCTTTCTCATCTTGGGCTTCTCTGCCCTCCGGTGAAAACTAAGGTTCTCCACTGCGGTCGCCACCTGTTCGGGCGAAAGCCGCGGGGCGTGCACCTACGCCTCGGGCCCCTTTTTCTTCCCTGCTCACCCTTTCCTGATGAGCACCCTATTTTTCTCTCCCAGGCCAGGGTTGCAACTTTTCTACCAGCCTCGGGCTCGCCCCCATTGGCCCGCCGAGTAGAGACGCTGGCTTCCCATAGATTACGAGCCCCGGAGCCGCAGGAACTGCTGGGCCCCTGGGAGGGGCAGAGAGCCCCCACCCTGTGCCGAAGCTGGCGCTGGGAGTCAGGCGCACGCGCCCCTCCCGCCCCTAGCGCCCCTCCCTGCGAGCGGTGCAGCTCCCCCTGCAGCGCCTCCCCTCGCGGGGAGGGAGCCGGAGGGGGCTCCCGGAGCCGCGCCGCAGACCTGCTCCGGCTGCGCGTCGCGCCTCTCTCCTTCCACAGTGGCAGCAGGAGCCGAGGCGGAGGCGGTAGGGGGTTCCCGCGACTTGCAGTTTCTCTGGGGAGCTGAGGAGGAGAGTGCGCCTTTCCCCCGCGCCCAGCAACCTCAACCTGTTCCCGGCGCTCGGCGACTCTCACTCCCGGGACTCGCCGCCCAAAATGAATTTCCCCCTGGCGCTGGTGCTCCTGTCCTCGCTCTACCTGCAGACGGCTGCCGAGTTCGACGGGAGGTGAGCTGGGCCCCGGGGCGCCCTCTCCTTCCCGCGCTAATTTCACACTCGCACTTCTGGGGCTCCACTCCCCGTGGGGTTTACGCAGTGAGAGAAGCTACTCTCCGGCCCAGAAGTTGGGCCACCGCGCGGGTTCCCGGGAGTATAGTCGTGGGGCCTCTCCGAGGGCCTGCCGGGGACTGCAGAGGTCGCGCTGGGTTCGAGTCCCGGCTCCTAGAGGGCGGTTCCGCGGCTGGGCGAGCGGCTCTTCCCCGCTCAGGGCTCAGGAATTGGGACTGGGGGAGAAGAGAGGCTGGAAACTAGGACCTCAGCTTGAGGGCGCGGTTTCGCCTTTAAGTAGAGGTGACGCCTGGGACATCCCTTGACCCGGGAACTCGCTCAGGATTTACCAGACGCTTCGGTGGGGAAAGTTTCAGGTGACCAGGATGAAATCACAGCTCGGAGCTGTCAGGGCTATGCACACAAAGACTGCGGGGAGAAGAAGCGACTGGGTTACCAGGACCTGTGTGTCTTCCCACTTGGTCTTCTCCAGGGAGGGGTCTCAAAATAAAGACACAGTGAGACGCTACGAATGAGTGTGCGTGTGTGCCTGTGCCTGGGTATGCGCGTGTGTATATTCGTGTGTGTGTGTGTGTGTGTGTGTGTGTGTGTAGGGGGGAGGCGGCGAGAGCTCACACCGCACTGCTCCTCAGACCTCCAGCGAGCCAGACTGCTGCGTGCTCTGACAGGTTCCAACAACCCAGGGATCAGTCTCCGCTGTCACTCAGCAGGTCCTTCAGTTGCAGCGCGCAACGCCCCGCGGTTTCCCAGGCCGCGGGATCCTCTCTGGTGTGCGTGAGAGGGAGTGACAAGAGTGTGAGTGTCGGTTAGGAGGGCGTGCTTGGTCCCCTCACCTCCTCCAGATTACAGACCAGACACCTTGCGCACTGATGGCTGCTGGTGGAGAGGTTTTGCCCTGGGCCACTCCGCCATCCAGTCGCCCTCCTAAAACGCACCCCCCCATCCCCACCCACCGCTGTGTGTCTCTGGCAGCCCTGAAGATGCCGCACCTGTTTTACCTGCAATCTCGGAACGAATCAATCACACGATTGATTGGCTTTTTTGTACCTGTAGGGGAACAGAGGGGAACCAGTGGAGCGCTGAGAAAAGCTTGTTTACCACCTGGTCGGAGGAAATAGAAAGTCGGGGGTTATTTTGTACTTTGGGCCTGGGGGTAGAAAGGGCAGGTAAAGCAAAGGAAATTGAAAAGCTAAGGAGAGTTTAAGGAAAAGTGAATAGCAACCAGAGGTTATGCCTTTTTATTTTATTTTTTAAAGCAATTTTTTGCCTACATTTGTGTATGGTGTGCATTCCTTGCGCACATTTACAACAAAAAATACACCATGTGTTAGGCACACAAAATATTAATATAGCTTTTAAAAGATGCCTGAAAAAGCCAATTAAAACGTTAATCTTCCTAGAGGAAAAAGTTACTTAAGGGAACAATTTAGCAAATAACATATCCAAGTGTGATCTAGTGAATAAATCTGTATCCTGAAATTGTATTCTTTCTTTAGGTATTATTTACCTTGGAGAGGAAAATAATATGAGTTGTTGATACAGGAAAGTTTCAAGCCATAGGGTACTTGAGATGTCAATTACACCTTAAACTCTCCTTGGTTTTGTTTAGACTTTTTTTCTAGTACAGTTTTTTCTTTTTCTTTTTCCAGTTTTATCTCCAAAAGAGCCCTGTTGCTTTTGATTTTTGAGGACTCTCCTCTTTCTGCCCTTCCCACATCTGCCATTCATATAGTAAAAATTCTTTCTTTGACATGTCTTACATTATTTAATATTTTTTTAAGTTTACAATGAATCAGTCAAAACTGGCTCCCTGCCCCCATAACAGGTGTGAGTCTTTGAGGAATCTGTTTTATTTCAAGCTTCAAAAACCACCCTGTGAATGGCAGCCTTGAGGATTCTTGGTTTTAGCTGGTGCTATTTCTAGTTAAGAAAGGATCTTCTCCCCCTTTATTCCCTGTCCCTGTGTACTTGGTGAGGGTGTGTGTGTTTAACTGTCTGAGGATTGAAATTGGACCATAGCAGAACTGTTTCTGTGAAGGTGTTTTATCCTTAAATTTCTGCAGGCATAAATTTTAGAAAATTGTGGATGTGATCTAAAACAATAACAAAGAGGGAATTAGTTTTAACTTTAAAAGTGTCTTTGTTTATTTATATTTTTGTTTGTTTGTTTGGTAGGTGGCCCAGGCAAATAGTGTCATCTATTGGCCTATGTCGTTATGGTGGGAGGATTGACTGCTGCTGGGGCTGGGCTCGCCAGTCCTGGGGACAGTGCCAACGTGAGTATCAGGCTGGGAGGTGGGCTTTATACCATCATTCAGTGCTTCACTTCACACATAGGAGAGCTCATAATTTCTGAGCAAGTCTTGGCTACGCAGTTCTGACATGGGTTTTCAGATACAGTATCCAACTGGTTATTCTGTACCTTTCCAACCTGAACCACCTATATTAAGAAGCTTTGTTTTTCATGGGGAGCCATCTAAGATGTTCATTTTAGCATTTGTCCCCGATATCTCCACCTCCTTTTCATCAAGCTTATACCATTCTTTGCTCCAGGCTTTGAGATGGGGTAAGATAATGAGTCTAGACTGTATTTACACTAAATAAACTCATAATCTTAGAGTACTTATAAAATCCTCACCATAACTGTTGTGTAAAGTAGCCCATTCATAAATCTTTTTTGAAGAGAAGTTGTATTGACAATGCTTTAAGCAGACCACCCAATATGATCAGGAAAAAAAAAAACTCTGAAAATGCATTATTTGTAAGTTCTGCAAATCATCAACCTCATGTAAAAAAAAATATTAAATCAGAACACTGATTTCTGTTTTTCCCCCCAAAATAAAAGTGGATATATTAATTGTAAAAGTCAGAGCCATATCACAAAAAAATTAGAAATTTGTTTCCAAATTTTACGTAGATCTGGATCTCAAAATTTTATTCCAGTCTTCCTGCAGAACAGTCAAACAAAACTCCAAAAGATGAAATAAACTTCTGAAGCATCTTTAGTGTACTAGGTTTGTACATCTAGTGAAATGATGGGAACCAAGTTGAGTTTCACATTAGGACATAGACACTAACAAAGAAGCAGCTTAGATGAATAGAGTAAGACTGTTGAGACAGGTAGTGGGGGAGCCTGTTTTAGAGATGGATTGGCAATGTGAAGATTCAGGTAAATTTAATTTCAGGAAAGGCAGAACTTTCTTCAGCTCTTTAAACTTTTTTTTTTTTTTTTTTTTTTTGAGAGAGAGAGAGAGAGAGAGAGAGAGAATCTTTTTTTGTAGATGGACACAACACAATGCCTTTTTAAAAATTTTTATGTGGTGCTGAGAATCGAACCGGGATCCCATCCATGCTAGGTGGGTGCTTTACCGCTGAACCACATCCCAGCCCATCTTTAAACTTTTAAGAATGCTTGTGATGTTTATCCTTAACTTTGTGAAGGAGGGGAAATAGAGTTAAAGGTTGATTCTAATTGCATACATAGCCTATTGTCTCTAATCAGGGATGAGGTAAAGGGAATAATTCTTGTCTACCTACTATGTGCAAGCCTCTACATAGACCCTTTGCACAGTTGGTCCATTGCCTCCTGTTAAAGGGAAATAGTGGTAACTCCAATTTCCAGTAAATGAAAGAACTAGGCAAAGCTCAGGTATCCCTACTGATTAGTCTGTTCAGTTTTGAAGGGTAAATGGTCAAAAAGAAGGATAATACCTGATGGAATTTAGGCTTCTGCCAATTATATCAGTGTGTCAGAAGTATTTACACAGCTGGAGGCCAACAGGTGTGGAATCTGAGGAACCACCAGGCTGTAATAACCAAAGGGTAAAGAGAGGATCCTTCTGTTGGCCCAATACATAAACATAACCCTCCCAAACAAAAATGGTTAGTCTCTTTGCAGGAATTGAGATAGTTTCTTCCTTCTTTGCTGCTGTAATTTGCAGGAAACTCCCAAATCAAATGTTGAAATGCCTTGAGGTTCATGCAGTCTCCCAACCCCACCCAGGACAAGCCTGCTTTGGCAGAATGCCCTGGATGGCAGTGGAGTGCACCTTCCCAAAGGCAGCCAATTGGAGCATGCAGGCTCTCTGCCAGGTGTGCTAAAAGAATTCCAAGCAGAACACTTCTCAGATCTCTCAGAGGTTCGTTGATATGGAATTCCCCAGGAAGCATCTCTAGGAGCTATTTTTTCTTTTTTTTATCTATAGAGTAATCAAATTTTGTTCAATATGTGCTAACTTGGTAATTCTGAATCTGAATGAGTGCAGAGACCATTCAGAATTATAGAAGCATTATAAAACTTAACCATTCAAGAGCTTTTCTAGGGTTTTACTGTCTACATAGGAGCTTTCCTATCAGATACAGGACACTTTTTTTTTTATACCTTTATTTTGTTCCTTCAAGTATGATAAGTTGTCAAATATAGTATTTAATACTACTTGTCTTTTCCCTCTTGTTATTCCTTAAGATCCTGAGAAAACTGCAACATGGTATGAGTTAATTATTGAAATGGTAATGCTAGAAAAATGTATAAGATAATTTTGCAAAATCAGTTTGTTTTCATTTGGTAAACGTTTGAAAGCCAGTGTGATGCAGAGGGACTTGCACACTGTTGCTAGGTTGCCTGGATTTCATTTCCAGTTCTGTCTCTTCTTAGCTATGTAGCCTTGGACAAGTAATTCAACTTTTCTGTGCTTTATTTTCCTTATCTCTAAAATGAATCCAAAGTTGTATATAACCTCAAGGACCATCCCAAGGTTTGAAAGGGTTATAATTTGTACAGTACTTAAAACTATCTTTGGCACTGAGTACAGACCACGTATGTATTCAGTAAAGTTAAATGTAAAGAAACACTGCTACTGAAAACAATGTTATGGAGGGACATCTGTGCAGTCAGAGTCTTCATTTGTTAGACATGATATATGCATTTTTTTGCATTTATGCTGCGCAAATTAAAAATCCTTGCAAAGTTCTCTGTTTCAATAAAATAAAATTCTTTAAATTAAAAAGGTCCACATTGTTCTTTACCATTTACATTGAGGATGGCAAGGTTGTACAAATAAATTCAGAGATGCGTTTTCCTGTGTATTTTGTTTCCAGAATCTTAGATGGTCTAAGTGTCAATTCAGAGTTCTGCCTATCTTTGTTTGGATATAAACAGGTAGAGGAATGTGGGGGCAAGAGGTCAGCTGAAAGGGTAGGTCGGCACTAAAAAGAGGCTGGGATGAATGGAATATTTCTGATTGGTTTTCGAAGAAAACCATTATGAAATTATAAGCTTATTACAACATTTATTCAAGGAAAATGTCTGCTATTCTGTAACAATTAAATTTAGTAATGGATTGTCTATTTTAAAAAATTCCAAACAGCTTTTAGGAAATTTAATTAAAAAAATACTTTTGGCTTTTTGACCCCTAGATAATTTCAACATTCTTTTCCATGAGGAGCAATTTCTCTTCCTCATCAAAAGTGCCTTGGTTCTCTTTCCTTCTCATGACTCACTTTGGAAATTTTTTTCAAAACAGTGTAGCGGCAAGGCTTGGTGGTATACACCTGTAATCCTAGCAGTTTAGGAGGCTGAGGCAGGAGGATCACAATTTCAAAACCAGCCTTAGCAACCCTGTCTCAAAAAAAAAATTTTTTTTTAAAGCAAAAGGGACTATTCCCACCCATGCTCAGAACCTCTCAGTTATTTCTTACGTGTGTACACAAATGGATGGGAAAGTAGTACCCTTATTATATTATTTATTAGACCTTATGCCCTAGTGCAGTGATAGTTTTGTGAATGTTTATTCCATTTGGTTGCACATTTGTGAGACATTTGGCTCAATAGTCATGCAGGTCAGATATACACATCTACACAAAACAGGACGCATTTCATTTTTACTTACTATCCTCCTTTCCGTGAACATCTTTGAAAAGACTAACACCGTAGGGTGCTCTAGTTGGTAAACCACCCCTTCTGGCTTACTGTGTCAAGCCACAAAGCCACATTCAGCTGGGGAATTTCCATTCCTTCCCTCTAAGGAAGATGGATCAGAGGTGCTACCCAAATGGACACAGAATATGTTCTCCTGCTTCCTGCCTGTACCACCCAATATTCTGTCCCAACATTCCTGCCCTGCTGGGAAAGCATGATCCATTCCAGAAATAGGAAGGTTGTATTTTCATAATTCATTTTTAGCTCATATTCTTGACTTCTTTCTATTCTTTGATTCTTTGTTTTCTGTTCTTGACTCATAAATAGATCTCTTGCATATCCAAAATTCAAAATTTGATTTTCTAATTGTCATGGGCTTTCCTTTTATTGAATGTTAATGTTGCTCTTTATAATATCAAGATTTTTTATTATTTCCAGACATTTATTATTACATGTTGACAACACACAGCACCTTAATCACTCAGAAATTGTCACAGAATACTTCTGTTTCTTGCTCTGTAGTTATTTGGTTCTTTGACTTTTCCATAATCTTAATGGCACATTTCATTTTAATTATGTTAACTGTTTCTCTTTCCCTACTATGTGGATACTTCTGTAATAGAGATTTCTCAGGGCTTGTATGTTTTATTTTAGAAAGCTGTGTATGCTGTGGAAACAATTCTTTACTAGATAATTTGGGACACCTAAGTTCAAGCTTAGACTTTTGTCCCTGATTAGCTAGCTAACATTTTTTAGCTACAGTTTTCTTATTGTACAAGTATATTTCCAAGGTATATTATAGATCTAAACTCCATCTGAGAACTTCCTAATGGCGAAAAGAACATGTAGGATCTAGATGCTGTTTTCCTGTATGGTTGACTTTCTCTTTGCTTGGAGATTTGGCCCTATGTGTGTGGCTTATGACAGTAATATTTTGTTGTTGTTGTTGAAAGCAATTTCTAGAGTTGCAAAGAAAAGCCACTAGTTCTAGGTTTCAACAAAGCTATTTAATTTCTGAGTTCTTTGGCTGTCCATGAACATTTTGTGGTTTCTGAAGGAAATAGTATGAATAAAATGGTTTTATCTCATTTATCGTTAAAGACCAGGAAAAATTCAGGTGTTTTGTTATATATTTCTGCTAGGGATTTTGAGAAGATATAAAACCAACACCTACAGTTCACTTTGCTTTTTTAGTTCTGAACCTCATTTCCTCCTGTTTCATCCCCAAATTTAATAAAGGCTACAACTGTACAAATGCCATATAGAGTGAAAATTTAGATTGTTATCAGCTTTAGCTAAACATAGATTCATGAAACATAGGGACTGTGAAATAGTAATTCATTCTGAAACTATTTTGGGTTGTCAAGTAATTTTAGGTGGATAACATAATTACTATGAATATTGGAAAGAATGATGAGCAAATTATTGAATTATTTCTGCATTTCTAATGAAAAGACTATTATTAGTTAAGCAGAGTGATGTTTTTAAGTAAATGAAATATTTAAATGTCACATTTAATTTCTTACTTGCATCCCAGTTTAGAAATTCAGTCTTATAAAAGGAAGATGCTTTGTTAATCTTTACTCCCTATTCTGGTCATTGACTTCCCATCCCTAGTTACAAAATGAGATAAATTATATCTTTTTTTATTATTTACATTTTGAATTTTTAAAAAAATAATTAAGAATAAATTAGATTTTACTTCTCCCTGTGCTGGCAATGGAAACCAGAGTCTTGCACACATACTAGACAAGAATTCTACTACTGAGATATATACCTGCCAGCTCTTAAATTAGAAATTTTGGTATCATCTTGGAAGACCACGTGTAGGCTTCCCCCCACACAGAGGTTACTCCTAATGAGTGCCTTTCTACTTATAGTTAACAACTAGAGCAACTGTGTTGAACAGGAATTAGTTCTTTACACATAAAGAAATATTTTTATACCCGTCAATCTTAGGTACCCCAGATGTAACTGGGAGTCTGGGAGTGGGATTGACCTTTCAGAGCCATATCAGCCATGTCTATTCCATTTGGTTGAGCATTTCTGAGACATTTGGGCCCAATAGCAGGGTTCTCAGTCCATCTTCAGGAACCTGAGCATGGTTCACTGTTCTACATTTATTAGCTTCCCCTTAGAATTTTGTGGTAAGAAATGCAGATTTTTTTTTTTTTTTTGAGATGGGAATAAAAGCAAGGCAGCGGATAATTTTGTAATTACTTTCAGCACTCAACCTGAATCCCCAAATCCCTAGGAAGTAAGGCTTTTGACCAAGTTTATTTAACTACCACTTCCCTTGAAAGGTTGTTTAAGAACACCTTGTATTTTGAGTAACTTCGAGTGGTCTTGGAATGCAGATTCCAAACTAAAAGCTGTGTTGAAGAAGCTTGACCTTTTCATACAGGTAACTTTTGAGTATGTGTAGTCTTCAAAGTTAAGTTTCACAGAAATCACTTTGTTCTTTCATTCTTTTCCCCGATTAGAACTGATCTTTATAATAATACTATTAAGATCCACTGATTTCCTGAGATCCCCTCATACAGTTAATCTGGGCAGTCTTAATCTTTATGGATTAGAATTTAGTACCTCCCAAACTGAAAGACCAGGGCAAAGAAAGGGAAGCACCCTAGTCTCTGCAGTTTCAGCAGCTGGATCTATCTTAATGTTCCTGCCCCAGGGATGTGCTGTTTGAAAGTGCCCAGGCTGGTACAAACCAGGACCAAGCAGGCACTTCCCATTTCCAAAACATTCTCTGTCTGATACTTAGAAAGTTTTGATCAACTTCCCCACCCACCCATCCTCCTGTAGCAAGTAGAATATCCAACATTTCTATTTGGTGCTTTTTATCTGTAGAACTCATGTTCTATGCATTCTGGGTCAGCTGAACCAACTATATGATTTTCAGGTGACAGTGATATCGATTGACTCCCTGCAGCATGCTACAGTAAGAAAGATTCAACACAGGATTGGACCTTTGTTGTTGTGGGAGAAAAGAAAGGGCTAGAAAGAATGGCTCTAGTGGCCTAAATCGCATTACTATACCCTCTACCACAGCCAGACACTTCTGTCTTTTCCTGACAATTTTGTATAGGTTTAAAATTTTTCCCATCTATCTTTCTAAAATATTAATTTATTTTGTAAGAGAAGATGCACACACTTCCTCAAATATCCCTCCTTAGAGAAATAAGTATTGACAAGTATTTTTGTGTATCTTTAAGAAATATTTTAAATATTTATGGTTAGATTCCTATATTTTTCCTGTCACCTGCTTGTTTTATACAAATGAAAGCATACTGTATACTGCTCTGTCCCTTGTTTCTTTTTCTAAATGAAACATCTTGAAGGTCTTCCTTTATCATCTGTATGTAAAAAAGCCTCCTTAGTTTTTATGGATTTATAGTATTTCATTTATAATTATACATGATTTATTAACCTATCTTTTATTGAAAGACATTTATATTACTTTGAATCTAAAATAACCTTGAGTTGTTCATAGCAGCACAATTCACAATAGCAAGACTGTGGAGCCAACCTAGATGCCCTTCAATAGACGAATGGATAAAAAAAAAATGTGGCATTTATACACAATGGAGTATTACTCTGCATTAAAAAATGACAAAATCATAGAATTTGCAGGGAAATGGATGGCATTAGAGCAGATTATGCTAAGTGAAGCTAGCCAATCCCTAAAAAACAAATGCCAAATGTCTTCTTTGATATAAGGAGAGTAACTAAGAACAGAACAGGGAGGAAGAGCATGAGAAGAAGATTAACATTAAACAGGGATGAGAGGTGGGAGGGAAAGGGAGAGAGAAGGGAAATTGCATGGAAATGGAAGGAGACCCTCAGGGTTATACAAAATTACATACAAGAGGAAGTGAGGGGAAAGGGAAAAAAACAAGGGGGAGAAATGAATTACAGTAGATGGGGTAGAGAGAGAAGAGGGGAGGGGAGGGAAGGGGGGACAGTAGAGGATAGGAAAGGCAGCAGAATACAACAGACACTAGTATGGCAATATGTAAATCAGTGGATGTGTAACCGATGTGATTCTGCAATCTGTATACGGGGTAAAAATGGGAGTTCATATCCCACTTGAATCAAAGTGTGAAATATGATATGTCAAGAACTATGTAATGTTTTGAACAACCAACAATAAAAATTTAAAAAAATAATAAAATAAAATAATCTTGAGTGTAATGTTGAAAAAATGTTGTTTTGCCTGCATTCTAATATTTCTACAGGGCAATTTTTATATATAGTCAAATGATGTATACACTTGTAGTTTTGATTGATTGGTCAGTGGTTTTTTACTTGGTAATAAATAGTTTAATGGAAAGAAAATGGATGCCAGTATTGACTCACAGCTCTGGAAGACCCATATTTAGAGTCTAATCTATTGCTTGATTTTTAGGATGCTCTGGTTCCTACTCTTTCCTAAGAAAGCCCTCTGACTATTCCTACTTTTCATCTGTTTCCACTCAGATCAGTGGCAATTGGCTGATGTTGGGAGAATGCGGTGAGATTTGTCAGATCTCCCCGGTAGCTTCCTGTCTATTGCTCTGTCTGCATTTTATGGATGTGGATTTTTATTTGCCTTTAAGAAAGATGCACTTAGGAATTGCTTAAATCATTGATCTTTTATTATCTGAATATTTCAGCCATAATTTATATATTTATGTATATGGTGTATACTTTTTTCTAAACCGTTGTCTATTAGGGAGGAGTATGTAGAATTCTGACATCTGAGTATCACTTTTGGAGACATCTATTGTGATTAAAATAATTGCAGAGTATGTTCAGATGTTGTTGTACCAAAAATATTCCTAAAAAGTGAATTAAAATTGTAGGGGCATATATTTTTTCCATTAGTTATTCTAGTCTTCATTGGAATTATCAACTGAACTCATCTTCTTAAAAAGGAAGACATGCATGTTTAAGTAAAAAAATTAAAAGAAATATTGAGAGAGAGAGAGAGAGAGAGAGAGATAGCCTTACTTAATTGTTTTTCTAACATCTATTTCCCATCAGAAAACCACTATTTTCTATTAATTTTTTAAGATAATTCTAAACATTTCCAAAGTTTACCCTTTTCATAAAATTAGAGCATGAAGTAAAAACCATTCTGTATCTTGATTTTTTTTCATATAAGGATCATTTCTTATCAGTTCATGTAAACTGACTTATTCTTTTAAATGGCTTTACAGTAGGCTATTATGTAGATGTACCATAATAATCCTGATTATGTATACTAACTGATTTTCAATATTGTATTTTTATAAAATATACTACAATGAACATTTCTATGTGTATATCATTATCACTGTTAAATGTAATTAGATAAGGGAGAATTACTGAGACCTCCTATCTCTATATTAGTATAGTAATTGAAGAGCTTTCATTTTTTAAAAATTTTTTTTAGTTGTCAATGGACCTTTATTTTATTTATTTATATGTGATGCTCAGAATTGAACCCAGTGCCTCACACATGGTAGGCAAGCCCTCTGCCACCAAGCCACAATCCCAGCCCCAAAGAGCTTTCATTTTGTTGTTATAAATTTTCTTACATAAAATATGTGATTCAAAGAAGGGATAAATCTCAGCTAACATTGCAGTGTGGAAACCTTCTGTTCAATCACTTTCTATTTTTGATTCTTTAGAAGATACCTTGAAAAATAATCAGAATTGGTTTATTTATTTCATTTTTATGTCTTTTCTTGTTGGGGGAAAGTATAAATTAACTTTTAGGACTTCATGCAATAAAATATAAAAATAATTAACAAGGACTAAAGGGAATAAGAGGGTTAAAATAAAACATGTTGGAAAGAGCATTAATAAACTGCAGAAATGTGAGCCATAGGAAACTAAATATGTCTTATAATTTGGCTCTTTGCCTCTAGTAGCCAAAGGAAAAATGGAAGTGTTATTACTTAGATAATTCATGTTGTTTACTAGGGGAAAAAAACACAAACTGTTATTTCAGAGAAAAAAAGCATGGCTTTTATTATCCATAGTTTTGAAAGACTTTCACGCAGTCCTTCACAGAGTGGGGAGTGATAGAGTGGAAGGGGCCACAGTCACATTTCAGTCATGAAGCCAGTGGTGGTTTTGAAAAGTCATTTTATGGAAGTTTCTCCAATGTGAGATGAGACACTTACTTTAAAAGTGCAGTTCGTGCAAGGCTAGGTTTTATATCTAGCTGTGAAGGGTAAAAACTATTATAGAGATTTGTATAGATAGTTCCAAGTTAGACAACTTCAAGTTGGAGTCACTAAAAATCATCCTGAAGTTTGCTGTATTATTTAGTAGGTTAAAACCCAGTCCTTATTTATTTTATTTTTTAAATATATATTTTAAAGATCAGTCAGCGATTGATGGAGTTGGTACCCAGACATGTTGTAAATGGAGTGCAGATAGGTGTTCTTTGAGCTCCACTATAAGTGGGTTCTGTAAAGAGATATTTTAGTATCAATTTTGTATGCATTGGAGTATACTATATATATATATAAACCTCTTCTCCAGTTTGCTATGCACCCTTTCATTTCCATGCAAATTATGGCTTGAGATATGGATATGCAAACATTGCTTCTGGGCATCATTTATACAGTGAACCTAGGAACAACAGACTCTTTGGCCAGTCCTCATTTCTCTTATCTGCCAAATGTTTGCATGCCAGCAAATAACAAAACCAGTGTTCATTAATAGAAAAACACACATTGCAACTCATGTTTAGTTGTATTTGTTATGTATGTTGAGTGTTTAGAGTTGATTTTATATTTTCTATAATTACTATGTTTATAGTTTCCACTGGATTAATTGTTCTAAGTTCAAATGAAAGATAGTGGTGGTTTTCAGTTCCTTTGTCCCTGGGATAGATTTTTAAACTCATTGATGAATTAAAATGTTCATCATTGCTTTGTTTGCAGTTCCATTTTCTAAATAAGGCAGAGGTGTTTTTTGAAACAGTTACTTTTAGGGAAGAAAGTATAAAAATATGAAGATAATGTATGAACTTGCTAGATTTCTGTTCTCTAATCTTATATTGATGTCTGATGAATAATTATATATCTTCAATACTTATGAAGTAGTTCACCAGAAGTTGGGATCATCCAGGTTCTTACTTAACATGAACTTGTGGGTTCTGTTGTCCTGGATGTTGGTGTTACAAACATACCAAGTTGGATAACTGTGAATAGCGTTTGCAGGGCTAATACCAATTTTTTCAACAGTGAAAAACATAAAATTTAAAGTTGAGGTGTGGAGAACTTTTTGGAGTCTTTGCTTTGTTCTATATGATGATTAGGGATAGGGGGTAGAACCACTTTTGCAGTGCAAGGGCACACCATTCCTTTATGTACCTGGCATTTGTCACCTGCGAGGGAGTGTATGGATTCTGCTGTGCTGCTTGCTTAGGAGCTGTGTGCCTCCAGCCTGAGTCATGTGGTAACCACATCTGCATTTCAGTCTGCCGCTTCTATTATTTCCTTTCTAAAGGCTATACCTGGTTTAATACTTGGACATTTTAGAATCTTTTAGAGTAATTAAGCTGTACATAAGAAAATAGGTATACCTTTGGATTAGAGGGCCTAGTTCCTTAAGGTTTCTTATTCCTCATTTTCTTTAATGCTTTCCAAAGCTCCTGGCTATCTCCAAACCTGTAAACCTGTTTTAAGGAGGCAAGAAAAGTTAATCCCTGAATAATTTAATTTCTGTGGTTTATATGACTTACAATTTCATAAAATTATCAGAGCTCTTATGAATTTTAACCACATATAGTTAAGGGTATAATATCCCTGAGGCCCCTCAGATGAATGGAGACTGTGGTTCTAGGGCAAGCTGCAGGAGGGAGTTCTAGGGTTGTAAGTTATAACCAAATGACTTTGCTGGCAATGTTGTGTGAGTTTACTCAGGTCGTCATTCTATAATGGCTGTAGGGGAACAAATTATCATGGGGAAAAAAAGGGGCAGATTTTTCTGGATATATGGTACCAGTGAATTCCATTTTAGAGGTGCTTGTGGTGCACTAAACCACACAGAGACACACAGACACACAAAGAAAAGCATGCATGCAAACATTTATTTTTGGCACCTTTACAAAAATTGTGATGATCATTGCCTAGGAAAATTTCCTTATCCACCAATAGAGACTAGACCCCAGACTGTGTGGAAGCAATTTATTCCAAGTTTAACATTTAAAAAAATTTTTAAATACAGTTTTATATAGTTTTAAAATGCAAATTTTAAAATATGATATACTGGCTAAAATTTTATGCTAAAGTTTTAACAGGTATACATATTTCTACTATAAAATTTACCAAATTTGTGTATATCCAGGCTAATTTATGTTAAGTAGGAAGAAATGTGATCCAACTTTAAGGTATTATAAGGAAATAAACTATATAGAACTGTTTTTCGGCCTGGTACTAATACAGCTAGTTAGAAAATAATGATGTTTGCTATTCTTTATTGACTTGTTTTGCCATTGTTTAAAATAATTTAAAATATTTTTCTTGATAAATTATATTACTCAAAATTGGCAGTTAAAAGGTACTAAAGAAACGGTATCCTTTTATATTTTTGTTTCATTCCTTACCAGAGTCATAAACAGTTTTTCCTAATATGTGATTCAGAATGTATTTATGCTTTGATTTATTTTTAGCTGTTTGCTTAAATTAGATCTGATCCATTTCATCATTCAATTTTAAGAACATGTCAACATCCAGATATAGTGAGTTCTTTTTAAGTTAAAAATAACAATAAAAACAGAATACTCATTTGTTATAACTTAAACAAAATGTCTAGCAAGCGAATGTAATATGTGTCTTTTAAAATACAGAGCAATCATTCTGGATCAATGGTTAAATTAGTGTCTCAATTGAATCAAATTTAACTTAAAATTTTTTTTCTTCTCTTACCTTTTAAAGAAGGCTCCATTCACCTAATTTTAAATTAGACAAGCAAATATACGTTACAATCACATATTAAAGTGGATATTTTATGCTTTCAGAAGAGAAGACATTAATTCAAAAGAGAAATAATAAAATCTGCTCTTCTTTTACCTCTAGGATTCTAGGTTGATAAAACACTGACCATTATTAGTACTGTTGTGAGTTTCTTCCCTTTTCTTTCATCTAACTGGCTTATTTATGCATCTTCAAGTGAAATAGTGGAGCTTTCACAGTTAAATCTTGTTGCTATTGACAACCAAGCAGCCATGCAAGAAGAGAATGCTGTGAAAGGGAAGAAAACATAAAAAATAAAAAACTTAATATTTCCTTCCCAAAGTTGGAGAGAAAAGGGAGCATAACATACAATATATAAGAAACAGGTAAGTAAAGATGTTTCGGTTTAAACTTTACCAACCTTGATTATTAATTGATCAAAAGTTTTGATTTTTTTCAGATGTTTTGTCCAACATTCATTTAAATAAAAGGATACTGTCTCTAGGAACCAAAAATTAACTTTCTGAAAATGAAAATTGGATTGGAAGATACAGTGTCACAAAAGGTCTGAAATATTTTTATTAGAATTTGGACTATAAAAGAATAGCATAACTTCAATTATTGGTTAATATTTTCTTACAAATGGTTTTTAATAACAAAATGGTGACTAAAATATTACTATTTTAAACATGTCCTAGATTTTTTTTTGTTTGTTTCAGAAAAGCACTGAAAGTTGAATATGTGTAAGTCTCCGGGAATGTAACAAGTTGATAAATACCCAAGTCCAGCCTCCTTACAGAGAAAAGATCTCGAATTTCTTTTTTTGGACATTTGTTTTGCAGCTTTCTACGTCTTAAGGCAGAGAATAGCCAGGATAAGGTGCCAGCTCAAAGGTTAGATGATCATATTTCTTGAAATAATTTTGGCTAATCTATGTCTTGAAAGGCATAACTTCTAAATAATAACTTTAAAAGCTATAAATTACTTAACATTAGTTGTGTTTTTGAGTTGCTTTTTTGGGAAGACAATATTCCTTAGAGATGTGCTTATTCTGTTTATAATGATACTAAATTAATTTTAATTCAGTCATTACATTAAACTTTTCCCTTTCAGTTTACAATTGATTTCTCTTATTTTATGAATCTAATAAATTGACCTCCATTCTAACCTAAAGGGCAGTTTATATTTTTAATACTTAAAGAAGCAAATGTAAAAAACAAAGTCTACCAAATGAAATTACTAACCAGCCTATCATTAACCTGAGGGAATTGTGTTTCATATTCATTAATTCTCCATGGAATACTTCAGGTAAGAGATATTTTTACTGTATAAAATCTACAAGCTGTTTACCAATGGATCTTCATGCTATTGCTTTGGTACATAGAGCATTCCTTGTTTGAAATATTTTGGGCAGTGAGTAATGTCACTGAACTAATCACCCTATGACATTTTAGTGGAAATTTTTGGTGAAATTCTAATGTTCAGTGAAATTCGTTCCAAGAAGACAATGTACTTTAAACTCATTGATTAAACTCCTATTATCACATGTCATAGAAAATTAGTAGGGTTTTAATTTTTAAAACATTTGGGAACAAATTTGATAGTACTAGAAATTAAAAATATATATATTTTTTCAGGTTGACTTTAAAAGTATCAGTTAGTAGCAGTTACAGGATTGACTGGTAGAGTACTGCTGAGGCCAAGGAGGCAATGTCAAGGAAAGAGTAGAATGTGTACTTTGTCACCCACAGATTTGGGTTAGAGACCTGTTCCTGTGACTTGCCAGCAATGAGAAACTAGACATTTTATTTTGCTTTTCAAGCCACAATTTTATAATCTTTAAACCTATTTTGTATTATAATTTCTAGCCATATAGAATAATTTTTGATAAATGTTTGCTGTTATTAGTGTGTAGAGAATACAAATGAAGAACTCTGAGCTGTGTTTTACTAGGGATAGACACGGGATACATAGTACATGTTTTTAAATACATTTTATTTACCACGCCCATTTTTTGGAACTAAATAATCAATTGGAAGCAGAAAATTTATCCAGTCATTCATTTCTAAAATAAAACTTTTCATCAGATAGCTGTCTGTACTTCTTCACCATTTCTTTCCCATTTCTCTAATAATATTTATCTGCAAACCTCAGAGTGGAACAGTTTTGGTTATCTAGCAATGTATTGCACTTGGATAAGGAACCAAAAGGAAATAGAATTGAATTGTGGAAGCTTAACACTTAAGAGTTATGGTGATTTATCTGACAAGCATTTGAGAGCATACTAGAGTCTGGGAGCTGTGTTAGGTGCTGGCAAGATATAAAGATTGATAAAACATGGATGCTTGCTTTCAAAGAATTCAATTTGGTAAGATGATTGACTCTTATTCCTTCTATGATTCTAAAATAGAAAAGATGGACATAATATTGAAGGAATTCAGGGGAAGAACCACTTCTTGCTGAGGAGGATCAAGGGGAGAAGAGTTCATGGACTCAGTGGTGTTCAGTTGATTCATTTGTTCAACCCACATGTATTGAGTGCTGTTACTGGCTAGATCTGGCTCATTTGCAACAGCCGGATGCTGCAATCACCACTTCAAACATCATCCCAATAACATCGTGGTCAAAGAATGTCATTCACTATCAGTGTTTAAGACCCCCAGATAATGACAATACTGGATGAAAGGTGTGTTTTGATAGTGCATGTTTTAGTATAAGGTTCTATGTGAGCACATATCAGGAGACATCCCAGATTCAGTGATGAGTTGGCATCCTGAAGGATAAGTAAATCAAAGGAAGGGCACTCTGAGAAGACAGAGTGTATTAAAATCAGAGACGCCAGGAAATGTAAGAACTTCAGTCCAGCAGTAGGTAAATGTTTGAAGGGTATCTGATGAGAAATGCAGTGGGAGATGTAGGAATATACTGACTCGTGACAGTCTTTCATGCCAAACAACTCGTTTTTTTAACCCAATGTTATAGGAGACCACTAAAGATTTTCAGCAGGGAAATTACAAATATTTCAAAGATATAGTTGGTGAAAATGGGCCAGATCTAGCATGCAAGTGAATTTTGTTTTGCTCAGAGTTTTCACATTTTTTTAAATACTTGCCAGTGTTTCACAGGAAACATGGTTATCAGGCTGTATTGAAAAACCACTGGTTCTGCCTTGCTGTGTGGAATCTGTAGGCTGGAGCTTCTCAAGCAGTTGCCCATTTAGAAAAAAAAGCATGTGCTCCCCTTTTTACCATGGAACTCACTTCCTTCAGGACAAATGTCTCAGACCTGCAAGCATTTTGATGTTTGGGGCCAGTTTCTGAACTTTCTCTTTGGCAATTTAGAGAATAACTATAATTACTTGAGGTTCAGGACTAGAGGCTATTACTGTCAACCTGGTGAGAAACAGAGCTTGATTTTAAGTACCAGTAGTGAGAACAAAAAAAGGACAGGTTTGGAAGATTAGGTATGGGGAGGAGGCTGAGAATCTCATGGCATTAGACAGGGGTGGGACAAGATCGACTGTCACTACAAACTGTGTTTTTGAGAAGCTTAACCTTTCTGAGCTACAGCTCCTTTTTGGTAAGATGGAGATAAGGCTATTACCTCATAGGATTTTTAATGAGGATCAAATGAGAAAATACTTATGGAGAACTAGGCTCAGGAACTGGCTCATATTCACGTTCCATAAAATATGGCTGTGACGCTAGTGATGATTGTAGAGAGTGCAGAAGATGGAACCAAGGGGGTCTTCCAGGTTTCTAACTTGTTATTTGGTGAGCTAGAAACACAGGAGAAGGTGCAAAGGATGACACCAATTTGGGGTTTGTCACATTTGAAGTGCTTGTGAGACTGAAGTAGAAAGGTTGGTATGTGGAAATTGGATTTTAGAGTGGCATCTGAAAGGGCATGAGAGGATTCAGCGTCCTTCCATCACCACACTACCCAAACCTTCCTTCCTTTTCTCGTCACAACTTCAGTCAGGGTTGATTGGCACAGCTGCCACGGTGGAGGATCGACCTACAGTAGAAGAAAAATGTGGGATATGTAAAATACTATGTTCCATGATAGTTTTAAGTTCTTAAAAAATTCTTTCTGGTTTACCATTTTGGCCTACAGTTGAAATACAGTGTGAGAGCCAGTGTCTTAAAAATTTCTACCTCTATATAATGTATGACAGAGGCTTAGAGAAACCCTGAAGGGCTTAAAAAAAAAAAAAAAACACCCTCTACAAACCATATATCTTCTTCCCTTTTTGGTTGGTTTTACCTGTTTTCTCATTGTCACTCCCATTTCTAGGCAAATATTTGCCTGAAAGTGAATCATTGTTAGGAATGGACAGGAATGGATAACCACATTAGTTAAGTTTGTATTCTCTCCTAACTCAATCAATACTGAGCTCATGTGGCCCCTCTCTTATGCCTTTCCAGCTCTCACTGGGAAATCTGTCCCTTCTCTACATGTTGTTATAACACTCGCAGAGAGCCTGTAATTTGGGTTGTTGTGGACTGTATCATTTATTCTGCTGGAGTTTCATTCCATGAAGGTGAGGACCGTGCCTCACACGTCTTTATACCCAGCGTAATAGCTCCTGAAATGGCTTGTCTGCTTCAGTTCAGTGTACTTTCAAAGGCATAAGGGCTAGGCATTTCTATATAAAATGAGTAAAAGATGATGAATAAGATGTGATTTTAATAAGTGGATTATATTATTTAGGAAATACAGTTTACTGAGTAATAAATATATTTTTTATGCCTATCTAGTGACCTTGTTACGCATCATAGATCTTAACTCTTAAGATTCTAAAAAGTACTTAGTTTATGTTCTTGAAAACATATAAGTGTAATCTGATTGTGTTGTCTACTGCTTACAGTCCACTGATAGTTCGCAATTATGGATAGAATCCTGACTTTAAGTACAAGCTCTTCAGGCTGACAGCTGCCTTAGGTTTGAAGGATTATCTTTTCACTCTACAGTCCGAGTCACAGTGGGCTGCCCTTGCATTTCAGAACCTCTGCAGCTTCATGCCTCTCTGGCTTTTCTTATGCTGCTCATTCTGAGAGAAAAGTCCCTTCACCTATTACATAGTGAATTCCTACTCATCCTTTAAGATGCAGCTCACATTTCCTCTTGAAAGCCTTTCCTGGCATCTTCCCTACTCCTGCCTCCCTGCAGAGAAATTCTTTCTCCTCTGTTCTTTTAACACCTTGTACACCTGTCATGGCTGTCTTTGTCAGGAGACTGTAGTGTTTCAGAGTAGGTACTGTGTATGTAAAGAACTCAAAGTCTAGTGAAGGAACTAGATTTAAAAGCTACAAAAATACAGTGTTGAGATATGTATTATAAATTTCTACCTGTATATAATGTATGACAGAAGTATGTACAGAAGCTTATAGAAGCCCCGAAGAGACCGTACACTCAACATAAGGTAAGCAAATCTTGGAGATTGTAATAGTTAAACTTAGTGTTGAAGTCTGTCTGGATATGAGTCCAGCAGACAAGGGGACGGATGGCATTTTCTGTGACAGTGTGCTGGTATTAGTGTAACTTCCTGGGAACTGCAGTTAGTTAATGTATTTGCGTGTGTGTTAGAGATGAAGCTGGAGGAATAGGCAGAAGTCAGATCACGAAATATGGTACTGAATGCCATACTTAGTGTTTGATCTATCATGAGCTAAGTGATGGGGAGCCAGTGAATGGCTGTGGGAAGGATAATACCACGCTGAGAACATGGGTCAGTGAGTTCCCTCCAACAGCAGTGTAGAACTAAATTGAAGTCCACAGTGCTGGAGGGGCCAAGACCATTATGCCCTCACTGATTTCACGAGCCTCTTCTTTTTTTTTTTTTTCTTCAAAGTATGCTTTATTTTAATTTTTTTAGTTGTAGATGGACACAGTATCTGTATTTATTTATTTTTATGTGGTGTTGTGGATTGAATCCAGTGCCTCACACGTGTGAGGCAAGCCTTCTACCATTGAGCTATAGCCCCAGCCCCAAAGTATGAGTTTTACAATACTTTACAAAAGAAATATCCATTCATAAGGGTGACTTCCTCTATTGATCTTTTTTTCTTAATTTTCTTAGTTGTAGATGGACACAGTACCTTTATTCTACTTATTTATTTTTTATGTGGCGCTAAGGATCAAACCCAGTGCTTCACATGTATTAGGCAAGCACTCTACTACTTAGCTACAGCCCCAGCGCCTTATAGACTCTTAAAATAGGAAAAGATATCAACTTAAGTCTGCATTGCAAGCCTCATCTTTAAGACATTTCTTTTCACTGGAATTTTGCCTATGCCCTTCTTTTTTTTTTTTTTTAATTGGTTGTTCAAAATATTACAAAGCTCTTGACATCTCATATTACATATATTAGATTCAAGTGGATTATGAACTCCCATTTTTACCCCAAATACAGATTGCAGAATCACATCGGTTACACATCCACATTTTTACATAATGCCCTATTAGTAACTGTTGTATTCTGCTACCTTTCCTATCCTCTACTATCCTCCCTCCCCTCCCTTCCCCTCCCATCTTCTCTCTCTACCCCATCTACTGTCTTCTTGATGAGCATTTAGGTTGTTTTCAAACTTCTGGTTTAGGTTCTTTATCAAACACATTTGGAACAATTAATGTTTTCTTTAAAAAAAATTAAACTACAAGGTCAAACTGACAGATATGTCATAGTCTATACACAGTCACAAAGTTAGTTTTGTTTTTAAATAACCAATGTATAGCTTAACTGATTATGTATCAGTGAGCCTTTTAGGGATTTTGGTTCTGAAACAGGTAATGATGGTCACATTAATATTTTCTGGTCATTTGTGGTGATTCCTCAGTAAACCTGCTCAATGTCAGATCCTATCTTTAACTGAAAAGATATAATAATTTGAAACTAAGAGAAATACCACAATATGGTTCATTATAACCTTATGAAATCAGACATTATGACATCAAATAGCATGTTAATATCTTCTTTCAAAAAATTATTTAGCTCTATGTCTTCTCCAAAACCTTTTCTGATTTCACTAAATCTATGGAATTAATCACTGCCTCTTCCATACCCTTCATGTGCATCTGTTATTAAGGGGTCTTTCTTACTTTTGTCTGTCCTTCCTGGCCCTACCTCCTTAAAGATGAGGACTTGGTTGTTTATTCACTTTGTATCCCCAGCTCTCAATATGGTATCTTAGATACTGGCTTTTTCTCCTTACTGTCTTAGAAACCTCATCATAACTAACATTTTATTGAGCTTTTACTTGGAGATGGTTATTGTTTTAAGTACCTTATTTGTTTCTTGTTCTTTCCTCTCAAACCCTTGGAATAAGTTCTATACAAATTGCATGGATTTATGATTTTTTAAGCTAAAAAATGGTGATGATGTCAACTTTCCAAGGTTCCCCCATCTGATTTCCATTTGAAAGCAGAGCAAAGCTAAGTAATTTGCATAGTACATGCATTTCCTAAGTGGCAGGGCTGGAACCTCAGCATTCTAACTCCAGCATCTGTATTCTTTACTTCTCTAAAGTCCATTGAAAAAATGAATGACAGCTCACAAATAACATCCATAAAGAATCCATGTTATCATACTTACCGTTTTTGTATTTGAAAAATTTAAACTCTATAGAAGAGTTGAAAGAATAGGAAGAGTAAATACCCATATACTCTTCATCTGTGATTGTTAACATTTTATACATATTCTCTCTGTGTGCCATTTGAAAGTAACTTATTCTTATAATAGCACTTCTTGCCTAAATACTTCAGAATTCACGCATTTATCTCTGAAGAATAAGGGCATTTGTCTAGAATGTCCTTATTAATCAAGCTTAAGAAATTTGACATAAATAAAATAATATTGTATTATAAATAATTCATAGTCCCAATAATGGTTTTTATGGATTTTTTTCCTTTTTTGATCCAGATCCAATCATATATCAAATTGTGCACTTAAGCTGATATTTCTTTTTGGTATTCTTTATTCTAGAACATTTATATCACTTATAGTTCTTTCTCAACATGTTGTATTTGGAGTGTTCACTTCAGTTGCTTGGTAGAATGCTCTACAAACTAAATTTGTTTATGGTTTGTGTATCACTCAGTTCAGGTTAATTTTTTTTTTTTTTTTGGTGAGGGGCAAGAATATTCCATAGGTGATAATATGTTATGGCCTTGCCATTATATATAGTATCAGCATGTCCCATTATTGGTGAAGCTTAGTTTGATCATGTGCTTAAGGTGGTATCCACCAGATTTCTACACTGAAAGGGACCTTCTTTTCCCTTAGTTCTTAGAAGGTACTCTGAGGGTATAAATTTAAACTGAGTATCCTGTTTGCCAGCAAACATTCAACCATGTGAGAGTTTTAGCATCTATGGGTCATCTTTCCTCAAATCAGTTATTTCAATAATGGTTGTAAAATAGTGTTTTTCAAATTTTGTCATTCTCCTACATATTGGCTGGCACCTTCCTATAAAAAAAAAGTTCAGTTCCTTTATTTTTTAGATTCATTTTGAACCCATGGGTTCTTTTGTTAGTTGATGATAATCCTTTACTATCATTTGATGCTCAAATTATTACAGTTTGGCCAGTTGAAACTCTTCCAAGCCAGCTTTTATGCCCTTTTCACATACATTCACCAGTTTTTGAGTATTTTCTTGATTTTTGCCAGAGAAGAATATTATAGCCTCCTCAACCCCAGGCCTCTTATAGAGGAATGATATTTAGAACAAGGATTTGGATGCTAAGTTTGCATATTGCTGCTGGTACCCTACTTAAAAAAAACTTATTTGCTTTTCAAATAAATAGTAACACTTATGTGTTCCTAAAGTCTCATTTGGGCATTTATTCTAGTTTCTACTCTATCTTAATGAAATCAGAAAAAAAAGTTAAAATGCCAAGTAAACTGAAAGTGACAACAATGCTCGGAGGAAGATTTTTGAAGTAGAAAGGGAGAGTACCTTAATTATGATAAACAAAATTTGGCTTAAGATGCAAGATGTAAATTCAGCCATTTATCTTCCTTTGAGCTACTTTAGGAATTAAAAGTTAATTAGTAATAAGCAACAAATGAAATAGATACTTGAGAAATTTGTCTAAATTGGATGTTTACAAACACAAAAATAAATGATTATCTGGTAGCTCTAGAGAAACAACATTATATAGACCAGAAAGGATGTATTTTAACTTTATGCTTGTGAAATACCATCTGTATTTGACCTTGACTATTTCACTATAATTCATGATTACTTAAGTTCTTAATTACAGTAATATTGAACTTAGCCCAAAGGGAGGGAAAAATCCCTAAAGATAATAATACTTCAAAAGAGATAATAATTCTATACATATTAATTGTTCAGGATCCAGCCAGCAGTAGTATACCATAAGCAATGAAGAGATTATTTTATTTTAAAATATTCTGTCAGGGTTACCTTAGTTTGATTGTTTGTTTGTTTTAATGATAGATTGTATTCTTGACTGCAACTTTTCTTTCCTACAAATGTAATCTAAATACCTTCGTTTTTAGTTACCATTCTCTACCTCTCCTTTCATTCTTTTCTGTTTAGCCTTTTCCTATAATCTCTTGCTCTTCCCCTCCAAATCCACTCAACAGCTGGCTCTTCTGCTCTTTTTCTGACTACCAGAGGAATCAGTGGATTGAGCATAGACCTGTCACCTTACTTGGTTAATTGTTTTCATGTTGGCTGGTGAAACAAAGAGAACATGTGCTTCCCTCCTGCCTTCTGTGGATGTTGTGAGGATAAGTTCAGTCACGTACAATAGCATTGAGTTCTGTTTACATGAGAACAACAGACTTTTTTTAAGAGAACAGAGGGCACGTTTACTGAGTTTTTGCTGCAGTGGGAATTTAGATTGAACATTGGATAATTGACATTACAATACAAGATTTTTGGGAAGCTGAGAGTTGTTTTCCTCTGAAGATTTGGATGCTAGGATTCTTTTCTCTGGGTTTTGTTTTACATGTGTTATGTGATGGCTCAAGCCCTTTCCACTAGATCCTGTAAAATTCTGCCTTCAATCTTTCCAGGTTCTATTAATATGGCAATGGATTGTTTTATGCTTCTTTTTTTATTTTTTTATTTTTATTTTTTTATTGGTTATTCAAAACATTACAAAGACAGTAGATGGGGTAGAGAGAGAAGATGGGAGGGGAGGGGGGGGGGATAGTAGAGGATAGGAAAGGTAGCAGAATACAACAGTTACTATTATGGTATTATGTAAAAATGTGGATGTGTAACCGATGTGATTCTGTTTTATGCTTCTTTAAGCAATTTTTTCCTCCTCCAAGACCTGTGCTCTTTGAAAGATATTCCTCATCACATTTTCTTTTCCTCTCAAATGAGTTTATTCATATCTGAATTCTTTGGAGCTTGTTGGATGTAATATGAGCTCTCTGAAACCTCTATATTTGGTATCTATTCATTCTTCTGCCCTACACTTGCTTGCTTGTCACCTTTGCTTCTAAGTAAGATAACCTGGCGGACAAGGTTCTTGGTTCTACCTTCGGTAGAGCCATGTCTGAATGACAACATGATACAGATTGCAAAAATTACAAATGACTCTTAATGACTCTTAGGACTCAGGAACATTAAGAAAATTCTTCTCAAGTTACCAACAACACCTGAGGTTGTGTTGGCTTTTCCCTTGTCAGTTTTTAGAGTCACTGTCTCCTTGGGCATCTCAACATGTCCTTATTTTTGAAACATAGGCACTTGCCTCCCAGTGTGATTAGCTTTCATATGAATCATTATAGAATTAAAGTGGGAGTTTCATTTTCCCCTAATTTATTTGATAACTTACTACTTACTTCAGAATTGAAAAACATTGTCCAGCCTTCAGAACTAGAGTGACATTGGTTAGGATGGATATTTAAGAGGAAAATTTTAGAATGCAGTCAACAGCAGAGGCTTGGATATGTGACATTAAAGAGCTATGTTGCTTTGCCTTTTGAGATGTGGTTCATTTTTTTAGAAAAAAACAAAGATTCAGAGGTTATTTGAAGGTCATTCTGGAGATTATGTTATACAAATGATAGAGAATAAGAGTAAATTTTGAGTATGATTTACCTACTTGGACTTAATTCTGGTAACTGATTTTATTGTGTGTGGGGAAATCTGTCACATCTGTAATCTTTACTTGCCTTTATTTACTGAACCACTAAGGTGTACATGGATGCCAGGCACAGTGGACAATCAGATTTGACCCAAACTTTCTGTCCTTGACCCATATGAAGGTCAAAGGAGCAATGCTGACTTTTCTGATTAATCTGTAGTGCTAATAGGGACATTATTCCTTCCAAGTCAAGTGTATCATCTATTTATGATGTTTTAGAAGATCACTATTAAGTGCAAACAGGATTTATCCTTCTTTTGGGGAGTAAGTAAATGACCTGTTATTTATAGTATAATGCAGTTTATAAAAGGTGGTTGTTACTAGTCTCTGAGAGTCACATTATAATGAAACGAGTTGTTAGGAAGCAGACAGTTTACATGAAAGTTGGGAGTCATTTTTATCCAGTTAAAACAGGTATGTCCATTCTAATGTAGTTACTTTTATGTAGAAAATAAAGTTATTTTAATACTCTCAGTAGTATTTGGAATTGTATTTATGAAATAAATTTGATGAGTTTTAATTCACTACTGGGATCTAACTCTTAACACTTCTATTCAAAGTATATATCAGAAGAAAATTTTTGCTGGCTTGATAATAAACAGATGAAAGTCCAGATTCCACAGCTTAGGTCTGAAGGACAATCAGTTAGGAATTATATTTGGCTGGAAGTAATAGTAGATAGAAAGAATTTAGGGTTAATAGTACGACTTCTTGCTCTACTCTTTTTTTCATTCTTGAGATCATCTCATGGTCATAAAAGACCTGTGTAGTTCGGCCTTTACTTCCACAATCCAGGCAAAAAGGCAGAGGGGTCATAACCATCATCCCCTTCCTTTAAGTAGCATTCCAAAAGTCCCCTCCAGTAACTTTTGCTTACATTCCAGTTCACCAGAATTTAGTCATTTGGCTACCTGTGTCTGCCAAGGAGGAAGGGAAATGTAGTTTTCCATTGCTAACTCATCACCCACTCCAAATAATAACAGTAACACAAAATAACTCACCAAAACCAAACCAACAAAAGCAACCATCATCCTATATTGAGGCAGAGAAGAAAGAGAGATGTTGGTGAGAATCCAAAGAATCCAGCTGGCCTTTTATGATCTATTTTAGCCTTTCCTTTGATCTCATCTGCTGTTTTAAGCACTTTACACCATAGACTCATGAGAACACTTTGCACTCACAGAGTAGACCTCGACTATCCCCCCGCACACACACACTTTGCTCATATTCTGAAAACCTTTTGTTTCCTGTCCCAACAGCCTCTTACCTCTAACACGTAGCGCAGATCACAGTGCACATCTGAGGCCTCTCCAGGGTCTGAGTTATAGTCATCACATGCTCCATTGTTCTTTCATCCCTCTGTAGTAGCACTTGTCATAGCTTCAACAAAATTAGTTACACAGTTAATTTTTCATATTCCCTGTGATTCTCTCATCTCCCCACTCGTGTGCAGTATCATACATTTTATGTAACCAGTGTTCCAAGTGCATTTACTGAATCCTATCCCAAACCTAAAGCCAACAAGATAATAGGAAAAAAAATACTCTTGTGCAAAAATTTTCAAAGGATTGGATTATATCAGCTTTATGAGCATACTGTTACTTTTAATAGCTGTTGTCTAACCTAATAACTACTAACTAAGAGTTGTTGGCTAACCTAATGGTTACTTTGTGTATAGTCTGTCAGTTCAGCAGTTTGCTTTAAAATACAAACTCCTTAAACATGGAAGAAACATTAACAGGCTTGACCTCATATAATGCGTGCATTTGATGACTAGGGCATTCTGCTTAGAAAAAGGGAGAAGGAACAAAAAGATCTTTTGTTTTTATAGAGCACCTGAAACCACTATAAATAGAAGATCATCAAGTTGGTCAGGGGTCAAAACTAATACAGCCTGGGGCCTCAGGTTCAGCGTTTCATAACATGCCCTCTTCTAAATTAACTTCTTCCTATCTTTAAGTGACATTTTCTAAACTACGTTTTTATGTTCTTAGAAATATTTTCAAATTCCAGTTATTCTAAGGGGTTACTACTTTGATTTGCATCTAATGATTTCAGGTGTTTCTTTTATTTAAAAAAATATGGCATTCTGTGTGCTCTCAGTGATATTCAGTTATTGGGTTGTATTCGTATACAAGCATTAAAATATATGGAATATTCTTTTCTTTAAATATTATATTTTTTTTCCAGACTTGCATTTACATACAGAATGGCTTGTTCCTAGGACTTGTTTTAAAAGATGTGCATAGTAAAAACCACCTATCGTGTATAATTCACTGAGAGTTATATTGGAAGTTTCTCTCAGACGGTTTCTTCTCACAGATCTAAACAAAATTGTTTCCAGGGCTGGGGTTGTAGCTCAGTGGTAGAGCACTTACCTTGTATGCATGAGAGGCACTGGGTTGTATCCTCAGGACCACATAAAAATAAATAAAATAAAATAAAGATATTGTGTCCATTTACAGCTTAAAAAATATTTTTTAAAAATGTCTCCATTTGGATTTAAGGCAGTAAACTAAAATCAGATTTAAAGATTTTTTTCAGTCTATTTCTCTACCACTTACACTCTGCTCATCCTCTTTTTGCCAGCTTTTTTAATTAAATACCTCCTGAGCAGCACTGTCTAAGGATTGGTAACGGTACAGGGTCAAATCGGAGAAATAAATAATAGGAAAGGCCTGAGAGTAAAATTAGCTGATGCTCCCTGCGGGATGCCAAGTGAGGGAAGGGTGAGTGAGAGGTGAGTAAGGAGATGTAGAAAACAACCAAAACAGTATGCACATCAGTTTTGCAGAAGTTTTAAAGGAAATGGTGCTTGGGAATTGTCAGAAAGGAAACTGGGAGCCCATCCCAGAATGGAGAATGGCAGGAACCAATATGGGAAGGAAAAGATGTCAAGGGGCTTCAAAACTCAGGGCCCTCGTTGACTCCATTTCCCCAGGTCTTCAAGGTCCATCTGCTCCTCACGCAGTGGCTGCTGAAGCTGAGTCTTTTCCTGTCACTGACACAACCTGTGCCTTCCTCATGTCAGACCTGAGTGATTGGTCATGTGCTTTCTCTGCCATCACACCTATCCAGCCCGGTCTACGTGCTGACAGTGCTAGTATTCCAGGAGCTTTCATTTCTACCCACTAATTGACCCAGTGGTGACAAACACTCAGAAAGTTTTCATTTCCTCAAATAGTGCATATTCCTCAGTCTGAAATTTAAGGAAAACTGTCATCTGACACCACTCCTTATGCTTCTCAGGATTCCACCAGCATTTACCCATCTTGTTATCTTCACAAGCCCCTGAGTGACCTCTAACTAACCTGTGGTCTACTTTGCTATGTAATTCTCTTCTCCCTTTTATGTCTCTGCGCTGTAAGAACCAACACAAGTCTTTTCTATGAGGTTTTCCGTATAAATCTATATGGATTTGCCTATGTGATGATTTCTTTACATATTTTATATGTGCTATCCATTTTGCTCATAAATTATACGTTGAATTAAAAACATGTAATTGTTTTGTCCCTTCATCTAGATTGTAGGCTCCTTGAAACCAGTAGCCATGCCATATAATTATTATTTATCTATTGTAGTATCTGGCATAGCATCGCGGGTACATTCTGGTGCAGTTTCTTAATACTGACACCATGACATTTTGGGTTGGAATTTTTTTGCAGGGGTGGGTTGTCTCCATTGTAGGATAGTTAGCAGTATTCCTGTTCTCTACCTACTGGATGCCAATAGCATCTCCTCTCCATTGTAATAGCCAAAAATATCTCCAGACCTTATCAAATGTTCCTAAGGGGAAAAAGTTCCCTAGTTGATAATTGCTGGCATACAATAAATTCCTGTGAGATTATGAGAAGACTTCAGTATAGCATTTTGAGGTTTTGAGGGAAGAGGAACACAGTAGATAAAAGAGAGTAAACGTTAAACTGAGAACTTTCGATTTCCTATGGTTTGGCCATAGAAAGGCCATTATAAATGGAAGAGGAATTGTAATGAACCTTAGGGTTAAGAAGATTAATAAGATGATGGAAATATCTTTAAATCAAAGAACCAAAATATATTGTTTTAATTTATGTTTTATCTTGGATCATTTCATACTTAGTATATCATTTCTAATAAAATAAGCATTTTATTATTTAATTGGAAATTTATCTGGATCTCATGTATACCCAGTATTTTCAGACTGAGAACTATGTTTAAGTATGTGTGAGAGAATGAGTTTGAAATTGTGGTTGCAAGTTATTTTAAAGTTATAGCTGTTGACAAACATCAGTATATGATTATACAGTTTTACCTTTATAAAACTGAGTATTGTCCTAAAGTTTAGAGAAATTTCCAGCTTCAAGTGATACACACACACACAAACACACACACACACACACACACACACACACACACACAGGTTTTACGGTAAAACAATGATTTTGTCTCTTTCTGCCACTTTGTTGTACGTTCTTAGTTTTTTTTTTTTTATTATCAAACTAGTCCATGACATTAATGCTGTATAGTTGGTGTATTGCTGAACTAGCAATAATACATGACTTCTTTTTACAGCTGTGTGCCAGCCACAGTGCAAACATGGTGAGTGTATTGGGCCTAACAAGTGCAAGTGCCACCCTGGATATGCTGGAAAAACCTGCAATCAAGGTAGGAAAACAGACCAAAGCCATATGCCATCTCTATTCCTGACAAATTAAAAATTTTAAATTCTCATCCCAAACTAGTTTCCATAGCAATTTTTCCAGAAATGTGTGATCTGCCACTTTGCTGGCAGATTTTTTAAAAAGTTAAGAAAAGGTAAATCTAATAAACTTGATTTTCTCAAAATACAATTAAATAAATTATATCCCCTTATTTTTATTCTCTCATATTTATTAAAATATTTTTTGAAGAACATCACTGCATTAGAAGTGTGGTTAGATGTCTTACCTTCTGGTGCTTCTACTAACTAGTTAGGAAGATCATTAACCTCCTCAGATCCCAGTTACTGCTTCTCTTTAATACCAGAAACCAGGTAGGGCACTGGACTTGAAATTTGGAAGTTCCTTCCAACTGTGAACCCTCTGATTCTGGGTTTAAGTCTCCCTTAAATTGTTGGCTCATTTTAAATGCTCTTTTGAGAAATAAAAATGTGGATTGGTTTGCAAGTAATTTAAAAATCGGCATCATATGCTTATAAAAATAAACATTTATTTATCTGATACAGTGTCTCAAATACTTTATATTAATTATCTATTTCCATTCTTATGAGGACATTAAGAAGTGGAATGCTACTTATTATAATTAAGTTATAAATAAAAACATACTTTTTTATTCCACTTTTCATTTGAAGTTCAGAGATATTGTCTTTCCCTAGTTCACAAAATTAGTTGGTTAAAAATAAAAGATAGTATGTCAAGCTAGAGCTGTTTTTTTTATATAATTCATATCCTTCCTACTTTATTAGTTTTGGATGAAGAAAATATAACTGGAAGTGTTATCCTCTGACTCTGCCTAATAAGGCTTGGACAAGGCTTGTCTTCCTAATTAATTTTAGCAAAAATTTCTAACTATTAGGAATTTAAAATCTAGAAATAAAGAAATGTTCACCTTACATTTCACTAAAAAGATAAACGAGTCAGTTTTTCTTATTTCTTAATGTAATACTCTATATCTTAAATGTCAAATAAAATAATGACACGGGTGGGAGTGGTGGGGTCAGGTGTAACTATCCCATGGGTATTTATTTGACTTTATCTTACACAGAAATGATATTATTCAGTATCTGATACTTGTTCCAGGATACTCCTTGCAGTGTCATGTCAATCATGATTTATAGACATAGTTTTTACAACCATGTAGAACTATGATATTTTAAAATATATGCAATTATTCATCAGATGAAATGCATCACGTCCCAAACATACTTGGCTCTTTTTGAAATAACTGGTGTTTTTATTATCTCAGTTACTCTAAAAGTGAGTTTGATTTAAAAAATTTGTTTGATTTTCCTTCCCTAGCCTAAGTTCACAAGTAGCAGCATGTTAGGTTCTGGTTTTTGAGTTATCAGTATTCATCTTGGAATGCCAGTCTATTTCTTTTTTTAAAATGGTAAATATAAACTCTCGGAGGTTTTATTAATATGTCAACACTATAAAACTTTATTGTCCCCATATCAGGAAGACTATTAAAAGAAGCCACTTTTGAGATTGTAGAGAAGTTTATTTAAATTTATTTGCAGGAGCTATAGGAACTTTAATTATTCAAAGACACTAAATCTATTATTGGACAAGGCTCCATCACTGGGCATCTCTTATCTTCAATAAACCAATTTACTGTGTGCTTTTTTTCCTATAGCACACTTATTTTCCCTCAAGAAAATTGGAAGTACAAGAAGTTAAAATCTTGCCTCCCCACACCATATTCCTTAAGGAGAAGAGGATTTTATTAGCACCAAAATGGGATTTACACCTGCAAAAATAGCACTGACACTTAAAATGTCACTTCAGGTCTAATCTTGAAAACAAAACTCCAGCTTGGAGTAAACTCATATGCTCTAATTGTCTCTTACTTTGTTCTCCTTACGAAAAAAAAAAAAAAAAAAAAAAAAAAAAGCAGTTGTAGCACATTCCTGATGCAAAAGGTTTATGCTGCTTGAGAGAGGAAACCCTGTGTGGTGTCTCTGATTTCTGGATTCCATAAAACTATTATTTAGGTGACTTGCACATGCAAAGATTACATTAAATTTGTTAAATGAATGATTGATTCATATAAAGGTTCTCAGTCCTAAATACCACAGGAACTTCAAAGGGTTCCATAGAGTTTGTGATACAACAACTTAGTCTCTGAGTCGGTGGACTGAGAACCCTGCCAGGTTGAGAGAGGCTACTGTGAACAACCTGGTAAGTGTGAGAGCTGCCTAGAGACTCCCATGGAACCTGAAGAGGAAACTGGCTGTACCTGCTGTATGAGAAATTAATTTAGACTGTTTTTATCTAGGATCACACATTTTAATAAAGTAAAAAATATGCCTCAGAGATATAGGAAAACAAACATTTCTTTTTTTCTCAAGAGGAGAAATGTCAAAAAGAAATAAATTTGAAATAGTTCCATGGAACTAGAAATTTAGTTATTGATTAAAAGTAGGCTTTGATACAAGGCACGTATTTGCTAAGAATTTTGCTCTGAGTAATATATTTTAATAAATAACCCCTTGGAAACTTGTTTGACAGAGTAAACTGCTTAAATAAATGACAAGTGCTTAACCAGTGCTTTTAGAGCTGCCTGGGGAACAACTAGAATTGCAGGGCAAGTTGCTCTGCGGAACTGACTTAATTTTATAACCTTGTCACAGGCTTACACTATTGTTGGTGGCTTGCTCTTCCTTCCAAGTTATTTTCTCCATTTGCTGTACCAAGATCAGATATAAAATCATAGTTTTGGACTGATCATTAGCATACTTGATAAGGCACATGATAGCTTTCATAGTAGATGAAATTCAAACCCAAATTCTAATAAGATTTTCTTTGATTATTTGCTTCCTGACCCTTACATTCTCTAATAATTTTATTCATGTTTATTTTTCCTTTCCTTGAATATTAGTAACCCTACAAATCCCCTTGCCCCCAGCTAAGAAATAATGATAATATATATAATAATATTTTTATATCTTTCCCATTGGGGAATTATTGTTAGCATGTACATATAGCATTCATATTTTTAGAAATAAAAGATGTTCTTTTGAATTTATAGTGTGTTTGATAATAATTTAAGAACAATTTATAAATATCAATTACTAATGTTTTGGCATGGGTTTTGTTTCACATGTTGAATTCCACATCCCAAGAAAGATCAATATTTCATAGCATATAATTAAATATTAATAAATATTAAATACTGGTTTACAAGTTATATCTCTATTTTTTCACTTAGCACAACAATCTAAGTACTGTAACCCTAGTATTTCCGTGGTTACCTCAAGCCTTACTTTTTGAAAGGTGTGTGGTTTCAACCCCATAAACCAAGGTTCATTTGATCTGGAAGTTTAAATGGCTGTTAAAATAGAATGTGTTTTTCTTTTTGATTCTCTATCAGAGTCTCTTCTGTCTTATGTCTTGGTAAGCTAATAATGGCAACAGTTAACGTTTTTTACATAAAGCTTCTAATGTGTGTCCTAACTAAATGTGACCTACATGTGACATAAGTTTTTACTTTTGAATGAAAATAGTGATGATCAAGCTATTATTTAAATAGGATCATTATGCAAATCATAAATTCATGCATAATTTTAGGATATTTAAGCCATTACTAAACAACATCACAATATAGGAAAAAATAAATCTTAAGTTGGTCATTTAAGACTTTAATGTCCCTAACTAGAGCCAGTGAATTGTAATCAATATAATTTGTGTTGTTTGTTTCTCCCTTCTGTTGATGACTAACATGGTGGTTTTAAAAATGATCACTTTTTGCTGTTGTTTTTTTTTAATGGTAAGAGAATGATGGGTTATTAATTTATAATGTGTTTATTATTCTTGATGATGGTCATCAAGTTTTAGGAAAATTAAAATTAAAGGGGAAGGAGAACTAGGAGCTATTTGTTTTTGATAAAGTATCTAAAGAGTTCTTTTTAAGTTCCACCAACTTTATGTACTTATTTAATATATACTTGTAAAGATTTTAGGGTTAAAAATGACATCAGTTCAAAGTTGACTCTTATTACCTTCTTCCTGGTGTGAAGATGAGCACTTCTACCCAACTCCTCTTGACCAAGGCAGTGAACAACCTCTTTTTCAACCCCTGGATCATCAAGCCACAAGTTTACCTGCAAGGGGTGAGCGTGCATTGTCTCAGGTGGTCTGCTCCTCCCACCTGCACAGCTTCCTGCAGTTATGTCACTTCTTGCAAAAGTTCTGAAGACTAGCACAGAAGTGCCCAGCCTTCAGCCTGAGCATGTGAAGCAAACAGCAGGAACTGTCACCTGGTGCCAATTCTCTGTGCCCTGAAAAGCATGGAGCCTTCACTGTCCTTTTACTATATCATTGCTTTTCCTCTTCTCTGGGTTTTGAAATGTTTTCCCAAAATCAGAGAGCAAGATAAGTTTTGTTTTCATATGTAGGCAAAGTCAGGAATTTCAAAGTAACCGAGATTAGGGTTTTGATGTCTTTGCCAGGTAGATTTTAGAAGTGATTAAGTCCTCTTCCCCACCACCACCTATTTGATGTACAGAATTTAAGGTTACCTAGAAATCAAGCCATATATTTGCTTCTTTCTTTCAGTGCACATTTTGTAATATCAGAAAGCCTAAGTTCTGGTTCCCATAAGCTCTTTCATTGTGAGTAAGACATTTAATGTGTCTGGGTCTTAGCAAACCAATCAGTAATGGGGAAGACAGTAATTCCTGTCTTATTTGCCTACAGAGTTGTTATGAGAATAGGAACTCCAAAAATATTAATGTCTACATTGTGCTAGAAAGTTTTATAGAAAAATAAGGTAGTAGAATAATTTTACAGTTCTTCCACAAGATTTTATTCTGTACCCACTCATAGATTTAGGAACTTAGAATAACTGAATTAAAATAGTTTACAATAATTATTGTCTCTATTAATAAGGAACTTGATACATTTTCATATCTTCTGTACAAAGAAAGACAATGTGATTAGTTTCAGAGTTTTTTATAATTTAAAGAACTAATGATATGGCAGGTGATATATTAACATCTGTTTTCCAGTGACCTCCACTTTAGTCCAAGTTTAAAAGCTCAAATTTCTGAAACATAACCCATTGTAAGCATCAAAGGTGAGGAGAGTCCAAATGCATTAAAATGAATGAAAGGGTTTTGTCTTTTAAAACTCCATTGGGAGCCGGGCCCACACACACCTATAATCTCAACGGCTCAGGAGGCTGAGGCAGAAGCATCGAGAGATCAAAGGCAGCCCCAGTAAAAGTGAGGCACTAAGCAACTCAGTGAGACTCTTGTCTCTAAATCAAATATAAAATAGGGCTAGGGATGTGGCTCAGTGGTCAAGTGCCCCTGAGTTCAATCCCTGGTACCAAACAACAACAACAACAACAACAAAAAAGACAAAAACTCCATTGGGTTATCTTATTCAGTGAAATCACTTCCCATTTTTTTCAAACTATTTTTTCAATGTCTGCATGCTAATAAAATTTCTGATTCTTTTTTTTTCCTGAAGTGTAATAATAATGCTATGCAGCTTGCATTTCTGTTCTGGACCAGTTACCTTCTCTCTCCCCTTTTCTCCCACCCAAGCTCCTGAATCTACCAACCTGCTTAAATGTACTCCTGATGGTAATGCTCTTTGAGAATATTTAAAATATTTAAATGTAAGTGGTTTAATTGTAAAATTCTATCTTTTAGCATAAGATAGGTTCTTTATAGAATTAATTACATTATATATTTTAATTAATTATGTTATATATTTTCCCTGATAATTTATATTATAAACTTCAATAGAAAGAGCAAGACTAAAGTAAATTTAAAATGAAAACAATAAAGTTTTATTTCTTAGGTCCTCATCAACTTTTTATAACTTTATTTATTTATTTGTTTATTTATTTATTTATTTTTATGTTGTGATGAAGGTCAAACTCGGGGCCATACATATGCTAGGCAAGCACTGTACCACTGAGCTACAACCCCAGCCCTCTCTTATCAACTTTCAAGATTTATGTGGGATGGTGTGGATCAAGGAGAATTATCATGGTTCTACTTATTATTAAGGACATTTACCCTTATATAGAAATGTCATTTTGTAGTTTCTCACTTAGTATGACAACAACACAAACCTTACTTGGTCTATAATCCAATATATCATGATAATGAATATATATTAGAAGTAGCACATATTAACTCAATTTTATGGTTTTAGGTCATTAAGAAAATAAGGTAACATAATCATAGAATAGAAACCCTCAAGTAATTGAGGAAAAAGAGGTTCCTCACCAGGACCTCAAATGCATTTAATCTTTTGAAGCTCCCTACTTCAGCAAAATGTGATATTTGACAGTATTGATTAACACAGTTTACTGTGGAATCCTGTTTTATAATGCTTGCAGAAGTACTGGTAAGGGTCATTGTGAAGTTTTTAGGAGACTGCCGCAGATGGTGCAATGATGACAGGCATTGGGGATATTTACACCAGCCATCTGTCAGGGAACATCATCTCATCCCCCAACAGCTGTTAAGAATAGAATTTTCTCAAATTGCTTTCCATGTATTTTGATACTTACGTGCCAATTTACTAACAGGTAAAATAGCCAATGAATGTCTCTGCATTTACCCATGGAATATTGCATGTTTTCTTCCTTTTCCAAAATATTTCATAAAATGATTCCCAGATTTTTAAAAATTATGACAGTTTATTGGTTTTTATTTCTTTTTAGTTTCATTATTCCTAACCTCAAAATGCTTTTCTCATAGGAAAGGTAAGATAAATTTAGATTAAAGCCAGACCACCAGTAGCCCCAGTCTGAACTATGAAGATTTCCACAGCAATCCAAAGGGGCCCACTACTGGCCAACACCAGAGCCATGTTGTGGAACAGCTGCCTCAACTGGGCTTCAGTGTTAGTCCAAGGGCCCAGTGTCTGAAGAGGTTTCCATTAGCATAAATCCTCCTGGTTTATGCTGGAGTTATAAACACCTGACCAATCTCCATGAGGAACCCCCAGAAGTATCTACGGCTTTCTAAAAATAAAGCTAGAGATTCTTAAATGACACATTTTTGTCCATCAATATCCTTCTCTTGAGACACATTATTCAGTTATACTTTATTGTTTTATTGTACTGTTTGTTATGTTTTTGTTTAGCTCAGAAAAATATTTAAAACACAAAGCTTTTCTCTTATAATGTATTACAAGTTAAATACTACTTCCTATAACCTTACTCAGGGAATTATCAAAGCCAGGTGTGACTCGGTAGGACATATTAGGAATGTACTTGACTCCTTTTAAAAATGAGGAAAGTTTCCCTGACTCAATTTTTGAATAAATGGTGAAATACAAAGTAGAATATAAGAAAGGGAGAGAATTTCCCAGTCATTCCTCTTTGATTATTATTTCATTTAACAAAGAGAATAATCAACTTTTTTGACACTGGAATCCGCAAAGTATCTTCTATGAGTAATTTTTTTTTAATATTTAAAATGTGATTCTGTTTTGAAAACCTTTGACTGGGCAAAAGACAATAAAGTGGGAAATTGAAGAAAGCACAGGAAAGAACAAAAGTATTTGATTTATTTATTTAACCTTTCCAGTCTTTGCCCAGCTGGGGACTTGCTTACATTTTTGTTAAGGGTAGAAAAAAGACTAAGTTGGAAAGTCAATAAGACATGAAAATACTCTTAGATATAATAATTCTTTGGTGGTTTAAAATATAATGTTACTTGGTGGTTACTTAAGTGGAATATACAGATTTCTAATAGAGGGGCCAGTCAGATTTAACTTTCATTAGATTTGAAAACAACTCTGCAACTAGTTATGCTATCCATATTTCTTATTCAGTGACATGGATTAATAGATAATTAAATTATGCTAATGAGGTACTTAGCTGGTTATTCCAGACAAAATAAACATGTGGTCACATTTCTTTTTAATGAAGTCTATATTATGGGCATTACTATTTCAATGTTTATATTTCATTATGAGTTTTATGTTCACTTGAGGCAGTGTTCAACTTGAGTTGGAAAATTTTCATAATGTGGAATTCATTAATTCATTTCATATTGATATTTAAGCCAATAAACATAAAATACATAATGATAGTTCATTATGTTTTATCCATTAGTATTTCCATATGCCCTTCTTAATGGCCAAATGAATGAAAATATGTTGGAGGTATTTTTAAAAGTTTATTTTGTGACTTGAATGCATTACTAAAGTAGGAAACTCAATTTTCTTCTTAAATCTAAGATCAGTACATAATCTACAAAATTGAATGGGAGAAACTACAATAATGGTCACTCTAATTCATATAGTTCTTATTCTCTGAAAATATAGCTAACCTGTGGAAAGGTCAAAGCAGTTTAATGTTTTAAAATTCATGTACTTTTCTGTAAAGTAAAAACTCATGTAGTGCCTTCTTTAAAACAGAGAAAAGAAGACATTGAAAGAGTAGGGTCACATCATGGCATGTGACTCTAGTAGGAACACAGGTATTTTGAACAGATTGGCAGTCAGTATAGGTGATAGAGCCCCACAAGAGGAGATGAGTCACTAGAGCCCCCCAGGAGAAGGTGAGTTGATAGAGTTTGCCCCAGCAGGAGGTGAGTATTCTGCACTTTCTGGGGATGATAAGCAGACACAGGTTGGGGGAGATTCCTCATAACTGTCCTTCATGAACAGAAATCTACATCAGTCATGGCGACTCCTGGTCACCCCAGGGTAATGTTCAAATGAAGACTGCATGAATAGGCTTTATCTCTCACATAAAGGAAGATGGCCATATTTTGAGTCACTTTTCTGTTTCGTCCTTCAATACTGAAATGCATTTTAAATGTTTTACATTAGTGCTGAGGTTTTGTGATTTTTCTGCTTGAACTCACATTCTTTGCAGATCTAAACGAGTGTGGCCTGAAGCCTCGGCCCTGTAAGCACAGGTGCATGAACACTTTCGGCAGCTACAAGTGCTACTGTCTCAACGGATATATGCTTATGCCGGATGGGTCCTGCTCAAGTATGTCAAGAATCTTAACTGTTTTATAAGTGCTTTGGGCTTGATATCTGACATGCTCTGATAGCATGCCTTTGCAAATGTGGCCCTCTAGGGCCCTCCTGAACAGGAAATGTGCATGTGTTGATATGTCTGTCTGAGGAATGAAAATCAAAATAAGAGGTGCCCATTTTATTTTATTGGTACTAGAGATTGAACCCAGGGACACTTAACCACTGAGCCACATCCCCACCCTTTTATTTTGAGATAAGATCTTGTTTTACCCATTTTAGATGTATAATGTTGTTTACTATGGGTGCCAATATTAAATTGATTTGAAAATGGTATTTAGAGCAAAAATCACAAAACTGAAGATGTTTCCTAATGTTTTTTCTAATATGTTTAACTCTAACTTTTACCTGGGTCTAGGAGAACTATTCCAGGTTAAAAACAAAACAAAATATTTGTGATTATTTGGGTACCACTCAGAGATAATCCATCAGGTCTGTTGAGGGATTATAAATCATTCATACATACCTTCTCACTTCATTTTTATATTTCTTTATAATAGTATGAGATTTTTAGATTTTATAGTAGTTTATCACTTCTAAAATAAAAATTCTTTCAAATTAAAAATAAATACAACATCAGAAAAGTAGATTTCATGAGGATCATTGTAAGAAGAGAAAATGTATGGCATTTCTTACTGTTATCAGATGTGTTTATAAAAGGGGCAATACCCTAAAATTCTCTAAAAGGTGAACATCAAATTGAACTTACATTTATATGATATTCCATAATTAGTGACTTAGTTTTTATTTTGCCAAATTAACATCTAAATATATTGCATTTTATAAAGTAAAAAAAAATGCTAATTTTATTTTGCATTGTATAGACATAGCAATGGAACTTTCTGGAATGAGGTGAATACATGTTTAATAACATATGGCAGTGATGCTAAAATCATCTAACTTTATGCAACTCAGTGGAAAATCTGCTGTCCTCTAGAGAAATTTGCTAGGCAGCTGAGACAATTGCTTGAAAATATTGATTAAGAACAGTGTTGCTAATTTTTTCAGTTGGCCACTGTAAAAAAATCCAGATAATCTATATGAGATAAAGTTTTACATTTATCATTTAATTATTTAAAAACATTAAAAATCTCTAGATGATGAAAGCTGGTCTATTTCCTAATTATCCTTCAGAAGGGTTTTTCCCCCCTGTCCCTTCCCCTTTCTTTAGAATGTTTTTTTAACTTTCTTTACTTTCTTTAAAGTGTTGATTAATTGAGGCCGCTATGTCTGCATTGTTGATTATTGATGGTTGTCAATGATTTTAGGAAAAGGGAAGAACATAGTTTTTTGAATCATAGCTTTTTCTTTCTACTTCTCTGAGTCAGCCAGTCACTTTCTTTACAGGTGCCCTAACATGCTCCATGGCAAACTGTCAGTATGGCTGCGATGTTGTTAAAGGGCAAGTCCGGTGCCAGTGCCCCTCCCCAGGTCTGCAGCTGGCTCCTGACGGGAGGACCTGTGTGGGTAAGTTGTAACATCAAACATCTTTATCATCAGCTTCTGTAGGATAGAGAAAGGAAGTGGAAGGTAATAGAATTAGGAAAGCATGCAGTTACTTATATCAGGTAATTAGCTATAGACCAGAAGGTATCAGATGTCTCAAAAGAGGACCCCACTGTGTGAATACACCTGGAAGCCTTGTTTCCCCAAAAGGGAGGGACCAAAGGAAGATTTGGGCAGGGGGATTCATGTGTACAAAGACACTGAGGTTCAAGGGAGCATAGTGTTCAGGAAAACAAGAAGAACTCTGTATTTCTAGAATATGAGAGGCAAGGAGAGGTAATGAAGTGATAAAGCAGACAAGGTAGAAGGGGCTGGATTATACATGTTGCAACATGGGGTTTAGATATTTTCCTGGAAAATTAAGATGGCAATGTATAATTTTGCATTAATCTGGGCTTTGGTTCCCAGCCTGGCTCTGCCACATGCTAGGTATGTAACCTCAGTTGGCAAGATACTTTTGTTCTTTGAGCCTAGGTCTCCTTATCTTTAAAAGGAGAATAATGCTATGTAGAACCAATGTGAGGATTGAACAAGATCATGTATACAAAAACTTTATCGAGGACCTAGCATGTGGTGAAGACACTGTGCTAAGTGCTGGATGTACAGTAATGGGCAGAGAAGACAAGATTTTGAGACTTATAAGATGGGCATTCTAGTAGGGAAGTCAGAGAAGAAACCCATGATAAAATTATAGACCATGCTAAATGTTAACATGAAATACTAAGAAAGAAAAAAATAGAAAGTGTCTGTATTAGAAAATAATGGTAAGGAAAATCCCCACAGTAAGACATGGGCCATTAGCCATGTGAAGAATGTGCCAAGAGGTGAAAATTTTGCTGGGTACTGCAGTGAGAGGTTGGCCTGTGAGGTTTTTAAATAAAGGAGTCTTTGTGGCTAAGTGCAGAGTGTGAGTGTGCAGGGTGTGGCTTGGGATGCAGCCAGTGAGGTAGGTGAGAGCTATTGATTGCAGAGCCTTCAAGGTTATAAGATGAAATGTGGATTTAATTCGAAAAACAAGTAAACAATGATGCAATCTTATGTTTTACTGAAGTCATTTTGACTGTGCAGTAGGAAATGCTTTGGAGAAGGGAAAGATGGGCAGTGAAAACACCAAATTGGAGACTTTCCTAACAGTCTAACGTAGAAGATGGTAGGTTGGGATAGGGTAGTGGTGGTGGTAAACAGGTTCCAATAAAGTTTTCAGAGGTAGAATTATCTGGACATGATGATTTTGGACTTAAGGGAAAGAGGATTGTCACGAATGATTCATGTTTCTACTTCAAGCAACTGGGTAGTCACAGTGCAGTATGTGTATAGGGTATGAGAAAAAAACAGCTTGATTTAGGAGGATGAACTGAAATTTGGAGATGTTGAATTTATGTTGCCTGTGGTGGCAGCCAGCTGGATACCACTTATGATGAGCTGCTGTGTGCCAGGTAACAGTTTGTAGTCAGTCATTTATTTTAAAGCCCGCTCCATCTGAACATGCCTAAAATGCAATTAACTTATGTTTCTAGATGTCGATGAATGTGCTACTGGAAGAGTCTCCTGCCCTAGATTTAGACAGTGTGTCAATACTTTTGGGAGTTACATCTGCAAGTGTCATAAAGGCTTTGACCTCATGTACATTGGAGGCAAATACCAATGTCACGGTAATGAAACTCAACCATCGCTTTGCGTTCTTTCTTTCTATAGTAATGTAGGGGATTTTAATTGTGGTGATGGTTAAATATCAGGGACAGGGAAAGGTATTGGCATTAAATTAAGCAAACCAACTAACATCCAGTTCAACCTCTAGTAGTTCCAGTATATGTACTTTATTTCTTCTGTTTATTTGCTTGTTTTACATGGTCCTTCACATTGCAAAAAAGAAAAAAAAAATTTGAAGTTGGATATATTTTGCATGTTATCATATTTGTCTGCTAGATAAACTGCTTCTTCTCCTACCTCCTGATGCAGATATAGATGAATGCTCCCTTGGTCAGCATCAGTGCAGTGGCTTTGCTCGATGTTACAACATACGTGGGTCCTACAAGTGTAAATGTAAAGATGGATACCATGGTGATGGACTCACTTGTGTCTGTGAGTAACACTTGTCTTCCAGCTCTAAATTCCCCCAGGAAATACATGATCCTACAAAGACCATTGCTAGGGAAGATAAGGGACATAATTAGTTACCAAAATCATATAATTTAGTAATACTGGTCTGTGCTTTCCACAAACAATAAAATCACATGCTCATGTATTTTTAAAAATTAAAAGTCAGTAATATATCCTAACATTTAAAACATCAGAGGTTTTTTTTTTTTTTTTTTTTACTAAAATCTCTAAATAACTTCTATTTACCTAGGAAAAAGAATCTACAGAGTTCTTGGGAATTTGTTAAAATCAGAAACAAAGTAGGTCATGGTATTGTACTCCTGTGATCCCAGCTACTCACAAAGCTGAGGCAAGGAGGATCAGAAGTTCAAGATCAATCTGGGCAACTTAGCAAGACCCTGTCTCAAAGTGAAAAATAAAAAGGACTCAACTCAATGACACAGTGCCCCTAGGTTCAATTCCTAGTAATTAATTAAAAATAAAAATCAGAAATAATTATTTGTCATTAGTATTAAATTGTGAAGATAATGTGAATATATTCCACATTTTTGTCCCTCTATTTTACACCTCTAACCTCTACTATAAAAAAAAGAATTTCCATATTTATTTTCTCTAAAATCAGAACTATTTTTCTTTTAAAAAATTACAAGCTGTATTTGGAGTTGTAGGTACATTGCAGATAAATATGAAAAATAAATATATAAAACTTTCTCTAAGATGAAAGTTTTACAAACCAAAGGCATAATTTAGCATACATTTCATGCAACATTAGATAATATTTAAAATTTCCTGAGTGAAATATTTACTAAAAACCCTGGGGCATAAAATCAAGGGATTAGAGGATTTTTGAGGGGTCATGCAGTCATTCCTAGTCTGGGCTTTATCATTCCAGGCAGATTGAATATTGATATTTTTGGTGAAGATTATCAAGGGTAAAGCTTACTCAGATGATCTTTGTAACCTCTGAAAATTTCTTTTTTAGACAGAAGTTGTATAAATTAGTAAGGGAAAGGAAAGTATATTATAAAACCATATGTAGAACATCTAATCAAATTGTTTTGTTTTTACATGAATTGAATTTATATAAAGAGTAGATGAGAAAAGTATCAGTCTTTAGACAATTCTAAACAGTTGTATGATATGCATGTAGCACTGGACACCTAACATCAGACTCTCTACATTTCTCATATTGGAAAAAAACTTATGTCTCTGCATATTTTAAAAAAAAACCTCTCATCACCTCTTTACAAATATTTGAAACTTTTTGTGTTCAAATAATACATATTCATTATAGAAATATCATTATATTTTTTGCATACATACATACACACACACACACATTTGTACATGCATTTGTTATTTGGAAAGTAGTATAACTTACAGTAAGGAATAATCTAAACATACAAAATGAAACTATTTTGTGTGAGAGTTCCCACTAGGAATTGAACCCAGGGCCTTACACATGTTAGGTAAGCTCTGTGCCACTGAACTGTATATCAGCCCCATGTGTATCTATTTTTTTTTTTTTAATTTTGGTGTTTTACTTGTTAGAAATGGTTATATACTAATTTAAATATTTTGACTCTTTCAGATATCCCCAAAGTCATGATTGAGCCTTCAGGTCCAATTCATGTACCAAAGGGAAATGGTACCATTTTAAAGGGTGATGGAGGAGATAATAATTGGATTCCTGATGTCAGAAGTACTAGGTGGCCTCTGAAGACACCATATATTCCTCCTGTCATTACCAACAGGCCTACTTCTAAGCCAACAACAAGACCTACACCAAAGCCAATACCACAGCCCACTCCTCCACCACCACCCCTGCCAACAGAGTTCAGAACACCTCCACCTCCACCCACCCCAGAAAGGCCACCTCCCAGACTGACAACTGCAGAACCAGCTACGAGTACATCTGCAAGAGGAGTTACAGTTGACAACAGGATACAGACAGATCCTCAGAAACCCAGAGGGGATGTATTCAGTAAGTCACATAAATGTTACCACTTTCTTAAAAGACATTCATAGGCCATGTCTTAAGAATAAACTAATAAAAAGAACTAACTGTAGAAAGTCTTATATTCCTATTGATAAATATTATCAAGAGATATGTAAAGAGTCAGTATAATCAGGCAAATAGGAAGGAATGTGTGTAAAACTGGAAAGACTGTCACTAAGTCATATGGCTGACTATATCTTGTACCTAGTATGGGGATTCCCTTATAGTCAGATTTACTTAAAAGCTTTGAAATGGGAACTTATTATATCCCATGCCATTTAACTTTTTTTAGTAATATTTTTTAGTTGTTGATGGACCTTTATTTATTTATTTAATGTGGTACTGAGAATCAAACCCAGTGCCTCATGGATGCTAGGCAAGCACACTACCACTGAGCCATAACCCCAGCCCACCCCGCGCCTGCCGCATGCCATTTAAACTTTTAATCTCACTGTTTGTCCATTCATTCAGTAGGCATTTTTTAATGCCCTTTAGAGTGCCAGGACATGTATTAAGCATTGGGTTTGCAAAGATAAATCAGAAAAGGTTACAGTCTGTTGGGAAAGACAGTGGTCCAGGAGGTAACTGTGGTGTTATGTTAGTGATAGAGATTTGTATACATTATGGAAGTAGAGAAAAGGGGTACTTAGTTAAATTTTGGATACAGAGCATTCAGGAAAGGTTTCCTGAGTGAGAGGGGACCAAAGGAGTGAGAATAGAATGCATTATATTTAATGGAGACAGCACAGCAAAGGCATGAGAGGAGGAAACATCCTGACCTGTAAAACCTGCCAATAAACTGGAGTGTCACATGAAGGAGACATGGGGAGGCGGACAGCTACCCCTTGTATTTGCTAAAAACTGGTGATTGGCTCTGGACTGGAGCCAGATTATATTCAAGACTCCCAGCTTTTAACTAGGTAAAGGGTGGTACCACCTCTGGAAATAGAAGTCACGGGAAGAGAAGTGAGTTTTGAAGAGAAAAGGTGGTTCTCTTATTGCAAGACCAAAGTCCACATGCGTTTATCTGTTTCTGTATTTATCCATCTGTCCTGTTTGGCTTTGCTTGTTTTTAACTATCTTTTCATCCACTCCTCCTCCCGCGCCTCTTCTTTATGCATTACCAGTTTCCTTTTTTTTTTTTTTCCATCCCCCAGGACAGAATCAAACTTTGTGCCTTTTATCAGGTGAATAGAATACTTATCTTGGCAATGTTTTTTAAAGGACAAAATTTAAGGGTTTTTTTTTTTTTTTTTGAGTTTATATGACTCAATTTTTTTTTCTTTAGGTCATTATTAGATCATTTGAAGACAGATTGAGATTTTCTGATTTTATTGTGATTGTGTGTGTGTGGGTAATCAGTGTAATCTTCAGGAAAATTAGATGGTAGCTTTCAAAATGAACATTTTTGTATGAGCATATCTGTTTATGTTTGATTTACATATTTTAAAAAATTTCTTCTTCCTGTCTGTGCTTTCTCTCTTCTCTACTCTTCTGTTTTTTATATATCTTAGTGATTATTTACATTACTCTTCTACCTTAAGATAAGAGTCATTAATAATTGCAGTTCACTCTAATAAATACAGTCTAACACAGATACCATTTTTCTGAACATTTCTTCTAATATTTTCACTTATTAAAAGTCTTTCTTTCCATTACTCCTCTTCATGACTACACACATGTGAGTTAAAAATAAATAAAAACAACATTGATGTTTGCCATTAGACTTTAGCAGGATAAAGTTGGGGAAATGCAGAGTTCCAGTGATGCCTGAAAGTACTCATTGCAAGAGAGTGCAATCGTAAAGACATGCTCTGGGACTTGGTTACCTTGATCCTGTGCCAAGGCTGTTGCATGCCACAGATAGCATTGCTGCCTGCAGATATGGCTGTCGAAAATTAGATTCCACTCACTTCATCTTCAGCAATAGCTGCTGGTTCACTTTAGCACAGAGAATATTTTGGACCCTTTTTTACTTGCTGCCTTGTGGTTGTAGCATATATTCTGAATGAGAAAATGATTCCAAGTTTTCAATTCAGAAAAAAAAAATGACTAATGTCTATTCACTATGAAAACAGAAAGGGACCTAAGCACTAGTTTAGTTCAGTACTATTCATTCATTGAATATTTTCTTTACTTTTTAAATAAAACTTTTTAAAATATCCTGTTCTTTACAGGTCTCAGAAAAGAATTTGGCTGTTTTCATTTCATGAATTTTTAGAATTATGACTATAATTTAACAGTCTTCCTCCAAATTTTCTCATACTTCAATTGTATATTTCTTTACATAGAAAGGCAATTTTTAATGGGAGGGGCTGTGAAATAGAGGTTTTCTTTATAGTGTGTTGGTGTGTGTGTATGTGTGCATTGCCCCCTTGAGAAAAAATGTGAATATATTCTAAAAACCAAGGAAGAAAAACATTATAAGAATACATCTCCAGGGCTGGGGTTGCGGCTCAGTGGCAAAGCGCTTGCCTTGCCCATGTGAGGCACCGGGTTCCTTCCATAGCACCACATAAAAATAAATAAACAAAATAAAGATATCGTGTCCATGTATAACTAAAAATTATTTTTAAAAAAAAGAAAAAGAAAACATCTCCGGTCTCGATTTCTCCTCAAACTTTTGACTTGTACATTCTAAGGAACCTTTCATATGCTTGAACTAGCTAGATTTCACTTGTGGATTCTGATAGTCTTACCCAAATGATTAGGATCAGGATCTTTCTCTTATTCTAATACGGCATAATATAGCCATTAAAAGGAAACATTCTGTGGAAAATCCCCAGTGTACTTTTAAATTGTAAATATCATGTTAAGAAATGGCAAAAGGCACAGGATTGGAACTGAGGTGTTTTTAGCAACTTCAAAGGATAGATCACATTGACTCAGAAGAGACCTACTTTGAATTCAGGCTTCTTTAGTTTTGGATTATGTGACTTTGAACAGTTACTATGCTGTCCATCTCTGCTTTCTCATCTGTAAAATGGGGGCCATACCCAGGCCTGCCTTCTCTTAGAATGGTTTCAAGGATCACAGGTAATACAAGTAAAAATTCTTTGAATGACAAATTACTATGAAATGGAAACAATTATTTACTTATTGTAAATAACCATGATGGGAAGAATTTAAATAATATATAACTAAGGAAATCCTCTTTCATGGGTGCTATGAAATACTAAGCACATATTTTTAAAAATAGATCTACGGTTTTTGGGTTAATGTGATTAGAAGAAAATCAGCATATTTGCAGGGCTGATCCTTTAGGCATGATTTGAGCAGCATTGAAGTTCTCTCCAAAGCATGAAATTCTTGTATTTTCATTAGTGGGACAGACAGTGCTTCTCAAAATGTGTTAAAGTATTTTCTCTGAAATATTATGCAGTTGTATGCCCCAAAAAACTTCTTAGGTCAAATACATTTGAGAAATCCTAGGTTTAGCCAAGTTAAATTAGCTTAAGACTTCTTAAAACTTTAATTGCCATTTCTTAATGCTAAGGTTATTGTTAAATCTCTAGGAGAGGGTTAATATAAGCAGTATTTCCCAAATAAATTTAACCATGCGATTATTCAACTCTTGGAATTAGAGTTCATTACATCCAACTTCAGTTCAATCTGGGCTGAACTAATTCGTATAGAGATAATTCTTCACAAAACCCAATAGCCCTTGCTAATTAGCTCTCAATGTGTGACTTTTGAGACTAATGGGTTGATCTGGGATTCTGGAGCAGTCAAAATCTGTGGCAGAAATTGATGTTACCTAGGGAGAACAGAGAGATGCTAGGTAGAAAAGCAGATTTAAGTGATAGGATGCCTGTATAAATACCAGAAATGTGCTATAGGGGATTGCTAGAAAGTTGGAGACTAGGCACCACAGACAAAAATCTGGTGTCAGAAGAGGTAGGAAGGAGCTATTTTGGACTAAAAAAAATCAGACAGCTTTTAAGCAGAACTTGAAGTAAAGGAAGGTAGGGGGGAAATGCGTACTGGCCTAGCATTACAATAAATGAAAAATTATGTGACTTAATGATGTCTTTTGGAAAACATTTAGTAACTTGAGAAAATTCCCATGTTATAAAAATAAATGTTAAATGAAAAAAAGATTACAAAAGAGTATATACCCACTTGACCCCTGTAAGATATAAAATTCAAGTCTACATTTGCCTGTATGTCTATAAAGTCTGTTAAAAAAAAAAAAAGACCAAAATAGTAACCGTGGACATGTTTTGGGTGATTTTCATTATATTCTTGTCGTCATCATCATGAAATAATTTTTGAAGTTTTCATTCCCATCCTCATAGATAACAGTGGTTTGTTATAACAATGATTCCTTAGGCAAAGGATCAGTGGTAATATAATCTCCCTCTCCCCAGCAGGAGAGTGAGATATGTGTTGTGAAAAGGTATTCCTGGGGAATTCTTATTCTTATTCATGTTAATTTTATTTTGGACATTCTGCCTTTAAAATTTTTATTAAAGTTTTCATTAACTTATAATTTTAAGCTTTCAAAAATTTTTTTACAATTGAGTCTGTCAGAAATGTTCTATTTTAGCTAGGAGACTCAGATTACTATGAGGAATATTGTATCAAGAAGCAAGTAGATTTTTTTTCCCCTTAAAAAAGTGTTTACAGAAGTCCATTTGAACCAGAATAAGTAGTATCCTTACTTAAGATGTAGATTCCTAATCCCTTCAGCAGATTTACTCAGGCTTTCTAGGGAAAGAATTTCTCAGGCTTTAACTAATATATCAATCTCATGGGAATCTTGTTAAAATGAAGACTGACTCAGTAGGCCTGGGATAGGACCCATGACTGCATTTCCATCAAGCTTATAAGTAAATGCTGCTGATCTGCAGAACAAACTTTGGGTAATGGGTTCTCTAAACCATAATGGCAGCTCAAACCCACAGAACCATGTTTTAGATAGAGACAGAATTAGCCAGATGTAGGGTGTTGTGCCTTTGGATATGAGGTATGCCCCTAAAGCTCCTGTTGATACAGGAATATTCAGAGGTAAAATTATTTCATTATGAGAGCTGTAAACTAATCAGTCCATCCTACTTTGAATGAACTGACTGGCGGGTAACTGTTGGCAGGTGGGCCATGACTGGAGGAGGTGGGTCACTAGGGACGTGCCCTAGAAAAGATTATCTTCCCCGAGGCCCACATCCCACTTCCCTGCAACCATGAGAGGAGCAACTTCCCTCCACTGCCATTTCCCTGTGATATTCAGCCTCATCTTGGACCCAGAGCAATGAAGTCAGCAGTCTGTGAACCTCTGAAACCAAAATAAGCTTTGTCTCCTCTAAGTTGTTCTTATCTAGTGTTTTGGTCAAAGCAACAAAGAAGCTAACTTAAACAGCATGTATGTATCTGTATGGTGCACAATAAAGAGGAAAGTTAAGGAAAAATGCATTCTGATCTAGCAATATAACAAATGAAAAAATGTGACTTAAATATGTTTTCATAAAGTGTTTTTATATGTAATATAGATGCACGATTATAGACGGTTGTGTAATTAATATGTTTTCAGGTGCTCTTGTGAGTGTCCATACCAGAAGAACTAGCCTCATTGTTGCTGTGTTGTAATAAAACATGAGAATGTGTTGAAATTCCAAGTGCCAAGCAGTCAGAAGAAAATTGTTTCTTGTTTTACTGATTGCTGCATGCTGTCCTGAGGGTTTTTTCCCTTGTTTCTCTTCTACAGATTTTAAACCCTGTGGCTAGTTTGATCCCATTGTTCTTAGTCTTGGAAATATTATGGTCTCTTTTTTCTGGTTCTCTGTGGTGATGAGTAAAAAGATTGTTTCTACCGAAGGGTGAAAAGGTCTTCAAACCAGTTTGTTCTCTAGTAAACAGTAAGGCCTACTGAGACCCTGAGATGCTTGACGTCTCCTTCAAGATTAAATTTCTGCTAGTGTTTTGAAGGAGTGGGTTGTTGGTGCTTTTAGGTCAGGATCTGGTGTTGTGAATTCTGAAAGTTTTCAAGATTTTTGATTTATATTTTAATTGACTCCTATGGTGGCTAGTAAAGAAGAAAAAATTGTTCTCTCCAGAAAGTATAAATTGAGTTCTTGGTGAATGTGACCAGAGTCAGAAATCAGATTTCTTTTTTTAAAGTGGCATGCACATTTGTCTATAGAGTTATAATTAAAAGTACCATAGCAACTCTGTGATTTGGATCATGTTACTACATTTTCCTATGCCTTTGTTTTCTCATCTATAAGGGATAATAGCAGTATATACCTCAATGAGTGGTTGTGTGCGTTAGATGGGAAGGTGCATGTAAAACTCTTGCAGTAGTGCCTGGCACATAAGAACTGCATACATATTAACTATTACCAGAACTATTGATATTGAATCCATTTGTATGGTAATGATAGCATTTCCTAATCAATTCATAAAAAGACAATCTTATGTTGTATTCTAGTTCTGAGTTCATATTTTTTCATACGTTTTTATTATGGTTCATTACCATTTTAATGTTATTTTTGGCTAACAGTATCTTTGTGAAACAAATTTATTCGCAAGTACTAGCTATTATGTGAATAGAGAAAATGAAATAGAAATTTGCTAACTTGTATTTCCCTTGCTTATTGCCAAATAATCTGAATAGTTGTTTCATTTAGGTATTTGTAGCACCAGGTTACACAGTTGCTAAAAGAAAAACAGCACCTTACCTCAACTTCATTACTGTGAAAACAATGTTAGTTGCCTTTCTCAGAGATGAATCTGCACTTGGGAAACTTACATGATGGGTCTGGTGAATATCAAAAATCAAAGCTTCCTTTCTTCCCTATAATAGATTCTTTTGGCAAGCGTGTCAACAACTGACCCTTAGAATAGATGGACTTCAGCTCTCTCCACTGCCCCACTACCCCATCCCCCAAGTTTTTGTGCTGTACTCAAAGTAACCCTTAGGAGAGTTTACTTTAACACCCGTGTTGAGGTTTGTAGGACTCAGTCCTGGTGAGCCTAACTCTCGGGGTTTCCTTTGGCTTAGAAGAGGGAAGGAGGACAAACCCTGTCCAATTTTCTCTCGATCTTGAAAAGTGTTACCATCCTTAGGGCATGCTTCAGAAAAGAACCATCACTTAAGTATTTGTTCTGGGATTTCTCAAACAGTGCCTCAGAGTTGTTATGAAACTTTATAATAAAGTCACTATAATACATAAAGAAGCAAGAGGTGTGTCACAAAGATTGGGCTCCTGATTGAGTAGCTCTGTCTGTGTTTTACCTTATACCATAGGTTTAATTTTTTCCAGTTCTGCTCTTTACGCTCAGCCTGGGTGTCTTTTGAACTCTAGATTCTTCCTGTGGGATGAAAGTGTTGGCAAGCTAAAATCTTATTTATGTGAGGCAGCAACCTTTTTTGTTTATTGCTAGTAATCAATAGATAGCTAAATTTTTTTTTCTCTAATGTGGTTAAGGAAATTGCAGGAACTTATTTCTTACTGCATATGTTCTGCATCTGAAGTGAGAGCAGGGGAGGGAGAGAGGGAAAGGAGGGACTGCCTCATAAAATCCCTGTCATTTATCCCCCCTCCAGTCTCTAGGTTTTTCCACCAGAAAGAGCCTTCAGAATATAAGGATAGTTACATAAGTACCTTTGCTTTCAATGAACTAAACCCTGAAGCATACAAAGAATTCAAGGCGGTGTTATCTTTTAATCTTTTTGTCCAACAACAAATGCCAGAACTGGCCTGGGTAATGTCCTGCAAACCACCTTAGAATAGAAACTGAATTTGCAAACTTACCTTCAATAAGTAATGTTTATAGTTTGCTATATTGACTCTTTGCAAGCAGTTTAGCAGTAAATGATATGTACAATATTTACAGTTACTTCTGTGTACTTACTCTCAGTGTTTTCTGGGTAAAAATATACAGTTGACTATTTGAGAAACCTCATTTAGGGACATGTGTTATATATTAATATTATCACATCTCCAGAGAAAATGTAATTCATAAGAATTGCTTGTACACAGCACAATTCACAATAGCAAAACTGTGGAACCAACCTAGATGCCCTTCAGTAGATGAACAGATTAAAAAAAAGGTGACATATATATACAATGGAATATTACTCAGCAATAAAAGAGAATAAAATCATGGCATTTGCAGGTAAATGGATGGAGTTGGAGAAGATAATGCTAAGTGAAATTAGTCAATCCCCCCAAAAAAACAAATGCTGAATGTTCTCTCGGCTATAAGGAGGCTGATTCATAGTGGGGTAGGGAGGGGGAACATGGGAGGAATAGATGAACTCTAGATAGGGCAGAGGGGTGGGAGGGGAAGGGAGTGGGCAGGGGGTTAGCAATGATGGTGGAATGTGATGGATGTCATTATCCAAAGTACATGTATGAAGACACGAATGGATGTGAATATACTTTGTATACAACCAGAAAGGAGGGGGAAAAAAGATATTTACAGGGAAAAAAAGAAAAAAGAAATTGCTTGTACAGAGTTTCTGACAGGAAGTACTATTTCTTTTTGTGGCTACTTCCTTCTACTGGCCCCAGGGCTTTGCAACCATTATGAAAAAGTCCTGTGCCCCTGAGCCCAGTCCAACCAAGCTTATGTCCTGCTGTGTGCTTGTTTCAGGACCTGTGTGTTCCCTTCCCCTTAGTTATGCAGAAGTTTGTAAGAAGCAACCATTGAGAATATTTTTTGGTGAATAAAACATTGACCAAATGGCAGGATAATGTTTAGGAAATTGTTAAAAGCATGTGAACATTCTTTAGCTTATGTTATTTTAGTGTTGAATGCCTTGTGACACCCACTCTCACCTTCTCCCTGTTCACTCTCCGAATGAGGATTTTAACATGCAAACCTGATCTTGTTAGGCCTCTCTTAGAACTCTTCAGAGGCTTCCAGTTTCTGCCAGAATAAAGTCCAAAATATTAACAAGGCTGAAAAAGGTCCTGCAGAGTCGCCTGCCTCTCAAATTTCATGTGGTGCCCTCTTCCCACAGCCTGCCTTTCCAGGTCTGTAAGCTCTGCAGCTACTCTGATGCTCTGCCTTTCCATCCTCCAGGGCCTACGCTCACAGTAACTCATCCTTCATGTCTTAGTGTAAACGTCACTTCTTAGAGAAGATTTTTATGAGATCTCTCCTCCCTGGACTAGCTAAACCAGCCCTCCACTTGCCACACTTGTCTTCTGCTTCTCTTTAAAGAATTACCTGGGGAAATTGTTGAAGGTCTGTCTTCACCTCTAGAACGTAAGTCTCATGAAGGCAAGAGTCGGTTCGTTGCTTCACAACTAGCTTTTAGCCTGTCACCTCCTCCCCAGTTCATTTTCTTGACTGATTGCATAACTGAGTAGATGAGCCAAGTGCCGTGCTGCACACCTATAATCCCAGTGGCTCGGGAGGATGAGACAGGAGGATTGTGAGTTCAGCCTCAGCAATAGCAAGGCACTAAGCCACTCAGTGAGACCCTGTCTCTACATACAATATAAAATAGGGCTGGGGATGTGACTCAGTGGTCGTGTACCCCTGAGTTCAATCCTGGGTACCAAAAAAAAAAAAAAAAAAAAAAAAAAGAAGGAGAGAGAGAGAGAGTAGACAAAATGGAGGGAGGGAAGATGGATAGAGGACTTGTGTTGATAGTGGAAAGATAGGTAGAGGACTTGTGTTGCTAGCATTTCTCTTATCCTTTTTTAAAAATCTAGTTATACCATTCTAAGCATTGATAGTCCAACTATAGAGAGAATATCAGATACATTTTTTATCAAATATGTGTTGTTCTTATAAATTGAATATTAGTCAAAATAAGAAGCAGGGAAGAATAAATTAGAGAAATTGTAAATCAGTGTCCACCTCATTAGACTTCTATTTTCAGGCAAGTCTAGTCATTTCTTTTAATTTACATTTTCTGCATTAATAAAATAGTTGAATCAAAGAAAAATGTTCGAAACTCACATACAACAACAGGTATCAAAACTATTCAAAGTTCTCTTTGAGCAATCAAAATATGAATAACAGTCATGTAGTTGCTGTGTAGGTATGCTCCAGCAGAACCCTCTTCTCTTTAAATCTTTTGGGAAAGTTGTCTATGTATTTTAATTTTTTTCTTTTTACAAATAATCTAAAACTATAGAATTTTATGAGACAAAATAAATCAATAAATGAACAAACATCCCTTTAATTTGCAATGCTTAGACTAGCACTGTTAGCATGTTGACACAGTGGTGTGCTTAGTATCTCTCTTTTTTCTAGTCTTTCGTGTTTCTTGTACAGTGTTAACAAGATAATACCACCCGAATCGTCTTTCCACCGCTTATTTTACTTAATATTTTCACCAATACTCCCTGTATTCCAGGGAGTGGGTAGTGAACCCTCTCTTGACTTTTCCGTGGGATGCTCATGGTAATTGATACTAGTAAGTGTGAGGAAGGAGAATTAGTTAAATGATTTGGCAGGGATACAGAGTGGAGCATACAAAATTGTAAGAACTCATAGCTGCTGAGTGTGTCAAATCTCTAAATTCCTTGGAGTGTATCCCAATGAATGGCAGCAAACGCGTGCAGTGTATGATCATCCGATGCTGAAGTAAGTAGCTCTTGGAAGCCGAGTGCCTAAAGTGTTAACAAACCATCTGATGCTTTGCAAGTTGTTAGATGATCAGTTCCTTGGGCAGCTCTTTTCCTACTGTGTGATATCATCCCTTCTTTTTCCAACCTCATTCTATGGGGCTTTCTCCATTTGTGGGCATCTTCCTGCCACTCTGAACTCCTTTTTCTAAATGTTCTGAGCACTTTCTTTGTACCTGCTACCTGGAACCCTCCCTCTTGCCCGACCCTAACACTGTGCTTTTTGCTTGGACAACTCAAATTCTTCCTCTCTCAGATTAAATGGTGCTTCCCCCAGAGGGGAACTCCTGGATCTCCCTTGATAAAACAGGGCCTCTATCAGGACGTCTTTGTGTCCTTCCGCATCTACGTAGAGACTACATTGGACAGTTCTTCATGTGGGGGGAGGAATTCTCAAAAAAATCCTAAAATGAGCCCCAAATGAGGAAAGAAAAGATTTAGTGGGTGTCATTGCCCTCAGTCATTTGGGGCATCAGAGAGGGAGACAGGTCACCTCACTCCCAGGGCACCACTCATCATGGTGTCCCTGGAGCTTGTCTGTCTTCTGTCCTATCCTCTCTTTTTCCATCCCTGTCCAGCTAGGTATATGTGAGTACATGTTGTAAGAGGGGAAAGGACTTCAGAATTCTGACTTTAAAAAAAAAAAAAGGAAAAAAATCCAAAAGTAGTAGGCTAAAAACAATTAGTGCAAACATTATAGGACTTTCCATTTAAAATTCTTGCTAAGAATAATAGGAACATCCTTGAAAAAAGGATGCTTTTGACTGACATCTGTTTCATGGTATTCTATGTCTTTTACTCCCTGCCTTATAAAAATAGAGCTAATTAATTGAAGTTCTGGCAAAGAGAAGGGAGTAATCCCTGGCCCATGGCCAAGAATTCTCCTCCACCATCAACATTCCCACACATTCCGTGGCTCCCCAACCCAGTTATTCTCCGTGACATCTTCTGGCATTTTTCCTTCCTAGCCTGTGAGAAATTTAGAATTACAGTGTCCATTTATCTCCCTGTTTAATATATTTTCTTCCCATTAAAATTCAAGCTGCATGCCATCCACGTTCTTGTTGGTCTTGTTCACTCTGCTCTGTCACCCTAGTGCCTACCACAGTACTTGGAATTTGGTTAGGAATCAAATACACATTGAATGAATGAATAAATAAATAATTTAAGTGAATCAATTTTTAAGTGAATTCTTAAGCTCTGTCCGGCTGTGTCATTTGAAGAAGAGTGTTGACAAAGTACATGGGTTTCTGATGGTATCTTTGCATTCACTCAGTAAACACTTATTGAGTGCCTGTCACCAGGTCAAGCCCTGGAAATGCCAAATGAATAAGATGGATTGATGCCCCCGGGAACCTCAGAGACTAGCAGAGGGAAAGGCACATATATGTGTAAATACCTGCGGTTCTTTACGAAAGTGTGAAATTGAAGTGTGTAAATATGGACTATTGGGGAACAAGGGAGAAGAATTTAATTTGCCTGGGGCATGAAAGTTTTTATAGAGGCAGTGATATTTACGCTGGGCCTTGAAGGAGGGGAAGTATGGCAGTTAATTAGCAAGAACAAGAGCATGGGGTCAGAGACGTGAAAATGAATGACATGTTTGGACAGTATTGTGTGTTTGGGTGGAGTAGATTGTAAATGCTGCACTAGGAAGTTTGGACTGAATCTTAAAGGAACCAGGGATCCTGCTTAAGTGAGGAAGGACACAATAATAGGTACAGGTAACAATGTTCAGATTTCACTGGAAGGGAGTAGAAGCCAATCACTGCAAATATAGGGTTCATCAGTTACAACAATGTTAATTTAAAGTTCATAATAATGTATCTTTCATGGAGATGAATTTTAGAATTTAATAGAGATTGATATTTTGCCAGAAATTCAAACCTCTTTTAAAATGTATTTTTCTTGATGAAGTTTTAAAATTTATATTTATGTTGGATTTTTAAAATTTTGAAAATTATTTTTACATTATAAATTATTTTGACAACAGAAATCACTGCAGAATAAACTTCATGAATCTTCATGTGAAATGTCATTAAGTATTTTGGATGCTTCCAGATGAATGAAATGACCAGGGCTTTTCCCTACCCTTGTTAAAGGCAATGCTTTATTATCAATACCTTATTTAAAAAGTAAGCTGAAAATCTGTCTCTTGCAGTTCCACGGCAGCCTTCAAATGACTTGTTTGAAATATTTGAAATAGAAAGAGGAATCAGTGCAGATGATGAAGCAAAGGATGATCCAGGTAGGTACCAGGATGACATGTTCTTCTTCCCCTCCATTTCAACTTAAATTATAGATTGTTCAGTCCTGTTGGGGAAAAATACACATCTTTTTTATATATGTGTGGGGGGGGTGGTTACAAATCTGTCAAACCATTTGAGCAAAAATACTTATGAATCATCAGTCTCTTTTTAAAAATATATCAAGGTGGTATTTGAATTGCAAGAAGGAAATCATATTTTATAAGTGACGATGTAACAAGGTCATGATTTGGCAACATTTGTGTGTTCTATTTTTGCAGCTGAGCACATGTACACAATTGTGCTGAGAAAGGATTCTTGTAATTTCCTTTCAGTCTCATGGAAAGAAATACTGGTGGGATATTAAATGTTGATAGGGGAGAATGCTTGTTATACAGATACCCTGGTCTTTAGATTAAGTTGTTTATTGAGTTTGTGATCTACCCATCCTTCTGGTCATTTCCTTGTAGGTGTTCTCGTACACAGTTGTAATTTTGACCATGGACTTTGTGGCTGGATCAGGGAAAAAGACAATGACTTACACTGGGAACCAATCAGGGACCCAGCAGGTAAAACCATTTCATCTACCTCTTCCTGCTATGCTGTTCATTTTGATCCTATACTAATCAAGTATACTGTAACATATCTCTGTCTTTACTTGATAAATGGGGTTAAAAAAAAAGATCATGCCTGTATTCATGTGCTTTAAGTGAGCCAGATTTGTTAGCTATTAATTAGAATTATATTATGGAAGACAAGAAGTTAATCAAAAGGCCAGCTAATTTCTCTAAAAAGTTTGGTAAGTAAAATATGTAGAGTCATTCTAGCAAATAATTTTCAAGTTATCTGTAGTGGCAGTTTAGAGGAGAAGAAAAGAGAGAGAGAGAGAGAGGGAGGGAGAGAGAGAGAGGAAGGAAGAAAGGAAGGAAATAAGGGAAGGAGGGAAAGAAAGAAATATAGTGGTATATCAACCGTGGTAATGATCCCTGTTTGTATTTTCAATTATGTCCCTTTAAAAATATTTTTTTAAAGATTTGAGTGGTAGTAGAAGGTGGCCATGGAAACTTCTGCAAAGTTGGTTATCTCTCTGAAAAATAAATTCACTCAGATGCTAGAGAAAATAGTTACCAGTTACCACCGCTCATTCCATAAGACTGGGTTAGTAGAAAGGTAGATTTAGTTATAATCTCTTGGAAAGTTAATATTCTTTAAAATGGTACAATTCCTATTTATCTAAAGTTTTAGTACTTATGTTCTGTCTTCTAGTTGCAGGAAATAAAGCTACATTTTGTTTTTGTCTTTTGTCTTCCCTTAGTAATAAAATGTTTTTTTTGTTGTTGTTGTTTTGAATGAGACCAACTTAACCGAAGGGTGAGGAGTTTCGTCTTTCTCTTTTTGTTCTCCCTATTCTACATTCAAAGAATAAAAGATACAAGACTTATTTATTTATTTATTTATTTATTTATTTATTTTAGAAGCCTAGTTCTTAAATACTGTACCAGGTATATAGAAAAGCACAAAACACACAAATGTTAACTTGAGAGAGCTTAGGATGTGTTAAAGCAGTTCTCTTACAACTTCAGTTAAAATGCAGATTTTCATGCATGTCTAATAGGCTCCCTAGGGATACCTCTGCTGCTGGTCCCCAGTGTACATTTTGAGAACAAAGTATTAAAAAAAAATTATCAAAAACCAAATTTATTAGATCCCTGAAAATCAAATTGTAAAAGAAATATATTAAAATAAAAATCAGCAATAAACTTTCAAAAATATGAATATTCAGTAAATTAAAATGGGTGTTTAGATTTCTTTTACCAGACATATATCATGTAACATCTCATACAGTACACACACTCATTCTTCTTCTCAAATTACTCCTACTCATTTGAGGTTAAGCAGAGCATTATTATTGACCCGGTATCTATCAATAAGACAGAATCCAACATATATTGAATACCTACTATAGTCCCAACCCATTTGCCATCTCATTAATTTTATTTAATCCTTTTCTCTACCCTATAAAGCAGGTAATACTGATTTTATTTCACAGAGGAAATATAGACATCTATAGAGGTGACATAGTTTCCTAAGGTCACAGAGCTACAGAGTGGTGGGAATTTAGTGCCAAACTCAGATTTTCTGACATTTATCTCCAGGACTCTTTCTGCTACCCATGGAGCCTTCTAGGTAGTTCAGTGCTCAGAACATTTGCAGCATTATTCTAGGTATTTCATTCTCCCAGGCTGGCCTCAGTGGAATTGCATGTGATGTGATTATGTGCATTCTCTGATTAGCAGTTCAGAGACAACAGATAGACTGACCGCTGATCTGGAGTAATTTGCTTATAAAGGAAGCATCTTTGGCAATGGTGTATGACAGTCATGAACAGTGTCATAATGATAACGCTGTTGAGAAGGTGCACTGGGGAGAGTAATTCATACTACACTCAGAAGAAATCCTACTTCTAGGTAGACAAGTCTGTAGATAGTCTATATAAATTAGACCAACTTGATTTTTAAAATTTAAGTACTGTATTTAGTACATTTCAACATCTTTCATTATTCATCACATTTGTAAATGTTTAAAATTTGTGACCCAAATTCCCCTTGCCCTCTGGTAGAAAAATGAGAGGATGGCTAGAAGTTAGAAATTAGACACAAAACATTTTTGGTCATCAGGTTAATGTGAGTACAGAATAAATGGAAAGAAATTGACAGCTGCTTGGGTGACTGGGTAAGTCCAGGTGATTGACTCTGGTCCTTGGAGGATGCTTTTCTAGCAGACGATTTTGACCAAGTTTTTACAACAACTTAGATGAATCCTATATTGAACTTAGATACTGAAGATAAACTGACCTATTTTTGACTCGAAGCTGGAGAAGGAGACTAGTTGCATGTGCTGACATAACCAGCATCTAAAATATTAGATGAATGTGTCGCAGTAAAGAGTGTGTTAGCTAGTGTGGGGTGAATACAAGGTGTGGTTCATGGTCTAGAAACCAGTCTCCCAGCTATGGGATGGAGAAGATTACTGAGCACTAAGTGTCCAATCACCTAGGAGTTTTTGTGGATAGTGAAACCAGTATGAGTGAATCTGTGACATGACTTTCAAAAAGATGGGCTATTTCCATAGAAATATGGTACCTTTCCAGAATGGAAAATCTGCTGTGGTTAAGTGGTTAACCCACTTCTGAGCATTCTTTGCTGACTGAAATGTAAGTCACTCAGAAGAGAATACTTATGACTACAACTAGATGACAAGTTGGATCAATGGGTGAAAGCTACAGAGAGATGGATTTGGTTCACTTTCAGAACTTTCTAACATTTAGACTGTGAATAAAACAGAGTAGGCTGACATGGAAAGGCTGAGTTCTGTTGGTGGGGAAATTTGACAGTTGTCATATGGAAAAGTGTTCTTAAAGGATTTGTAGCATCAGACTAGGGTTGATTAGAAAACCTCTTAAACCAGTGTGAAAGCCTGTGGTTCAGAATGGAATGTCCCAGGAAATCACAAGGAAATTGGTAAGCAGGCTTCTAGCTTGGAAGAAAAGGCTAGGAAGACCAAAAGATGACAAGTTGGAGGAAAGACGTGGGAGGCATATGTTAGGATGGATTTGCAGAATCTGTTTGTAGACTATTTGGGAAGATTCTAACTATATATTGATGGGACAATACCAATAAAGCTTACCTTTTCTGCCTATTTTTCTTCTAGGAAGTTGAGGTGGAAGTGGGGAGGTGCAGGTGGAGAGAATGTGTGTGTACATGTGCATGTATATGTATATCACATGCAAAGGCCCAAGAAGAATATGAGCAATTTAATACATAATTTCTATGCATTGTTCTAATTACCAAACTAATTGTTTACTTGTTTCTACCTAGATTATACCATTTGTAAAATAATTTACATTTGGATTTCCCATTACGATTGATTTTAATGGTATGTAGTTCTTATCCAAGATCTAGATTTGTAAATATTTTTTTATGTTGCTATTTCTAAAAAACCCTCAATTGAACATGCATACAACCTTGAGAATCAGCTATAAAATAAGTGAGTTTTCTAACTGCACTTCTTGGTACTAGTAGGTTTTGTTTATCACATTCTTGGACTTAATTGTGAGATGTAAAATTAATACATCCCCCTAAGCAACAGGAACTTGTCTGCAGACAGACAGGGCGCAGTGCTATAGGCATGTAGCTGTACCTCCGAGGATGCCCTTCTTCTGTACATAAGGCTAGACTTGGGTCCCTTTTCCTGGAATCCTGGTGTTTCATGATCAAGGATTAAAGGCAAATGACAGCACTCTGTCCACTACAACAGCTGCAAGGCATTTATTTAAGTATATAAGTATGCCAGTGTATACATACAAGTGTAGCAGAATTATAATCATTATTTAAAATATATATAATGAAAAATAATAATAAAAATGAAAGCTTTCTGTTATATCTGGCTCCTGTTTGCCTTCCCCAGATGTAGCTGGTTTCTTGGTTCTTTTTAGAGAGCAATTCACATACAATGGCACCCTCATCTGTACCTTGTTTTATTACCCAATGATACCATACCACCTTAGGAGTGAACTAGAAGAACATAGACTTGAAGCCAGAGCACCTGGGCTGAATCCCAGCACCACCACTTCCTCCTAACTTTGACCTTGAACAAGTTCCTTAAAGGTGGTATTCAAAAATGTCTACTACACATCACACAAAGCATTTCAAGCAGTGCCTACCCAGAGTTACCACGATGATGATGTTAGCCATTGTTGCTGAAGGCTGTCCAGTATCAGTCCGTACAGAGCACTTCATTCTTATTCATACCAGCTCTTACTCATCAGAGGCGGCACAAAAACCAGCCCTCCACTGAGGAACATCTGATTTGCTTCCAGCCTTTTAGTATTTCCACATCTAGTGAATAACCCTGTACAGATATATTTTTTTATATATTGAATATATCTATAGAAGAAATTACTTAATATGAAATTGCTGAGTCAAAAGAGAATTTGCATTTTGAATTTTGGTAAATCCTACCAAATCACCTTTCATAAAGGTTGTAGCATTTTTTATTTTTATCATCCTCAAAACAGATATTATGAAACTATTCTTTATCTTAGCCATGCTTATGCATGAAAAGGCATTTCATTTTAACTTTAATTTGCATATCTTTCTTTTGTGGAAAGCTGACCATATTTTCATATATATATATATATATATATATATATATATATATATATAATATATATACACACATAATTTTTGCAATGCTCATTTTCTTGTTTTTAATTATTGATTTTTTAAAATTCTTTTATATAAAAAGGAAAGCTATCCCTTTTTCATGTGTTACAAATATTTTAAATTATTTTGCTTATCTAAGTACTTCATGGTATTTTTCATCTTTCTAAGTGAAAATTTGGAAACTTAAATGTTCAATAAGAAATTTGCTAAGCAATTAATTGCATGCTTACAGCTATAAAAAGCTATTTCTTGACATAAAGAAATAGCTGTGATATATTTAATGAAAAAGGGAAGTTATAGCATTGCAAATATAGTACTCCTCCCCCCTCCCTACCTGCAGTAATGGGAATTGATCCCAGGAACACTTTACCACTGAATTATATACCCAGCCCTGTTTTGTCAAGATAGGTCTTGAATTTGTGATCCTCAGCCTCCTGAGTAGCTGGATTAACTGAGTGTGGTGCAGTACATCTGTAATGCCAGCGACTCAAGAGATTAAGGCAGAAAGATTACAAATTTGAGGCCATTGTGAGCAACTTACAGAGATCCTGTCTCAAATTTTAAAGAAATAAAAGATGATTGGGCTGTAGCATGGTAGAGCATCCCTGAGTTAAATCCCCAATACTTGGGGGAAATTTTTTTTTTTTTAATTTTGTGCATGTATTTACCTAAGAAAAGTTCAGAAATCAAAATGTTATCCATTATCTCTGGACTTTGGCATTATAATTTATTTTAATTTTCTTTATAACTCCCCCTCCTTCAAAATGGGCATGTATTACTTCTTTGGTTAGTAAAAGTCTAAGTTATTTATATTCAATGGGTAAATACTGATAAAGCACAATGATATTATTTCTACCTGGGCCTGTTTCTTAGCCAGGCTATAAAATACAAATAAAATCACTGCAAAACTCCTTTGACCACACAGTTAACACATTAAAGTAATAGATACTATATTATTCTCTTTGTAAAGGAACCAACAAGTATAGAATTCAAAATAAGTAAATTAAAATTTTAACACCTAACTCGCTAGTCAAGTTTTGCAACATCAATAATTCACTATTCCCCATTCTCCTGATTTTTTAGGTATTGTGATGCTTTAAATGGAATGAAAATATTTCACATTTATGCCAGTATTTTAGAGTCAGAATTGAAATTGTTATTTAATAGGTAATTATTTAGGGATGCTGGATTAACTTTTACCTTAGTTACTATTTCAAATTGGCAACCTTTCCTGTATTATACACAGAAAGAATTCCTCACCATGGGGTTGGGGGCAGGGAAACCCTGGTACTTGTAGAGCAGATCTAGGGAGGAAGAACGATTATAATTTCTTTTATGTCTATCCAAATTTTAGAGTTTTAAGTGCATAGACAGAAGGATTATTTGAATCTTTTGTTAGGATGCCTTGATTTTGTGAGGTTGTTTTGTTTGCAGGCAGCAACTCGCAAAATGATATTAGTATACATTCCACGGGGTCTTAAGATAATCCCTGTTTTCATAAAACTTGCAAGTTCTTGGTAATAACCTGATATCTTTGTCTTAACTAGAATACCTATGATCATTCAAAAGCTAACTTAAAGGCAGACATTTAAAATCCATCTAAATGTTTTGACCTAAAGTATGTTGGGGGTTCATTTGTGGGGGAAGGGAGTGAGGGTAGGAAGGGAGGAAATAAGAAACTGTGTGTGTGTGTTTGTTGATTCAAGTCAGGAGGACCTCCTTTCTGCAGGGTTTTGTTTTGTTTCTGGTTTTGAAACATCATTCATTTGTTCAACAAATGACTTCAAACACCTCAGAGTATAATGGGGAAGTTTGAGGGAGAGGTTGGTTCTGACATCAAGTTGTTGGACCTCCCCAGGAGCACTTAGCACAGGGCCTGCCACATCCTAAGTACCCAAGATTCTGTGACCTCAGAGAGCTCTGAGGGACTTATTAAGGAGACCCTTGAGTGAGAAGACATGAAGATCTTATCATGTCTTGAATAAGTTAAGCATAAGAAAGCAGACATGGCCTATCTTTTAACAGAAAAGCAAATGGAGTTTGTACCAAAACAGATACATGTGTTCAGCATTCCAATCACATTTTTCCTGTGGACAAATCAGTGTTGGAACGTAGAGTGTGCTTTTCAGTTGGCTGAGATAAAACTGCCTAAAGGGAAAGTCATTTGTACATGGATTGAGTTTCACAATACTACTCTACTCCTAACTTTCTCCTGAGAAGAAGTGGTTCCCACTTTATTGTTGCTTAGAAATTTAATTTTTTAATTCCCTAACACAGGCAAGCCAACTCTGTAGGCCTAGGGATCTAAGAACATCCCCACAGTGATTCATCAAGTTTTTATTAAGATTTTGTGTTTACGTATATTTAATAGAATATATGCATAAAGTAGACACGTTATAGATTGGTTCTAATGTAAAAGTGTTTTAAACCACTTACCTGATGCTCCAGGAAGATGTGGAGGGTTTTCAGCACACCTCTGTGTCTGAGGTTAGGTGCACACCAGTGAGAGCAAAGCTAGCTCTGACTGCTCTTAAAATTGTTTTCCTTATTTAGAAATCTTTTTATTTTTTATGTGGAAGAAGGAGAGAATAAACAGATACAGTGCTCTATAAATGGCCATGTGCTTTACTGACCAGAGGTTAATTAGCCACATAGAAAATTCTCCCAGGAAATTTAGGGTTGATTCTACCACACTCCCCAACCAGCTTGGCAGAAGGTGTTGGACAACACAGTCATAAAATTGGTAAGGCTCACAAGGTGGTGAATGTGTGTAAGTTTGTGTCTACCTCTGTATGCATGATCATGTTCCACTGGGAAACATTCGTAGTGTTTGGATTTCTAATTATTGTGTTTTTGGCATAACTTCTATTATGAGCAGAGCAAGGGATTATATTTTTGTAAACAGCATAGGCATAGGAATAAGTCAAATTTTGCTCCTTCAAAATAATCTGGAATTCTTTACTAATGACTGTCACAGTCTGAAGTTTATGAAAACAGAAACTCCTGCCCATGCTGTTTGTGCTGGAAAGGGATATCGGCACACACACACATGGCCCTGCTTTTCCCATTCCAGGTGGACAATATCTGACAGTATCGGCAGCCAAAGCCTCAGGGGGAAAAGCCGCTCGCTTGGTGCTACCTCTCGGCCACCTCATGCATTCAGGGGACCTGTGTCTGTCATTCAGGCACAAGGTGACTGGGCTGCACTCAGGCACACTCCAGGTGTTTGTGAGAAAACACGGTGCCCACGGAGCAGCCCTTTGGGGAAGAAATGGTGGCCATGGCTGGAGGCAAACACAGATCACCTTGCGAGGGGCTGACGTCAAGAGCGTAAGTAGATCCCAAGGGAGGCAGAGCCTGGGAAGTTTTCCTTTCATAGGAGAACTCTGGGGTCTGAATTTGAAGATGCCTTGCTCTGTGAATTCAGGCTCAAACAGAGGTTTGTGGTTTTTTCTGGGCTTGATGATTCCATTCATTCCTCTTTCTGAGATTCCTTTCTGCTTCTTCATCCTTCTTCCTTACAACCTTTGACCACCACCACCTTTCCCACCCTGGTAAAGGCTCACAATTTTTAATGAAAAAAAAATTAGGAATAGAAAAGTGAAAAAACAGTTGACAGAAACTTTGAAGGGTTTGGGTGGCGTGCTGAATTGTGCTGCCTTACCTTTTCCTTCAGTTCCTTGAATGTTCAACTTTTACTTCCATGAATTACTGTGAACATGTTTCTTCCTTCTATTTTAAAATGTTCTTTAAAGTTCAACATTTTCCCTTGCCTCAAAGGTTATAGTTTAGCAGTCTCAGGTGGGAATCCAAAATCACAGTTGGAAAGAATGATTCCATTTAGAACAGAATATGGAAAAAGCTTTGATTGAACATATAAATTTTATTTTAAATAGTCAAATCATGGGTAGCAAGAAAATTATCCACAGCAACCCATCAAAATAATGAATGCATTCTGAAGAATGTCATCTTTGTGTTGATGCTTATAAGACTCTTGTTATGAGACCCTACAACTATGCTTGTCCATAGTTTCTAGAAACTATTTTAAAAAGAAAAGTTAGACCCCACTAATACAGACTTATCAGGGTGTGTGCACTGTTTCACCTTAGGTTTTCTTTTTAAATTTTTCTTAATAGTTACATTACTTGGAGAAATTAAAAAATAAAATAAATTATTTTAGATTATAGCATTGAAAGATTTCTCCTGTTTTTAAGGAACAGGGATACGCCCACAGAAGATTAAATCCAAGAGCAGTGAAAGTGTGGGGTTTTTCCATAGGTAAAACGTTGGCATACTGGGTGATATTTGATTCTGTTTCATTTAAGGACCATAGAGCCATTTCATCATACAGAGAAATTAAGAACTCCTGAGGTGGGCTGCATGATTACGATCTTTCACATCTTTGGCTCTTAATTTCTGCACCTTTATGTTCCGTCTTCTTGCTTTTAACCTTGGTAATCTTTGACAAACACATCTACTTTACAAGCATTCCTAAAGTGACTTGGTCTGTAGTTTAGAATGGCCTTTTAAAGAATAACTGGTTCTGAGTAACACATTTGATGAACAGGTTACTGATGATTTAAGTTTCTGCCAAAAAAACAAGCCTCAGAGGACTCTGGAAACTATGTTCTGGTCTTTCCTCTTGTCACTTAAGTTTCATGGTTTAGTTTTGGGGAAGGTTTGCCTTTAATTTGCTAAATGAGCGGGCATTGGAAAGGGGCAGAGGAGGCTTGACTGGTGTGTGCATTCTCTCCCTAGGTCATCTTCAAAGGTGAAAAAAGGCATGGTCACACTGGGGAGATTGGATTGGATGATGTGAGCTTGAGAAAAGGCCACTGCTCTGAACAACGCTAACAGCTCCAGAACTAGCAATGAACTCCTATGTTGCTCCCTCGTCTTTTTCCAATCCTCACCTTCTCTCCTCTTCTCCTTCTTATCAGGCCTAGGAGAAGAGTGGGTCAGTGGGTCAGGAGGAAGTCTGGTTTGTGACCCACATCTTGCTGGCCTGCATTGTGCAATCCCAATGAACAGTGACACCCTCCTTGAAGTACAGGGGCATCTGTAGACACATCCAAGCCATTTGGGGATGTTGCCTTCCATCCTAAGTTTTGTTTGGGAAGGCCTTCAGTGTGTGTGACCTATACCATCCTTCATCCTGATTACAGAGTGCTCCTTGTAGCAAATTATGGGGAAGTTTTCAAAAGAAATCTGTGCAAATGGCCATTCTGTTATCTGTCCAGTGTTGTACCAGGAGTAGTATTGACTTTCCTTAAGATACGATGTACAGTGTGCTTGTGAAATTGATTTATCCTCTTCACTTACGTTAGTTTTGGCCTCACCTGACTTTCACTGCCATTCACTTTATATAAGAAGGGTGTATAACATATAAAGTTGCATTTATTCTTGTTATCTGTGTTTTTACTTTAAAGACAATTATGTAGAGTGGGCACGGAATCCCTCGTTGGTAGTATTGTGTTTTGTGTAAATGTGCTATTGATACTAAGTATATACGTGTTCCTAATATTTACAGACTCTAGTTGCAAGGTAAAAGGCAGCTTGTGATCTCTTGAACTAAAAAGACATGGCAAAATGTCATCCAGTTCCATGACCAATCCATTGGCAGCAAGAGAAAATTGGCAGAGGTTTCAGGTTGTGGTAATGGAGGGATGAATTTTTTTAAATTGCCTTGAGTTTAGTCTCTACAAGAACAGTAAACTATTTAGGGAGACAAGAAACTGCAGTGAACATATAAAAACCTCACTGTTTCAAGATATAATTTAAAACTGATGGCTTTACCATCTTAACATGGCTCTCTCTTATAATCTGTAAAAAGCTTTGTAAAAGTTTAGTTGCTATAGAGGAAAGATCCTGCTGATGGAAGCAAGGTAAGAGGAAGAATAGGAGAAGCTTCCCTGGAACAGATTTGTCATGCGAAATCCCCACAGGTAGAGCTTGCACATGCCATCAGGTTAAGATCGGAAGCAAGTTCTATGCACTGAGGTATTGCATGTGTGGAGTCACACACCAGAGGAAGAGACAGGATTGGAATTCTAACATCCACGGACCCCAACTGTATATCCTCCCTGCATATTTTATCTTAATATTAAAAAATACATAACTTTAAAAGGGCATCTTACTCCTGAGACTTTTCTGCGTTTCTAATTAAGTAACCAAAATATTTTCTACTGTTTTTGCCAGGAATCACAAAGATGATTAAAGGGTTGGACAAAAAGATCTATGATGAAAAATTAAAGGAACTGGGATTATTCAGCCTGGAGAAAAGAAGACTGAGGGGCAAACCATTGATGGTTTTCAAGTATATGAAGGGTTGGCACCAAGAGGATAGTGACCAGCTGTTCTCCATGTGCACTAAGAATAGAACCAGAGGAAATGGGCTTAGACTAGAGTGTGAGGGAGCGTTTCCTGGCAGGGACAGTTGTTAAATCAAAATCCTCCATTTAAAAAAAAGTGTGAAAATCTCTTTCTCTTCCTATCTCTCTCTTTAAAAAACTAGATAAAAGTCTACCTATTTAAGATATGCTTACCTCAAGGTAAAGGAACAGATTACAGCATCCCCCAGATGATTTGGTCCTATTACTAGTATATAAGGAACATCTTCAGAACTAAGTAATTTGGACTAGGCTCTAATTTAGGAATTTCCCTCTTGACTTCCTAACAGGGAGGAGCAAAGGGGAATGATGCTGAGTTCATTAAAAAGTTTCTCCCTTTATGGCAAACCATCCAGTATTAAAACAAACACCCAATTTTTAAAAAATCTACATGATTTTTTTCAAAGAGGTTGTGATGGATAGATACTTTAATATCTCAGTAATGTCCTAATATGGTAGTGTTTCAGGGTTTTTTTTCCCCTTGGTAAAGGTATAAACCTTTCACTTGCTCAATAGGTGATATTTCAGATTTTTTTTTTTTTTAAAGAAACCCTACCAAGGAACACAGATGGAAACATCTTTACCTGGTGCATTCTCTTTGCTTAGTGTGTGGCAGCTTAACTTAGCTCCCAGAAGAGGGTCATGCACAGCACCTCTAGATCTTTCCTTCATCTGCTCACTATGATTCCCTTTCTCTTACCAATTGGAATCTCCCAAGTCCCACAAACTGGTAATGTTTTTGAACAGTAGGTCCAAGAGAAGTTCTTTTATCATGTAACTTGTAGAGGCAGGGGGAGGGGAAATATAAATCATTGAGCCTTTGATTAAGGGCCAGAAATGTGGTCTTAGATCCATTTTTGATTCATTTCCTTTTTGTTCATATAACTGCACAGTTGAAGATGAAAGGGGAAAATAATTGAAAATTTCACTTGTAGGTGCCAATAATATATTGCACTAAAATGATGGAAGAAGTTATCCAAAGTACTGTATAACATCTTGCTTATTATTTAATGTTTTCTAAAGTGAAAAATGTTAGTGGTTTTCAATCAGTGAAGTAATACAATTCTTTGTAAATAAAAACACTTAATATTAGTTTTCTGTTTCTTGGTTTTTTTTGAAGTCGGGGGGTGGCACTCGGAAGAAAGTACTGAGATAGTACATTGGTGTTTCACAAAAGCTATCTGTAGTAGAACCCTCTTTACTGCTTGGGAGAATAGGGATGATTATTACCTACATTATTGTACTTACTGGTTTATAAAATATGAGACAATTTTCATCTGCATGCACAGGGAAAGAGAGAGCAGAATATCACTATAGCCAATAGCTTATCAAATTGTTTTAATTATGTCTTGCCATCTCATTGTAAACATTTGCTTCAAATTCTTTTATGGAAAGGCAGGGTAATTTATAATTAATATATTTATATATGTGCATTGTAAATGAAAAGCCTTTTTGCTAGTGATTGTTAATTTATAACATTTTACTCATATTCCAAACACCTTTCCTGATGAAAAAAAGAAACTATAAACAACATTAATGAAATCATGGAATAATAAAAGTCTTTGTGCAGAATTATAGAGAATAAATTCAAACCCTTCTTTCTTTTCAATACTCAGAGAACTCATAATAGCTGGATGACCCAAATCTTGCATAAATACATAATTCAAGTAAAAAGTTTTAAATTGCATGTTTTCTTATCTCAGGGATCTTTCCTAATCATCCCTTGGAGATCTGAGAAAGGTCTGGTTTTCAGAGTATGTTCATTAAGAAGTTACACCTTTGCAGAAGCCCCTCTGAGATTGGGGTCAGGGGAAGAAGCTTAGGATGAGTTTACAGGGTCCACTTTGTTGATTTGCTTAACAGATTTTTGAGCACTGGCTGTGTGACTCTGGGTTCCCACAGTGGGCAGACTTCCTCTTTGGGGTTCCAATCTAGAGAGGAAGGTGGACATTTATCAAAGTCATACAAGTATGGGCCGTGATTGTGGCTCAGTGGTAGAGCGCTTGCCTAGCATGCATGAGGCACTGGGTTACATCCTCAGCACCACATAAAAATAAAAAAATAAATATATTGTGTCCATCTAAAACTAAAAAATAAATATTAAAAAAAGTCATACAATAAATGCAAAATTGCTCTTCTAAAACTATATGGGGCCTTGAAGGTTCCTAAGCCTAGTGGGTTTCAGGACCTTCACCCACTGCTTTTCAAACTTTAAAATGCATGGGAATCACCTGGAATCTCGTTAAAAGGCATCTTTTGATTCAGTAAGTCTGGAGCGGGGCTGAGATTCTGTGCTTCTAACCAGTTCCCAGGTGATGCCTCTGCTGCAGATCCTGGGCCACAATTTGAGTGACAAGTAATGAAAAATGGAGGGGGATTTGGGACTTTATCAATGTTAGCATTCAAAGTTGAATGGTCTGAATGTCTGTGGTTTCAAGATTTAAATTTGTAAAAATTCACTAAGTTCCAGTATATTTTTAAAATTATTATTCTTAAAAAAAATCCTTTTCTCAGCATGGAATAAACTTTCCTACCTGGTGCAGAACATTGCTTTGTCTACCAAATGGCACAGACTTCAAGGTAAGGAAGTCAATTGAAGACACTTAAACATAAGTGAGGCAGCGATCCAGGAAGACTACATTTTAGAGGACAAAGTGACATTCATAAAATTGGAGATAATTATTAAGTGCTTTTCCAGGATGCAGAAACCTAAAAGCAACCTGGAATTATAGTCAAGGTTAGTTCCAACTTGATTTTTCTGGAGTTAATTCATTAAAAGCTAACAATTAAGCCTTCACTTATAAACTCCTCATTTAATTTCTAAAAGTGTGGAAAACCTACCCTGTGGGCTTTCTTCCATCATTTTATGTATATCTTCATTTTCTAGATCAAGTACTCTCTTGGCATCTCAATCTACTCAGACAGTTTCTCCTGATATGTTGAATTTTCTAAAGCAGTGGCTCCAAGCTTGTGGTAGTTTTAACCCACAAGGGGTATTTGGTAACTCCTAGAAACATTTTTAATAGATTAAGGACAGGTATATTGCTAAACATCCTGTAAAGCACAGGACAGCTCCACAAAATAATTATCTGACCCAGAATGTCAGTAGTGCCAAGGCTGAGAAAACTTGATCTAAATCAATGATTTCCAACGTGCCATAGTTTGGATCTAGAATGTCCCCCAGAGGCCCATGTATTTGGGAGGTTTTGTTCCCAGAGCGATGCTATTGGCAGGTGGTGGAAACTTTAAGAGGTGGTGCTTGGTGGGAGGCCTTAGGACCTTCCTATTTCCTTCCCAAGCTCCATCCCGGCTGCCATGAGGTGAGCAGCTTTGCTCCAACACATACTCTCTGCTTCATGTACTGACTCATGGGTCTAAAAGCAACTTCACCAACTGACTGAAACCTCTGAAAACTGTGAGTCAAGATAAACAAAAGATATTAAGTTAACTAACGCTCCAAGTGTAGCAGTATAAGTCCTGGGAATATGTTAGAAATGCAAATTTTTGACCTCCACGTTCAACTCACACTCAAGGTGGGACCCAGCAGTCTATGGTATATAACAAGCTGCTCAGGTAACACTGATGCACTTTAGTTTGAGATTGTTTCCTTACTAGCTCTCTTCTCTACCACTCATCTTGAAGCAGACCAGGTACCCTCACCCAAAAGACACTTGCCATAATTAAGCTTCTCCTCTTGTCGTATCAGCAGGATGTCTGTAGCAGTTATTGTGCCTGGTAGGTTCCTCTTTTTTGTAAATGCCAGGTTTGCACACAAAAGGTGTGACAGTCTGTAAGCTTGTTGTACAAAAGATATTATTTCCGTTTCCTTGGTAAAGTCTTGAAAGACTCCTGTCTAGCCTTAAAGGAAAAAAAAAAAAAAAAAAACACTTTCTGAGAACCCAAAGAAAAAAATTATTTTTATGTAAACCTCCAAACCCCTCCTCCCACCGGGTATAAAGTTCAAAAAATTTCCAAAATCTTTGTTCAGAGGAAGAATTCTTGGACAAGAGCCACCTCTGAACCCTACAGTCAATAAACCTTCCTAAAAATTCCTCGGGTGTCAAGCCTCTTCTGTCCTACTTCAGTCTATGGCAGCAATCCTCCAGGGCCATACTACCACCCCCTCACTCTTTAACTCCCAACTTTAACTCTATTATAAAATCGCACTTTGGGAGGCTGCCCATGAACTTGTATCACCTTGTCTGTAGTTCCAAGGCTCCCTCCCTGTGTATCTCTACATCAGTGGTGATGACACTGCTGATTTTTCTCCAGGTCCTCTTCGCCCGTGGCTTCCACAAGCCACACTCCCACATTTCCAACCACTTCTGGAAAGTCCAAGGAAATGCTACTAATTACACTGGATTATTAATCTTTCCCTAGCCCTTTACCCTCAGTCTGATCCCCCTTATGAATGCCCTTCTTCTCTGAAGGATATCAACTTGATCCTAAAAATCTGTTTTTCCCTTTATTTTTATTTATTCAAATTTTAAACTAACAGTTCTTTCTCTGAAATAGTTCTCCTCAGTCAAAAATGCAGAATACTGTGGATGCCATTTTTTTAAAATTTAAAGGTAAGAGAGCCAACTCTTTTCATGATGATTTAATACAAATGATAGGTCAATAGAACCGAGGTAGTTTTGTCTTTTTGGCAGGTCAGAGCCATAGATGCACAGGAGAGTTGATTTTTTTTGTGTTTTTTTTTGTTTGTTTGTTTTGTTTTTGTTTTTCAGTAGTCTTTTCGTATTGTGTGTATTTTGGAAAGCTCTCTCAAATCTCTTATTAAATAAAGTAGTTTTTAAAAGGAAAGACCACTATTTTTCAGGGTTAAGCTCACTGAATTATTTGAAGAGCAGACAAGTGGCTGAGAGCAGGATGCTTGGGTGATAGAATAATAAGCAGGGAACAGCCTTTTGCTTTATAGTAGAAAGCAAACACACAGCACCAGCTGTACTGTGCAGCTGGTCAGTCAGAGCGTGGTCAGTGGACCCACAGCACAAGCACCACCTGTGAATCGCAGGCCCCCTCAGACCTGTTGAAGCAAATCCACATAACAACATTCTCCAAGTAATTTCTATGCCAGTTAAGATTTGCAAAATACTACTTTAGAGTATAGGGTTAGCTTACTCCTTTGCAAGAGGACCCGTGAAACAAACCTGCTCATCCTTACCATGCTGCAGATCAGTTGCTTCTCAAAGTACAGTCCTGGAACCAGCAGCTTCTGCATCACCAGGAAGCTTGTTAGAAATGCAGACTCTCAAGCCTAACCCTGACCTACCCCATCAAACCCTGGAGGTGAGGCCCAGCAGTCTGGCCTTCGGTGATTCTGAACCATGCTTTCAAGAGGGCAGTTCTGGATTTCAGTCAATAGAGAAGCACCCTGCCTTGGTGTACTGAGAGCTCCCTAAACCAGCATGGCTAGAGGTACCATGCTCTTCCCAAAGGTGGTTTTAGGGCCAATCATAGTTAGGAGACTCTGAGTTGATGTTATTTCATTGGTACTGCGAATGATAACATTTCGTATATGCAGAGTTTACAAAGTACTTTCCCTGTTATTTCACTTAGCCCTCCATATAACACAAAAGATAGAGATATAATTGCCTGCTGCAACAGATGAGGAAACTGAATTTAGAAAGATTAAGTGACTTGCTAAAGGACACATTAATATTAACGGTCAGGGCTAGTTTGGGAACCTAACAGTACAATTGCAAAAAGATCTACCAGCTGTTTCAAAAGTTAAATAAAGGAGTTTCAAATGTAGCCGAAAACTCCAAATGTCTTCTCCCTTTGGGGAAATGAATTTCAGACATTTAGATTAATGAAGAAAGACTCACGAAAAATAAATTTATAACTTTCTCTTCAAGGCTCAACCATAACAGCATGAAAGAGTATTTGAACAGATAAAGCAAAATGCTAACACTTGGTGATTCTAGGTATAGGATTTGTGTTTGATTGCACAATATCTGTATTTTTTCTTAAAAAAATAATGAAATCCACAAAACTTTCAACATTTATCTGGGTGACCAAGAAGAAGAAATCCTGTAGTTCTTACTCATCATTGTGTGGTTTCAAGCCTCTTGTGGAAAAAAAAAAAAAACTTCTGAGCTTAAAGAACTTATCTGTGTCAGGAGAGAGCATAGACAAATGAATAACAAGCAACATGCAATTAATTTTTTTCTTTTTGCAGTGAAGCTTACTCATTTATGCTAATATTTTTTACTGGGGTCAATAATTTACGGCCAAAAGGGCACTTCTGAGTTGCTATTTTTATTAATATGTTTGTGTTCTGTCTAACCCCAGGCATAAAACCAATCTTGCAGAGAAAATCCTGGGGATTTTCAGTGAATCTGGGTTTTATTGTACTGCGTTGACCCTGGTGCTATAATTCTCAAGCACTGGAGCCAGTGACCACATTTGGCCATAGCTCAGAACATTTTATAAACTGTTCCTTCTACTTGTATATCACTTTCCTCATGTTTCATAGCTAGTGTTTCTTGAAGCCTTTTTGCTTGAATACTAGGTTGGGAAGAAATAACTAGAAAAACCATTAGTGAAATGACTAAGGAAATTCAATTTAGATAATAGCATCTCTGTCAGAAATGAATGATTATGCTTCCACATGCCCCTAACCCACTTCTAAAGAGCCTGTATTAGTCCCCTTTGCTGTCCTATTCATGTATGGACAACAAGGATATTAGGAAAGCTAGCAGTTGCAGATTGTTTCACAGTTTACAAACACTTTTTATTTAATATCTAATTTGCTCTCATTTGATTAAAAATGGTTCCCTCATTTGACCATAGTGCTTGACAGTATTACATTCCTTATTTTAAGAGGTCACTGAGTTCATCAAATTTCCAAATGTCACTTGGGCAGTAGGTACCAGTATTACCAGAATTTGATTCCAGGTCTGATTTTTAAAAAATGTCCTCTCTACCCCAGGGCCAACATCAGAGCCCTGCAGGGGAGTTTGAGGCAAGATCAGGAGCAGAAAGAGGCTTCAGGGTCTGAACGTCCACTTGGTTACACTCAGAGAACCTGGTGAACATTTTTGCAAATTACAAAAGTAATAAATGCTGATGGTAGAATATTGAGAAAATTCAAAAGGAAGGAGGGAAGAAGTAGGGAAAAAAGAAAGAAAACTTTTATCTCAACTTGGAAATAGTCATTGTTGACACTTTGGTATACATCTTCTCAGACTTTTGTTTTATTAAGACTATGCTATCCAAACCCACAGGCAAAGATTTATAATTAACAACACTTAACAAATAGCTTCCCCTGAAGTTGAACCTGCTTTTACTACTTACATTTTAATGGCTGCATAGTATTCTATTGAGAGAAAGCATAATCCTGAAGTTATGTCTCTGGGACTTTGGACTGCCTCTGTAGACCAGTGCTTTGGGGATTCCCAGACATCTAATTATGCTGCAGGAAACAATTCACAATCCACTTATAATTGCTGGCCTCTTTCCTTTCCCACACTTGCTCCAGTGAACCATGGAAACATTCCCTGGAGGCCTGAGGTGTAATGTAGGAGGTTAGGTTCTCAGAAAAACTGGACCTGAGCAGGTGGTCATCTTTCAGAAAGAGAAACAGGGAAGAAAATGGCCAACCGGAGCCTTTCTTTTTAGATCCAAAAGCATTTCATTTATGAACAACACAAGAAACGGGGCAACAAAATGAGCCACTGCTTTCTAACTACTCAGTGAGCTATCAAAGGGGAATTAGGAAAGGGCAGTAATGGAAGATTTTAGGTTTGCATGGTCTTTAGTTAATCTTTCTGTGTTTTTCTTCTAGAGTTTTTGGTAATTAAAGCATTATAGCATTGAGGCTAAAATCAGTCTAGACACCCTTGTGGATAATTGAGTTTCATTCTGGGAACTTAGGCAAAATACCTGTGAGCCAAATTGGAGGTGGAAAATCAAGTAAATTTGTATTCAGACCAGTACCTGTCTATCACAATCCTGGAAAAATCACTCGTAATTGTACCTTTAAATGACTTGGGGCCTTTCTGGTAACCAAAGTAGAGTGTATTATTTTCTAAATGGATTTGCTTTAAAAAAAATAGCATTTTATTCCAATAAATAAACCGCTGAATGTCAGCAAAAATTGTGCTGCTAAAAATTAAATGCTGAGGGATTCTTTATTAAAATGTCACTAGTTCTAAGGGTCTTACAGGTAATATTTGAACACAGGGGGAAAAAAAGAGAAAAAGAAAAACTATTCTTCTTGGAAGTGTCAATTTCTTAGCCTTGACGGTCTTCATTGAACACAAGAAATGATCTCAACAGAAGTTAGAATGGTTTGGGAGGAAATTTGTCCCCTTCCTGTGGATCTTGTGCTTACTTGGGAACGCTGGACTGCTAGTATGCCTCCCCATCAGAGAGGATTCCTGCCTATGACTCACCTCTGTTTTCTAGAACATGCTTCCTAATCAGCAAGAAGCTCTGAGACCCACTGGCCATCTTAGAGCTAGAATTGGCACTTTGATCTCCAAACAATGCTTTAAATGGTCATGTGACTCTTTCAAAGACTTAGGAATTATGTCTCAAACTGGTCAGTTTACTGGTTCTCCCTCACATTACAAGCAGTCTGATTTTTCTCACAGAAGAACAAATGCCCCTTTACAAATCAAAGCCTTGATTCCCATTTGGAAATTGAATGCAATCATATTTTGCAAAATATCTATCCCTCAGGTTAGGATAAAGCTTGAATATCTGTTCTCCCATAAAAGAATGAGAAAGGACGCCCTGGGGCCTCTGTATCTCCTTTGTAGTCCTGGGCTATTCAGAGCTGTTTTCAGCTATGTTGGATTGCTCCAAAGGACCTTGTTGTCATGGACTATTCAGAGCTGTTTCCAGCTATATTGGATCGCTCCAAAGATCTCTTGCTCTGTCGGCATCACGAACCGGGAGAAGCCGTCGCTCAAAAAGTAAGAAACAAACTAGGGTGGAAAAAAATCTGTTTTGAACATTTTTCTCTATTTAATTTCTTCACCCTGCATCACATGAGTTAATAAGAACAAAAATAACAACCTTTGAACCTTGGATTTAAAGAAGTCTGTTTTTTGTTTTAAGGAATGAACATGCTTCATGTACCTAATGGTTCTACATTTGCATTAGGGTTAATTTTTAAAAATATATTTTTGGTCTAAGAACTATGTAGCAAATGGACTTTTTCCAGTGTCATTTCAACTTCATGAACTGTAGAATCTATTATTCTGGTCTTTCAAGCAGTAGAGAATTCTCCAAAGTATACCTTGCCAAAAGAGTATGAAGAACTTTCAAATGCCCATACTCCCCATAGTCTATAAGGTAAACAGGTCCTGGTTTGAGTTAGACACTTGTACTTTTAGGTATTTACATGATCATCTGCTCCTTTGACTCTTTCACAGAATTCCTTAAAAAATAGCTTCCAATTCCCATCACTAACCATCATTCCACTGTCGGAGAGAGATTATGTTAGTTTTCTAATGCGGCCTAACAATATTTCCACAAACAGCTGCTTAAAACAACACACATTTATTTTCTTACAGTTTCCATGAGTTACTAGTCTGGGCAAGTTGTAACTAGGTTCTCTGACCACAGTCAAGATGTAATCAGTTAAGGTAGGGGTCCCAATAAGACTCAACTGCAGAAGGAACCATTTCCAAACTCACATAGTTGACAGAACTCAGTTCCATGCACCTGTCCCATTTCTGTTGTTGGCGGGAGGTTGTTCCCCAATCAAAACCTCCCAAATGTCCTGGCCATGTAAAGTTCCCCAACATGACCACTTGTTTCCTCAATGCCAGGAAAGGAAAGACCCAATCAAGTCTGGTATTAAAATATTATGTAACAAGCTGGGCATGGGGGTACATGCCTGTAATCCCAGCAGCTCAGAGGGCTGAGGCAGGAGGATTGCAAGTTCAAAGCCAGCCTCAGCAACTAAGCAAGGCCCTAACCAACTTAGACCTTGTTCCCAAATATAAATTTTTAAAAAGATGTTGGGATGTGTCTCAGTGGTTAAGTTCTCCTGAGTTCAAACCCTGCTACCAAAATACATAAATAAATAATAAATAAAATACTATGTAACATACACACGTATATGTAAACATCAATTGGTTCACTTAATACATCTGACCTGCAATATACAAAGAATACCTTTAGTTTTTCCCCTAAAATAAATATGATCTGTGTCTAAGGTACCTAAATGGTAGTCAAGAGCCTCAATTCTCTATCTCCTCCAAGATCCTAAGAACCTCCCTCTGTAAACAACAAATTTTCAAAGTGCTATTGTAATCACAGTAGGAAAACTGTACAAAACAGTTTCCACTTTGATGTGCCAGCTTCTACTCTCTACTCAAAAGCAAATATCTCTGTATTCATATTTTTATGAGATCACCGAAGAATTCAGCTGCCATAAATTTTTCCTTAAATGGGTCACACTTGTATGCAAAGAACACCAAGTTATTTTTGTAGAACCGTTAAGTCTCTAGGTATTTTTAAAAATAGCATTAATGAGGAATTCTGTCAAGTGTGCACTGCTCTTTTGAGCAAGTCTATATCTTGTCAAGTTGGTTCCAACTTGATTAATCCAAGATTAGCCAGCTGTTCTAAACAAGTCCTTTTTTGCTCTAAAGTTCGTGTGGCCTTCCTTGAACACCCCTGGGGACTAGGACACGCTGTTGAATACTGACTGGCTCCCCACCCTCCTGTTTGCCTACTATAGAAAACCCGTGCTTTCCATGGGCATTAAGGAAATCCTCCCATTAGAGGGAGTGGTTGGCAGCTCCTGATATGAGGTCATTGGCTATTTTGTCCCTTTGACCTGGCAGTGCCACTTCTGAACTCCCAGTGTTTTCAAAGATGAAAAGTGCCATATTGAAAACTAAGTTAATCTAGTTATTTTGGTCAATTTAAAATCCTTAACTAGTTAAATAATAAAGATGTGATCTCAGTTTATATTCCACGAGGCTTTTAAGTGCTTCAATAAATGGTATCTGTGATTTCAAAAAAATTCCAGTCCCAGCAAAACTCATAAAAGGCACTTTTTTTTTTTTTTTTGAGCAAGCAGTGGTTACTTAAGAATGTCAACCATTCTTTTCTTTTACTCCTTCCTCTGTGACCTAAGCGTGGTGTTTTGGCCACCGTGTATAATGTTCAGTAATTCAAAAAACTACCCACAGGATAGTAGAATTATCCTTCAGTAATTTTTATATTTCTTGTGCTTCCTTCTGTCATTGCAATTTTGTCCCCACCTTTCCTAGTCAATCTCCTTTGCCTCTAGAGTCTTCCTTTTCCTTACACGTTCATGGAAACCTTGCAGAGTATGGGGATGGTGGTTCAGGAGGCCTAGGGCGGCAAATGCTGTTTACACATGTGCAGGATTCCCATCGGCCTATGAATCTAGGAACTTCTGTCTCTTTGAGAGATCAAAGAAGTCAGTGAATTCTTTCCCTTCTCTTTCCTTTTCCCTTAGGAGAGACTGGAGAGATGTTGACATGTTCAGTCATACTTTTGGGCCATTGGTGGGGCAAATGGGTCCTCTTTTTTGTCTTTCTCTGGCCTGCCCCTGCAGTCTTTACATACTTTTCCCATCTTGTAAGTCCTCCAGGAAGACCTGGCCCTGGAAGGAAAAAATTATTGAAGTCCTTTAATTGTCTGGCTCAGAATGTCTCTTGGTTAAATAGGTGGGAAGCCATTGTGGTTTCAGGTCCAAGCCACCTTCTCAAATCTTGCTTTATCAGTGCCTTAGAGTCTCAATCTTTTTAGCTTATTCTTATTCAGAGGTCAGAGAAGTGCTATGAATTAAAATTGTCAAATATTAATGGCATGCTGTCAACCTGAGAGAGTAGACTCTTTTCTTCGCCTCATAGGGAGAGAGAACCCATGGAAAGGAGTGAGAGTTTTTTGGGCTGCAGAGCTTGTGAGTAACTTCTAGGGCTTGGCCAGGAAGACAGACAAAAAGCCGGATGTCCTGTAAAATGAGGGCACTTGGGATGTGGGCCACCAAGCCAAGTTTAGCTCTTCCTGCTTCCAGCCGAATCACAGCAGTTCAGCCAAAGCTCCAGTGGAGACTCCAGGCAGAGAGCCAGGCCTGAGAACCTGCTAAAAACATGCCTGGTGAGTGCCCAGGGCACAACGCAAGTAACCCAAAGATGGGCATGCTTGGTGAGTCATGCTGACAGAAGAGGTTAGCCGGCCACGGCCCCGGAGGGCATCAGAGCTGACTCAGCATCACTGGTGTCGTTTCCAGGGTATCTAAAACAAGATCAAAAGTGTGTTCCTACATATCAATAATCTAGATCAAGAATCATGACTTTACAAAGGGAAATGAAGGGAAGGGAGGAGAGATGGGACTAGGAAAAAGAGTGGAATGAGTCGGACATAACTTTCCTATGTTCACATATGAACACACCACAGTGAAACTCCATGTGTGCGTATTCCATGAATGTATAATGTGTCAAATACTCTCTACTTTCATGTGTATCTAAAAAGACTGAATTTTTAAAAATCATGATTTTAACATACTCAGACTTCAGCGAGGCAACTGTTTTAATATTGGAACTCAGTGGATTCATTAAGAGGGGAGCGGGTGGAGATATGGTTGAAGTGTAATGTAGAGAACCAAGCATCTGTGCAGAGTCTACAGCATCTGCTCCACCCAAAATGTACATCCAAAAGCACTCCTCTTCAACCTCTTCTTCAGTTTGGCCGAGCTTTTAGCTCAACAAAGGGAAGATTCTTGGGCTGGCAGGGAAGGACAGGTGAGTTTTATTATACCCCTCTGGTGATAGGAGCAAGTTTCTAGAAGGAGACATTCTAGGGCCAAAGAAAAGAAAGTCTCTGCCTTTGGGTGCTCCAGTGAGGCTTCTAGAAGCTTCCAGAGCAATGGTAGAATCCCTGGCCCTGTCACCATTACAATGTCAGCATGAGCAGTGGTTGCAGACCCATGGAATCCACAATTTTGACTCTCACTGGCCCTATCCCTTCTCTTGTAGGTCTTTGCTTGCTATAGGTGCATGGTGTGAAGTAGGGGGAGAGTTCCAGGAGGTTCTTTGGTGCTAATTGTGCACTCCTTCACCTCTGTCTGATGGCTTCACCCTCATCCTGTGGCTCATGTTCTCATGGATCATGGGCCCAAGAGGTTCATCATTATCATTAGCATAGTCTTTTTTTTTGTACTGGGATTGAAGCCAAGGTCACTCAACCACTGAGCCACATTCCCAGTCCTTTATATATTTTCTTTAGAGTCAGGGTATCACTAAATTGCTTAGGGCATTGCTAAGTTGCTGAGGCTGGCTTTGAACTCACGATCCTCCTGCCTCAGCCTCCCAAGCCCCTAGGATTACAGTCATGTGCCACCATGTCTGGTTGGCATAGCCTTTTTATACGACTTAGTGATACCCATTTCTTCCAATTCCCAACTTGTGTGACCTTGAACAAATTATTCAATTTCTCTAACCCTTAATTTTCTAATCTTAAAAGTTTATGTTTTTAGCGGTATTTATATGCAGATCAACCTGAAGAATGTTATGTATGTATAATATTTAACATTGGACCTGGACACGTGGAGGCATTTATGTAAGGAGACATTACTCTTATTATCAATACTATCATTAGTACTATTATTTTTAATGGTGGCTTATGCAGATTGTCTAATGTTAATAGGTTTGTAATATGTATATATTTGCACACATCCATTCCAGTTTCTGACTCCAAACACTTAGATTTTCAAATGACTAGCACCTAATTCATACGGCATAGAGCATATATATCATGTATAGAATATATCTGTTATTTTCAGAGGAAGAAGGTCATGATATAATGAAAATTTATTCTGCCAGCTAGCTGAGGGTATAAAAGATCATGTTTGGGTTTAATTCCCTTTTCACAATACAATTCTTTGTATAGCCGCATGGGTGGGTCTGTTCGTCCACCTTTCCCCTAGCTATGAATCAGCCTAGTAAGGATTTGGGGAATATCCAGTATGGAGGACTCAGTTAAGTGGAAATGACACTGTGTGGCACATTCTGTAGCAAAGAAACCAGTCCAGGGCAAAGAAACGCACTGGCTGGTGGTTATGAGACCATAACTATTTATCTCTGGCATAAGAGAATTTAGAAATAGCCTCGAGTCAAAAAGCATGGGGAATCCAAACCCTGCCTGGGGCCCAGATTCCTAAAGAGCATAAACCTTTGGCATCAAAACTAGCTAAAATTATTAATTAACCAATGGGACAAGACATGGTTTTATAAATGAGTTAGAGATTTCTCATGTTGTTTAAACCTAGAAAATGTAACACAGGGACAAAGCAAATATACCCAATACATTCTGAGAACCAGAGAAAAATTAAAAAAAACACAAAAATAGTAACTTTTTGTTGAGTGCTCATAGTGTGCCAAGCTGCTGGCATGTATTGTTTAAATTCTCAATTTTATGAAGAAATATTATTTCCTCATTCTATGGATGAAGAAACTGAGACCTAAAGACTTTAAATGCTTTAACTAGAATTGCACTAGTTAGCAAGAGTTTGGCTCAGATGTTCACACTCTTTCCCATAAACAACAGGCCATGTCAGCACTGTGACTGCCCTTGTCCCTAGGGGATGACATGTTCAACACATGTTCAATGCAACAATCAGAGGCAGTGCCGTGGGGCCATGTAAACAGGTATTCAAATGCCCTCCTTGGCCTTCTCCCCCTTCTGAAATCCTACAGTTGGTTTCTTGATCAGTGTTAGCAGTTAAGCATTTCTGTCCTGTTGACCAGCAACCCATCAGCCACATTTCAAAACATACCTGGACCCCTTGACAGGCTTATTCTTCTAAAGCAACAACCACATTAAGTACTTTTCAAATTTAATAAATTTCATATTTAGAAGATGGTATCATTTTCGGAGTCGAAATTCCAAGAGATAATAAGAAAGGCAGTGTCAACAAAGCTGCCACTCACTAATCCTATGTGCCAGGAATAACATTTAACATTCCCACACCCATCCTGCAAGGTATTTTGCCCACACCCTCTTCCATGCATAAAGAAACTGATGCTCAGAGTTTGAATAGCCTGTCCAGGTCCACTTAGGGCAGGTGGAGTCAGAAATTGAACTCAAATTGGGATTCTACAGCACTGACCACAATGCAGGACTTTGTTTGATGTGGGTGGTTACATTATGGGGGGGAGAGGGCAGGGGGGAAGAACCTCCTGCAAGAGAAATGGCCCGGAGTCAGTGAGGATTTCTCCTGATAATTGTTTTAAAATTCCTCAGGAAAAAGTTTGTTCCACAAAAAAGGCTGATGCTTCTAACTTTCACACTTTAGAGACAGTAGTTATTCATAGAGCAGGAAATCTTCAAACGGTAATAGATAGCATCAGCTTACTCCTGCCAGCCCTGGAGCACATCCAGCCAACCTGTGTCCTTAGGATACAGTCAGTGGAACAGCAGAACAGCAAGGTTATTTGCATGGAGAATTAGCAGGTTTGGATTTGCCTCCAAATATACAAACAATAAGGATTATTAGTATTATTTTATAGAGAAGAAAATTGGGGGTCATAGAGGTTAACCAAGGTCACCAAGTTAGTAGTTTGTGAAGCCAACTGAGGGACGTCTGAGCCCACGTGTTCACACCGCATCTAGTGAATTGGTGGCAGAGATCACACTTGAGGCGGGGCCTCTCAACTTCCATTTCAAAGCTCTTTCCAGTTATTATACTGCTTCCCTCCCTGAGACATTATCTCACCTTTTCCTATTAAACCAGCGCCAACATTATGAATATGTTACATTGTGTGTTGAAGGAGCTGCAGCTCATGTGGGTGCAAGGTGACATAGATTGATGTGTCCGGACCCTGGCATTAGCCCCCAGATCAGATGTTCTCCAGTGGCTCTGTCTCCTACTTGTTTTTTCAGCTCCTACTTCCTACCACTCCAGTTAGGAGTCAGTGCATCTTTTGTAGCACAATAACCTTCTTCCAGATTCATCCTCCAATTGAAAGCTAACGCAGCCTGCCAACAAGTGAAAGCCTGCAGTGTGCCCCTGTGGCTCTGCTGTTGTCTAGAGCAATAAAAACATCAGTGGTGCCACAGCTTCTGGTAGGAGACATCTTCACTTCGGTCTCATCCCAGGTTACTTCTGGGCATTTGTTTCAGGAACTTTGGTGGGTACTTTCCTCAAATGCATTTCCCCTTTATTAGATGATAGAGGCCTGAGGCCAATTAACTCCCCTTTCTGTCTGAGAAGTGCTTTGGGTGGAATTGTGCCCCTACCCCACACTGCTTCAGGGCCCGCCATGCTTGGCTGGAGAGACCTAGGCATCACAGACCATGCCCCTGATGGCTCTGCTGATGGGTCTAACTGTGGGCTGTCTGCCTAAGCTAGTTGAAACCAGGTAGACCTTCCAAACTTTACTAACAAAATTCACACAAAGACTTCCTTTCTCTGGATGGTGTGGGGCGGGGGTGATAGTCTCACAGTGGTGGCAGCATCTGAAGTTGCCACAAGAACTTCAGAGCCTGAGGAAAGTTTGATGCTGTAGAAAACAGAGAACAGAGGTCCTTAGAGACGTGGCCAGATCACTAGATCAAACCTCTCTCAAAGCCAGAATTATCTCTTGGCCTTTTAGTTACATGAGCCAGTGAAATCCACCCCGGATCTAAGCCAGCTTTCTGTCTCTATAACACAGAGCTCTGTCCTTGAGGGCAGTTTCCATTTCTCAGTTGTCTGAACTTCTTTTCCCATTGGCTAATACTGTGCTTTGCTCATACTAGGGCTTAGAAAAATGTGTTTTGAATGAATAGCTCAAACACAGTTTGCAAAATAACAAATGCAAATATTTAGTTATTCGTGACTCAGAGCAGCTGTGAAATTAGCCTATGTTGCTGTTGCTCTTCTAATTTTCCTTGATGCAAAAATATTTTTCATTGCTAGACCCATGACAGGAACCCACCAGGAAGAGGCTGAGAATGGTTTCCTGATAACACACTGAATTCTGCAGGTAGAGATTAGATAATTAAAATGAGATTTGTGAGCTGTATCATGTTGCCGTAAAAAGGAATTACTTGGAATCTCATAGACAGTACTTTGGGGACATTCAGAGAATGCTGTAGGTGAATTTTTATTTATGCAATGGGTTTTTTACCTTATAGGGAGTTGTGTTATGAAAAATAATTCCTTGAGAGGCTCTTAATTAATTCAGATTTTCCATACAATTTAAAGGAATTAAATGGTGAGAACCTATTACTATGATGGATCTTCACATAATTTTATTGAGCAATATAGTTTTATAGTGTCTGTCACTGAGGAATACAAAAGATTTTATAGCTTTTAGCATAAAGAGCTGTAATTTTGATGCCTGCAAAAATCTGTGTCACCTTGAGCAGAGTATTTAACATTTCTGAGCTAGAACTTTCTTTGTTAAAAAAAAAAAGCATTGGTCTCAGTAATCTCATGATTACTGTTATGCATCTTTAATATTATAAAGATTCAGGATGCAAATAATTCATTCATTTAAAAGTTGGGCAATCCTAATAGGATTCAAGAACAAATAAAACAATTCTGACTTCAGTAAACTTTATCTTTTGTAGTAAGTGATTTTTTTCTAAAGTTTTTTTCTTTGTTTATTCATTCGGTAAATATGTACTGAGGTGCTTACCAGGTGCCTAGACATTTATGCCAGTGACTTCGAATCTGAGAAGCATATTAGAGCAGGAAAGAGCCAGGTTTTCTATCCACACTGTGGAGAAGTGTAAGATGCAGCCCCTGCGACGCTGTGAGAGCAGAACATCAACTATAAATATGTGACACACATATAGGATGAGAGCAGCTGTGAGCTCCTTGAGGACAGAACCTTACCCCTCAGTCCAGCCGCCAAAGTGACCTGTGCCTGACAGGTACCCAACCAATGTGCACTGAGGAATTCTCAAGTGCCTACTCAACTATAGCTTGTGACTACACTTAAAAGTTCCTTTTCTGATTCTGTCACAAACAACCTCCCTGCGCTAGGGCAAGTGCTGTGTATATTTATGTTATTGATGGAATCCTCCAGCAATGTCTTTTGGTGATCGCGTTTCTGGTGCTATCTCACATTCACTCTACGTGAAAGAGCACCACTTATAACAGGAGGGGGACAAATGTGGCAGGAAGTTCTGTTTTTTTACGACTTAGACGTGCACTGTTCACAATGACCATTTTGCATATTCAGTGGTGCTTCTCCTTATCCCATGTCCTTAGAAATGACTAGAATCATCCTCACTCATGAAGTGTCTTGTCTGGAGCCTTCAGCACAGAGGTCCTTGTTAAATATGCATTGAATCAATTTAAACAAGAAGAGAAGATTCCACTGCATTTTGAGCCAATCTTTACAAAGAACTGGTTGAGCACAAACTCTGCTTTCACTAAAGCTTCTGGAAGCAGACATGTCCATGACCCTCACCTCAGAGAGCTTGTCCGTCTGAGGAGAACAACCAAATGCATATGAAACACAACAGAGGGGACAGTTGGGTTGAGCACCAATGAGTGTGTCAGACTATTAAGTGCTGAAAAAATTCAGAGGACAGGGACATCTGAGACGGTGGAAAAGGTCCGCAAGGTTTTATGAACGATGAAGGGCTTAAGATGATCCTTAAAAGGAACATGTGTGCACATGTATGTGTGCGTGTGTGTTTGTGTAAGAGAAGCTTTAGACTTTAGATTGAGTACAGAGTTTGTGCTTAATCCGTTCTTGGTAAAGATTGAATCAAAACAGGACTTATGGGCCAGGAGAGAGGAAGGAGGCACAGAAGCGAAGGCAAAAATCTAATGTTCAAAGCCCTGCCCTGCATCAGTTTCTGGTCAGTGATCCAGGACTCCTGCCGCTCCTGTGTCTTTAAAGCTCTTGCTGCCATGGAAAATCACCACTCGATGGGGTCAGAATATTACGGCCCTGACTTCAGCCTCTGCTTCAAAGGGCGCACATTTCCTGCATGGCAGGACAGCGCTTCCACCACTGGTAACACACCAGCACATTAGGGAGCTAGTAAATAAATAAACCTTTCCATTCCAGATCAATCCATCCAGCCTCTGACGAAGACTTAGGGCTTGTACTGCAAGGTTAAAAATTAGTCAAGGGTGCCCAAGTCAGCTCGCCTGCTGGGATTTCTGAAAGAAAAGGATATCCTCCATGAGCCCGGTCTGAGATGCAAGTATGAATCCCTACAAGGACATGTCTTGGATAAGAACTCTAGAAAGTCTGGAGGTGGGGAAGCCGAATGAGGAAATGCTTATAAATCATAACAGAGCCATATCTAGGGAGAACGAGACACCATCCACAGTCATCTTCAGTAACCTGAGCTAGCAGAGGGTCTCAAAGACTCATCACTTTAATTTACTTTCTTAAATAATTGTTCTCAAGGGTACTCATAATATCACTCCATTTCCAAAATGATTTATAGTTAATTTTATTTCTCATTGATATAAATTCTGTGAGGGGCAGGCCAAATTTTCATTTTTTTTTAATACTTAGTTTTTAGTTGGACACAATATCTTTGTTTATTTATTTTTATGTGGTGTTGAGGATCGAACCCAGGGCCTCATATATGCTAGGCAAGCTCTCTACCGCTGAGCCACAACTCCAGCCCCAAATTTCCATTTTAAAATGTTTTGAACAACCAATAAAAAAAATATTAAAAAATAAATAAATAAAAATAAAATGAGCAAAACCGGTGTCAGAGAAAGATTCTCCATTCAAAACCTCCCAGCTGAAAGTGCTAAGTACTCACAGGTACAATGAAGTTCAAAAACAAACCCAAGAAGGTACCTGCCTAGCCATGGACAAAGGTGTTCTTTGTAATGACAAGATGTTTTCCCATAACTGGGGCTTTCTCAAATATTTCACGGTACATCCATATAGTGCAATAATCTGTTGCCATTAAAATCTATTTTGAGGAACTACATTAACACAAAAAGATATTCATGCTACATTACTTAGCTGGAAAAGTAGTTACCAAACTGAGTATAGAGTATGATTCTCTGTTAAAGAAAAATACTGTCATGTATAGTAAAGGATTATTAGTAATGTGGAATTGTGGGCATTTTTATGCTTAGCTGTTTTTGTTTTTGTTTGTTTTGTTTTGTTTTCCTTGGTCTTCACTGTTTTCTGGTTTTGAGACTTTAGAAATAAGATCTAAGAATTAAAACAAAAGCCAACAAGAAAAAGACAAACCTTACAGAAAATGTTAAGAGTTAATTTTTCTAAAATGTCAACCCCACCAATTTAGCTTAATGTCTGAAATTGCTACCATTTTCAGTACCCCTATTTCCCTGTCATCCTGGCTTGAACTCAGGGTCTCACACATGCTGGGCAGGCACTCTACCACTGAACCACATCCCTGCCCTTTACTTAGTTTGAGTCAGTCTTACTAAGTTTCTTAGGCTGGCCACAAACTTGCCTTGTCCTGCTTCAGCCTCCTGAGGCCTGGGATTATAAACCCACCCCACTGCTCCTGACCCATTATCACTGTTTTAGATGAAAGCTTAAAAAAAAAAAATGTGAGCTCCTGTGAAGTGCCACTAGTCCCTCTCATCACAACCCTTTGACTTAGAAATACGGACTAGCTATTTCCCACCTAGGAAAGCCTACAATGTCATCTGGTCAGAAATTCAGATTGTACGATGGAGCTAGAACTCTCTAGGAGGACAGAACATCCAAAGGGGGGTCTGAGAAGCAAAGGATGTTAGAAGAGGGTGAATAGAGATGGGTACAGGAAGCAGGAATAAGGATCTGTTGTTTCCTAGTGCCCGCTCTTAATGGTTGGAGGGAGGAGACTGGATAGATTGAAGGATACAGTCACAGGGATTTGTAGATATCTCAGCAGTTGGTCAGATGGTAGCATTACAATGTTCAGGATGGTGGATGTATGTTAAAGACTTCTCAGGAGTTATTATAATACCTCTGGTGTTGTCAAATCCTGGGCCCAGGTCTGAAACTATTTAGAAGATAGCAGTGAAAATTGAAAATTAAAATTAAACTCTTTTAGAAAATGCTGAATAGGGAGGTGTCAAAGTGGAGCCCCTGAGCTTCCGAGGAGTTAATCCTGAATTACTATGGAGTCACTAAGCTTTGGTCTTATTACTTGACAGGATACTTGCTGTTGTTTAAACAAGTTGGACCAAGATTTACGATTACAACAAAGCATCCTAAGGAATCCGCCCAACAATTAATGATCCCGGGTGTGCCAGGCATTGTGTTATGGTTTTATGCATATTACTTCATCCACTCCTCAGATGACCTGAGGACATACATGTTATTGTCACACCTGATTGCAAAATGAGAAGTGGAAGCCTGGGGAGGTTTAGAAACTTGCCCTGGATACACAGCCATGGAGAAGCAGATTTGTGTTGGTGTGATCACAAACCATCTGACTCCCTGTCTGAGCTACTCAGAGGTTCCATTCATGCTTCTAATGTATGTTAGGTAACCTGTGTTGTGGCTCAGTTGACACACTTTATCCAGGCATTATTAACAAATGACAAAGAATTTGAGGTAATTCTAATCATAATTCCAAAGCATATATCCTCTACCTTGTTCACTCTGGTCTCCTTGGCAAAAGCCAAACTCGGGGTAACTAATTTGTGTGGGAGAGATGAGAGGTTATAACTAGAGGACTCAACACCTGGCTGTGGGCTGAATGGCTGTGAGATCTTGAGCAAGGTATTCAACTTCCTGTGCCTCAGTTTCCTTGTGTGTGAAAGGGAGGTGGGGAGACCATGCCACATAGTTAGTGCGATCAAGAGACTCTGAGCGTGGACATGAACACAGTGCCCAGTCGACCACCAGTGCTTAGAAGAAGGTAGTTCCTGGGCAACACGACTGTGCTGGTTTGCAACACAAGTGTGGGAGTTGAGGCTGACCAGGATTCCAGGCTGACCTTCATTTTCTACTTTCTCTCTAAAATGGAGGCAGTCATTCATTTATTCAACATAATTTTTTTTGACCACCATTCCAGACCATATGCTGAGATAAAGCTGAATTACAATCATAAACAGCTAATAGACTCCATTATACTGGAAATGGCAATCTAGTAAAGAGAGAGACAAAAATGAAGATAATAATGAGATGTGCCAAGATGGCAGAGGGAGGGTGAGCAATAGAAGTGCATGGAGTTAGAGTCAACCTGGGTTGGGGTGTGGGGGAGGCTCCCTGTGGGGGAGACTTCTTTTTTATTGGGATTTTTTAATACCTTGTTTTATTTATTTTTTTAATGTGGTGCTGATGGTTGAACTCAGTGCCTCACACGTGCTAGGCAAACACTCTACCACTGAATTACAGCCCCACACTGGGAGGAAACTTCTAAGTAAGCCCTGAACCATGAATGGAAGTGAGCCAGGGTGACGTGGACATTGTAAGCAGGGAGGGGAGAAAACATTTTAGTGCTCAGGTTGTTGGGAAAGTTAAATGTGACAATACACATGAACTGCTTAATACCATGCCTAGTAATTTGTGCATGCTCAATAAATGGTGGTAATGTCCTTGTTTTAGACCATTTGAAACACATTTTGTTTGCTTGTCCAGCTTTGGAGTAAATGTTCTCTAGGTTTTCTGAGGCTCACCAGCTTTATTTTATGCCTATCAAAAGACCATGATTATACTCTGGTTGAACCTAGAACTGCAGCAGAAGGACGCCATTCTGGCATTCTTCATGGAGGCTAAATGGCAGGCAGGGTGCTGCTTGACTCTGGGAGGCAACAAAACTTGGCAATTTTCTGAATCTCTAAAACATGCTCATGGATTCCTTCCAAGAGTGCCATTATTTTTTAGTTCATGCAAAAGGAGAAAGGAGAAACCTAGGATTTCATCATCATTAAGTGTTCAGACCATGGTCATCTTGCAGACAGACTAGTGGTGCCACATCTTGCTTCTGGTTTTGCTTTCTTGGCAAGTAGCCTGCACCTCCATGTTAATTGGTGATGCCTCGGAGTAATTTCTCATTAAGCCTGATTCTCCACTCCTAGTAGCTCATTAGGGAAAACAATAGTTAGTTCTAGGAACAACATTTTAAGAGAGAAATAGGCAAAGTACAATAGAAGAAGGTCTTACACTGTGATGGATCTTTGAACCATGCTAAATGAAATCGGCTTCTAGGCCACTTTGTCACTTGTAGTGAAGCAGGCAATAGTTATTAAAGGAGTTGTTTGCTCTGCAGGAAGACAGCATATAATGAGGATTTCATAGTTTCAAGTCTTATTTAAAAGTTAAAGTGGAAGCTTTTAGAATACTCAAATCTGAAATTGAAAAGTCTTATAAAACACCACTGGTAAGAAGGTAAAGCAAGGGCATTTACCCACTTGTACACTGGTGAAAGTATGAATTGCTAGGACCATTTTGGAAAATGGATTGTCTAGGAGGGGTGAAGACACACGTTTTCTGTACATCGCAGCTGTTTCCCTCCTAGAGGATTTTATGCCCAAGAGGAACAAATATGCAGGTGCCCCAGAGGTAAGTGCAAGAATGGTCACCTAATTGCTCAGCGCCTGAACCAACCCAAATGTCCACTGCAAGCAGAATATATTTAAATTTCACATTGAAACACTAGTTACCTTATAGTAATAGGTAATGATGTGGATTTTATAACTGTAATGTACAAAAGGAACAAACTCAAAATGATACATATAGTTTGATTTCACTTATATGAAGTTCAAAAGTAAGTCACATTTGGCTTTAGAGACATGTATATAGTGGTGAAACGATAACAAAAATCAAGGAAGCAATTATAATAGATGTCAGCATAGTGGGGAGGAAGGATGATACAATTGGGGAAAAAAACTCTCTGTAAACTTCTGATGTCTGGTGTGCTATTACTTGACCTGAAAAATGGTATAGGGTGTTTGTTTCATAATTGCTTATTATTTATATGTTTAAATTTTGTGTGTATTTCTGTAGGTGTATTTCACAAAAAAAAAAATGTAAAAAGAACAAAAATGTGTGACCTTTTGAACAAACAGTGGCTTGTAGAGCAAATCATTAATAAAATTATTCTCTAATGGACATCCAGTGAGAAATGAGTCTCTGTTAGGTGCCTAATTTATCTCTAAAACCAAGACCTTTGAACACAAGTGATTTTGCTATAACCAGGCAAGTCTTCTTTCTGGATACATCAGCTAAGCCAGTTCTGGTCCCTGAGGAGAATTCCTAAGTGCTGGAGGGAAGAGTTTCCTACTTTGATCACCTTTCGCTTGTGGACGAGCTAGCTGGTACAATCTGGTGTGCACTAGAAAGCCAGCATTTCTGAAATCAAGGTACTTATTTCTAGGGAAACATGGAAACATTAACCAGGATCCCTGGGGGTAGGAGGTCTGACAAGCTATGTTTTTGATTCTTGTGCAGATTAGGGAAAGAATCTGAGATGTGCCTGAGTTGTTCATTCTCTTCTACATTTGAGGTGGTTGCCTTTGGCAGTGTGTATTGTGACTTTTTTACTGCTCTCATTAGAATCTCTTGGCTTCATTACTCTAAGTGCATAGACAATTTTAGGCATAGGGTTACTGAATACCAGAATTATTCCACTTGAAAATTCAAGCAGAGAAAAAACATCTTTTACAAATATACATAAATCAGTATCGTATACTTTGACATACATCTATATAAAATTTCACCTGTATAAGTAGAAAAGGCAAAGAATCCTAGCAACTGCATAATTAACTATAGTCAATATAGATAATACTGTTGCTGTCTGACCTCTACTTTCTAATTTTAGATGACAATTGCAGATGTCTTTGCACAGGTGGACTGGACATTAGTTAGTGTAGTTCTGCACAAGTGTGGCTTACTTCATAAGTAACAGACTCCCGTTGTATTCCAGATCACAAACACTCCCGCCTGCACAGAGCTGTCATTCCAATGTGGGCAGAGCTGTAATGAACAAACAAGTCAAATATATCATCTTCACAAGGTGATAGGGACAATGCAGAAAAAAAATAATAAATCAGAGAGACAGAGCATGATGGAAACTCCGGGAAAGAAATAGGGTTATAATTTTCAATAAAAATAGATGATCAAGGCAGGTCTGATTGAAAACAGTGCTTTGAGATCAGACCTGAAAGAGATGAGAGAGTGAGGTGTGCAGTTTCCCTGGTGAGTAGATTTCAGGCCAATGGAACAGTAAGTGCAAAAGCCCTGAGTTGGGAATGTGCTTGACCAGGTTTGAGAAACTGCTAGATAGCCAGTGTCAACTGAAGTAGAAGGAGCCATGCTGGGGGGGGTGCCAGATCAAATAGGGCATGAAGGGATGTTTGCAATAATTTGGGTTTTCATTTTGAGAGAGAAGGGATGCCATTTGCAATGCCATCATAAGACTCTGGCTTTAAAAGGACTTCGTGGAATTGAGAATACAATGTAAAATAGGAAAAAAGACCTTGAGTAGGAGGCAATGATTATGTTACACGATGGTGGTGAAGTTGGGAGAGCTCTTTAGATTCTGGTGAGGGTAGAGCAAACAGAACTTGTTGGTGGGCTGCACAGTGGATATAAGAGGGGGAACTTCAGAGCAACCTGAGGCTTTAGTTCTGAGCAGTGGACTGATGAAGTTGCTTTTCACTGAGATGGGAAGACTGAGAGGGGCAGGTTTCAGGGGAAGATCCAAAATTTCTTTTTGGAAGTTTTAGTTTGAGGTGAGGCATCCAACTGCAGTACCAGTGAGAAAACTGAGTGTCCTGAGTGTGACATTCAGAGCAGAGATCTGGTATGGACAGAGACACCCAGGAGTCAGTTGATAGCACATGGAAAGGAACATGATTATTATCCAACTTAGGAAGGAGATATCTCCAACTCTTCTCTCATTTAGCCCGAGGGATTTGGTGGTCTAAGCACATTAATGTCCTACAGGTTCAGTGTTGATTGACAAAACTGAAATCAAACTTGGGAACCAAGAAGAGCACAGAATAGGGGAGAACAAGGTCTAGGAAGTAAAATGATCGATGAGAGAGTGTCCAGAAATTAACCTAAAATAGGTTTTTAAATCCTCACAAGATGGCGGTGCTTGCCTCCATTTTATGGAGAGGGAAATTGGCTTTCAAAGAGCTCAAGTGACTCCCCAAAACTCAGCCTGTGGGTGGCAGAGCTGGGAATTGAGTCAAGCTCTAACTCTGGAACCCAGGTCCTTCCTGGGACTCCACAAGACCTTCTAGGCAACCGCAGCTCAAGGAGGAGAAGCCATAGCATCTTTTGGGCTCATGGTTCACTCCTTCATTTATGAGGTCAAGCTTTCTGTCCCAGGAAATTGTGTAGACTAGTTTCCACAATACAGCACCAGCAAAGCTACCGCTGGAGACACCCATTAGTTGAAAACTTTTTGTTATTAGGCTAAAAGCAGAGGATGTTGTCTACTTTGCCTCCAGGTTACATGAGATTGTGAATGAACAAATTCTGATTCAGATTAATGATGAAAAGGGAACCCAGCTCATTACTTCACATTACCACTACTGATGTCAGACCAGAAAACCTTTCAACTTAGGGGCACCACATTAGCCAAGTTAAATACAATCTCTCTCGAACACTAGGAGCACACCCTACCCCACCTCCATCACTGGGCTCAGCCAGACAGGCAAAGCCATTTGTAAAAAGGAAAAGTATCCTGGTGAACAGGTCACCTTTCTGGGAGGCACCTACAGATGTTGTCAACAATGAGCCTGTTTATTCCTACTGTCCTTTCTTCTTGGGTCCCTATAAAAGTTAGGTTGCTTATCATTATCGCAGTACTTCAGAATCAAATGTCAGTGACATGGATACGGGGGATAAGAAAGCTCATTCAAGGTGAAATGGAAGATGCCATTTGGTTTGTTTATCATGCAGTATGAGGGGAGGAAGGAAGAGGAGACAAGGAAGATGGAGCAATCTCCCTTGTAAGGGGAGATAGGCTCGCCGTGCCAACCGCCTTCCCTTTCTAGAACACCAAAGAAGCCATTGTTACCCACTCTGTATTTTGGCCTTAACAGGAGACACCTGATCCTAGTTTACAGATTTATTTCCATAGCAGAACGAACCCAGTCTGTCCTGACATAGAAAGATCTGGAGAGCACACGTGTTCTGCCAGCTCCAGCAGGGGAGGTGGGCCTGGTGAGTCTGCATGGCGTAGGCTGCCCCTGCAGGGGGACCCTCACAGCTCACGACAATGCTGGTGTCCTTAGAGTTCACTGTGGAACCTGGGATGCCATGGCTCACCCACTCTCTCTCCCTGGCTCCATTGCATGGAGTCACTTTTCCAGCATTGGGGTCCCCTCCCCAAAGTGACTAAAAGACAGATGTAGGAAGGAGATTTCCTGCTTTGGGTTCTTGAGCAGGTAGAAAGGGCTGCCTGGAACAAAGTAAGTCCTTGAAGCTGAAGGCCTTGGGGATAGGGCTTCAAACAGATCCTGGCACTGAAAAATATCTGTACTCTTTGGCTTTCCTGCTTGCTACCTGGTATAGGAAATTTAGCTCAGAAAGATTGCAGGCAAGACAAGGTTTGCATGACAGGACCCAGCGGCACAGAGCTGCAGCAGACAAGAAATCGTGGGCAGTGAGCCCTTGACAAGAACTTCAGTATCCTTGTCTCCTAGGGGCTGATTCCCTGGGGAAGTGATACAGTCACAAGGAATCAGTGCCAATAAATGCCCAGAGTTTGACTTTCAAAGTAATGTGTCTGGGGTGAAATTCACATAATAAAGAGAACCCCTCAAAAAAGTTAATTTTCTAGGAAAAATTTCTAGAAAATGAAATGCCCAGATACTCAGGAACTTAAAAAGTAACCATGTGAGAATTAAGCTGGAATTCTGAGATCCTAGGAGGTAACCTCAGAGAGGGGCTCCAGTCATTCCCAGGCAACCCAGCAGCCTCTGTTTCCGGGCATCCCTAGCAGGAGCCATCACCACTTTTCAACAAGGCTCAAGGGTGCAGTTAACAATTTCCATGACTTGGGCTTCAGAGCCTTCAAGTTCCAAGAGGGTAAACAAGGAGGAAAGGAAAAGGAGACGCCAATGTTTCAGAAATTATGATCTTCAAAGGAGGAGAAATAGTCCAACCACAGGAAGTGTTGTCAGAAATGCGATATCCTTTTTGTCAGAGCACAGGGAGACCCCAGATTGCCAAACCACTGCATCCGAGACAGCAATGCTGGGACTGAAGCTTCCAGAAACCTTTGAATGGTGTGTTTATTTTAACTAGGGCTAAAGTTGATGGGATAATTGTTAGGGAGGCTGTGGATTTGATTGATGCTTGGAAAAGAAGGCTTTCATTGTCGCCAGGAAGCCTTCAATAATTATCCACTGCCAAGCTCCTTGGAGACTCGTGTGTGTGTGTGTGTGTGTGTGTGTGTGTGTGTGTGTGTGTGTGAGGTGTGTGGGCACATGTGGGTCTGAATGACTCTCTGGGTTTTAGATCCAGGTCAGGATTTTTCCCTGCTTTGTGTGTATATCACGGAATCATCTGAGAAGTAAAGGCATCCAATTTTTCTGTGCACTCAACCCTACACTAAAGATGAGTTTCCTTTCCTCCCCTAACTCCAACTTAACTCACCAGCCCAACAGCATTATATTACTGCCTAAATGTCACGGGCTTCCACACAGAACCCGCAACTGCCTGAACCAAAAACTCCAACTCTATCAAAATCTCACCCAGTGTTAGATACTTCCCAGAAAGAACCTCTCACCTTGTGTGTTCCTCTGTTCAAGGTTCCCTAGCTGAAGACCAAAACGCCCCCTGAGTTGGACTCTGCATCTCTTCACCTCCACATTGGCTCCAGTGTCTTTGTGGCGGTCCAGGTAACCAGGACAGAAGAGTCGCTTTGTTCTAATGACCTCAATCAGCAATGTGGAGGGTGCCAAGAACTTCTGTTTTTTTCTGGAATCCATTGTGGTTTGAAGCCACACTGTTTTCCTTATTCTGTCACCTTTACCTCCTAGGAATCTATGATTGAGCTGCCATTTTATGAGGAAACTTGTAAGAATGTGTCCTTCATATTTTGCCTAGGGCCCTCTTTCTGTGCAGTGCAGATAAAAATTTTAGGAGGCCAGGTAGGAAGATCAACATTATTTACCAGTGGTTCTCAGATCTAGCATGGATTAGAGTCACCTGAAGGCTTTGTTAAAACACAAATATCTGGGCATTGCCCAGACTCCCTAATTTAGTACATGTGAGATGGAGCTCAAGCTTTTTACATGTGTAAGGAATTTCCAGGTGATGCTGATGCTACTGGTCTAGGAACCATATTTTAAGAACCACTGTTCTAGAAGAGCACTGTGAAGCCCCAGGGCCCCGGTTCCATCAGTTGTCTTGGAGCTTCTGCCTGCTAACAGAACAGACAGAACGAGACACATATGGATATAACAGAGGTCCCACTTATGTCCAAGCTGGTGCTTCTATTAACATCTTAGAAGATGAAAATACACTGGCTCTCCTATGTTTTGCTTTTAGAGTAGACTTTGCTTGCTTACATCAGGCAAGGTAGGCCTCCACTCAGGAACTTCAAACTCTCAAATTCTTTGCACAGAAATTGTTGACCAACACCATCCTGGGGGTGAGGGTGGATCAACCTTAAATGATGAAGAATCAGAATTTGTGGGGCTTTCTCCCTCAAGCTACAGGAATCATTATAGCATATTTACTTTTTTTGGACTATTGATGGGTGACAATTTTTCTTTCTTTGATAAAACTACTGTTAGGTGGGAGGTCTAGAGGCTGTGTGTCAGAGGAAGAAGTGGAGGGAGGGGACAAAATGAATACCTTCTCTTTGTCAATCTTTGACAAAGAGAACTAGATCTCTATCACAGATTAAATGCACTTTGAGGAGGGGGTTTTCTGGGGGTGTTTAACCATGTTGAATATTTCTGTGGAAAATGTGAAATGAGAAAGCACAAACTAACTTAGCCACCAATCAAATATCAACTGCTAAAAATTGGAGGTGCCAGTAAATGTGCTAAAGGTCTCTTGTCACAGATAAACATTATTTTGCTCTCATGTATTTCTTCTCTGTCATGCTATGGAAGAATTATTAGTTTTCCCATGTCTTTTCCATGGGATTACAAGAGCCATCACGATAGCACCTGTTTGACATGAGATAGAGCAAAACTGAAAACAAGATGGAGAAGTCAGGCTTCTAGAAACAGTTCATGGACAGTGTGACATTTGAACCTTCGGTTTGTTCCAACTTTTGAATTTGGCCCGAGGTAGTGCTTGGCAATCACGGCACAGAGCAGAGAAGTGGGGAAGGGAAATATGTAAGAGCTGAATCTTTCAAACTTTACAAACTCCAGGAAACTTCAGGCTAATTGCATTTGACTCCACTGTTATGTAGATGCAAAACTGAGGCCTAGAGATGAAGGAGTGGCCACCTGGGATGAGCTCAAGGCTCATCCTCGTTTAGCACATTCTATGGACCACCAGCACTTGGGGCAGCCAACAGGTGTTAAATGAAAGGAACTGGTGTATGTGTGACCCCTTTAAGCTTTAAAATGAGACACATATTATGAATTTCCAAGAGGATTGATGATACATGGCCTCTCTTTTTCCCTGTAGAGTTCTTTATGGGAGTTGTACTTCATGGAATGCTTTTTGGGGAAATGATGTACTATATCTATAATCCATAAAGTGTCCCAAATGGATCAGTACCCCCTAGACCAGATTCACCTAAGATCCTGGAAATGCAAAGGGGACTGGGAACAAGGCTGTGAGAAAAAATACAGGATGATGAACAGCTAAAAATACAGGATAAACAGCTAAATTGTCAGATGAACAAATAATTTTTTTTAATACAAATAGATTTCATGCAATATTTTGGATATACTTATAAGTAAAATAGTTTATGGTATGCCTGAAATTCAAAGTTAAGGATACTATGCTTTTATTTGTTAAATCTGACCTTGTTAACTGGGAGACTTCCCTTCACTTCAACTAATCTGGAGATTAGAGCAGCAAGTGAGGAAACTAAGAGCCCTGAATGCCAGACCACTGGTCCTCAGCCTGGCAAGACAGGAGCTCAGGTGCAGGTGACGTGGCCTCAGCTCACTGTGCTGCAGAGAGAGCCCCAGTCTTCCTAACCACTGAGAGCAGAGGTTCTCAAACAGGATCGGTTACTACACCATTCTTGAAAACTGGGAGCAACTTTTGGCTATGAGGATCATTGGGAGGTCCTATTAGTACTTAATGGACATAAATTCCAGATGTTCTGTCATGTGTGAGGCAGTCCATAATTCTGTACCCCACACGTTTTTGAGTGTCCCATGTGGACATTCATACAAAGATGAATTTCCCTAAATACAAGCTTATTTGTTATACATACATGCAAGCCCCTGACAACTTCTTGATGTCTCCTAGGGTGGTCATGCACCAGTATCTAAATATCAAAATATGTGGGTTTTTTTAAAAAAATGAGTTATTTTCCTTTTTTCCATCCTCTTAATTAAAGTTAAGGTAATGTGTGCGCGCGCTCATGAATGCTAACAGGAAATATCTATGCACCTTCACTTTTAGAAGAGTTAAACATATGTTAGAAAATACTTATAATGAAAATGGAATGCTGTTTGGTAGAAATAAGCAACATTGACTCAGCCACACTGCTTTTCTTGGCTATGACAAAACCATGAGTTGTACCCGCTTCTTCACTGGGTATACAAGTTAGGATTAGGTTTGGCTGCATATAATAGAAAAACAAAATGAGACACAACAGTGGCTTTCAGAACACAGAGGGCCATTTCTGTTCCACATAAAAGAAGCAAAGAGGTCAGTAGTTCAAGGCTGGAGGCAGCATCCTTCCAGATCTCTTTGCCATCCTCCAGATTCCAGTTAGGAGGAGCTGGCCCCTGGGAACGCTCCTGTGTGGAAACCAATCTTCATTCCAAGGAGGCCAAGGGACCATGTGAAGAGGTCCCATGGGGCAACCCAGGGGTTTCAGCTAACAGCCTGAGCCAAGCTCCCAGGCGCTGCTGTGTCTGCAGCCAGACAGGTAGGTGATGAGGCTCCTCAGGCAGCACCTTCAGGCACTCTCCAGGGAAGCTGAAGAACTATCATATGTAGAAATATGATAAACAATATGTTGTTGTTTTAAGCCACTGAGTTTCCCCATCCCTACCACCACCACACTAAGGGTAAAGGGAGGTCCTTATTGCAGCAGTGATAACCCAAACCCATTCATTTACATATTCACGTGAATTAATGTGCCAAGAACCATCCTGGGGGCTGAGGGTTCTGAAATGACAAACTCCCTCCCCTCACAAAGCCTGCCTTCTAGCCAACTCTGCCTTCAGTTCTCTAGGTTGTTATTTCAAATCTTCATTATTCTCTTCAAGCCACCATCTCTCCTTCGCATTTTATAGAGAAATCAGAAATCATTAGGTGTGAATTCTACCTGCCTCTTTCCTGCCCTGTCCGTGTGCCTGGATGGACTGCACCACCTCTTCCCTGCCAGCTGTCCTGCTAGGCCTTGGGTTCCCGTCCTTCCTCTCGTGGTGTCTTTAGCTTCTGCTTTGTGAGCTCCACTCTTTCATGACATGAGCAGATTCAAGCCTCTTCAATCTTAAGAACTAGCAAAAAGTCCCTCTTTAACCTGATATCCTCCCTTAAAACCTTCACTCTCAAGTTTTCAGAAATTGCAATCTTCTCACTCTTTTTCTGTTTTCTCACTTCCAGTTCATGCCTGAATATACTTCTCCTCCAGCCATGCTTTGGGACAAGGAGGATGTGCTCAACTTGAACTTGTGCCCTCCTGACCCCTAAATCCAGATGTCTGCCACCTCGGGTTCCCTGGGCTCACAGTGCAGAGGGGCCTCTGTTCCTCTCTTGCACAGAGCCCTCAAGTATGAGGGCTTGGCAGTGTGCCACACCAGACATTCCCCACCGCTCCTGCCTCCCTGGTGTCTCCTCACTCGCTCTCAGCTCAGCTGCAGTGGGTTCCTTTTCCTCTTCCTGCAATGCCCTCCTCTTGTACCAATCAGCATAAAACTCCTAATCCTCTTTAGGTAGGTGGCAACCACAGCAGACCTAGGCTCACTTTCTGTGCTCTTGCTGCAATTGGAAATCTCCTCTTTGCATCTCAAGAGCATTATTGGCATCTTCTCTGTTTTCCTTGAATTTCCTAGCCCATCCTTGGCATGTGGTCATTACGAAGAAAGGAAGTTACCTCTACAAGCCAAGAAATGCATCTGTCTTGCCTACTTCACCGTGGCTTGCATTTCAATCCAGCATTTAGAAGCAAATCACTAGAAGCTTGAGGGCTCTTATATTATGAATAATATTAGCTACCCCCTGAATTGAGTCTTTGTTTTGCGCCAGGCATTTTGATAAGTACTTTACAATCATGATCATATATATCTTCACCGTAACTCTGTGAAGCCCACATAATCATTCAACCTGATTTACAGATGTAGAAACAGAGGTTCAGCCAGCTTAAATTTCTCAGCTTGTAGAACCAGAAAGGGAAAAGCCAACATCTCATGACTGATGTGCACCCTCTTCCTCTATACACTGCGTTAGAGCAACTCTAGGTGCCAAATGTGCACTTGCTGCTCCTCCAACTTTAACAAATGGTTCAAACATCTAGAAGTGTTCTTGGGGAGGAAAGTTCCTATTAATTGGTACTTTTCCTTCAGAATCTGAGCAAAAATAAAAATAAACAGCCAACTAAGTTTTAACTCCAATTTTCTGTAGCATGAGTGTTTATAATAATGATATGTGTAAGGTAGTTTTTAAAATAGAAAATCCCAATAGGAAACTTGTCCCAGTCATGTTAAGCTAAATAAGCCAGACCCAGAAGCACAAGTATCGTAGGTTTTCTCTCATACCTGAAAGTTGTAGAGGGATGATCAAGGAAGGGAAGAGAGCTGGGGTATGGGCCTTGAGAGAGGGGAGGGCAGAAGGTAAGAGAAGGTGCACGTGGCAAAAGCATGTATGGAAATACTGAGACCCATTAGTTTGCACAATTAATAAGCATTAATAATTATAATTTAAAAAAACAGAAGCAGCAAGAGTACTGGTGTCGTGAAATAAAAAGCTTTCCCTCTTACCTGAGCTGGTGAGTCCTTAGATCATTAAAATAACTAACTTATTACTAATATCAATAGTGAAGCAGCAGGGAAGGATTTTTCGTGGTGCTTTTGTGCTCAGTGGCGCCAGAATTATGTACTAATGCTTGCATCAAGATAAAATTCCTACTGAGGTGCCCCAGAAAACGTGCCGTCACCACCTGCAGCGGAATTAACTCCCTGTGCTTTGAGGAAATGGATGCATGTTAAGGACAAAAGCCACTTTCACTCAGAGCAGGAGAAACATGTTGACAACAGGCAAGGGCTGAAAGGGACGCCGGCTTGCAGCTCCATGCAACTGACTGAAATGTAAGCCATCAGGTCTGGTCCCAGCTATCAGGACAGAATCCTGTGGCTCCCATTGTAGTAGGTGACTGTTTTCGTTAAGGCTTGGAGGCGAGCTGCAGCTGGCTGGCTGGCTATTGCAGTCTGCAGTTGCCAAATACTTGGTGGCTCTGGGTGTCTGGCAAATCATTCTAGAAAATAGGTGCCATTTCCCCAAAGCTCAGCAAGAATTGCACTCAATTTCACATTTCCTGGCTCGTGGCTCTTTCACACTGCAAGCTCTGGTTTTAGAGTCAGTGTCTTAAAAGAAGAAAATTATTTTTTTCTTTCTCTCTGATCCATCATGCCCCCTGCAAGCCTGCACTTTTCTTGTTGGACTGGTTAATTCCACATATTGGGTGGAAAAAGACCTCAAGCATGGAGAAGTTATGAGATTTACTGTGCTTTTAAGGGTGAGCCACTAATGAGGTGTAAAGCTCTCCTTTGGGAGGGTAGTAATAAAAGCCATAAAAATAGCTACCTCTATTTTTATGTGCTATGTACTACTCACTTTATAACCGTATTCTTCTTTAGACCTCACACTAAAGCTTCAAAATAGCCATTGATAAACCCTGTTTAACAGATAGGAAGATGGAGGGAAAAGGAGACAGAACGACTTGCCCAAGGTCACACATTCAGAAAGTTGTCTTCACTGAGCGGCAAAAGTGAATTCAAAGCATAAAAATTCCCCCAGTCCCTAGCTTGGAGAATGGTCCTATTAGGAACAACTTCAGCCCACAGGAAAGTTCAGGCCAGCTTTTGCTGAGCACAAGGGAAGCTCATGTGTTGTCCATGCCACACACTCATGTTATTGTTCTCTTTTTAAATTCATGTGTATGTTCCAACTCTTATAACAGGTACCATGTGCTTAGGCACCCAATGAATGGTCCAGGGTAGAGGCACATAACGGGAAATTTATCAGCTATTGCTGACTAATGTGGGGAACAGTTTCTTTGATTCAGTAAATAAACATTGAAGCCCACTTTTGTGCAGGGTACTGGTCTTTGTCCAAAACAGCAAAAGATAGACTCTCCATCTTGTCCTCAAAGAGACCTAGAAAGGGGACTAAGCAGGGAGGGAAGAGGAACCCCACTCACACTTTGCCTCTTCCTTGCTTCTCCCCACAAAAGGAAGTGATCGTAAGCAGGTTGGTCTACTTCCAGAACATTTTTTTTTTTTTTTGGTGGGGGAGCCACACTTACCGATGGGCAGGTTACTCTTTAACTTTTGCGAGGTTCTATTTTTCCTCTCTTCCAATGCAAGTGGTATAATTTGTAAACTGAGCCAAGATAGCTTTAGTCACCTCACCATTTTTCTTTTTTCTCATCTTCTGTGCATAATTAAAGCTTGTTGGTGCTTTGCTTTACTTCCCATACCACATAATAAACTAGAAAATGAGATTCCATGATATTCATTCTGGCTGGGAGCAGACAAGATACTGAGGAAGCTTCAAGCCTAAACTGTGGGCTTTAGTCTGAATTGGGGAATAGTGATCACTGATCCAGTCATAACTTGGTACTTAGTTCTTCACTTGCTGTGAGACATGGTGTGTACATTTCACTGGGGAGGTTGGCGGAGAGAAGGGACTAGCAAGGAGTTTTAGATCTCTGGCTTTAATGACACAAAATATTGGCCAGATCTTCACTTGACCAGCTGATGTAACATACTAGCCACATCACAGAGCCAGAGTCGATTCAGTGCTATTATAGAGGCTCCAACTGCCCGTATGGGACTGCAGGAAAGCAGACGACAGACTTGAGGGCTGGGGGAATGTACGTGCTTTTTAGGTTTCTTCTCCCAATACTATTTCAAGAAATGGCCTAGGAATTCACAGAGTATTGAGAGCTCTGCAATGCGTGCAGTAGGGTTGAGTGGATGTACATGTCATCAGCTTGAAAAGAGACCAATGTGCAACCTGGCTAAGCAAGGTCAACAACTCTGGCCTCATTCTTGTAGCAAAATCATGCGTCTGCTTATCTGTGTAGAATGATCCCTTCCTTGTGGTAGTCCTTTAAGTCTACTAAATTCAAATAACTTCTTAGATGCCTTTTAGAGGATGTAATGAACTATGTAGTTTTGGTCCCTGTAATAAATTCAGATAGTTTTTTTTTTCTCTTTTTTTGTAAAGATCAGGGCCACATTCAGTAACACTATATTCCAAATACCGGTAAGTCAGTACTCTACCGACTCTTACTAATGTATTTGTCTATCGATGGGATCCTACTCCTTTAAAATGGGTACCACTCTTTCTCGATTATGACTTCTGTGTATAAAATCAATTTACTTCTCCCCTCACTGACTCTGTGGATATGCTTCTGGGCACAGTGACCTTCAGCAGGCAGAGATAAACAGGAGCCGCTTTTCATCTCCCACCATTGATTTCCTGTGAGGCAAATCACGAAGCTGCTTTGAAGTCCAGGGGAGAGCTGTAGGGGAAGAGGGAGATAAAACTGAAGAGTGGATTTGAAACAAAGTTAGTTTCTGCCATCAAGGAATAGATGCTTATTGGCAAAACTAAAACTGCCAGGTTTTATTGTGAGAATTTAGATTATTGTAAAAGAACATGATCTAAGTTGGTAAAACTGGGTTAGGGAAAGGGAGGTGTATAAAACAAAGGGAAGTCTGGAAGGATCTTGGATAAAATCTCTCAATTGAGCAGAAATGGATGCTTTTCACTGAATCCAGCAGTGGGAAGTATGTAGGGGATAATATTAAGACCACTCGTGAAGTCTTCCTTTTGGTTTATGTTACATAATATGATTGGATATATGAATTGTAAGGGTATTTGTTGTGTCGATATTTCTTTGAAACTTACACAGTTTGATCAAGGGTTTTGGCTTTATAGTTTTACCAAATAGTTGTGACTTTTATAAAAAATCATAAATATTACATTTGAGGAATATTTTGTCATTTACAAAATGCTTTTCTATGAGCTTCCACATAAACGTAGGAGATGGGCAGGATAAATGCTGTTACCCTCTCTTGGTCTGTGAGGAACCCCTGTGAATTGCCCAGGGGCACACTCCATAGCAGTGAAGCAGCTGGTGGAAAAATCCGGGCTCGCTCTCATTCTCTTCCTAGTCCTGCAGTTCCCCTGTAACTTGAGGTTTCTTCAGGGAGGGAAAAGTTCTCTCTCCTTCTCCTGCAACATGAATTGTTTTTGTCAGGGTGGCATTTTTCAATTTACCCTTAGCATGATGGTGTTGGGATCTTGAAACATATTTCTTATTCTCAAGGTCTCTGGAAGTTCAATGCTGACAGTGGAAATCTGGAGGCCTTGCTCTGAAGACAATCATTATTTTTACCTCAGTGGATGTTTGAGCTTCCCTAATAGTACTGCATGAAGAGGGATTTACCCTAATTCTGGGGGCTTAAGGGTACTTAGTGTTGTGAAATGAAAGATCCTTGAGAAAGTTCAGCCCCTTTCTCAGGCATGAGCACTAAACAAATGCCAGTCAACCTGAAACCCTGACCCACAGTCCTTCCCCATACAGCCCTCTGTGATCTGGTGAACAGAAAACTACAGAGGCTATTTAGGAGGTGAGATGTCTTGGAGGAGTTCAGGTTCCCGTGTCCTTGGGATAGCTGAAGCACTCAGGTGCTCCCAGGGGGCAATACAAATATCATGACTTGTAGCACAATGTGTTAGGTGCAGGGTATATGTTGGGATGACTGTCTTGGGAGCTGTCAGGGGATCTCTTTTGAAATTTACTGTTTAATTTTTTTTAAAACATGGCTCATTTGTGCCAGGCATATTTACTTTAGCATTTTCTTCAGATGCAAAAGAAAAAAAAAGAAAAAAAAAAAAGAAAGAAATCATCATTTTGTTTTAATTGGTAAGTAATAAAATACATACCTTGTAATTCACTCACAGAAAGAAAAATTTCAATCAGGCTTTACAACAAATGCATAGCAGCTTAAAAAAAAAAAAAGGTTCAGTAAATGTCCTGAACAGGACAAGCTAATTAAAAGAGTTAAATAATTACAACAGTTAATTTCCCTATTAATATTTAATTTTTCATGATTTAACAGAATTTAACTGATAGTTAACTTTCATAGGAATTCTGATATTACTTAATCCAAAGGGAAAATTTTAAATTCATTTCAGAATATCATACAATTCAATATTTATAAGACAATATGGGCATTTTCTGTCTTGAGCTGTTGTCATCTTATGGAATAATTTATGTACATGTATGTAATATGTTGTTTTATGTATGTTATGTAAGTCACTACTGAAATTCTAAATAGTTGTTACATTATTGCAAAGGATTCATGTTAAAAATGAAATGTCCAGAATTCATATTGAAATGAAGGAGCTGATTTAATTTATTAAGATCTTCTTCTTTTTCTTTTATTCACTTTCACATGTGTGATTTACAAGTACACATATTTTGGGATATGTCTATGAGGTTTTGTAAAATATTAGCTACTTAGCAGCTGTGGTAGAGGTTACAATTTTTTTTCCTTTAAAATATAGTGATATCTGAAGTCAGCATGGCAGCTCTAAGTGTTGGCGAGGATGTGGGGGAAAAGGTACACTCACACATTGCTGGTGGGACTGCAAATTGGTGCAGCCAATATGGAAAGCAGTATGGAGATTCCTTGGAAAACTGAGAATGGAACCACCATTTGACCCAGCTATTCCTCTCCTCAGTCTATATCCAAAGTTTTTTAAAACAGCATACTACCGGGACACAGCCACATCAATGTTTTATAGCAGCACAATTCACAATAGCTAAACTGTGGAACCAACCTAAATGCCCTTCAGTAGATGAATGGGTAAAGAAAACATGGCATATATACACAATGGAATATTACTTAGCAATAAAAGAGAATAAAATCATGGCATTTGCAGGTAAATGGATGGAGTTGGAGAGATAATGCTAAGTGAAGTTAGCCAATCCCAAAAAACCAAATGCCAAATATTTTCTTTGATATAAGGAGGCTGATTCATAGTGGGATAGGGAGAGGGAGCATGGGAGGAATAGACGAATTCTAAATAGGGTAGAGGGTTGGAGGGGAAGGGAGAGGGCATGGGGTTATAAATTATGGTGGAATGTGATAATCATTATTATCCAAAGTACAGGTATGAAGACACGAATTGATGTGAATATACTTTGTATACAACCAGAGATATGAAAAATTGTGCTCCATATGTATAATAAGAATTGTAATGTATTCTGCTATCATATATAAATAAAACAATAAATAAATAAAGAAAAAAGTGGCATATATACACAATGGAATATTACTCAGCAATAAAAGAGAATAAAATCATGGCATTTTCAGGTAAGTGGATGGCATTGGAGAAGATAATGCTAAGTTAGCCAATTCCCAAAAAACAAATGCCGAATGTTTTCTCTGATATAAGATGACTGACTCTAGTGGGGTAGGGAGGGGGAGCATGGGAGGAATAGACAAATTCTAGATAGGGCAGAGGAGTAGGAGGAAAAAGGAGGGGGCAGGAGGTTAGCAAGAATAGTGGAATGTGATGGACATCATTATCCAAAGTACATGTATGAAGACACGAATTGGTGTCAACATACTTTATATACAACCAGAGATATGAAAAATTGTGCTGTATATGTGTAATAAGAATTGTAATGCATTCTGCTGTAATTTATTTTAAAAATCAATAAAAAATAAAAAATAGTGATATCTGTGAATATATTTAAATCGAAACCAGTTGTTCTCTATTACCTGTGATGCTGTTAGATTTAATCTGTTTAGGATTCATGCTAGCTGATTTAATATCAGGGGGGCATATTTTGAAAAATTTCCTCGCAGTTGGAAAACTGCTCCTTTACGCCTCTTTTTAGGCAGAAGATGGTGGGTGGCATGAACACAAATGACTGGTATTAAGTCATGTGGATATGAAGAAAACAAATCTCATTATAAATTAAACATTGATAAATCACAAGTTAAGAAGACTATATAGCTGCTGAGCTGTAGTGGTCCCAAGTAGGCTTGAAAACTTTTGAACACTGATCAGCCTCAATCAGACTAATTTGGGAAAGTAAATAAGTCACCTTATTTTACTGGCTCTGAATCAGTATTTGTGGTAACTCCAAGGGAAAAAGGCTAAGTCCCTGTAAATGAATTCTGTGCTTCCTGTAGTTGCTCAGGGCAAGACTCATCCTGAGGCAAACCTTCGAGAACTTGCAGAACAGTCAGGCCAGGGCAGATGTGGGAGCAGGAATGGACACCACTTCCAGGCAGGAGCCTCCTGAGATCTTTGAAAATTGAAAAAATCTTCAATTTTGAATATGTAAATAAAATGAGGTAAGAATGTTATCAGAACAAGGAGTTAAAATGATCACACTGGGCACTATGTTTAGTTCAATGTTATGTCATCTTACGTTGCCATACTTAATTACTGATGATGTATGAATGTGAGACTTAATAAAATTCTCATTATCCATTTAAGAAAAATAGATTCCTTTCTTGGTTGCACATAACTTTCCAAATTACTCTGTGTGCCATTTGGCTTCAAATCAGTAATCATATTCCTCACCTGCCTTTCAAATCCTCAATGGCTCTATATGGAGTCCAGGGTATGACTGAAGGGTATATGGGATTATTAATGATCTTAAAGTTAATTTTAGAAATGACATGCTATCTGACAAGTGCCAAGTTATCAAAATAGTTTATCTCAAAGCATAAAAATATAATTTTGAGTTAGTAAATGACCTAAATGTTTTCTGTTTCTTCCCTTTTATAATTATAGACCCAGAAACTAGTTTTTGCTTTCTCTAGTGTCTTTCATACCTGACTGGGAAACTGGACTTTATAATCCCTTGAGCCTGGTCCTTGGATAAAACATGGAAAAGAAAGGGCAACTCTGATCCTGTATAACAAGAATTTAACTGTAGATAGAGACAATGTGGTTTTCTGCCGGGGATATTTTTCTGGGAAATGTTCTCTTAAAGGTGAAGAGGTAACTTAAAACATACGAAGAGTATGTATTTACAAAACAAAAAAACAAAAATAACAACAACAAAAAACAATGATCTCCGTAAGAGTGAGATAACAGTAATTCTCCTTTCAAACTGGAATGCTCAAATGCCCACCCTGCTTTATTGAAATCTTCAATTTTGAATATGTAAATAAAATGAGGTAAGAATGTTATCCTGTAAGAGCTGATGTTAAGTGGCATTTCCATGCCATAGTTAGAAGTCAGTTTAATCAACGTTTTTAATACTTTATTTTGGACCTCACATATCATATAACATGGGGACTGGCCCAAAATTGGCCTGTAAGAAATGAGTAATGGGTTGAGGTTGGTGTCCTTTTCCTTCTCTAACTGGATATGATAAACTGAAAACTAGGTGAAGAATCAGGAAAGCAGAATTGTAATTGTGGATCTGCCTTTCATTAGCTCCATGATCTTTTCAAAATCTTTTCACTTATTATTTTGAACAATAATGTTTGGATTGGATGATCTTTAAAATTTATTTCTAAAATACAAGGGGGAGAAATGAATTACAGTAGAGGGGGTACAGAGAGAAGAGGGGAGGGGAGGGGGGAGGGGGGGATAGTAGAGGATAGGAAAGGCAGCAGAATACAACAGACACCAGAATGGCAATATGTAAATCAATGGATGTGCAACTGATGTGATTCTGCAATCTGTATACGGGGTAAAAATGGGAGTTCATATCCCACTTGAATCAAAGTGTGAAATATGATATATCAAGAACTATGTAATGTTTTGAACAACCAACAATAAAAATTAATTTTAAAAAAAGTAAAATTTATTTTTACCTTCATGGTTTATAATCTATAGATAACATAGCCAAAATATATTTGAGATCAGTGGTGCTATTGTCCAGCTTGTATAAATAAATAAAAAATAACATAAACATTAAAGGAAAATACTGATTTGTGATGCTTGACTATTTCTATGGTATAAACTCCAGATATAGCTGATTAAAAGCTACCAAAGTGAGATCACTGACCATGGAGCTGGGAAGAGAAAGGCATATTCAGTCTCTAAAGCCATCAGGAGCCAGTTCCAGCACAATTCAGAGCTTAAAATACTGAATGAGTCTACCCTTAAAGACTGAGAAGTATGTTCCTATAATTGAGAAAAAAAGTAATAATGGTAAAATAAGAATAGGTTTTCAGGACTAATGAGAATTTTAAGTCTTCTTTGCATAGGTTATCTCAGATTTTAATGTAAGCAATTACCCCATTATGGAGAACGTTTTTTAAAAATGTTAAAACCATACAATAATATTTTCAATAGTTGAATGTTTCAGGAAGCAATATTTAGAATCTTATCTAATGCTTTAAATGCATTTGTTATAGCTCCAAGATTAGTTAGAAACCAAGACAGGACATTGTTTTAATCCCCGCCCCCTGCCCGAGGGGATTAATGTATAAATCCTGGAATGTTGGCAATAAAGCAATTTGGTAGCTGTCCACACACTGCTTATTAGTCACCATGAGCATTAGAATAGAACAGTACTACCATCATGATATACAATGCAAACTAAGAATATACTGTCTGAGGAGGACTGAGAAGGATATTAGTGGATGCCAATCCAGGAGGAGACATTAGGCCAAAGTAACAGTCTAAGTTACGCATATCACAATTTATAGAACACTGGATTTGCCAAGCTCCATGTGCAGTCTCCATTTTACAAGTGCCTGTAAGGAATTAAGAAGAAAACTGTTCAAAAAAGATGCAAATACATGTAACTTAAAAATATGATAGTTTATAGTTTATTTACAACATGTGCTACTTCTAATGTATGAGAAGAAACTGGATTATAAAATCTAAAAGCTGTGTGTGAGCAACTGCATATGCTGTTAAGTGTCAAGTGTCAGACTGGTAAGGTCTGCAACTCTTCCCCACTGCTTTTATACATAAAATCTTAAGTTGGTAGTTGTGAAGGTCATCATATTGAACATCCAAACTAAAATATGTAAAAACTAACATCACTTTGCATCCAATCTTTTGGTTAATATTTACCAAGAAAAATTCAATATCTGACTAATAATAGGTAAATTTAGAGTCAGCATGTAGATCAATGGGATAACTACTTAGGACTGATAGAATGAAGTAGCCACCAACCCTACAGCAGTCAGGGAAGCAGTTTTCTCTCCTTGGAGTGGATTTCATTGAATGAGACTACCATATAAGATCCTTTTGAGATGTTGTAAAATTCTTTTGATATAAATCTTCAGTGAGTTATTTTTAAAAATAACTATTTGGATAAGGAAGAGAGGGGACAAAGATCTGGCACTGTCTGTGTTTTCCAAAAATGTATAGAATTGTTCTAATTTTTAAAATAATCACATATGCACATACTCTAAAGCTGGTTTTAAATCAGCAACTTAGCTAGCTATCACCTGTCTGCAACAGGAGATTTGCCTTCCTTCACTGAGACTGCTGGGCTGATGACAATCTCCTTTGTAGCTTCCCTGATTTAGTAGAAAGTTATTTCTAGTCATTGCAAGGATCAAAGAGTTCTTTGGGGCTGTCTCTTCATAAATAGTTTTAATCTGGACTCCCTATCAGAAGACCCAAGGATATGTCTCATATCCCTAGGCTTATGTTCAAACCCCAGTTCCTGTGGCCACTACTAATATCTGATATTGATATTGAATGAGCCTTATAGTGTGTCTTCCTCTTCCTTTCTGACTTCAAGGAACTTCTTTCTTTCAACTTTGGTTAAATATATTTTCAATATTATTTTTAAGTCTAACATTTCTGTTTTGAAAAGGGTATGCAACTAATTTATCTTATTAGAAATTATCTGTCTCAATGTCTAGAATTATCAAATTTTAGAGTGAGTCTTTCTTTGCTTTCTTTAAATTAAAATTTCAGTTTATTTAGCTATCATCAGGTGCCAGATAAATTCAGCAGGTGAAAAAAATTAACATGGACTGTTTTAATTTTCTCCATTTATATGGATGCTAAAATCTGTACACCAGAGACATGATTTTACATTAACTGAGAAGTTCTAACAGAGGGTTGCTGGAGGTAGCAAGAGATACAAATTATGGCTCCTGATCTAAAAGAAGCTCATATTTTAAAATGGGCCCAAATGCAAACAGATAATTGTAAAATGATGTAATAAGTCTGTTATTAGAAGTATGAGTGGAATGTTTTTTGACAGTCTTGAGGCTCTTAATGTAGCATGCAGAAGTCAGAGAAGACTGGAGATGCCACTCCTACTGGATTATGAAGGATTAATAAATGTGTGTGTGTGAGCGGGGGCTGGTGAGGGTAATAGGACATTCCAGGGAGAGAAAGACTACAGATGCCAGAAAGAGTGTTGATAGTGACGGTATAATATACTATGAAAGGACCTCTGTAAATTGTGGGATATACAGGTTTACTTCAACTGACAGCTGTTCAGGTCAACTTTGACATCAACTACTATGGAGTAACATGCCCTGCATGTAACAATGGCAGTGCTGATGTGCTCTTACTTATTTTACATGGAGAATATCAAATATTACTTACAGCTTGTACATTTAATAAATTCCCATGTTTTGAAATGAGCCAAAGTGTGCCAAGTTTAAAGAAAAGTCCTGATGGAGGTTGGCTGTTTTTCTCTTCTTACACAGCTATCTTCACAACACTCAGGTCTTCATCTCCTCTTGCTATCTATCACCCCTTCAGTTCAAGGCCCAACCCCTGTACCCCTCTCTTCTCTGCTTTATCAGGAACAAAGACTCAAAACAATGCTTTTGAAATGATCATCAATGTTGCATTTTTACTATGAAGTCAGATAAATCATCAGATATTGAAGAAACACAATAATAATTGACAGAATTTAATGCTTTTAAAAATTTATATTAATTTTTTTTCACAATGCCTTTATTTGTGTATTTTTTATGAGGTGCTGAGGATGGAACTCAGTGCCTCACATGTGCTAGGCAAGCGCTCTACTACTGAGGTACAGCCACAGCCCAGAACTTTAATATTTTTCTCTAATGAGGGTAGGTGATGGTCCAAAAACAACTTTAGAGAAATCTTGGTCAATTTGTCATTAATTTTTACATTTTTTTCTTTATACACTCTGCAGGGAATCACAAAATGCTACAGTTATTGGTTATTTTAGTATATGGACATAGTAGGTATTAAAAATATATTTGGTAAATAACCAAATAAAATTCAAAAAATTAATTCAAAGACTGAGGAGGATTTAATAGAAAATGACATCCAAAACATACAGGATTTTGTTTTTGGGAAATGAAAATGTTTTGGAATTAATGTGACAATGATACAACTTTGTGAATATATTAAAAATTATTGAATTCTACATTTTAAAAGGTGAATTTTATGGCATGTAAACTAAAGCTCAATAAAAAATAGATAAAACAAACAAAACAAAACAAAAAAACCCCAATAGCAGTTACAAATCCATGGCCCAGAAAGTTGGACTGAGGCTTCTATTCAAATATTCAGACTAGGCAGTCTTCACACTGAAGAGGAATATCAGTTATAGAAGAATGAACACTTTTTATTTAAAACAAAACTGAAAATATTCAAAAGATGTACTGCATCTCAGTAATTATAAGATGCATATTTTTCAGATCTCTAAATGGGAATGCATCTTATAATTGATGGTGTGTTACAGTTTGGCTAGATTTTTTTCCTTTTTCATGGTATATATTATACTGCCTTAGATTTAATGAAACACAGCGTTTATATTTTCAAATAATGTGGCAAAGGCTGCTAGCTGTCACCCTTAATGTGTTCTCTTCTTCTCACACAGTATTAAAGCTTTTAGGTTGGGGAGGTGGCTCCTCAGTCAAAGACTATAATCCCAATTTTCTTTGAAGCTAGGAATGGCCATGTGACTACATTCAGGCCAACACTCTGTGAGCACAGTAGTGTGTAGTTCTGGTTTGTGGCTTTAAAGGAAAGAAACATGCCTCTCCTTTTTCTCTTATTTCTTCTTTTCCTTCCTCCCTCCTTCACTCCTTCATATTGGTTGCAGATGTGATCAAGGAAGCTGAGTAGCCATTTTCATGCATGTGAGGAATGCCATGTAGTAAGGTTGGTAAAGAAGTATGAGAAGATTCCTGGGCTTCAAGTGATTATGAAACCAGTGTACTAGCCCTGGACTAACTATGCCACTTTTACGTGATAAAGCAGCTAGGAAACTTGTTTAAGTCACTCTTTGGGTTTCTCTGGTGCAGGAGCTAGTCAAATATTCTATCAAATAGAAATGATTTCTGAATTTCATTTTTCTGGGAGTGAACTATTGCCACTTTCTGCAACACGCTGAACTCTACTTCCTCTACACCCACTCCCACAAACATGCCCACAACTTGTCTAGGCTAAGTCAGTTACCAAATGTAGCATTTATTTGTAAGGAATACACTGCGAACAGTTTTTCAGTTTTTGTTATCATGGAAAGATCATGATTTTAGCCCACATTCCATCTATATTTCTAAGTAATACCTTTGTTAGGACTGTCTGTTCAGTGCAATGGAGGATGAATTTTTCAATGTGACTGGGATTTCTTGATAATGCTAAATCTGCCTGTCAGCTGAATTCCTCTGGCTTTATGTGGCAGTGTGGTAAAAGTACATGATCAGATTTCACTGTTAAGAAAATTCTTTAAGCAATACATGTACAGTCAAGTTTCTTGCCTCGAGAGCTGAACATGTAGGTCATGAGTTTTACAAAAATGGCACATGATAAAGCTTTATGGAAATGCAATAATCTGGAGATCTGATTTTATCTTATAGTGACATGGCTATGAAAAACAGTATCATGGGATGTTGATGCCACACTGTCCTTTCATTAGCCCGTCTCTTGGTTCTTCAGATTTGAGGAGATGGGACAGTAAGGAGTCCTGTTGGCTTGATTTTATTGATGCCACCATCTAGAATACAGATCCTTGGATATTTCATCTTCACAAGATGAGCTGCAAACTGGAAGGAAAAAAAAGCCAAATTTATAAAAAATATACAAAAAATTTCTTTTTTTTTTTTTTTTTTTGTACTAGGGATTGAACACAGGTATGGTCTACCACTGATCTACATCTCCATGCTTTTTATTTTTCATTTTGAGACAGGGTCTTGCTAAATTGCTGAGATTGGCCTTGAACTTGGGAATCTCCTCCCTCAACAATTACTATTACTATAATCTTACTATCATTTTTGAATAAATCATTAATTTGTTTTTAATATAAATTGAAATCATTCATTTGCTGATAAACAAGTTCTGTATGCTATGGAATACATGTGTCTATCTAGTTCTCTTGTATGCTTTTTTGGATAGGCAAATAGATATGGTAAATACATTCAGTGTAAAGGGCTGTGCAGGAAGAAGTAAATTCCTCAACTCTGTTCCCTCATTCCCTCTCCCAAGGTCATTAATGTTACTATTTTTTGGAAGCTTCTAATAGCTGTTAAAATAATCTCAAACCCATATTGGAAAAAACACTTTGATATTATAGTTAACATTATTACAATTCTACAAACAAAGTTTCAGAGAGAACACAAAAGTTGGTTGTAACATGTTTTTGGAGCTACTACAATTAACATTTTGAGATCAGGAACTTGGAATAAATTTGAAGGACTCATCCAGGAAGACTGGCACAACAGGACTTTTTAAAAAAGTCATCCTGATACATACATATCTTTCAGGTTTAACTGGCATTTACCCCTTTGGCCTCAATGATTTACCTTTCCCCATTCCTGAGTTTTATCTGTGGCAGCCCTGACCTGCCTGTCAATTGCGATAGATCATAAGGCTTTATGTTTCAGAGTTTTGTTTGTGTAGGTCACCCTTGTTGGGAACATGTTTCATTTCCCACCAATTTCTGGCCTCCCTTTAGCTTCTCCTCAAGTGTCTCCCCACCACTATACTTCCAAGTGTGCCTAACTTCTGGTGCTTTTCCTGCTTGCATATCACCTTCTCCAGGTGTAAATTCTCATAGCTTCTAAGCCCTCAAAGTTTCTTATGCAAACCTCCATATTCGGTGGCATCAAATGTATTTAAAAGCTATTTCCAAGAGCTTCCATTACCAAACTATAAATTCCTCTAGGGCAGTGACTGTTCTGTTTCTTTTTATTCCTAGTGAGTACCACTTGGTAGGGTTTCAATGTGTTTCCTAAATTGAATTAAATCTGGGGCAAAACTATGAAGGAAGGAAGTTTTTCTTTGGCTAATCTTTCTCTCCCCTATCATTGATAGTGTCCCATTCCTCCTCCTTGGGTATTTGTGTCCTCAATTTCTTTTCAATTACTCTATGAAAAGCTGATCTCAGAGATCCTTCAAGAAAAACAACTAATACCTGCTCACTGTGCTATTGCTTCTTGAAGCTTAATAGTAAAGTTTCAACTTCAGGGTTCAAAAGAACCAGCTAGTACATTGGCTTCATAATCACTTGAAGCCCAGAACTCTTCTGGTTCTTTGGGTCAGGACAAATTCAAGGCCTCACTCCAAGAGATTGTATCTGGGGCTCAGGGATGTGTATTTTTAAACAAATACCCCTAGATGATTTTAAAGCAGGCAGTCCGTGGACAATATTTTGAAAGATATGTTTTCAGTGAGAAGGCTAACAGTATTCATCAGCAGGTAATGTATGTTGCTGGAAAGGCATCTTGGCAACCTTCAAAACAATTCACATAAATGGATCTCAACACTGCTGACCCTGCTCATCTTCTCCATAAGCCTCTGTGGTGCCGTAACAGAGAATGATGGCTGTTCACATTTCAAATCCCATACTCTTTCTAAAGCCACCAGATGGGGATCTTTATAATTAATGTTGGGGAAAAAAATCATACTTCTGTATTTTAAAAGGTGTCAAGTAAACTGGATCAAACTTGTTTTTTCCCCCATCCAGCTTCTCTTTGAATCTCAGTCCTTAGAGAAGAGGCACCAGATTATCTACTCTGAGTCTTGTGCAGGCAGAACAGCCCCTGGTACCATATGATTACTGAAATGTTTTGGCTGTTTTTTCTCACATGCAGAAATACAATTACCATTTAGGCTGGAATTCTTAGATAAACATAGCATTAGGGCCTGGTGGATAAGAAGTCTTAACTTACAGTGCTTTCAAAACACTGTGGAAGTCAGAAAATGAGTAAGGAAGGACTTACTGTACATTTAACTAATCGCTCTTAAACTATGCTGTAGAGCTGGAAAGAGTTCCTACTGTTATTGTAAAGAGGGACATAAACTGCTCCTGAGCTGGAAAATAATAATGGCAAAATAGGCAGAACAGAGCAATTTGGAACAATCAGGTTGCTTCTATGTGGGCGGCCTAAGAAGAAAAGTAGAAGCAAAGTACAAGTAGATGCAAATGTTTAAATGCCTTGAAAGGAAACAACACTCTGTTTGATGGTGGTGGTGGGGGGAAATCAAGCCCTGTGTGGTGGTGCATGACTGTAGCCACAGCAACTCTGGAGGCTGAGGTGGGAAGATCACCTGAGCTCATGAGATTGAGAGCAGCCTGGGCAATCCAGTGAGACCCCGTATCAAAAAAGAACAATTGCTGAGTTTGTAAGATTGTGAGTTGTCTGATTTTGTTTGTGGTTCCAGATGTCTTTCTGCCCATCTGTTCAACAATCTATATCTACCTATCTATACTGGCCCTTCACAGTGAGACCATGACTGTAATTTTTCCATTTCTACCATGAAATCAATTCCTCTTTTTCTTCTCCATCTGCTCAGTTGTTTGGTTATTAATTTATCAAACATTTCACTGAGGACTTACTTGCAGTGGTACTGCTGCAGTTTTTGAGTACTTACACTTCAGTGGCTGAGAAAGAAATGGACAATTAACATGAGTAGTATAAAAGCAGAAGTTCAGGGTACTTTGGAGTGTGGAGTTTCTGAACTTAAGGTTGGATGAGTTATTCCCCTCTCATGCCCCTTTTCCCTAAATTCCTTTTTCATACTGACTCCCCAAAGGAATAAAACCCCTAAATTTGATAGTGATAATTACTATCCTGATAAAATAGTATTTTGGCTATAAACTGACAGGGAGGAAAGAAAGTGCTGTGAATATGTCTGGGTGCAGTGGCACATGCCTATAATCCCAGCAATGTGGGAAGTTGAGGCAGGAAGACTGCAAGTTCAAGGCTACCCTGCACAACATAAAGAGACGCTGTCCCCCAAATAAATAAATAAACAAATAAATAAATAGGGCTGGGGACATAGTTCACTCACAAGCACCCCTGGGTCCAGTCCTCAGTATCCCTTGCAAAAACTGCTATGAATGTGTTGGGGTAGTTTTCACTCTGAAAAAGTCACATCATGCATGGAGAAGATACATGGTGGGACAGAGGAGAACCAGGCATGGAAAGCACGGGGCTCCAACCTTCACTTTTCATCCTGCAGGCCTTTGGCAGCCTCAGTGAGTATAGAAAGGATGGAGTCTGAGGAGTAAAGGTCTAGAGAAGAGACTGCAGCCTCCACATGGAAATCACAAACCTAGGGTATTGTGCTGACCACAAAAACCGTTATTTTGGTTTATTTTCTTTTGAACCAAGACATCAAATTTGTGAGGTGTTTGCATGTGGCCATTACATAATTCTTGCTATGGAAAGTTTCCCCGTACGGGCCACCAAATGCCGCAGCCTGGCTGGGCACAATTCAGGAGCCACTTGTCAAAAGAAACTAACTTTATTTTTAGAACCACGCAAGATAAACAAAACAGCTCCTCAGGAAAAAACCCTCAGAGCCCAACTGCCACCACCGGCTTCCCACAAGCCACACACCCTAACCCAGCCTCTTCCTCCCACAATCCTCCTGCTCTTGAGGCTGATTGGCTGGGTCGCATGGGTGGAGCCAAAAAAGTCCCCCAATGAGCAGCTCTGTGGTCTGAAAGGGCAGGGAAACAGCCCAATGAACATCACCGTAGAGGAGCCAATCAGCTAGATGTTGCTGGGGCCACTGTGAAACAATCATCAGCTGGCAGTCTGAAAGTTTGCTGGGGCCCCTTCAGCTCATCAGCTGGCAGTCTGAAAGTTTGCTGGGGCCCCTTCGGCTGTGGCTCTCAACAAGCCATTAGAATCACAAGTATGCTCTTAGTAGGCAACACTACTCTGGACAATTCTAGATTAGTAATAAGTAACTTCTTGCGATGGAGTTCTGGCATCAGTTGCTTTTTGAAAGTCCCCTGCTCCCTCCCAACTGATTCTAAGGTGCTGGGAGCCATCAGCCAAGTAGGTATGACAAATTCCTTGCCAGCTTACTCCCATGCTGTCTAGTGGAAGGACTTCTGAAAGGTGACCTTGCTCAAGGACCAGGGCAGGATCCATGTTTAGGGTGTTCCCCCTTTAGAATAGGGCGGTTTAGCATAATAGGAGATTAGGGTGTTCCCCCTTTAGAATAGGGCAGTTTAGCATAATAGGAGATTAGGGTGTTCCCCCTTTAGAATAGGGCGTATCCTGCTGCTGAGTTCCTCTTGAGTTCTTAGGGTCAGACAGTATATTTTGGGAGACAGAAGCCCATGCGGTGTGGATTTGGGCAGAGAACGTGGATTCCCCCAGAGTGTGTTTGTAGACGGCCGGTGTGAGTTCGGGAATAAAGAATTGCTGTTTGAATCTACAAGCTGTGTGGAGACTCGTGATTTGTGCCCAGCCAGAGACTGCGGCACTAAGGTGAGGCCAGTATTGATCCAAATAATGGGATTCATTTGCAGGCCAGTGATTTGGAACCCGGAACTGGAATTGTCATGGGTATAGTCTTTTTTTTTAAATTAATTTTATTTATATATGACAGCAGAATGCATTTTACATGTATAGGGCAGAATGCATTACAATTCATATTACACATATAAAGCACAGGTTTTTTTTATCTGGTTGTAGACAAAGTATATTCACATGTTACCTTTCACTGGAACAGGCTGCTGTGTTTGTAGGGTTGGATTTTCTAAGTTCTTTTTTTTTTTTTTTCTTTCTAAGTTCTATGTGGAGAGAATGGGATCCTTCAAACTGACAACTGGCTGAGATCTATAGGGCAACATGAAATAATGTGGGACTGGCAGGATGTAGTAATTGCTGGAAGATTTGGGGACTTTCAGGTCACATTTCTTGTGGGCAGTCCTCCCATGTAGAGAAGACAAGGCTCTTGCATTGTTATCATTTCTCTGGTTTGTAGGATCTGGCATTAATATTCTTTTCTAGGGCTTGTGTAGGCAGTATCTGAATAAGACAAGCTCTTGTGAGTGCCACTCCATCTTTTTTTTTCTCTCTTTATCTTGCATCTTAGCTTGGACTAAGTGACTGGCATGTTTGCCCAGAGGAAGACAGGTTCTGCTGTAGGAGGAAATGAGTGGGGGAAAGGGATTGTTCAAGGGCAGCATAGAACAGGATCATGTTTCTCAGTGAGGCTCTAGGACACAGAGCTGGGAAGAACTCATGGCTGTAGAGGAAAATTAAACTTCTGTAAGACCTTAGCTGAGGAGCACATGGCAGGACAATTAAGTTTCCTGATTTGAACTTCACACTTGTGAATCTGAAGTTCATACTGAAAATTGGAAAACTGGTACAGACTGAGTAACTCTAATAAAGCTCGGAGAAGTTTTTTTTTCTTCTATTTTATTTGTCCATTTCCTTCTCCCCATATAATGTTGTTTTGGGTATGGAAATGTTACTTTTAAGGGTGGCACTGCATAAAGGCACTTGAAATTATTCTGTAATGAGTAGCTATAGTAATTTGCTTTTCTTTATCTTACGGAAGTGAGACTAGTCCTGTGTTTGTTTTGAGTTCTCATGATCTTCTGGAACACTGAAAATATGGCATACCTTCAGTATTTCAGGTACCTTGTGGCTGTGGCTAGGCTTATACTTTAGCAAATTAAGTATCATTTTCCAGGAGTTTGGTTAGACCTTAAGTCAGGTAAAAATTCTGAGAGAAAGAAGATAATTTGTAGTGATTTCTAAATCTGGTGTACAGTGTGGTCTGGGATAAATATGATGACATGGGGTCTGGTCCTGATTATTTGAGAGATTTCTGGGATCATGAATGAAGGTCTTGGTTGGTAGAACTGTCTATTTTTGTAATCTCAATGAAAAACATAAGGACTATGCCAAGGATTAATAGGAAAGAGGTAGGAATTATTTATCTAATACTGTGCTGTTCTCTTTCCTGGATTATACAGTCAAGTATAATTTGGAATGCCACCTGTTTCTTCCATTATTATTATGTTCCTCCCTTAACTGAGATAAATGTTTTTGTCTTCTGGTATTTCTTGTGTTCAGATTTTTCATATTTAACTCATTATTAACAGCATTACATAAAGTATAAAACTGATTTTCATAGCAAATAACATCTAATAACAATTAGGAAGTGGCTTTATAATTTATAATTTCACTCTTAGAAATCAAATCAGCAGTAGGGCAAAGTCAAGAAGGGGAACTCAGGTCAGTAATCATTTTATACCCTGCCATGGGCACTCATGACAAGGAATGGAACAAGTAATTCTAGGATATTGGTTTAGTACAGATATACTGGTTTATTAGTAAGTTTTCTGCTGCTATAGTAGAATATCACAGACTGGGTAATTTATGAAGAAAATAAATTTATTTCATGAACTTGTGGAGTTGGGAAGTATAAGACTGAGGGGCAACTTCCGGTGAGGCCTCTGCTGCATCACAACATGGCAGAAGGACAAGTGAGAATATGGGAGACAGGAAAATTGGGCCCAACTTACCCTACCCTCAGGATCCCACTTCCATGATAAATAACCCACTCCTGCCTTAATCTCTTCAGGAAGGCAGTGTGCTCAGGATCTAATCAACTGTGAAATGTTCTGCCTTGTAATAATGTTACAATGACAAATTTCAACATGAGTTTTGGAGGGGACATTCCAATCATAGCTACTGGAAAATGCTAATTATGCAATTAAAACAGTGGGTAAGTTTACAAAAAGGGCCATAACTTTTTTTTTTTTTTCTGGTATCTAGGGACACTTAACCACTGAATCACATCCTCAGCCCTTTTTATTTTTTTTATTTTGAGACAGGGTCTCGCTAAGTTGCTTAGGACTGCATTAAGTTGCAGACGGCAGGCTTTGAACTCATGATCCTCCTGCCTCAGCCTCCTGAGCTGCTGGGATTACAGGCATTACCACCGTGACCTCCATGGTCCAGGTTTTTTGATCGACATTTGTTTTACAGATAATTACTCTAATGGTGTGCAGGAGAGTTAGAATCCATATTATGGTGTACATTGTCCATGAATATGATTATCATAAACTTTTAACCAAACTGTTTTTATGTTTCTTGGGACCAATCATTGGGATTAGGATATTTGATAGTATAAATATTCTGTCCTAAAAGACAAGGGTAGTATGATGAACCCCTAGTTCCTCAACACCCAATTTCAACAACTATAACTTGTTGCCAACTTCCTTAATTTATTCTTCCAACATACTTCTTTCACCCTTGTCTTATTTGATGCAAATACCATATTATTTAATAAATCTGTATTTTTGAAATAAAATGACATTAAAAATATATAATCACAGTACTATCACACCTAGAAAAATATAACAATAATCCTATAAGATAATCAAATGTTCAGAAAGAGTTCAGATTTCTAATCAGCCAAAGCTCCTAAATGTCTTTCCTCCCCCTGCCCTCTCTCTCTCCATCTATCCAGGTGGTCCACTCACGTACCCATCTATTCATCCATATTTAAATTTGTTTACTTAAATCAGGATACACTGATTGTGACTGACAGACATCTTTTTAATCTATGGATTTTGTTTTCTTTTCATTTCTTTGCATGAAGTCTATTCTCTCAAATTTTCTCCAATCATACTTTTATCTCTATAATTCCCCATAAACACTCTTATCAAGACCAGCAATAATTTCCACATTATTATGTTGTCAGAAAGAACTTTTAGTATTATTTTGAATCTTACTTGACCCATCAGCATTATCTGACATATTTGATCATGCCCTCCTCTTTCTAAAACTTTCCTCCATTGACTGTATTACCTGACTCTCTCCTGGTTCTTCTAAGAACTCACCAGCTGTGCCTTCTTGTCTCTTTTAGTAGATTTTCCTTATCTTTACCTTTTCCCCAGGGCTTAGTCCTCTTCCTTCTTCTGTATCAACATTCATGTCCTAAGTAATTTCATCTAGTTCCATGGCTTTATTCTCATCTGTATGCTATTGACTAAATTTAGGTCTTTAGCTTCTTTTCTGAACTCTAAACTCATGAATCTCTCTGTTTCTTCAACATCCATTAGGCACTTAGATGTCTAATAGGCTTCTCAAACTTAAGAGTTTAAAGGATATTACTCCTACCCTACCTTCACACACAACCCCTTCTTGATATCTTCCTTAAGTAAGTTGCCTCAGGGGATGGCAACTTATTCTTCCAATTGTTCATGCAATAAACCTGGATATACTTTAACTTGTAAAACATATTCAGAATGGTATATTTTCACACCATCTGTACTACTACCATACTAGCTCAAGTAACCCATTATTTCTTATCTAGATTATTGTCTAACTCCTAACTGGTCTCCTCTGTTTCCATTCTTGCCCCTATGATACAATTCTTTTTTTTTTTTTTTGCATTACAATTCTTATTACACATATACAGCACAACTTTTCATATCTCTGGTTGTATATAAAGTATGTTGACACCAATTCGTGTCTTCATACATGTACTTTGGATGATGTTGTCCATCACATTCCACCACCCTTGTTAACCCCCTGCCCCCTCCCTTTCCTTCTGACCCCTCCTCCTCATCTAGAATTCATCTATTCCTCCCATGCTCCCTCTCTTCCTACCCCACTATGAGTCAGCCTCCTTATATCAGAGAAAACATTCAACATTTGTTTTTTGGGGATTGGCTAACTTCACTTAGCATTATCTTCTCCAACTCCATCCATTTACCTGCAAATGCCATGATTTTATTATCTTTTATTGCTTAGTAATACTCCATTGTGTATATATGCTACATTTTTTTTTTTATCCATTCATCCACTGTAGGGCATTTAGGTTGGCTCTACAGTTTAGCTATTGTGAATTGTGCTGCTATAAACATTGATGTGGCTGTGTCCTGTAGTATGCTGATTTTAAGTCCTTTGGGTATAGACCAAGGACAGGAATAGCTGGGTCAAATGATGGTTCCATTCCAATTTTCCAAGGAATCTCCATACTGCTTTCCATATTGGCTGCACCAATTTGCAGTCCCACCAGCAATGTATGAGTGTACTTTTCCCCACATCCTCACCAACACTTATTGTTGTTTGTCTTCATAATAGCTGCCATTCTGACTGGAGTAAGATGATATCTTAGAGTAGTTTTGATTTTCATTTCTCTAATTGCTAGAGATGTTGAACATTTTTTTTATAAATTTGTTGATTGATTGTACATGAAAACTATAGAACCCCTAAGAAAGAAATCAAAGAAGACCTTAAAAGATGGAAAGATCTACCTTGCTCTTGGATAGGCAGAATTAATATTATCAATGACCACACTACCAAAAGCACTATGCAAATTTAATGAAATTCCAATCAAAATCCCAATGGCATTTCTCACAGAAATAGAAAAAGCAATCATGAAATTCATCCGGAAAAATAAGATACCCAGAATAGCTAAAGTAATTCTTAGCAGGAAGAGTGAACCAGGTGGCATCATTATACCAGACCTTAAACTATACCACAGAGCAATAGTAACAAAAACAGCATGGTACTGGCACCAAAACAGACTGGTAGACCAATGGTACAGAATAGAGGACACAGAGACTAACCCACAAAATCACAATTACCTTATATTAGACAAGGTGCCAAAAACATGCAGTGGAGAAAAGATAGTATCTTCAAAAAATGGTGCTAGGAAAACTGGAAATCCATATGCAAAAAAAAAAAAAAAAAAAAAAAGAAATTAAACCCCTATCTCTTACCATGCACAAAACTCAACTCAAAGTGGATCAAAAACCTAGGAATTAAACCAGAGACTCTGTGTCTAATAGAAGAAAAAGTAGGCCCTAATCTTCATCATGTGGGATTAGGCCCCAACTTCCTTAATAAGACTCCTATAGCGTAAGAATTAAAACCAAGAACCAATAAATGGGATGTTTTGGCCAAAGAAACAATCTATGAGGTGAACATAGAGCCTATATCCTCGGGGCAAATTTTTACCCCTCAAACATCAGATAGAGCACTAATATCTAGGGTATATAAAGAACTCAACAAGCTAAACACCAAAAAAAAAAAAAAAAAAAAAAAAAAACCAAACCCCCCCCCCCCAAAACAAAACAACAACAACAACAACAAAAAAACCAAATAACCCAATCATCAAATGGGCCAAGGACCTGAACAGATACCTCCCCATGATCTAATTCTAAGACAATGTGAGTAATCCTTTAAAAATTTATGTCAGATTCTGATCATATTAGCTTTTTTCTCAAAATACTGTAATGGCCTCTTTTTTAAAAAATACAGAATATAATTAATCTAAAATCTTTGTTTTAGGAGGTCCTACATGATCTGTGAATTTGCAAACCCTTTGCCCACATTCTATCACCCATAGACTTTATCTACATGGCAAGCAGAATGATTCTTTTAAAACATAAATCATATGACATAAAACTGCTCAACATCTTCCTGTGGCTTTCCATCTCACTCAAAATAAGGCTTCATCAGTTATCCTATAAAGAAAAAAGGTCACCAGTACTTTTCACCTTCACTCTGCCTTATTTTTCATTTCAGCATTTATAACCACTTAATATATGTTACTGTCTCTCTCAATATATTGAAAATCTCATGAAAGTAGGATCTTTATTTTATAATACTTAGTACATAATATTTGCTCTCTGTTGAATAACCAATTCATTCATTTAATAAATACTTTTTGAGTACTATTCTGTGTCAGGCACTATGTTAAGAACTGGTTAAGCTGTCTTCTAGTGAAGGAGCTAGAAAAGATGTTAGGGCAAATAGGAAAATATCTCATTGGCCCTCTGATAGGAGTCGAATGCTATTTTCTTTTATCCTTTATTAAAAGGGTCTTCAACTCTTGTATGAGCTGATAAAACTAAGATTTTTTTTTAAATAAATGATGGCTTTCCAAATACACACACACAAAAAAAATATTTATATAAATTTTTTGATGAAGTTTATAAACACAGGAGTAATAAACAAATGTGAGATAATGTTACTGTAAAAGTCCATAGGTATGAGAAAATGTCCTTATTTCATTTCTACAGTGAAGGAACGGAAGATGATAAAAGAACTTAAAAGAGGATGTAGTTGTTTTCACTTTCAATGAATTTGGCAACTTCCATTGGTTGCTAAAACCACTCAAGAATGTGGAAAAAAGACAGCTAAATATAACCATGAAGAATTATGAAATTTTCCTTTGCCTCTCTTATTTTTTACTCACATATAGTTCTAATAAAATCTCACAAGGATTGAACAAAAAGAAAATTTAAGTCTTTTAAAGTATGACTTTTGAATAGAAATGGCAAGTAAAGTATTTCTCTGAGGGACAGGTATAAGTCAATGCAACTTTTATTCCATGCTTTGTTGTAATTGCAGTAACAGATTTTTTCCCCCCTCAATAGTCAAAATGATATTTTCCTTTCCTTTCTCTTCTTTTACTTTGGTCTCATTTTCTTTGTTAATCTCTACCCATCATTTGCACCTAAGCAATTTTTAAAAGTGTAGAACATAATTTATAATGCTGACAGTGAAGTTTTACAGTTTTGTGCAACAAATACAAGTTATATCCTTTAATGGTCTTAGGACAATCTCTCCTTGTGTCACCTAGAATCTTCTTTTCTAGAAAAATATATTGATAAACTTTTAAGTGTACTTATTGGAAAGAAAGTCCTATATACTTTTTTTCTTCACGATAGAATACTGTAGTATTTGTTTCCTAAGTGAGAGGATTCTACATCTGTACAACTAGTTTAATTTTCCTTTGAATTAGCCTGACTCTCTAAATTCTTGACTGACACATTTACAGTAATGTCCTTCAAATTTAATGTGTCCAAAATTCACCATATTCCTTCCAAACCTACTTTATTCATTCTTTTCTTCCCTATCTCTGTTAAAGTTATCAGCAACCTCCCTCAAAACCCAATCTGAAAACTGTCATTTTTTCTTTTTTTTTTTTTTTAAGGAATGAATAGTTAGGCACAAAGTTGTGTCAATTTTCTTTGTGATTCATCTTGAATCCTTTTGTTCTCCCATTCTTTTCCTATTCCAGTTTGCTCTGGGATAAATTTGTAAGTGGTTCTTAAGCCTCCAGATTTCCCTTTTTCCATTAACCAGTACTCTGACAACATTATGAAAGATCCTCAGACATCCTGAGATCCCAGCCACTGTTATATACCATTTTTTTTTCCTTCCAAGAGCTTTTATCTCTAAGTAAATCTTTCTTGGAAGAGCACCAAGGATCTTAACATACTTGCTTATCTATAGTCAGCAAGGACAATATGTAGTATTTAGGGAGTTTCACTTTGATAATAAATCAAAAGTCTCTTTGCATTTTGATAAAGACAAAAGATATTTCTCATTATATAAACTTACCCTTGTTTATTCTCAATATAAATTCACATATAATTTATATTTAAATGAAAGGTTACCAAGCAGAGGAGGTTGACTTTAGTGTCTCAAATGAGGTAAAAGATAGGAACAGGATACCACCACTGCCTTGAATCACATAAAAAATGCAGTGCACTAGTTCCCAAGTTCCCTTTTGAAAGTGGCAGTCTTGGCTGGTACTTTATTTCTTCTCCAGAGGGACAGAGAGAGTGAATTTTGTTGACTCTGAGGCCTGGCAACTATTTCAGTGCAAGACTGAAAGCTTGAGCAGGTCAACATCTGAAAGGTAATATCTGGGAAGAATTTAGCACTGAGATAGACTGAGACTATTAGGAGGAATCTCTGTTTCTTGGTGTTTTAAAATTTCTATTCATTGAAGGAAGGGAAACAAGAGAAGGGAGAAGAGGAAGGAAGGTAGAAGTACTAGGGATTGTAATGAAGCACATTATATTCCATGCATGTATGAATACATCAAAATGAAACCTACTATTATGTGTAATTATAGTTCACTAATAAAATATAATTAAACAAACTATAAAAACATTTTAAAATTTATAATTTCTAAACCTTAATACAAATTAAAAAGTCATTTTCCAAGTGGCTTTCTAAAATACTGCTATTTTATCACTTTCCTCCTTTAAAATCTTTAAGAGTTCATGGCTGCTTAAATGTAAACTTTTAAACACAGCATCCAAGAACACCTATAATCAGATTCTCTACCTACTTCTCCAGTCTCATCTGCAGTCAGATAAGAGCACTTGTGTTTTTTTATTATTATTTTAAGATTATTATTATTTTTTTGAGCGGTTACTGGGGATTAATCTCAGGGGCACTCAACCACTGAGCCAATCCCCAGCCCTATTTTGTATTTTATTTAGAGACAGGGTCTCATTGAGTTGCTTAGCACCTAGCTTTGTGCTGAGGCTGGCTTTGAATTCATGATCCTCCTGTTTCAGCCTCCAGAGCTGCTGGGATTTACAGGCATGTGGCCACTGTGCCTGGCTCCTTGTGTTTTTAACTCAGACTGTGCTGTTCTTTTTGCTTGGAGAGCTTCCTCCTGAATGTGGCTCTTCGTCAATACTTGGCCTTATGGAAGTCCTACTCATGGTTTAAGGCTTAGGTCTATTATCTCCACAAAGCTTTTGGAATTCCTCATTTAACCAGAAGGAACTTCTTTCTTCTCAATGAGTTCTAGGGCTTTAATTTAAAATCCTTTATAGCACCTGTCAAATTCTGCTTTAGTTTTAATCAGTTGTATATATTTCTAATCTTTCTAACAAGATTGAAAATTTTATGAGTGTAAGGGATTGTATCATTTTCATTTTTGTTTTTCATAATAGAAGGCAGTCAGTATTTGTTGTCCTCAAACTAGTACTTGATTTTAATATTCTCTTGCCTTCCTCTTTACAGAAATTTATGCAAGTGCACAGTCTACTGCAAACTGTTACTTTCATGTAATTCTTCATCAATCACCAAATATTTGAGTGCTTTATTTACTTGAAAATATCATGCTAGAAGGCAGGAGTACAATAATAAAATATAATATAGTCTCTGTTCCCAATGAGCTAATTGAGAACACAGAGAAGTGAAAGGCAATTACATTGTCATTTGATAAATGTTAGAGTCATCATTTATGGTTTAAATTGTAGATCCAAAATAGGAATCAACCTAGGTGTCTATTGATATATGAGTGGATGAAGAAAATGTATTTTTTTTGTGTGTATGTGTATAATATTCCACACCATGGATTATTATGCAGTCATAAAAGATCGAAATCCTGTCATTTGTGGCAACACAGATAGGACACTATGTTAAGTCATCACAAAAAGGCACAGGAAGAGAAATACTGTATATTTTGGCTCATATGTAGAATCTAAAAAAAGTTAATCTCATAGAATTATACAACAGTGGTCACTGGAGGATTTAACAGGTAGTTGGGAGGGAAGAGAGTGTGAAATGGGGAATGAGTTCCAAAATACAGTTGGAAGTTCTAGTATTCTATTGTAGTGTATAGTGAATATAGTTTACAACAATAGATTATATATTTCAAGACAACTAAAAGAGAGGACATTTGAACATTCCCAACACAAAGTAATGATACATGTTTGAGGTGATGGGAATGCTATTACTCTAATTGAATAACATCTACTCACACATTAAGTAGATATATAAAATATTACACTATATCCTATAAATATGTACAATTATTATGCATCAATTAAAAATTTGTACATTGACAAGAAAACCTTGAAAAGAGAATAAATGAATCATGAAATATAGCTCATCTTGTTCTTTTCAAGATTTTGTGCCCTCACCTTGTGTTGTGTGTCCCTGAAGGAAGGATGGGATTTCTCTAATGCACACAGAAACTATATATGATTGTAGCTCCAAATGACACTAATAAAAGCAAATATGAGATTTCCAATGAGTACTTGGAAGAGGTGCTTAGTTCTAAATTTGAGTAGTCAAGAAAGATGTTCGTGAAGAAATACTACATAAGTCTTTGAGACAAGTGGGAATTATCCAAGTGAACAAAAATGAGAAGAGTGCACAGAATAGAAATTTTAAAAAGATAATATATAAAGAACTACAAGTAGATAAGTATGCCTTGAACCTAAAGGGTTGAGGGAATAGCAGTGAGGGATGAGCCCGGAAAACAAAGCAGAGTCCAAATCATTTAGAGCCTTTATAAGCCATTTTTAGGGTTTAGATCTATTTTGAAGGCAATGAGATGTCATACAGTTTATTACGAGTGATTGTAGTTACGTTTCAAAAAGCTCTCTATAGTTGTAGGGTATACAATAAGAACTAGGGGAAGGGAGACTGCAGACAGGGACAGTGGGGAGTTACAGAGTCTTTTAGTAAGTCAGGCACAATATATTGGTGACCTGAGTGAAGACAGCTGGATAGTGGATACAGAGAAAATTTTAGTTAACAGGATGACAAGCTAAATGATTTTTTTTTTTTTCATATTTCTTGTCATTAGTCAAGAAGATGACGGAACTCACTATTTCAATCAAATAGGCTGGCTGGTAAAAAGGGAAGTACAGGAACTAGGTAGACAGATAGCCTTGAGTTTGAATCAGGCTCAGACATTTATTAGCAGTGGAATCATCAACAAGTCACTTAGCCTCTTTGGCATTAGTTATTTTAAACTTGTTAAATGTGTAACAATAATAATACATTTGACAACTACAGGATGTTGGGAGGGTTAGATTGGATATAAATATATCTAAGTGTTTGATTTGTAGAGATAATACAAGACCATTTATTTCCTTCCTTCTCTTTCCTCACTCCTTTAATAGATGAACCATTAACAACATCTTGCAATTGTATAGAGTCAAACTGAAAGAGCAGACTTGTCACTAAATGAGATGTAAGGTAGGGCTTTACAGTGTTCATGGTGAACTGTTTAGGATGTGGTGACTTATACCAGTGACTCTTAATGTTTACTGGGGTCACATACCCTGTTGGCAAGCAGATGAAAACTATGAATCATTTCTCTCATAAAAAATGGCACCCATGTATATTACACTTTATGTATTATATAAATTGGTTCAAAGTCTCCTAAAACTCAATGAACTCTAGGCTTTTTTAAAAAAATCTCTTTTTATACTAATTCATTTCATTTTCAAATTTGTGATAGTCATTAATGTTTGAGAATAGCTGGGATCTTATAGATTATTTAACAATAGTTTTTATGTTTTAGTACATTATAGTTATACATAATATTAGGTTCATTTTGACATAATCATACATGCATAAAATATAATTTGTTTCACTTCAGTCCCCAGGAGTTTATACTTTCAAAGAAGTCTTCCCAGTAATGGCTATCTAGACATTCTTTGAAATGTTAAATATAACAAAGAAATTTAAACAATTTTTATTACTTAAAAAAGTATACCAGCTCATGTTAGAAGATAAGCCTTTTCTGAAAAAATTCCATCATCTAATACCACCATGCATCAGCCCCTAATAAGTCTTTTGGTGCATTTTCCTTTGATCTGCAATATTTGGGAGCTGAATTTCAGCAATAATCATTTATCAACTTTTGTTTACACTACACAACTGAGAAGAGTAAACCCACACTGTGTCCATGTCCCTGGTCATATTACACAAAGTATATTATACTCTGTAAAGAATGTATACAATAAAAACTCCGATTCAAAACACAGTTAGGGCTTTGATGGATCACAGCCAACTTCCAACCTCTTTAGGTCAAGCAAGAGGGCAACGATGCTTATTTTCTTATGCAGCCACAAACATTCCTATGGCAAGGAGTAATTAAATGGTGGGCTGTGGAGGGTAGGGTGGGTATGTAGAATAACACATACTGAGACAAGATAACTTTCATCCTGTGTCAGGTCATAAACATAAGTGCCAGAGATCTCAAGATTCAGATGATGACTTGGCGATTTTCCCTGGAAATTGGAAGTGGGCTCCCTCTCTATTTTTAAAAACTTCTTATACCTTAAATGTAACACATTAAAAAACAGATAGTCAAAGTTTGGATTAGGCATTTTAAGGTCCCCTTTACCCTAATTCCTATGTTGTCTTTTACTTCATAAAACTTAAAAAAAGCTGAGAATAGGGACTGAACAAGATGGTTTTTAGTTCATACGTCTTTCAAAGTAAGTTATGTACATCATTTAACAAATTAGTTATATAGAAGAGTTTTCACTGTTACTTTCAACTTTTATATAATGTCCAGCATGTTCAAGCTGCATTAATATTTAAAACATTTCCTTATAATCTGATATAAACCCACAGACTAAAACATTTGCTGACAAGGAAAGGAAAAGAAAAATCAGGAAGAAAGCCAAGTTTAACTGTAGCCAGTGCTCACGGACATAACAAAATCAAGAAAGAATTCCTGGCATACCTAGAACTGATAAAGGAGATTAGTGTCTCATTCTTTATCTAAATGTTTAAGGTACAACTAGAAAGACACCTATTACATTTTCTAACAGGTAAATGATTGCATATAATGTGTGTTAAAAGTATTATATTAATTTGAAGAACTAGATAGATACTATGTGGAGCTAAAGAAGTTTAATATAGGGATGATATGTATGCTGAATTTGTTCAAAGTGTTTTATGGGTCATTTAGCACTTCTGGGCATATATTTGTAGTTGGATAATCTCTTTGAGACCAAAGGCTAGGGAAAGAGCTTGAGCAAATATTGGAAGCATAGAGAGCTAAAGATAGAAGGGTGTCATGATCTGAAATTTTATATTTTCAGGTTCAAGGTCCAATGGCCAAATTCTAATACAAGGTAAAAGTATTAGTAGGTAGGGCCTCTGGGAGGTGATGAGGCCTTGGGGTCAGAGCGCTCATAAATGGGATTAGTACCCCTTCTCCATATATATATTTTTTTGTAGCACTGGGACTGAAACCCAGGGCTTTGTGCACTCTACTACTGAGTCATACCCCAGCCCTGGTGCCCTTATAAGAGAGACTACAGAGCTTACTTGCTATTTCTGCTATGGGAAGTCAGACACAAGATGGCCATCTGTGAACAAGGATTTGGTCCTATCAGATAACAAATCTGCAGAATCTTGGGATTCTTAGTGTAGAATTGTCTGACAAGCCAAACCAGAACTGTGAAAAAAATTTGTATTGTTATAAGCCCCCAGCTTATGATATTTTGTTACAACACAATGAATGGACAAGGACAAAGGGACTGCCAAAAGGTAAAGGATCCCAGCAATCACTACAGTATCATAAAATGTGGGAGTAGATGGAATAAAGCTTTATATTACACAGCACAAATTAACATTCAATCTAATATTGAAAGGCCAAGTAACAGTGGTAACCTGGTAAGTGTAAATGAACAAAATTGGACTATTATTTTTAAAAATAGCTGCTATGGCATGCCTTACTGTGAATCTGATAATTTTCAGTTGAAAAATACATGTGAGATTTTAAATTATGCCATGTATAAATAGCATTAGATCACTGTTTAGTCATAGGATATCCACAAAAATCATCTTTCATCTAGGTTTCTGAATCAAACATTACTCAGAAAAATATGTGTATATATATGTGTGTTTATGCATATATATATATATATATATATATATATATACACACACACACACACACACACACACATGTATATATGTATGCACATGCGTGTGCACGCACCCATACTATACAGATATAATCTTTCCTAGTTTTTTGGGTTTGTTTTATTTTATTTTGAGAGAGAGAGAGAGAGAGAGAGAGAGAGAGAGAAACTTTTTTTAATATTTATTTTTTAGTTTTTGGCGGACATAACATCTTTATTTGTATGTGGTCCTGAGGCTCAAACCCGGGCGAGTGCACTATCCCTTCAGCCACATCCCCAGCCCCGGGTTTGTTTTATTTTAAAGGAAAGAATAACAACAGCTTACATGATAGTAACTGGACATCATATTCAGATGAATATTTCTTCTAAGGATAAAAGCATTGATTTTGTGCTGAGAATACAACATTCTAAGAGTAAGATAAACTATCCTTAATATTTTCCAAAAGGTTGACAAGACAAAGTGAGAAGTAAGGATTCTTTCCGTTTCTTACATAACCTTTGAATGTGGTACACTGTCAGGGATATCTATCTCGTTGGTCTCATAATCACAAAATACAATCTAGAAAGAGTTAATGATTCTTAAGAAAAGTCTTATGAGTTTCAGTGATTAAAACAACAATATTGGGGCTGGGGATGTGGCTCAAGCGGTAGCGCGCTCGCCTGGCATGCCTGCGGCCCAGGTTCGATCCTCAGCACCACATACAAACAAAGATGTTGTGTCCGCCGAAAACTAAAAAATAAATATTAAAAAAAATTAAAAAAAAACAAAAAACAAAAAAAACCCAACAATATTATGTTCACACATCTTGTTAAGGACATACTAAAGGCAGAAACACACAAAGTGGGGCTTTTATTTAGCTTTGGTCCACAACGTTGGCCAGTTTTCCAGTCTGGATCCTATAACTGTTTCATATGGGGAAGAAAATAACCAACTGACACAGTTATCATGCTATTGTAATTGTATTAGGTCATCATTCTCACTAAACATCCTAATTTTATTTTGGAAAAGAAATGGATACACTATGGAGTTTTGTCAAGCTGAGATGTGAGACTTTGACCTTGGGTTGAGAGTAGGGCAGTGTGGGGGAGCAGTTAATGGTTGCTATGGGTATCAAAACAAACCATACATTTTCTCCTAGATAGCATTTGATGAATGTTAAAAAATAACAATTTCCTTTAAATTGGAGCAACTTGCTCAAGGATATACAATATCCTTTCCTACATCTCTGTTCATTTAAAACACAACATGGATGGTAAACTATCTTAATTTATTGCTTTAATTCTCATATGTGACACAATTGTTCTCTGGGATTAATTCAGCACACTTTAGTTTTATAATAGGTATCTTTTATGGGAATTTATATATATGTCATGCTGGCATATTTTCTCTGGGTGCACAGAGAATATAATTCCAGTTTAGCAATTTAAGGTGCAATTTCTCTTGTGAGAGTTGGAAAAAAAAAAGACCACCTTTGCAATGAGACAAAAGTAAGCCTTTGCCATCAGTTTCTTTCAAATGTGATACCACTAAGACTAGATTGACTTTTAAACTTGTTTTGATATAAAGCTCTTCTTATTCCCATAAACCAATAGATGTAACCTATATTGGTTTGGCTTATCAAAATAAACTCAGCAACCAGAAGCAGCACAAAATTGGATTCATCCTTGCATCTGTAGTACATATTTCAGAGACTTAGAAGCCCACTTCACTTTCTTATCTGACTTTCCTTAAAACTAATATAACTTTGCTCACAGCATATCTGGTTATGCTTGAATATACAACAGTCACTTTATTTAACCTTTAAGGAATAAGTGACAATGAGAACTACCAGGACTTAAATTAAGATGCAGCTAAGGGGTCTCGGGTTGTGACTCAGCAGTAGAGTGCTCGCCTAGCATGGGTGAGGCCTGGGTTCAATCCTCAGCATCACATAAAAACAAAAATAAAATAAAGGTATTATGTCCAATTACAACTAAAAAAAATATTTAAAAAAAGATGCAGATAAGGCTCTGTATAGGACCTTAATTAAACCAAGATCTTTGTAGTTCTTCTTTGCCCCATTCTGGAGAAAAGCAATGTTTTACCTAGATACCAAATGGCAGATTTGAAAGGTTTTCTAATGTATTTAATGTGGCAGCAAGGTGAAATACAAAAAGGGAAGTGGTAATTGTAATGAAACTATCTCATTATAATACCTGTGAAGCAGCTGTAATTACAAGAAATAGTTAATGATACATAATTTATTTTCTGATTATAGGTATTTAGGTACAGACAGAGTACACTATATTTCTCAGATCTGTTTTGTTGTCTTATATGAATTTAGACATTATATTCAATATATTTAGTCACTATATAGCAATTATTTGTATTTGTATTACAAAAGATACTCTGATCCTAGTTTACATGTCAAGACAGTGATTCATTCTTTCTTTCTTAGAGTAGTTCAATGTTTTTGCCACTTCTTATATTCAATATTGAAAGCCTTTTTTTTTTAATTTGGCTATACATCATTTTATATTTTTACTTTTTGGATTTCAGAGTGGTTATTTTACCAGGTCTTAATAGATGACATAAAGCTAGAAAAATTATAAGCAGTGTCTACTTTTTACAAACAAACAATTTCCAAGACAAAATATGGATCTGACATAAAAATAATAAACATGTACAATGATAATTTGCAACTGCACTGACTAGAATTGGTACTTCTGCTTCCTTTTCACAGCACTGAACTGTGGCTTTATTAATCTTTAAAAATAGGACTCTGCCAGCTGCAATGTACTAATTTCAACGTAGAAGAAAAGCTGCTACTTGCTTGGAAATCACTTTAAAAAAAATCCTTAGAGGCAAAAGCAACATGAAAGTTTCTCCACAAGTGTCTCACCAAAAATTGTTGGATTCAGGTGAATTGGTGATAGATAGTGAGATGGGCTCAACATATCACACCCTAGAGTCTATTTTTTAAAAATTGGGGCAATATGGATAACATAAACTTTGACATTTTAACAATTTTTAGGTGCAAGATTCAGGGTACATTTATGATGTTATCCAATCATCAACACAATTTATTTCCAAAGTTTTTCCATCATTCCAAATAGAAACTCTATACTCATGAAAGACTTATTCCCATTCTTTCCTCTTCTAGCCACTGGTAACCATTAATCTACTTTCTGTCTCTGAGTTTCACTTATTTTATATAAACTGAATCATAAGAATTTTTGTCCTTGTGACTGGTGTATTTTATTTAGCCAGGGTTCATCCATGTTGTAGCATGAGTCAGAACTTCATTATTTCATGGCTGAATATTATGTTATATTTATATAATATATATTAATTCATTAATCTATTGATAGACACTTGGGTTTGCCTATCTTTTGACAACTATCAATACTGTTTTCCACAATGGCAACACTAATTTATATTTCTTCTGACAGTATGCTACTATGAACATTGGTATACAAATATCTATTTGTGTCCCTGTTTTCAATTGCTGGTTTGAATGATACATCTGTTTTCTTTCTAGAGAACTTGATACAAGTTTTCTGTGGTAGGTACATCACTTCATATGTTCATGGTAGCAATTCACCATTGTTCCAATTTCTCCTTTTTTTTTTTTTTTTGCCAATTCTTGAGTATGAAGTGGTGTCTTATTGTGGTTTTGATTTACATTTCTCTAATGATAACTACATTGAGTATCTTTCCCCAATGATAGCCATTATGAGTATCTTCATATGTGCTATTGGCTGTTTGTATATCTTCTTTAGAGAAATATCTACTCAAGTTCTTTGTTCATTTTTAAATTTAATTATCTTTCTGTGGTTATATTGTAGAAGTTGTTAGTATAAATACTACTGATTTTTGAACAGATTTTTGTATTCTGATATTAAATACTTATCAGATGATTTATAAATATTCTTGCCCATTTTGTGCACTATCTTTTCACTTACTTGATAGTTACTTTGAAGCACAGGTTTTTATTTTTAGTGGTGTAAATTTTATTTATTTATTTTTGTCTGTGGTTTTGGTGTCATGTTTAAGAAACAGGGCCAAAACCAAAGTCATAAAGATTTATCTCCATTTTTTTCTGCTAAGAGTTTTTATAGTTTAAGCTCTTAAATTTAAGTATTTCATTCATTTTTAAGTTAATTTTTTTTTTTGCATAAGATTAAGAGGGTCCAACTGTGTTCTTTTGCCTTGTATATTTAGTTGTTTGAGTACCATTAATTGAAAAGACTACTGTTTTTTCATGGAATAGTCTTGGCACCTTTGTCAAAAATTGATTTTCCATAGATGTGAGGGTTTATTTCTGGGCTCTCAATTTAATCCTACGGGTCTATATGTCTATCATTATGTCTGTATCAAATTGTTTTGATTCTTCAAGGTTTGTATTAAGTCCTGAAATTGGAAAATGTGAGTCTTCTGATTTGTCATATTTCTTCAAGATTGTTTTGTCTCTTCTGGTCCCTAGAAATTCCATATGAATTTTAGAATGAGCTTTTCCATTTCTGCAAAAAACACTGTTGGGATTTTAAGAGTACATTAAATGTGCACATTGCTTTGAATAGCAATGTCATCACAACAATATTAATTTGTTTTTCTGTGCCTGGCTTATTTCATGTAACATAAGGATTTCCAGTTCCATTCATATTGTTACAAATGACAGTATTTCATTTTTTTTTACTTACTCATATTTGATTGTGTATATGTACCACATTTACTTTATCCATTCATCAGCTGATGAACACTGTTTTTATTTCTTGACTATTGTCAAAAGTGTTAAAAATGAACACGAACATGCAGATGTCTCTTTGACATACTGATTTCATTGCCTTTGGCTATAATACCCAGGAGTGAAATTTCTAAACCATATAGCAGTTTTTTGAGGAACCTCCATACAGTTTTCCACAATGGCAATACTAATTTATATTTCTTCTGACAGTATGCAAGGGTTGCCTTTCTTCCACATCCTCACCAGCACTTATTATCTTCAGTCTTTTTGATGGCAGACATTCTTACTGGGTGAGATGATGTCTCATTGTGGTTTTGATTTGCATTTCCTTGATAGTGATGCTGAACAATTTTTCATGTACCTGTTGGTCATCTACATATTTTCTCTTGAAAAATGTCTATTTAAGCCCATTGCCCACTTTAAAAAATATTTTTATTTTTGGCATTGGGTTATATATTCTGGATATCAGCTTCTTATTAGATGCATAGGTTGCAAATCTTTTCTCCCATTCTGTAGGCTGTCTCTTCACTATTGGTTGTTTCCTTTCCTGTGTAGATGTTCTTTGATTTGATGCAATCACCTTTGTCCATTTTTGCTTTTGTATCCTATGCTTTTGGAATCTTATCAAAAAAATCCTGAACCACCAATGTCCTGAGGTATTATCCTGTTTTCTTCTTCTGTAATCCATTTTGAATTAACTTTTGGAACTGGTAATAGGGATAGATTTTCATTCTTCTGTATGTAGATGTCTAATTTCCCCAGCACTATTTATTGAAGAAACTATCCCTTCTCTAGTGTGCATGTTTACACCATCATTGAAGATCAACTGGCTGTGGAAGTGGCAGTTCCCTTCTACGATCTCTATTCTGTTCCAATGGTCTATGTGTCTGTTTCTGTGTTTTTTCTTTTTTGATCACGGATTTTATTTATACATAGTCACCTTGATATAAAAAAGGTATGTGGCAACTTATAAAAAAATAGATAAAATAGAATAAAAATAAAGTGGTCAGGGTAAATGTACAATCAGAAAATGGGTCCAGCAGGAGACTCAGTACAGTTGTTAAAAATGATCTCAAATTTGACTTTAAGCTTCTTGCAGCCACAGCTAAGAAGAAAACATATTAGTTACAAGATTCCTGACAACAGTTACTTTGGTGTTTTGGCTTAAAATAAGATGTGAATCAAACCTTGATTTTTTAAAAAATTTTTATTCATTTGTTTACTTTGTATTTTTTTGTTCTTTTTTATATATACATAACAGTAGAGTATATTTTGACATACTATACATACATAGAGTAAAATTTCCAATTCTTGGGATTGTACATGATGTGAAGTTACACTGGTCATGTATTCATATATGAACACAGGAAAGTTATGCTATCATGCTATTTTGATTACTAAAGCTTTGTAGCATATTTTGAAATCAGTCATGCATCCTGATTTGTTCTTTGTGCTCAAGATGGCTTTAGCTATTCAGTGTGTGTGTGTGTGTGTGTGTGTGTGTGTGCGCTTTTCCATATAAATCTTAGTATTTTTTTTGTGTAGTTCTGTGAAGAATGCCATTGGTATTTTGATAGAAATTGTAGTAAATCTGTATATTACTTTGGGTAGTATGGACATTTTTAACAATATTGATTCTTCTAATACACGAACACAGATTTCCTTCAACTTTGCGTCATCTTCAGTTTTTTTCAGTAGTGTTTTATAATTCTCATTGCAGAGGTCTCCAGGTATTTAGCTCAATTTATACCTAGTTTTTTTAAATAGCTGTCATATGTGGTTTTGCTTTCCTGATTTTTGTTTCAGATAATCTGTTATTGGCATATAGCAACACCAGTGATTTTTGAATGTTGATTTTGTATCTTGCAACTTTGCTGAATTCATTAATTAGTTCTAAGAGCTTCTTTTTTATTTTGGGGGTGTTTTATATATGATCATATATATTGCAAAATAGTGATTGCACATAGTGACAAGTTCATTTCCTCTTTTCCAATTTGGATACCTTTTATTTTGCTCTTCTGCTTGACTGATCTGGCCAGGACTTCCAGCAATGTGTTGAATAAAAGTATGGAAGTGGACATCCTTTTGTTCTAGATTTTAGAAAGTTTTCAGCCTTCCTCCCTTCAGTATGTCAGGTGTTGGCTTATTATAAAGGGCCTTTATTATGACACAGAGGTACTTTACCACTGAGCTACATTCCCCAGTCCTTTTTATTTCAAGGCAGGGTCTCACTAACTGGGTTAGGGCCTTACTAAACTGCTTAGTAAGGCCTTGAAATTGCAATCTTCCTGCTTCAGCTTCCTGAGCTACTAGGATTACAGATGTGTGCCACTGTGTTTGACAAGGCATATGTTTCTATACCTAATTTGTTTAGCATTTTTATTATGAAGGGATGTTGAATTTTGTCAAATGCCATTTATCTATTGAGAAAAATCACATGGTTTTTGTCCTTGATTCTGTTGATGTGGTATGTCACATTTATTGATCTATGGATATTGAATCTTGCTTATATCCTGGGGTGAATCTCACTTAATAATGGGAAATAGCCTTTTAAAATATGCTATTGGATTTGTTTTGCTAATATTTTGTTGAGAATTTTTGCATCTATATTCACAAGACATTGGTCTTTTTTTTTTTATGGTCTTTGTATCAATGTAATGCTGGCCTCATAGAATGGATTTGAAAGAATTCTTTCCTGTTAGGTTAAGGGTCATATGTTTTCTCTCATATGTGGAAACAAGAGAGGAAAAAAAAAAACGAAAGGTGGAGGGGCATGGAATCTCATGAAAATCAAAGGAAGATCAGTAGAGAAAGGCCCCAGCTGAGGAAAAGGGGAAATACTGGTAAAAAAAATATTGGTCAAATTATATTGTTAGATTGTGTGCATGTATGAAAGTGACAACAAATTCCACAATTATGTACAACTATAATGCACCAATTAAAAAATTCCTTCCTCTTCTTCTTCTTCTTTTTTTTTTGAGAACTACCATTAGTTCCTCAAATGTTTGGAAGAATTTATCAGTGAAGCTATCTGTAGAAAATGTTTTTTAGTGATGATTCCTTCTGAGTACTTGTTATCAGATCTAGTTCTTCATAATTCAGTCTTGATAAAGTTTGCAAGTAGGAATCTGTCCATTTCTTCTAGGTTATTGAATTTGTTGGCATATTATTCATAATAATCTCTAATAAACTTTTGTGTTTCTGTGGCATTAGTTGTAGTACCATTTAATCTGATTTTATTTCATTCTCATCTCTTTTTCCTAGTCTAGGTAAGGGTTTGTCTATTTTGCTTATCTTTTCAGCAAACTGGCTTTTTGTTTAATTGATATTTTGTAGTTTTTTAAGTCTCTATGTCATTTCTTTCTGCTCTGATTTTCACTAATGCTTTCTTTCTACTAATTCTGGTTTGTTGCTGTTTTTCTAGTTCCTTGACATGCAGTGATAGTTTTCTGCCTTTTTGTAGGCATTGATTGCTAAAATGTCTTCTCTTAGTACTACTTTTGATATATCTCATAGTTTTGGTATATTGTGTTTCCATTTTCATTTGTTTCAAGATTTTTTTATTGGTACATTATCATTATACATAATAGTGGGATTCAGTATGCCATTTTTGTACAAACACATAATTTTATCACATTCCCTAGTACCTTCTTTTTCCAACACACCCCAATGCCTGAGTTTATTTTCTCTACTGATCTCCCTTTTATTATTTTTAATTAGTGCATTAATATATAAAAGTGAAATTTGTTGTGGTATAATCATACTCATCTGGCAATAATTCACTGCTTAAGGTTGGGGGATGGGTAACAGAGGCAGGCCTCTGGTTGGGTACACCTGGCTTCATAGCTGCATTGTGTCAGGAGAACGACAGATGTGCCCTTGGCACATGCAAGCATAGAAATGATATAGGTCAAAATTTATATGTCTTGCCAGCACAATGATCTCTTTAATGCCAGGCCTGGTATATAGGTTCTGTGAGCTGTGACCTGTGTACAGGGCCTTTCTTCAGTTTCTGCTGCATGCTGGGTATCACTTGGTGGGCCTGGCATTGAGCTTCAAGACAATGCCTTGTGCTAGCTTTCATATCTCGCTCCCCATCAGTTGTAGCCTTGTTTCCTGCTCTGCTACTCAAGGCAATGCCTAATGCAGTTTCAGGGGCTCAGTCCATGAGTATTGGAATGGTGGTTGAGGTCAAAGGGCTTTGCCCAGCAATGGGTATCATCATGGTAAGCTTGGTAGTGGGTTTCACATCTAAGGCCTGGATGTAATTCTGTCTCCTTCACCATTGGGCTGCTTGGAGTTGGAGGAAAGGCTTCTGTGGGTAATTCTTTCTTTCCTGCCTTATTCAATAACATTTTCATTTTGTTATACTAAAAGCAGGCACTATGGTCTCTCTCCCAATTTCCTTAGCTCTTGTGATGGTGCATGCGTAGCTTTTCAACATGATGTGCCTACGGGAAGATGATCAATAAGAGGATCTTACTCAGCTGCTTTTTCGCTGTGCCCCTCAGTAAATATAAATAGAACTGATCTTTTTTTGCATTTTTTTTTTAGTGTGTTGATTTTGTTATCTTCAAACTTTGCTGGATTCATTTATTCTAATAGTCTTATATCTGTGTATGTGCATTCTTGGAGTTTTCTCAATACAAAATCATGTCTTATGCAGAGTAAGCTTTACTTCTTTCATTCTGTATTGGGTTGGGCAATGTCCCTCTAAAATGCATGTCTTTTCTAGGATATCAGAATGTAACCTTATTTGGAATAGGGTAGGTCCCTATATGAGGTTATACTGGAGCAGAGTGGGCCCTTAATTTAACTGGCATCCTTATAAGAAAGAGAAGAAATATTGAGATAGACTACACTGAGAGAATACTACCTAATGACAGTCAAGAGATTATATAGCTACAAATCAAGGAAAAACAAGTATTGCTGGTCATGACCAGAAGCTAGGAAAAAGCAAGAAATGTTCCACTCGGAGTCTCTGAGGAAGCATGCATCTGCTAACACCTTGATTTTAGCCTTCTAGTTTCTAGAATTATGAGAGAATAAATTTGTCATGTTTAAAGCCATCTAGTTTGTGGTAAAAGTAACTTATATTCCAGTTTGAAAAAAAATTATTATGTTGCCTTATTCCTCTGGCCAGAATAAAAAAAAAATACTTTACAAGACCTTCCAATAAGTTGAGGAAGAGGAAACACTTTCAAATTATGCTGTGCCAGCATTAGTCTGATACCAAAGTCAGATAAAGAAAGAAAACTATAGACTAATAGTCTATGAATACTGGTGCAAAAATCCTAAAGGAAATATTAGGGAGTATATTTAGCAGTATATTTAAAGGATTATAGACCATGACCAATTGGAGGTTATGCTAGGAATACAAGGTTTAACATTGACAAATATCAATAGTTATAATAGACTACATTAATAGAAGGAAGTGAAGAAAACATTTAATTGTCCATAATATGAAATCAATACTTAACAAAATTCAATATTGTTTAAGGCCAAAAACACTGAATAAACTAGAAACAGAGGGGAACTTCCGCAACATGATAAAAACCACATATGAAAAAAACAAGCTAACATCCTACTCAATGGTGAAGATTGAAAGCTTTCTTCCTGAGGTTAGGAAGGAGACAAGGATGTCCTCTTTCACCACTTCTATTCAACACAGTACAGTTTCTACTTGTTTCTTTCTTTCTTTTTTTTTTTTTTTTTGCTTGTTTTTTGTTATTTCTGTGGTGGGATGAAAGATTAGGGCTGCTTACTCTGTTATTTTGTTGATGTACTCCCAAATTCAAAGCTTTTTAGTAACAACATACATAAAATAGCATTCATTAAATTCACACATATGAAAATAATAGTACTAGAGAATAAAATTAATAGCTGTTAACTGAGTGATTACTAGTATCAGACTCTTCAATAAACTTTATATGCCTAACTCAAAATCTTCCAAAACATGCTGTGAAGTAGTTATAATTCTAATTTTCTTTTTATAATCGGCAACTTAGGTCATATTATTAACACAAATTAACAAAACTAGTAAGAAACAGAACAGGGCAACTAATCTAGACTGAACAACAACAACAAAAATCCATGTGTTTGAATACTTAATAAACCCTTGTGATAAACTTACAAAGAGATTAATTACAAAAGTGTAGGTGGGATGAGACCCACAGGGACAGTGAAGTTATAGTAAAAGCAGAGCTATTGCCACCTCTAGAGCCAAGGTATTGACCAGGGGCTAATTCAAGAGTGGTAGAGAGAAATGTTATCTTTCAGTAGAAGGACACAGGCAACCTGAGATAATTTTTTTAAAAATATTTTTTTAGTTGTAGATGGACACAATATTTATTTGTTTGTTTATTAATTTATTTTTATGTGTTATTGAACCCAGTGCCTCATGCATGTGAGATGAGCTACAACCCCATTTTGACAGAGGATTTAGGGGGATAAATATCCTGATCCCTCTCCCTCCCATAATCTATCAGACCTCCCAATTGGCTGAACAACTAGAATCCAGAATACATGAAAGTTGGCCCTGACAGGTGAGGGGTGATAAATGGTGGAGAATGGATTTGTGATGGGAAGTGGGGAAAAGACTAAGATATCCAGAACAACCACGAATACTCAATCAATATGAATTCTAATCAATATGCTTTAAATTAAGATGCTTCTAATTTAGTGGGGAATTTTGGTAAATTAATACAGAGCTGAACAGTTGATAAAAATATGAAACAGTACAATAAATATCTAAAGTTCTCTTCAATTCTATGATCACAAAAACTATTAAAAATACATTTCTAAACAAATATACAAAACTGCCTATCAAAAATGATTTCCTGATATAGTTCAGTGGTAGCATGTGCAAGGCCCTAGGCTCAAACCCCAGCACTACAAAGGAAAAAAATAATGATGATTTCCTGTTGTTGAACTGAAGTGTTAATAGCTATGCATATGATTTTTTTTTCTGTCATCACTGTCTACAAATATGAGTCAGAATGGAGGATGTGAAGAAGGAACTGTTTGATAGCACCTGGCTTCTGATAAACATAACAGTAATTTATTTATTTAGAATGTGATGGTTCTTTATTACTTGACATATATTTTTATTATTTCATCTGAATACTCATGCTACCAGGTATCCTTCATATGTTGAACTTCAGTGTCTTGTATATAATACAAGATAAATATTTTTAACTTTGTGTTTAATGACATGAGTTGTCTATAGACACACATATATAATATACATACATGTACATATAAACACACACATGTGTATATACACATACACCTTTTCACTTCTATAGTAAAATTAGAATAAGCACAACTTGAGGTTAATATAATGATTAGGATGTTTAGGAGCATTTGGAAGCTGGGTGGTACCCTTATTCTTTCTGTCCAGGGAAGTACAGGTTTTTATTTGATAAATTTGGGAAGGCTCAGTCGTGTTCTTTCTTTTGAGAAAAACTGCCCAGAGGGAACAACTGCCTTTGCTGTTTTCTCAGGAGCATCTTTTTTCTTCTTTTTAGAAAAGGGGCCTTCAACCAGTTCAACATTGCCATACCTAGATATGTTCTCTGCCTACTTCTGGGTGTTTTTCCCCATCCTGTTTAGCTCTCATATTAAGCTATAGTCTCTAACATGTCCTTTATTAAAAATGTGATATTTTTGGCCTTTATATTTACTGTTTTATTTTTCAATTTGCTTATAATATAGCCATGGGAGAGCAAGGTCATTTTATTGTTTCAAATATTTCTCAAATCTGCAAGTAGATATCCTTTCTGACTTCCTCTTAATAATAATAAAAAAAAATTGAGTCTCTAATAACCCAAACTCCCAAACCTAGTAAATTCTACTGATTAGCTTTCAGAGCCTACACTCTAGCCCTGCTGTTTTTCCACAATGGAGGAAATTCTAGCTACATGTTTGCAATTTCAGAAAGAAATTAACAAATACCCCCCTCAGCACCACACACGCATGTATGCATGTGCATACACACATACACGCACATAAATCCCTCAAAAACCTGTGCTGTCATATTAATTTGTTTTTTGCTACTCTAATACCTGAGTCTAGCTAATTTTATTTTATAAAGAAAAGTTTAATTAGCTCACAATTTTGGAGTCTGATGTCTAAAAAGCATAGTGTCAGCCCTAGTGAGTGCCCTAGGAACGTGTGTTAGAGTAATAGATCACAATTCAAAGTTGGAGTTGGAGACTCAGTAGGATCCCATAATCCTTTCTTTCTAAGGGCATGACCAAAGGACCCTCCCACTAGTTCCCACATTTTTTTTTTTGTGTGTGTGGTGCTGGGGATTGAACCCAGGGCCTTGTGCATGCAAGACAAGCAGTCTACCAACTTAGGTATATCCCCAGCCCCTAGTTCCCATATCTTGAAGGTCAGACCTCTCACTATCACCACACTAAGACCAAGTTAATATATATGAACTTTTGACAAATGGCATCTAAACAACAGAAGTTAACTTACTATGGGTCCTCATGTTGAAAACTAAGGGAAAAAGAATCTAGACAGATCTTCAAAGGTCATTTCATTTATGACCAATTCCTGAAGAAACATGCTTTTAGACATCCTACATGATAAACAGGTAAATAACTCATCATATATGCATATAACATTTCTGAGTATACTTACCTCAGCTGTGTGTTTTGCTACGTGGCCCACGATAACAATGACCTTTCCCTTGAAGTTCTGAAGCATAGTGGTGTAAGGGCCCTGGGTAAGCTCTCCTTCTGCAGTGAATGCAGCACTGAATGGAATGTTGATGCTGCCTGAAATGTGACCTCGAACAAAACTGTACAGGTTAATTTAAGGAAAACATTTTTTTTTGTGTGTGCAGACTTGAGTGTCTCAAAGAACCAGAGGTAACTGGTTTGCAGAGATAGTACCAAACATCTCCATGCTCACATGAATATTTTATTAAGTGAATTAAGTACTTTGAAGGGTAATAAAAAAAGTTAAATCTGAAAATGAGGTAGAAAGGAAAGACGACTAGCCAAGGACATAATAACATTCTTCCTCCTTAAATGAATTGTGAAAGCGATCCTGATGCACCAAAGTGATGTTAGTCATAAGGGTTGTACAACATTCACACCTTTCAGTTCATTATTACCTCTGTGCTTTATTTATTTTTTTGTACCAGGGATTGAACTCAGGGGCACTCAACCCCTGAGCCACATCTCCAGCCTTTTTTATTTTGAGAAAGAATCTCACAAAGTTGTTTAGGACCTCTCTACGTTGCTGGGGCTGGTTTAGAACTTGTGATCTTCTTGCTTCAGCCTCCCAAACCACTGGGATTACAGGTGTGTGCCACCATGTTTGGCTACTGTAATTAGAGTCTCAGGTCTAATGTGATACTGCAAAAGCCTATTCATTTTAGGCAAGTCATTGCTAAATGGGACTCAGGATTATAACAGGCAATTAGCACTAGTTGGAAACACTTTTATTGTTGGTTAGTTTCTCAAGAAAACTTATCTCATGTTTTCATTACTTCCAATTTTATGTTCTCTGAATACTGAAGGTAGTGATGTTTTATTGTTTTTACACTCAAGAAGGGTTCTGATGGTCTTATTGACTATTAGGAATTAGGGGATCCATTAGCTTAAAATATTTAGAAATGTCATAAGACCTTAAAAAAATATGTTCCAGTAAATAATTAAAAAGTACAATTGAGTTGGGCATGGTGGTGCACGCCTATAATTCCATCTGCTCAAGAGGCTGAGACAGTAGGCTCCCAAGTTCAAGGCAAGCCTTAGCAATTGTGAGGTGCTAAGCAACTCTCTCTCAGTGAGACCCCATCTCAAACAAACAAACAAACAAACAAACAAACAAACTAGGGCTGGGGATATGGCTCAGTGGTTGAGTACCCCTGAGTGCAATCCCTGGTACCCCTCCCCCCCAAAAAAAGTATAATTATATAAAATGGAGCCTTGGAAAATAAAAAGGTGATTCTCTGTATAGAATTATAGAACAGAGAAAGATTTTCTTAAATACTCATTAATCAAATAAGTCTTCAAATAAAACAGCTGTGAACATTGCTCTAAAAGAAATGTATATGATGAGGATGACATGGAAGTGGAATAGGGTGTGATAACTGAAAGATCAAGAAAAAGGGGAATAACAACTCCTAGGGAGAAAGGAGAGCTGCGTGACCTGGGAGGGCCAGAAGGGCATACAATGGGCCCTGGGCTGTGGACTTTCACCCTTTCCCAGCAACAATGGGTTTTGAACTTTTGCAACTGTTTTCCTGATTTAGGATTTGAACTTGCACAAATGTTCCTCCTGACTGCCCAACCGATTCAAATGATTCAAATCTCACTTTTTGCAATCCAAATCTCACTTAAACACTATAAAAATCAGACCCCTCCTGTAATCATTCACCATTTTCTTCTCTGAAAATGTGCCATTCTACGGCTTAATAAAGAAAGCTTGCTGATCTGTTGAGGTTTGTTCCCATTTCGGTTATTTTTGCTTTCAATAATAATTTAGGCAGAAATTTTTGTTTTATAGTGGGAAGATACATGGCCAATAAAGAGAAGGCAGGAAGGCCACTGGCAGTGGAATTTAGAGAGCATGGAGGAGTATAGGTATGAGGGGCCTGGAAAAGGAGGGAGGGGCCAGATATATAGGGCCTTGTTGATAATACTGGACTTTATTCTAAGAACAATGAAAAAGGGTTTTAGGCAGAAAAGCTAAGTACTACATTTGCATTTAGGAGACTCTGTGGAGAAAAAAAGAGGAGTAACTATACAGACTAGTTTATAAGAAATTTAGGCAGTATCTTTTCCTTTTCTTGATTAGTGATGACTACCATGAAAGGAATTTGATGTGTTTAATAGTCATTTTCTCAAACTTCCACTTTCGTTATGTAAATTAATAGTTTTAAAACATTATGACATAAGCAAGTAATATTTCCCCCCAAAATTCATCACACAGAAGGGAGAAAAATTGGAATTATTTATTGAAATGAGAATTTTTCAATAACCCAAGAGTTTGTAGTCATCTTTTACACTATTTTCTTTCTCTCTCCCTTATACTTTTCCTTTCTGTCATCAATGAAGAGTTGGAAAATTCCAAGCTTTAGTTCTCTAGAATGACGGGAAATGACATGTGTGAGGCCCTGGATCCAATCCCCAACACTGGAAAAAAAATGATGGTGGAGACTGATAACATTTCATATATCTTAAATTTGCAGTTCAGCTGCTACTTCATTGCTTTTTTTTTTTAAAGAAAAAATTTGGCATTAATAATGAGAGAAACAACCATAAAATAGGTTTAGAAAAACGAAAAGATAGAATCAACATTGGAATTTCTGTGTATGTTGTTTAGTTAGAGTCTTCTAGTATGTGCAGAGAATTCATAACATTGGGAAGAATACCCTTAGACTTCATAAGCATTAGTTTCTCAAACATTTATAATTATTCAATACTCTCAACTGTAGTTCTCATGAATAGTAAAGACTTTACCCATGAATACAATTATCCTGACAGTACTTAAAAAAAAGGTAATACTTTTGTTTTTAGCAAAGGTATATCTTAAAATAAAAATTATGATAACCAAACCAAGAACCTGACAACTCATTTGTTCTCAGCAAACAGATCTATATCTGTCAGGTCTGAATCAATTGCTAGAGATAGTTTCTGTGTTTATGAAACAGCACTTATCAAGTGTGAACATATTTTCTTTCTAGTGCTTTCACAGTAGCAAAAGCAATACAAATCGAGTCAACTGCTGTGGCAGAAATGTTTATATTACCTGCTTGCTCCTCACTTTGTTTGAAAGAACCCCAGCCACTGCCCTTGGTGAAAGGGTGAGCCCAGGCTGTCATGTTTGTATTAGATAACCCTGACAGCATGGCTGTCAGGAAACTGGGGAGGGAGGGTGAAGGTAGACAGATAGCTGTTGTAGGCAGAGCCAATCCAATTCTTTTCCTTGAAAATCAGAAACAAAGGACAATGTTCAGGCGGTGTTAAGCTTTACAATGGAAGGTCATGTTGAGTACCTCTTGCATAAAATTTGTTCAGCCACATATTAGAAATTACAAGTCCTTTACTCTGAAGAAAAATTGTTTTAAAGCTAAATTCTGTAAATATTTGGTTTAAAAAAGTAGTCATGAATTTGTGGTTTCACTCTTATTTATTTTTTTAAAGTTTGTCTAAACTGCCTTTTAGTCACTAGAAGTATGTCATAACTTGTTATTGTCCTAGAATTTACTGTTGGTTATGCTTTATGTTTTTTAAAAGTATGGATTAAATGCTAAAATGCTTGATAAAATATGATGGCAATAAAATTGTTGGGAAGAGGAAAGTTAATATCCAAAACATAAAGTTACTTAAGACCTTTGTTTGGTTATACTTTGGAAGACAAGACACAGAAGAAATAGCATTAACTATAAGTTCCCTTATTCTTAGTTTAGAATCAAAAAGTCCTGGAAAACATCTGAGCACTCATCCAAGAATCTTCTTTGTCATGAAACTTCAAGCACCTAAAAGACTAAGCATGAATGATTACAGACAAAGTTGTTGAACCTCCAAGTTTTCTATCCTTAACAGCATGACTGGTAAGCAGCAGAGGAGAATGATATTGGCTTAGTTACACATTAGTACATTTGTACAGTCTCATCCAATAGTTTTTTTTTTTTGGTTTGTTTGATTTTTTTTATTAGTTGTTCAAAACATTACAAAGTTCTTGACATATCATATTTCATACATTTGATTCAAGCGGATTATGAACTCCCATTTTTACCCTATATACGTATTGCAGATTCACATCGGTTACACATCCACTTTTTTACCTATTGCCATATATAGTGTATGTTGTATTCTGCTGCCTTTCCTATCCTCTACTATCCCCCCTCCCCTCCCCTTCCCTCCGCTCCCCTCCCTTCCCTTCTTCTCTCCCTACCCCATCCACTGTAATTCATTTCTCGTCTTGTTTTTTTCCCCCTTTCCTCTCACTACCTCTTATATGTAATTTTGTATAACAATGAGGGTCTCCTTCCTTTACCATGCAATTTCCCTTCTCTTTCTCTTTCCCTCCCCCTTCTCGTCCCTTCTCATGCTCTTCCTCTCTATTCTCATCTTAGTTGCTCTCCTTATATCAATGAAGACATTTGGCATTTATTTTTAAGGGATTGGCTAGCTTCACTTAGCATAATCTGCTCTAGTGCCATCCATTTCCCTGAAAATTCTGTGATTTTGTCATTTTTTAGTGCAGAGTAATACTCCATTGTGTATAAATGCCACTTTTTTTTTTTTATTCATTCATCTATTGAAGGGCATCTAGGTTGGTTCCACAGTCTAGCTATTGTGAATTGTGCTGCTAGGAACATTGTTGTAGCAGTGTTCCTATAATACATTCTTCTAAGGTCTTTAGGGAATAGTCCAAGAAGAGGAATAGCTGGGTCAAATGGTGGTTCCATTCCCAGCTGTCCAAGGCATCTCCATACTGCTTTCCAAATTGGCCGCACCAATTTGCAGTCCCACTAGCAATGTACAAGTGTACCCTTTTCCCCACATCCTCGCTAGCACTAGTTGTTGTTTGACTTCATAATGGCTGCCAATCTTACTGGAGTGAGATGGTATCTTAGGGTGGTTTTGATTTACATTTATCTGACTGCTAGAGATGGTGAGAATTTTTTCATGTACTTGTTGATTGATTGTATGTCCTCCTCTGAGAAGTGTCTGTTCAGGTCCTTGGCCCATTTGTTGATTGGGTTATTTGTTATCTTATTGTTTAATTTTTTGAGTTCTTTGTATACTCTGGATATTACGGCTCTATCTGAAGTGCTATATTTGCTGTTGTTTTGTTCTTCTTTTCTAGGGCTTTGAGATGAAGTGTGAGCTCATTTATTTGTTGTTTTTTTCTTTTTTTTTGAGGAATGACCTCCAGGCAATGAATTTCCCTCTTAAAACTGCTTTCATTGTGTCCCATAGATTCCGATATGTTGTGTCTGTATTTTCATTTGTCTCTAAGAATTTTTTGATTTCCTCCTTTATGTCTTCTGTAACCCATTGATCATTCAGTAACATATTGTTCATTTTCCATGAGATGTATGAATTTTCTTTCCTTCTTTTATCGTTGATTTCCAGTATCATTCCATTATGATCAGATAAAATGCATGGTATTATCTCCACCCCTTTATATTTACTGAGGGTTGTCCTATGGCATAATATATGGTCTATTTTTGAGAAGGATCCATGTGCTACTGAGAAAAAAGTGTATCCACTTGATGATGGTTGATATATTTTATATATGTCAGTTAAGTCTAGGTTATTGATTGTGTTATTGAGTTCTATAGTTTCTTTATTCAACTTTTGTTTGGAGGATCTGTCCAATGGTGAGAGAGGAGTGTTGAAGTCACCCATAATTATTGTGTTGTGGTCTATTTGATTCTTGAACTTGAGGAGAGTTTGTTTTATGAACGTCGCAGCACCATTATTTGGTGCATAAATATTGATAATTGTTATGTCTTGTTGGCGAATGTTTCCTTTTAACAGTATGTAATGTCCTTTCTTATCCCTTTTGATTAACTTAGTCTAGAAATTGATTTTATTCGATATGAGGATGGCCACCCCTGTTTGCTTACGAGGACCGTGTGCATGGTATGTTTTTTCCCAACCTTTCACCTTCAGCCTGTGTATGTCTTTTTCCAATCAAAGGTGTCTCCTGGAGGCAGCATATTGTTGGATTTGTTTTTTTAATCCATGTTACCAACCTATGTTGCTTTATTGGTGAGTTTAAGCCATTTACGTTTAGATAGAGTTACTATTGATATATGATTTGTACTTCCAGCCATGTTTGATTATTTATCTTTTTTTTTTTTAATTTGGTTTGTTTTTCCATGATTAGCTTTCCTCCGGCTCTCTGGGTTTACTGAGGTACTTCCCACTGTTGGTTTTGGTTGTTGTTTTTCATTTCTTCCTCGTGTAGTGTTTTGCTCAAGATGCTTTGCAATGCTCGTTTTCTGGCTGCAAATTCTTTTAACTTTTGTTTATCATGAAAGATTTTTATTTCGTTGTCGTACCTGAAGCTTAATTTTGCTGGTTATAAAATTCTTGGTTGGCATTCATTGTCTTTCAGAGTTTGAAATACGTTGTTCCAGGATCTTCTCGCTTTCAGCGTCTGTGATGAAAAATCTTTTGTTAACCTTATTGGTTTACCCCTGATGTAATCTGCCTCCTTTCTCTTGTAGCTTTTAATATTTTCTCTTTGTTCTGTATATTGGATATCTTCATAACAATGTGTCTTGGCGTTGGTCTACTGTGATTTTGTATGCTCGGTGTCCTGTATGCATCTACAATTTGTACATCCATTTCCTTTTTTATATCTGGAAGTTTTCTATAATTATTTCATTCAACAGGTTGTTCATTCCCTTGGTTTCAACCTCTATACCTTCCTCTATCCCATGACTCTTAAGTTTGGTTTTTTATGTTATCCCATATCTCTTGGATGTTTTTCTCGTGATTTTTTACCAGCCTTCCTGAGTTGGCTAGACTCTTTTCAAGATGATATATTTTGTCTTCATTACCTGACGTTCTGGCTTCTACTTGCTCCACTCTGTTAGTGATACTCTCATTTGAGTTTTTAATTTGGTTTTTATAGTTTCCTTCATTTCTAGAATTATTGTTTGATTTTTTTTATAATCTCTATCTCCTGATAAAGATGCTTATTTGCTTCTTTTATTTGCTTGTGCTTGTGTATTTCATTTTCAATGAGTTCTTTCATTGTTTGAATTTGCTGTCTCATAACCTCTTTAAGATTCCATTCCATCTGTCTAAGGTATTCCTTGAGTTCTTTATTTGGCCATTTTTCTGATGCCTCTAGGTCCTCCTATACATTTAGGCTGTCCTCCATTGTTTGTATTCCTTTTCTTCCTTGCTTTTTCATGCTGCTTATGTTACTTCTTGCTCTGTTTTACTGCTGAGTTACTGTTTACTCCTATAAATTTATTTGGTTTTGTGTGTCTCTGGGGTCTCTCTTTTGTGATGGGAGACTATGACTATAGATGATGAATTTTGTTGCACTTTAGTGTAGATTCATTCGTTTCCTCAACTGTGTACGGATTCTGATGGCATATAGCGGTCTGTGGTTTGGTCTTGGGACTTAAATTTAGGTCGAATGATGTGATGGTATTGAGGTTGGTATCTCTTGGCAACCTTGGAAGGTTGGTCTACTGACGAGGGATATTAATAGTAGAATGGTCTGGAGTATTTGGGGGAAGTTAGGGTCTTGGTAGCACTATATAACGTCTCGGAACATTGACCTATACATATTTAGTAAATTACACATAAACAGCGTCGTATTGCTTGAGAGGAAAGGTATTAGAAGGGAAGGGAAGAAGTCACTAAAGAGAATGAGAGTAAACAGATAGAATTCAAGGAAAGGGGAATAAGGAAATTGAAAAGAAATGAAAAGACAAAAGAAAAACAATAGAAAATAAAAAAAGAAAAAATTAAAAAAAATGATTAAAAAAAGTGAAAATAAAAAATAAAAAAATAATACAAAATATATTTTAAAAAATTAAAAAAGAAAAAAAATTAAAAGAAAAAAAGAAAAAAATTAAAAAATGCAATCTTAGAGTTCGATTAACTTCTCTTCCAGTAGGTGGAGCTGTGCCCACCGGGCCAAGCTTCTCCTCTCAGTGTGCGGGAACAATTCACTGTGCAGCAGCTCCTCCTCCCCGACTGGGCGGGTCTCCTTGGGCCAATTCTTGTGTCTAGTCACCTCGCCACTGGCCCCGTTCACAGGTGACGCTCACCAAAGATATATTGGGACTGAACCTACGGACACTTTACTACTGAGCCATATCTCTGGCTCTTTTTATTTTTTGATTTGAGACAAGGTCTCACTAAGTTGCTTATGTCCTCACTAACTTGCTGGGGCTAGCTTTGAATTTACAATCCTTCTGCCTCAGCCTCCCAGTTGCTGGAATTACAACCTTCCACCATACCCAGCTACTTTTGAGTCCTTCATAATCACAATAAAATACTGTGCATATTATGTATTTAAAAAAGAAGCAAAGTGCATATTTTTATGTATTTTATATTAAATTAGAATAGTAAAATAGAACACAGTGTTTCATATTTGGCAACTTCAAGTGATCATTCCTGGGCTAAATCTGATAAGGAGAGCAAAAGGACAGAAAATATGCATTGATAAGCTCTTTCTCTGTGAATTGGTTTCAATTCACTGTCCTGATGTGAAAGACAAATATGTAAAGATTCTTTACAGCAAGATAGTGTTGTGAAATGAATATGCAACATTACATATTTTAGGATTATGACTGTCACTTCATTGCTTTCCTTATATGCTAGACAAAAATCTAAATTCTCCGTTTTAACCTTTTGCATTTCAAAAAAGCTATTTCATGTAAGCATAAACACAAAGAGGTTCTATACTTCCCAATAGCCAGGCACTAAGCTATTTACAAATTAAGAACTTATAAAGCTTCAGCTTCAAAATACCCAGTTTAGGATTATATAAGAAGTAGATGCAAATTTATTTATTTATTTTTGGTACTGGGGATTGAACCCAGAGGCCAAAGTATTATGTGGTGATTAGCCTCAATCATATATGCATCTTGATAATGTAATTCCAACAATGCCCACTATAATTTTCAGTTTGATTTTGGTAAAAATGACAATACCAATAAACAATAATTTTTAACTTTTCAGTGTCCAAGTGAAATTAGAAATTTTGATGAAATTCTTGAAGGAATTAAAAATCATGATTAAAAAAGACAGCAGGAATTACAATTAACTCTCTACTATAAAAATATAGTTTAAGCCCCCAAATTTAGCCCCAAAATCTGAAATATAAAATATTTCAAAATCTTAAAACTCTCACATGATATCACAAGTGGAAATTTCAAACCAAGAAACTTTGTTTTATGTACAAATTATTACACATATTGTATCAGGATATGTGTATAAACTGTATGTGAAATGTAAATAAATTTTATGTTTAGATTTGGATTCCATCCCTAAGAAATCTCATTATGTAAGATAAATTTCCAAAAAAAAAAAAATCTCAATCAAAACACTACTGGTACTGAGTATTTTGGATAAGAGATGTTTAATCTGTACTTATAAAATTATCCAGTTATTACAGCAGTTACTCTGAGTATTTGTACAAAGCTGTTTACTACTTTGTACTATAGGACACATTCCAATACACTCATGAGTTTTCTTTGATACATGGTGACCAGGCAATAAGCTATACCCTTCTAAAACTACAGCTCTACATTCTCTCTGGTAGACACTGCCAAAGAGCATTCAAGTGAGATTATAATAAAATTTTTCCACTTAATAAAACATGGCAGTCCCATGGACAAACAGATCTGAAAAAAATTTTTAAATTCATTGTGATGAAAGAATTGGGCTATCAGAACAGCACTAACAGGCAGGGATGGCATATATTATCTTCTAGGTTTATAAGATATGAAGACTTTCTTGTATTCCTAAATCAGTCTATGTAATGCTACAGTAAGCAGATATACTATACTTTAATTAGGCAGATAGGAAAAAATCAGTTTTATGAATGCTCATATTCCAGAAAGATTCTTCACTTTACCCAAAGATTTTTAAAATCCCTTTAAAAATGCTCTCAAAATTCAACACAGAAATAATCTCATTTTTTTTCTAAATCCTAAAAGAACACAGTATTTTTGCTGGGTACCAAACTTAGTGACATCATACCTGTACAGATAAAGTACACCAATCTTGCCAGAGCAATTATGGAAGTGTACATACCATTATGTAAGTTTGTTTGCTGTGCTAATTTTAATTAGTGTTATAAATCTTTAAGGTTTGAGTATTATATTTGAATTCTAACAGTACTGTTATGATTTAGACGTGTTGTCCCCTGAAAACTCACATGTGAGATAAAGCAAGGTTTGGAGGAGAAATGATTGGCTCATATCCTTAACCTAATCAGTGAATTTTAATCCTTGGTGGGATTAAACTGAGTGATAACTGGAGGCAGGTGGGATGTGGCTGGAGGAAGTGGTTCATTGGAGTATATATTTTGTTTCTGGAGAGTGGACTCTCTGCTTTCTAATCATCATGTGAGCTGCTGCCTTTTCCACACTCTCCTGCCATGATGTTTTCCCTCACCTTGAGCCCTGAGCAAGGAAGCTGACCTTCTATGGACTAAGGCTTCTGAAACAGAACCCTCAAATAATCTTCCTCTTCTACAGTTGTGCTGGTTGGGTCTTTAAGTCATAGCAGCGAAAAAGCTGACTAAAACAACTTCCTATCTTCTTTCCTGCTTTATTTTTACTTAATTAACATTTTTTTATTTTGCCATTTAAGATCATTTTAGAGGTATGCTTATCTTTCCAATTAAAATGAGATTTCCAGAAGTTCAAGTAATTTTGTCACTTTGTTTACCAACAGCTCTACCAAATCTACATTGTATGGCACACAATCAATAATACAATAAATATTTACTCAATTAATGAATATTAATTGGATGAGTACTTCTAATTCTAAATTTTGATTCTATTGCTTTCTTGTAAGTACTGTTTTACTTCCAGGCTGAAAGGGAAAAGGGTCTCAGCTATAGAGTGCAAGAAGTGTTTACATATTGCCAAATGACTTTTATAATATTTTTTAGTTGTAGATGGAAATAATACCTTTATTATATTTATTTATTTTTATGTGGTGCTGAGGATCAAACCCAGTGCCTCACATGTGTTAAGACAAGTGCTCTAGCACTGAGCTACAACCTCAGACACATGCCAAAAGAATCTTGATGTTTAACTTTGAAGTGTACCATAGGAGATTGTGGGTATATCATCCTGCCTTTTTCCTTCTGTAAATATTTTCTGGGTACTTTCTAGGTGGCAACCCTGGTGTTGGGGTTACAAATATTAAAAGCACATGAATTCTATACCTATCTGGTTTCTCTTATCCAGATATTTGTCCTTGCTGATGTGTTCTTTGTTTGTATTGCTCATTTGGCTCTTATTACAGATTGTCTTTACTATTCATTTGTCTTTTTGCATGAAACATTTTAGTGTTTTACAGTCCTCATACTGAAGCAACCTGGCAAATAAGAACTATATTTTATGTCTTCTTCTTAAAAAATTATCCATAGCACTATAGAGAGTAATATTTTACCAGTTGCTGTCAATGATGGTGATATCTAAAAATATCAAATAATCACACTGATTCTAAGCACTAAATTTATGAATGTATTTATTACTATGCACATATCTTTCCCTTGTCTCTAATTCCTTAAAAATAGGATTTAGCATGAATAATTAAAAGGAAATGTTATTATAGTATAATATAATCAAACAGTATAGATAACAGAAGATTTATAAAAAGCTTATGCTTCTTCCAGCCTTGGAAGGTCATAAATAGTTTAGACAACTCAATCAAAGGGTATTGTTGGATGTATAGCTCTCCATTGTTCACAGTTTCATGATATTAATAAAGATTTAATGATAACCAATGACTCTGGGAAAAGTTTAGAAATTGGCTTCTCTCAAAGCACTATGAAACACAGGTAGCAATATTTGGAACTCAGAAGTGTAAAAGTAGTAGATATGTGGTAGAGGAAAAATTTAGAAATGTCATGAGGATAAATGGTCTAACTTTAAGTATATCTTAGTTTTAAATTACTACATAGCCACAGTAACAAAAACAGCATAGGTTTGGCATAAAAATAGACAATGAAGAAGAATAGAAGACAGAGACAAATCAAATACTTATAATCAACTGATTCTTCACAGAGGTATCAAGAATATATGCTGGAGAAAAGACAACCTCCTGAACAAATCGTTCTGGGAAAACTGGATACATGTAAAAGAATAAAACTAGATCCCTATCTCTCACCTTGTACGAAAGTTAGCTGAAAATGGATCAAGGATATAGGTATAAGATCAGAAAGTTTGCAATTGCTAGAAGAAAACAAAGGATGAATCAACATACAAAGAGTTCTATAGGTCAGGAAATAATAACAAGAGTCAATAAGTGGGATGGCATAAAATTAAAAAGCTTCTGCACAGCAGGAAAGGAAACAACAACATGAAGAGACAGCCTACAGAACTGGAAGGAATCTTTGTCAGAAAAGTTTTCTTAAATAGGGAACTAATATCCAGAATATATTAAGAACTCAAAAAATCAATATCAAATTTAAAAAAACCCATTCATGTGGACAAATGGAAAATGAAGTATCTACTTCTCAAAAGAAGTTCAGATGATCAACAATACATGAAAGTGAATTATTATATGAAAAACTAATAATTATATGAATTATAATTTTTAGCCACCAGAGAAATGCAAATCAAACTTACCCTGATATTCCATTTTGTGCCAATCAGAATGGAAATCTTCAAAAACACACAGAACAATAAATGAGGATGTGGAGAAAAAGGGACTTTTACACATTGTTGGTAGGTAGAAATGTAAAATAGTCCAGCCACTATGGAAATCAGTATGGAGGTTCCTCAAAGAACTAATAATAGAACTGCCATATGATCCAGCAATACACCACTCCTTGATATTTACCCAAAAGATTTAAAATCAACATACTTTAAAATTATAAATTTTCAGTTTTAAATTCTTAACTAAAGATATCATATTTCTGTCAATCACAAAAAATTCACGACAACAAGGGATGGAATCATCCTTGTTGTTAATAAGAGATGAATAAAGAAAATGTGGTATGTATATATATATATTACATACACAATGGAATTTTATTCTGCCATTAAGAAAAACATTTGCAGGAAAATGGATGGAACTGGAGAGCATCAAGGTAAGCAAAATAAGCCAGACTCAGAAAGAAAGGTAAGTATTATATGTTTTCTCTCATATACAGAAACTGAAGGGAAAAAAATGAAGGATGTTATGAATGGAAAAGGGAGGAAAGGGACCAGAGGGAGAAAAGAGAAAGGTAATGGGGAAATGACTTTGATTAAACCATGTCATAAGCATGTATAAACATGCCATAATGAAATCCACTATTCTGTAGGATTAATATACACTAATAAAAATTATTTAAAAAAACCCTTAGTTTTAAAGGAAGCTTTCACAAAAGGAGACTTAGAAAACTTCATAGATTAGGCTCTTCAGAATAGCCAAAAATGGATGATTTCATTTTATTGTCTTCATAGCCTGAACCTACCCCATTCACAAGTGGCACAGAGTAACACTGATTCTCTTCCTTTAACCTACAATCATAGATAAGCAGTTAAATGTCCAAGTAAAGTATTTTCTTAGTTCTAATTTTAGACATTGAAGGGCACTTCTTCATTAGAGATTCATCCATATTCATCAGGGAACAATGTTCAGGTTAGCTGTTCTCTTTTTTGCTCTTTTGTTTGTATACATCTAGAAGAACATAAAGGAGAGTACCAGTGAAAAGAAATTAAGATTATGAAGCTGGAAAATCTTGGAATGAATGCCACTTTCATATTGTATGTTTTTAAATCTAAAATAGCTAAATTATTTGAAGGGAAATATTAGAGGAGTGATGTTCATTTATTATTCTAGTAATAGTATTTAAAACAGGACTATATGCTGTATGTTTTTGATGGTTTCATGAGAGAATGATTTTGACTAAAGGCTCAAGCACAAGATACCCTAAAAAGTTAAAAAGTATTAAACCCTTAAAGTATCAGATTGTAAGAGCTTCTAAAGCAGGACTATTCAACTGAAATTTCATGCCTTTTTTGGGGGAATGCTATATACCCTCTCTGCCAGGAACTTCCAGTATACATAAAGCCCTAGCAACCAGCTAGGGACATCACATCTATACTCTCTCCAAACTCAAGGGTCTCATAGCTTAGGGAAAATAAAAAGTAGCAACTTTTCACAAAAAAGATTGGGATGTATCATTTGAAATTGTAGGCTTTCAAACTGTATTCTCCATTTCCTAACATTTTAAGAATTAATTGTTCAAGCAGTTCTGTAAATGCGCCTAATAGAAGAAAAAGTAGGCCCAAATCTTCACCATGTTGGCCTAGGATCTGATTTCCTTAATAAGACCTCTAAAGTGCAAGAAGTAAAATCAAGAATCAATAAATGAGATGGATTCAAACTAAAAAACTTGTCAGCAAAGGAAAACAATCAATGTGAAGAGAGAGCCTATAGAATGGGAGAGTCTTTACCACATGCATCTCAGAGCATTAATCTCCAGGATATATAAAGAATTAAAAAAAAGAATTAAAAAAACCTCTTAACACCAAAAAACCAAATAACCAATCAATAAATGGGCTAAAGAATTAAATAAACACTTCATAGAAGAAGAAATAATAAACAAATATATGAAAAAATGTTCAACCCCTTCAACAATTAGAGAAATGCAAATCAAAACTAAGATTTCACCTTCACTCCAGTCAAAATGGCAATTATCAAGAATACAAACAACAATAAATGTTGTGAGGATGTGAGGAAAAAGGTACATTCATATACTGCTGATGGGACTGCAAATTGGTGCAACCATTATGGAAAGCAGTATGAAGATTCCTCAGAAAACCTGGAATGGAACCACCATTTGACCTAGCTTCCGCTCCTCAGTTTATAACCAAATGACTTAAAATCAGCATATTACAGAGATGCAGCAACATCAATGTTGATAGCAGCTCAACTCATAATAACTAAACTGTGGAACCAACCTAGGTGCCCTTCAAAAGATGAATGGATAAAGAAAATGTGGTGTGCGCACACACACACACACACACACACACACACAATGAAATATCACTCAGTCTTAAAGAATGAAATGATGGCATTTGGGGGTAAATGGATGGAGCTGGAAAATCATGCTAAGTTAAATATATTTCCTCTGATATAAGATGCTAATTCAGCAAGAGGCAGGAGCTAAGGAAGAACAGAGTTACTTTAGATTCAGTAGAGAGGAGGGAGTATGGGAGTGGGAAGAATAGTAGAATGAATCAGAAATTATTACCCTATGTACATATATATCTACATGACTGGAGGGATTCTACATTATGTACAACCAGAAGAATGAGAAATTATACTCTATGTGTGAGGTATAATTCTATTGCCATAGATAACTAATTAGAAAAAAACCCATCAACCTGCTAACCCTTATTTGTAGCATTTATATTTAATATATATCATTTACATAAAGTAAATTTATATTTAATAAATGCTGTAAATGTGAACTTACGAAAAAATTATAAAATTTATTTCCATTTCATATATCAAATTTCTAAGAAAATTTCTTATTTTAAGAAGGATTTGCTCTGTTTAAAAGAGTATGATTCAGTTGCCTAGATTTTAGAGAATAATCAAGTCACATTTCATGAGAATCTGAAAGATGAAACATAAGGACAAGTGTTTATTCTTCAATGCCAAATAAAATCTTCAATGCCAAATAAAAATCACTGGAAGTTATGACATGTTTAATAGTAAAATCTTAGTAAGAAATACTTGTATTTAGTGAGTACACATGTTCTCTGTAAGCCAGAGAAATTATAGTAAATTATAGTTTAGGAAATTATAGTAAATACAAGTTCAGTGTTAAGATCCTTGCAAACGTTTTCTCTAGGTTCTGGAAGAGACCAGGTATATATGCTTCATTTTTTGCTAAAATTCCAATCTACAGAATGACTGATCCAATGCCTTTAAGAATAGCAACATTCCTCAGAAAACCACACACACTTTCAGAAAAACAAACCAAAAGAATACAGGAAAATATCCCAATATTCTGGTGTTGTTTGAAAAATATTTTTAGGTCTTTGGTACGTTATCTTATAAATATAATCTCACATAAGACCATTCTGGCATCTAGTTTGAGAGTCATTTAGCTATGTGAAATCAGAGGAATCCTAGAAATGCTCATTGTTTTACCACATATCCTTTAGATGGAAAGGAAGAAATATGAATAAGATAGGACCACAATTCGATATAAGTAAAGGATACTCTTCATTATTGCGGATGTCAACCACCAAGAGCTTTGGCTTACTGGACTTTGTTTTCTTTGTGGGTGTTTTGAAGTGGCCTGTCACCGTGAGCTCACACAAGTCAATCAGGTCCTCTGCTGAAATCCGGGGTGATACTTCAGATTTTAGGTCATTTAATGGGATGGATTCTCTTGACTGGAAAAAACATGAAGAGAAACCAAAAATATTGAGAATATTGCAGAGACAAACTAGAGACAATATAAAATACATTTAGGCTTTCTATATTAATCAATATAAATATAGCACAATGGAAAAGAGAAAACAATCTTATTTTAGCAGTATATTGTGTACTTGTGCTCTTAGCTATTGAGGCACTTCGGCAATTCTTTATTGCATCTATAGGAAAGCAAATGTACAGATGAAGCAAAATTTTCTTTATGAGAATCCTGTGTATCTTTTAAAAAAACCCCAGCTCCTCTAAGCACATTAGTTTTCTTCATGTGTAATTACTGTTGTGAATTATATTAATTACAATTTCAGTAATATGAGAAATTGTAATGTAACTCAGGATACATACTAATTAAAGAAACTCATTCTAAAATATGTATTACAATTTTATAATATAATTTAATATGTGTTAAAATTTTATAATATAACTTATTATATATAAACGGTTGAGTGAAAAGTAGATTCTCTGAAGAATAAAAAACAATCTGATGCTTTCTTAGGAAACCAAATTGACAATATGTCTTAATTATGAAGTAAAAGCAGTCTCCAGAATATCAAAGTAGCACACTGGTCTATGTGCTTTTTGTGTGGCATAATGCTGATTCAGACAAGGGACAAACAGCTATTCTCTTTGTTATTTAGTAGGGACAAGGATTCTCTCACATACCTACAACAGACAATAAAATTATTAACATAAATTTAGTCACTCCTGAAGGCTTATGTGACATAACTTTAGAATTTAAAATTTACTTGATTGAAAAGAAGGGAATTCAAAGGATAAATCTTTATATTTTCAATAAATTATCAAAATTGAGTCAACTTATTATCTCAATTATTAATTTGATCTCTCTTCTCAGTTTCATTGTGGGATTATATATTTAGAAATTCTAATTTAGTATTTCCAGGCAAGAGAACATAAATCCTATGGATCATTTATCAGACAGATATTTTGAAAAAAATATTTTCCAATTTGAGTTTGATGTCAGCTCTCATCTCTTGGATTTCCCTGACCGCTGTAAATTCTTCTGTGGTAAAGCACTTGTTCTCTCACTTTATTAACTTAAATAGAAAAGGAAACTGCAAAGCTTCACGGGTTTATGGCTTTTAATAAAAATAGGCATTAAGAATTTTAATTTTTTAATATTAAGAATTAAAGCTACTTAAACATTCTGAAATTAAAAGTGCTTCAGGAAGATTAAAGAGCTTTAAAATCAGCAAGCCATACAATCAGTGCTTCCATCTCCTATTCATCAGATTTCAGTCTTCACAGGTATTTTCCACAGCCTTCACGTGAAGTTATACATTTATGAAGATAAAATAAAGAACTTTTGACTTATCTAGTTGTGCTTTTAGTTACTGATGAAAATGGCATTTCAAACTGAAATTTCAACTGTGTGAAAGAAGTACCCTGGCTGAAGAAGAGGACTTTGAAGTAAAATAAAAGAAATTAAAAATATTTAGAAAAGATACATAAAGGAAGGGCAAAGAAATATAATTTTGAGGTTCCACATTCTTTTCCAGATCTGCCATTCCCCAAGGTAGTCTCTCTTCAAGGTCTGTCACTTTTAAATTTCTGGGAAATTTGTATACCTTCCCTGTGTAGTGTTCATTAGTTCACTGATAAATAGAATAAACAAAGAGAATATCTTGAAAAACCCATAAAGTAGGGGTCTTTCTAACATTATCTACTAATCAGATAATGGAGACTACTATCAGCCTATAGGATTCTGAGAATGACCAGACTGCTGTCATCTTCACATACCTAACTGTACCTACCTCTAATCTAATTCTCTTTAAAAGAGGAGCTAAGAATCCATAAAACATGGTTTGAGATGGCCCACATTCTCTCTAAATATGTATTCCTTGCTTTCCTAAACAAGTCTATTTGTAGCTCTAGTGAAACATGCTGAAATTTTTTTAAAAACTTTTTTAGTTGTTGATGAACTTTTATTTTACCTACTTATTTACTTACATGTAGTGCTGAGAATTGAACCCAATGCCTTGCACATGCTAGGCAAGCGCTCTATCACTGAGCCACAATCCCAGTCCAAAATTCCTTCCCATCACGTATGTCAAGGACCCTGCTGGTCCTAAGTGGATTTTCCACCTCTCTCCAAGGAACTCTTTGGGACCTTCTCAGATCTTCTGCAGATCTCTCTTCTCCAGTGATGATTTTACTGACAATTTTACTACACTAAGAAACGATTAATTTAAAGAAAGACTCTCTTTGGCATTGTTTCTAACCAAGTGTGTCATATGTGAGATTTTAAAAGATTAGAGTATTGTTACATGAAATGGTAGAAACACAAGAGGAACACTGACAAATATGATCATAAATTTTCAAATGTCTACAAATATGTATGCGAAAGGAACTTAAATATTACACATTCAAGTTCCTCTGTAAATTAAATTTAGGATATTAACAAATTAGATTTCGGACAAACCACCCTACTTTAAGAAGAAAATAATCATGATATTCATCATTTTTAAAAAATTTTTTTTAGATATTTATGGACCTTTATTGATTTATTTATATGTGGTGTTAAGAATCTAACCTAGGGCCTTACACATGCTAGGCAAGTGCTCTACCCCTGAGCCCCAACTCCAGCCCCTAACTATGATATTTAAAATACATAATTATTATTTTTTAAATTAGTTTCATAAGTGATTTTACAATTCATTGTAAAATCTCCCCTTACGGCATTTAAAAAAAAATCTCTGTACAACTTACAACTTCTGTCTTATTTGAGAACTACTTTTTATAAAAAGTCATTTTTTTATTGCCATCCCAGAATCAGAATTCATTTGGTGGTATTACTGATAAAAGTCACTAAATAGGACCCTTTGAAACGGTATTAGCATGCATTAGTGATAATTCCACCAAGTAAGCCAAAATCTAGACCTGGTAAAAACGCAGACATTTTCCTGTTTTCAAGCACAGCATTCAATATCAGGCAATTCTACCAAACACACTGGGAAGATGACTTGATCCTACCAGGGTATTGGTTCTATCTCTAGGAGGTATACTGATGCAAGCTTCTCATTTAAAAATCTGCTGACATTTGTTTTTCCAATTCCGCTGATATAAATGAGGCAGAAATTTTAGTCAGGATCCTACTTTAACTTGAAATAATTTTCTGAAGTTCAGTTTACAAATATCCAGAGTTTCTCAGGTTTATAGCTCTTGCTCTATAAATTCTGACACTGGTCTCTTGGAAGCAGGGGCTCAGACTTGTTTTTATATCCTGTTGCCTACCATAAAGCCTGGAACTTAGTAGCTACTTAATAAAATTGAGTGACTTAATGAAAAGATAAAGAAGGAAAGGAAGACATATGAGAAGGAGTATAGGAAAATAGGCAAGGAGAAAATATATAGAATTAAAGGGACAGTGATAAATAAATCATTGCTCTCAAATTTTGAACATAAGTAAAAAACTTAAAAAGAGTAATGTTGATAGAAATCAGATGAGAGGGACGATAAGTTCTGATTTAGATATGTGAAGTTGAGACGGCCAGGTCTACCAAGTTGAAATGTCAAGAATGCATTTGGAGAGTAGACATTTAGGATAAGTTCCAGCTACAGGGTCATAGTTTTGAAATCAGCAGTATAGAAATTGCAGTTCAATTCATGAGAAAGGATGAACAATTTAAAGAAAACAAAATTCTCAAAAAAATTCCCAATTTTGTCAGGCACATATGTGCTTAGCTGAGAAAAATCTTAAAATTAAGTAAAATATTAATAAGGCTTGGATAAAAATGGGACTAAGATTTTTAAGGTAAGATTCTTCAATTCTGATTTTCCCACATATTTGTAATAAATTGACTATGCTTTCTTAGTGCTAGAAATTTCAGTGTCGTGCATAAGGAAGTATAAATAGCCTTTTGCAAATGGCATAGACAGACATTATCATTCTCAAGGAAATTTTAACTAAAGCTACAAAGATATTTTTATTTATATTCACTGTTTCAGTAGCACTTTTTTTCCCATTTTCCCCTCGTATTTGGGAAGAGGTTAATATTTTTAAGATTTAGAAATACTGCATCTCAAATGGAGTTTGAAATAACTGTCATGCTCCATGCTCAACTTAAGCAGAGATAATGCATATGAAATATAAATAAGGGTAGAGATAGAATGTTTTTAGTGATGTGTTAGCTTTTTGTCACTGTGATCAAAATAGATGAGAAGAACAATATAGAGGAGGAAAAGGTTACTGGGGCTCACGGTTTCAGAGGTTCAGTTCATGGATAGCTGACTCAGTTGCTCAGCGCCAAGATGATGCAGAACATCATGGTGAAAGGGCATGGCAGAGGAAAGCTGCTCACCTCACATCAGGCAGGAGCAGAGACAGCTTGAGAGCAAGAAGCAGGGATAATATAATTCTCAAGGACATGCCCTCAGTGACCTTTTTCCTCTAGTCATATGCTATCTGCCTACAATCACCACCATTAATCCATTCAAATTATTAATCCATAAAATGGATTAATCCACTGATTTGTTTATAGCTCTCATAATTATTTCATCTCTGAATATTCTTACATTGTCTCAAACATGAGTTTTTGGGAGACACTTATACAAACCATAATAAGTGACTGGGTATTTTATGTTAAATTTTTTAGATATGATCTGGGAAAATTATAGGTTAAATTTCTGCAAGGAGAGTAATTTTCCCTTTGATAGTGATATTGGTTTGGAGATAATTCATCTCTCTGGGCCTTTGTTTTCTGATGTATAAAATGAAGTGGCAGGAATAGATGGACATTTATTTTCTCTCTAGAATTCCATGACTTTTTTGGGACTGATCTATATCTAGCAATAGGTCCCGAACCTCTTGCTTCTCTCTTGGGACAAAAGTAATACATCTGTACATAATAATGCCATTGACGTTTCTACTTTAAGAGATTCAAGAGTGATTCTCACTGTGAAGCTTCATAAGTACTGTTCATAGCATGATATAATTATATCAACTGAGACCAATACAAGCTTCTGTATTTCAATGACAAGTAGCTGGGTAATATTTCATATGGTTTAAATTGGTCTAATTCAGGATGGAAAAGATAGATGGAGTTTACAGCAAAGAACTCCTAGTGTTATTGATTTGTAAGACAAAAAATGGGTTGAGGTGGTAAGGTGGTATGGTGTTGGTGTTAGTTACTTACATGTAAGTTTCTGAAAGTGATTTTCAAAGTAAAACCAGAACATGATATATTTTCTGGACTAAAGTAAATAATAAGCTAATGAGAGTGGCTCCACTAAGCTTAACTTCTGGAGTTACTTTGATACTTTCCTTGTAGAATATGGTAGCACTGCTATTCCACAAAGCATACTTATGGCCAATTTCAACAGCATCAATGATATAGAGATTTAGGAAGTAAAGCCAGATACTGACTAAGATGTCATGGTCATTTCGTCTAACTAATACGTTCTTCTTACACCCTAGTTTTCCAAGTTGCAGCCTTTACTTAAATTGGGCTGCTGCCTCATTACCCCTCTCTGTCTCTCTTTCTCTCTCCTATATCGAAGTGATAAGCAATATTATTTTTGCTCAGGTGTTCTTTGGAATATTCCCCCTTCATTCTCTCACTACATTTTCATTCCCTCACTACATATAACCCAAGGCTATCAAATAATGACCATAATATTCTTTGGTTAGAAGGTTTAGCCAGCTTTAAATGCCTGGCAGTCTCGAGATCAGCTTCTCTTCACTTTTACTGCTGCCAAGACAAGGTGAGTGAGATCTGTAAAGTGTTTCTGTTATTGTTATTATTAAGATTAACTTCTATGGTACAGAATAGAGGACACAGAAACAAATCCACAAAATTACAACTATCTTATATTTGATAAAGGGGCTAAAAGCATGCAATGGAGGAAGGATAGCATCTTCAACAAATGGTGTTGGGAAAACTGGAAATCCATATGCAACAAAATGAAACTGAATCCCTTTCTCTCGCCATGCACAAAAGTTAACTCAAAGTGGATCAAGGAACTTGATATCAAATCAGAGACATGGCGTCTGATAGAAGAAAAAGTTGGCTATGATCTACATACTGTGGGGTCGAGCTCCAAATTCCTCAATAGGACACCCATAGCACAAGTGTTAATAACTAGAATCAACAAATGGGACTTACTCAAACTAAAAAGTTTTTTCTCAGCAAAAGAAACAATAAGAGAGGTAAATAGGGAGCCTACGTCCTGGGAACAAATCTTTACTCCTCACACTTCAGACAGAGCCCTAATATCCAGAATATACAAAGAACTCAAAAAATTAGACAATAAGATAACAAATAACCCAATCAACAAATGGGCCAAGGACCTGAACAGACATTTCTCAGAGGAGGACATACAATCAATCAACAAGTACATGAAAAAATGCTCACCATCTCTAGCAGTCAGAGAAATGCAAATCAAAACCACCCTAAGATACCATCTCACTCCAGTAAGATTGGCAGCCATTAGGAAGTCAAACAACAACAAGTGCTGGCAAGGATGTGGGGAAAAGGGTACTCTTGTACATTGCTAGTGGGACTGCAAATTGGTGCGGCCAATTTGGAAAGCAGTATGGAGATTTCTTGGAAAGCTCGGAATGGAACCACCATTTGATCCAGCTATTCCTCTACTCGGTCTATTCCCTAAAGACCTAAAAAGAGCACACTATGGGGACACTGCTACATCCATGTTCATAGCAGCACAATTCACAATAGCAAGACTGTGGAACCAACCTAGATGCCCTTCAATAGACGAATGGATAAAAAAAATGTGGCATTTATACACAATGGAGTATTACTCTGCATTAAAAAATGACAAAATCATAGAATTTGGAGGGAAATGGATGGCATTAGAGCAGATTATGCTAAGTGAAGCTAGCCAATCCCTTAAAAACAAATGCCAAATGTCTTCTTTGATATAAGGAGAGTAACTAAGAACAGAATAGGGACGAAGAGCATGAGAAGAAGATTAACATTAAACAGGGATGAGAGGTGGGAGGGAAATGGAGAGACAAGGGAAATTGCATATAAATGGAAGGAGACCCTCAGGGGTATACAAAATTACATACAAGAGGAAGTGAGGGGAAAGGGGGAAAAATATAAGGGGGAGAAATGAATTACAGTAGAGGGGTTAGAGAGAGAAGACGGGAGGGGAGGGAGGAGGGATAGTAGAGGATAGGAAAAGCAGCAGAATACAACAGACACCAGTATGGCAATATGTAAATCAATGGATGTGCAACTGATGTGATTCTGCAATCTGTATACGGGGTAAAAATGGGAGTTCATATCCCACTTGAATCAAAGTGTGAAATATGATATATCAAGAACTATGTAATGTTTTGAACAATCAACAATAAAAATTAATAAAAAAGATTAACTTCTGATGGAACACTCAGCTAATATCATATATAATGCAATCATTTATATTTTAATATAATTGAGATGCCCCAAATGATGAGAAATTCTAAGTTTCAGCAGTGAACATAGAAAGCTATTTAAATTCTTATGCTAAAGAAAGGATATTCATCTGTCTCTATATTTATTTTAACACACTGTAAGCTATATCAGACAATTCCTATGAGAATATGGGTAGAGAAGCATAAATGTCCAAGTGTATTTAGCTTCAAATACTTCAAAATTCTTTGAAATAAGGGCAGAGATTCTTATTGTAATGAAATGAGTGTAACCATCCTGATCTCATGACCAACCCTGAAACAAAAGGTCACCAAATTGTACTTTCAGTTTATAATACTAAATAAAGTTCATAGTATGGAATATGAACGAATAAATCTGAACAATTCATTTCAATAATATTAAAATGTTTAGTACCCATTATTTCATACTTTTCATTGAAAATAATAGTTTTTCAAGGTAAACTAATTTATCAATTCATTTAAGCTCTGACTAGAGTTTTATATTTTAAAGATAAATTGGGCATGAACAAATGTGAATTTTTACAAGGGAAACACAAGAGAGTATAGCTAAGATGGCTGAGTAGAGGTGCCCTGCAGGGGACTGTGCCACAGAGAAAAACAATAAAGAATAACTGAAGGAAAACTCTGGAAACCAGTAAGGACGCGATGATAACCTTTAACAGCACAAAGAGTCAAATCTGAAAAGGCAACTTAGAGAAAAGAACAAAGCAAATTCCAACTTCAACCTTGGCTCTCCTGTAGGGTGGGGATGGGGGAATCTCACATTGCCAGGAAAAGGTAAGTGGGAAAGTGCCAGCAAACTTAATCAGAGCAGCAGACTAGGAGTCCTAACTGCAGGAACATTCTAAAGTCCTTACAGGTTTCAAATTTAGTTTGGGGAGTTGGCTGATCTAAGAAGGAACTTCTTTGGGCCTCTCCCAAACCCTAGAATCCAAGCTCTGGCCAATGCCAGTTGCCATCTTACCACAGGGACCAGCAGCTGACCCCTTGATGCTGCCAGAAGCCTTAATCTAGTACATACCTCACTAGGCAGAGGACAGTGTCCTTCACACATGGCAGCTTTTAGGATCAGTGACTGCCAGAGCCATGAGACTGAGTCTCACCCAAGCTTTTAGGAACAAAGGAAGGTCTACCTTGAACTGTACCTTGTACAAAGTCCCTGCTTCAACTACAATTATAGTCTGGGAACTGGGAAAAGTCCCATCCTCTGTGCAGATCCAGAAACCTGCCTACCAGTGGCCACCCACCCCTGACTATCTGAACTCACTTGGCAATAAATAGGGAAGGTCTTCTTTCCAGCTTATCCTCTTGGGACTGCAGCTACTGGTGCCAAGTGCCAGCTTAATTCATCCCATTCAAAACCGTGAAAGGACCTGGACTCTTACTACAACTCCAGGAATGCAGCTATCAGAGGCCCCAGCCCTTGGCAATACTTGTGCTCACTTGGCAGGAATTAAGGAAGGTCTCCTTCCAAGCTCATGGCCTTGGGACCATGGTTACTGGTGCAAAAATCACTGGCATTACTCAAGTTTGTCCCTGAAGACCGCTGGGTTTCTGCCTAATAGGGTATTCAGGCAACTTCCCTCCTGCAAGGCCCTGCAATCTGGATCCTGGGGAATGATTCTGGTTTTCCTAGGATGCTTCCCCCTAGTGTCTGATGAATCTGCTTTCCTTTGAGGCCAAAGAAGCTTTGTTGTTGTCTGTGCCCGAGTCGACTAAGTGAGGAGATGCTGCATAGAATTTTTCGCCCTTGCTTGAGTCACAGAGGCTGAGCAGGGCTAGATGCGTACTTCCACAGCACAGATACCCACCAGCCTGCTTCATTCTCTTCATCCCCGTGTTCATAGTAAGAGGAGTGAGAGGGGGTTTCAGCTATTTACAGCTAGTAGTGGTCTTTCTAGAAATTCTTTTTGGTTGGATTCTTAAGAGGTCCCATCGAAGGAACTTCCCTCTGGTTTAATTTGTAGCTGTCTGGGCATGGAAAGACACTGTGCCAATTTAAGAGGGTGACTGTTCAGCTGAGGGCTCCACAAGATGGCTATGGACCCCCAAATCAGCTTTCTTTCACTATTTGGTTTTAAGCTGTTTTCACTGTTATAAGGAGCCTTCTGTTACCATCACATTTTAAGTTTTATCTGTCTTTTCTAACAGTTTTTAAGTAAGTGAGCTTAAGAGAATGGCCATTCCCCCCACCCTCTCCTTTTCTTCCTCCCTCTATTGCCCCTCCCCGTTTCTCATCCACTGTTTTGGGTTCAGGTTACAGCACTACATGTTTGTTGTCTTCCCTGGGACCTATCTTCCAGTCTTTCCAGGTCTCAGACAATGTAATATCAAGTCTTAGAACATTTATTTTGTCACCCACCTCTCAATTCTTCTGTCTCCTTTCTGTGTTGTGAGGAGACGGGGACTCGATACCTAGCTCACTTCTGTCATCTACCATTCATCTCTTGGCTTCTTCTTTATCTATTTTATCTCCTTGATGAATTGATCCTTTTGTCAAGAAAATGACCATGTCTTTTTACAATTTTATTTAAAGTCTGTTTTATCTGATGAATATGGCCACTTCTGCTTATTTCTGGCTTCCATTTGCACAATGTATCTTCATCGAATCTTTCTCTTAGTCTACGTGTCTTTACCAATGAAGTGAGCTTCTTATAGGAAGCATATATACGGGCCTTTTTTTAAAGTTCATTTAGCCAATCTATGTCTTTTGATTGGTGAATTTAATCCATTTACATTCATGGTTTAGTGATAGAAATAAACTTCTTCATGCGATTTTGCTAATTATATTCTGCATATACCTGAGTTTGAGGAACTGCATAGAATAGCTGCAACAAGTTTTTGTTCTTCTAAAGTTGAAAAGAATGAGACTTGGCTCAGAGCTGATTCTAGTAAATAGAGCTCAGTGGTATCTCTTAAAGTAGTTCTGATATTGGGATCAGCAGAGATCACACAATAAATTAAAATGCCATTATCTAGATATTCACCTAACCCAGGGCTCATAAGAAAAAGAAGCTGGCAAAGTAGTTTTTCACTTAAAAGGAGTTAGAACACTAATGAAAGATGGGAGATATACAAACTATATGAAAAAGCAAGGGAACAAACCATTCCAAACAACCCAAAATGCTTTAACGACAGAGAACATTGGTACCACAGTGGAGAAAATGTCAAAGAAGAAATTTAGAAAGTTCATAGTTAAACTGTTCCATGTGATAAAAGATGATATAAGGAATTAAGTGAAAGAAAATACAGGAAGTGAAAGATCACTTCAATACAGAGAGAGAGATTCTGAAATCCTTGAAATGAAGGAATCAAAAAACCAAATTAAAATTCAATGGAAAGAATCCACCGGTAGCTAAGACTACTTTAAAGGCAGATTTTCAAGCCTTGAATAAAAAAGTCTATAATTTTGAAAATAAAGTAAACCTTAGAGAAAAGATGTTAAGAGACCACAACAGAATATTCAGCAAATCTGGGAAAACATTAAAGGGCCAAATTTAAGATTCATCAGAACAGATAAAAGCCAAAGGAATGTAGCATCATTTCAATTAAATAATATCAGAAAAAATTCTAAACCTTAAGAATGAAATGGAAATTCAAACATAGGAGTCATCTAGGACTATAAATATACAAAATCATAACAGATCCACTCTAAGACAAATTATTATGAAAATGCCTAACATACAGAATAATGATAGAATTTTGAAAGCTGCTAGAAGAATGACTGGTCACATTTTGAGGTAAATCAATCTGGATCTCAAGTGATTTCTCAATCCAGACACTAAAAGCTAGGAGGTCTTGTAATAATGCATATCAAGCTCTGAAAAAAAAATGGATCCCAATCCAATCTAGAATACTATGTCCAGCAAAATTAAGCTTAAGAATAGAAGATGACATAAAAATCTTCCATAATAAACAAAAGCTAAAAGAATTCATGACTAGAAAGCCTGCATTACAAAACAGACTCAATAAAATCTTTCATGAAAAAATAAGAAATAAAAATGAAAACCAGCTTAGTGAAGAATTACACTCGAAATATAGTCAAAGGAGAATCAAATCCAATTTAAACCCTAGAAATACAGAAAAAAAAAGATCAGGAACTAAAAATCATTTCTCAATTTCAACCTTTTATAATTACATCAAAATAAATGCTCTTGTCATGTAACTAAAAAGAACCATAAAATTTTTAAAAAGGAAAACCATAAAAAAGAACCAAAAACAAAATCAAAAATTAAAAAAAAAGGTAAAACAATTGTCAATACATATGCAGTGCAAATAGGATTCCCAAATGTGTAAAGTAAATATTGGAGATAAGGGGAGAGGTAGTCTTTAATACAACAATAGCTAGGGACTACAATGCTTACTTTCTGGCTAGACATGAGAGACCACACCTGTAATCCCAGCAACTATTGAGGCTGAGGCAGGAGGATCACAAGTTCAAAGCTGGCCTAGCAACTTAGCAGGGCCCTATGCAACTAAGTGAGATACTGACTTAAAAAATTTCTTTATAAAAGGGCTGAGAAGTGGCTCAGTTGTTAAGTTCCCCTGGGTTCAATCCCTGGTCCACCTCCCTCCCACCCCTGCAAAAACAACAAATAAATAAAAAAAATAAAAACGCTTCACTTTCCTCACTGACTGAGCATCTTGACAGAAACTCAACAACAACAACAACAACAAAATCTCAGTTGAACAACACTATAGAGCAAATAGACATTTACAGAATATTTCATCCAACAGCATTAGAATTTACATTCTTCTCATCAGTATATAGACTATTCTCCATGGTAGAACACATGTTAAGATGACAATCAAGTCACAATAAATTTAAAAAGTTGAAATCATATTGAATTTTAACACCTGTGTTCTTAGACTAAAACAGAATAAAACAAAAACAAGATTGAAAAATATATACGTACATGGAAATTGAATAACATGCACCCAAATAATGGTGCATGCAACTGAACAAATTCAAAACAAATTTTAAAAATTTTAGAAATAAGTGAAAATCACAACACATCAAAGTCTGTAAGATACAGCAAAAGTAATAATGAGAGGGAAGTCTATAGCAATGCTTACATATCTCCAGAAAACATTCACTCTTAAGTAAACAGCCTAAAAATGCCCACAATTAGTAAAAGGAAAGAATCAATACTAGAACAGAAATAAATAAAATGGAGACCAAAAAAACAAGCAAACAAACAAAAAAACAAACCCTAAAACAAAACCAAAAAATCAGAAACAAAGAGTTTTTTTTTTTTTTAAATAATAAACAAAATTGGTAATTCTTTTGCTAGGATAACCAAGAAGAAAAAACCCCAAAAAATTAAATATGGAAAAGGAGATATTACAAATGATACCACAGTAATAAAAGTGACATAATAAAGTACTATGAACTATTCTATGCTAAAACACTGGAAACTAGACGAAATAAATTCCTGAACACACATAACCTACCAAAATTTAATCCAGAAGAACTGAAAAATCTAAAGAGACCCAAAATGAGAAATAAAATTGAAGAAATAATTGAAATTCTCTCATTTAAAAAAGTCTCAGGACCTGTTGACAGCTTTACTCCTGAATTCTATAAAACATTTAATGTAGAGCTAATTTTGCTTCTTCTTAAACTACTTTTAAAAGCTGAAATGGAAGGAACTCTGCCAGACTCATTCTATAAGGCTAGAATTATCCTGTTAGTGAAGCAAAAATACAAGAAAAAAAAAGTTGAAACCCATATCCCTGATAAATATGCATGCAAAAATTCTGAATAAAATACTAGCAAACCAAATTCAACAACACATCAAAAAGATCACAAACCATGGGATTCATCCCATGGATACAAGGATGGTTCAAAATATGCAAATCAATAAGTCTGATAAAAATCATTAACAGGTGCTAGAAATACAGAGTGCTTCCCTTGCATGCATAAGGCCCTGGGTACTATGGTCCATCCCCAGCACCATAAAAAAAAGAAAAAAAAAAAGCATTAACAGAATGAATGAAGACAAAAACCCTGATCAGCTCAAGAGATGCACAAAAGGCATTTGATAAGATCTAACATTTCCTTATGTTAGATCTTATCAAAAACTCTCAATAAATTAGGTATAGAAGGAACATATTTCAAAATACTGAAGGCTAAATATGATAAACCCACAGCCAATAATACTTTGGGTAAAAGCTAATGGTAGTTTCTCTAAGATCTGGAACAAGAATGTCCACTTTTGTTACTCTTATTTAATATAGCACTGGGAATCTTGGCAAGACCAAATAGGCAATAGGAAGAAATTTTAAAAAACATTAAAATTATCCATATTTACACATGACATAAATTCATACACAAAAAAGTCTACTTTATCAAAAAGTTCTTATCACTGCTAAAGAAATTCAGTAAAGTTGAAGAATACAAAATCAACATACAAAAAAAGAGTAGCATTTTTATGTCTCATGAATGAACTCACTGAATAAGAAATCAAGAAACCAGTCCTACTCACAATAGCTATAAAATTGTTAAAAGTTTTAGGAATGAATTTAACCAAGGAAGTGAAAAATATCTACAGCAAAATAATAAAACACTGATGAAATGAATTGTAAAGAACAGAGAAAAATGGAAGACTATTCAGCATTCATGAATTGGAAGAGTTAATGTTAAAATAACCATATTTCCCTAAGTGATCTATAGTTTAAATGAAATTTCCATCAAAACACCAATGAATATCTTCACAGAAATAGAAAAAAAAATCTTAAAATTCATACAGAACCACAAAAGACCCATAATGGCCAAATGAATCTGGAACAAATATCAAACAAGCAAACAAGCAAGCTAGAAGCATTACAACATCTGACTTGAAAACATACTACAAAGTTATACTAACCCAAACAGATATATAGATCAATGGAACAGAATAAAAACCCCAGAAATTAATCCATGTTCATAACAGGCCACTGATTTTTAACAAAGATTCTAAGAATATAAATGAAGGAGAGTCTCTTCAATACATGATGCTGGCAAAATTAAATACACATATGCAGAAGAATGAAACTAAATCTCTTCCTCTCAATGAACATAAAAATAAAGTCAAAAGGATCAAAGACCCTCAATGTAAATCCTGAAACTATGAAATTATTAAAAGAAAACATGAGGGAAATATTTGACAACACTGGATAGATGATGATTTTATAGCTAGGACTCCAAAAGCACAGGAAACCAAAGTAAGAATAGGCAAATGGGATTATATCAAACTAAGAGGCTTCCATATAACAAAAGAAATAATCAATAGAATTAAGAGATAACCTGAAGAATAGGAGAAAATATTTGTAAACTCTTCATCTGACAAAAAATTGATAACTATAATATATAAAGAACTCAAAATACCAAAACAAAAAATCAAAAAACAAAAGCAACCCAATTAAGAAATGAGCTAATGAAATAAATAGAAAATTCTCTAAGAAGACATACAAATGACCAATAAGAACATGAGAATGCAAATCAAAACCACAATGAGATATAATTTCATCACCATTAGAATAGCTGTCATCAAAAAGACAAAAAAAACAAATAAAATAGAAAAAAAACACACTGCTGGTGGGAATATAAATTAGTACTGTCATTATGGAAAATAGTATGTAGATTCCTCAGAAAACTAAAAATAGAACTCCCATATGATCCAGCATTTCCACTCATAGAAAAATATCCAAAGAAGATGAAATCATACCAAAAATTACTTATATTCTGATGTTTATTGCAGCATAATTCACAATATCTAATACATGGAATTAACATACATGCCGATCAGTGGATAAATGGATAGAGAAAAATGTGGTATATGTACATAATGGAGTATTCTAGTCATAAAGAAGAATGTAATCCTTTGTACAGTTCATTATATAAGTAAAGTAAGCCAGGCACACAAAAGTAAATACCATATATTCTCATTCATTTGTGTATTACGAATAAGTCTACTTTACAGACGAAATGAAATAGTGGTCATTAGAGAGTTGGGGAGGACAAAGGACAGGGGGCAGGGGATGGAAACAAGTTCAATAGGAGGCAACAAACAGAGAGAGGAGGAATTGGTTCTGGTTTTTCTATTGCACAGTAGGAGAGCTATTGGTTAAAAAAATCTGATGAATTTTGAAATGACTACACAGTATGAAATTTCCAACATGTAAAAATAATTAATATTTGAGAGGGAAATGGTTATTACCCTGATTTCATTACTACATATGTATACATGTGTTAAATTACCATAGTGCACCCCATAAAGATGTATAAAATGTTTCAATGAAAAAGAAAACCAAAAGAAAACCTAAAACTGTTTTATGTACATAAAGTATGTTAAATAAAATAGCCATTGTAATTAAAATTATCAATTATAATGCTACAGATGAATTATAGCAATATTTTAGATATATTTGATGTTAAGATTACTAAGTTAAAAAAACTTCATATCCTTCTTTTGGCTTAATATAACTTAATATATAATAAGAAGGTAACCCAAGGAAAAAATATGGATAGTATTTTTTGGTAGTTAAATAAATCTTTAAAATACTATATAAAGTGTGTGTGTGTGTGTGTATATATATGTGTGTGTGTGTGTGTGTGTGTGTGTGTGTGTGTGTGTGTATTTATTTATTTATTTATTTATTCTGAACATACATATTCACTAATGTTTTTTTATTTTTTGTTTTTTTGGACCATATTGCCAGAGACAGTAAAATGTGTTTATAAGTATTTTATTTCTAGAAATAAAATAGCTATTCAATTGTAAAACCTGATAATAAATTATGGGTTAAAAAACAGGAGGCTACTTAAGTCTCAATAATAATAAGAATACTACATATAATCAAGAATTAACTGCTGGCCCAGTAGTGTATGCCTTGTAATCCCAGTTACTGGGAGACTGAGACAGGAGTATTCCCAAGTTCAAGTCCAGCCTTGGCAACTTAACTGCTGGGGATGTAGCTCAACAATATAGTGTCCCTGGTTTAACTCCCAGTATTGAAAAAGAAAAGAACCAACAAATGACAAATGGACATATAAAGCTACATAAGTTGGTAGCAGCATCTTCACAAAAGTAAATTACTTATTACTAGAAACAATGATCACTTTTCCAAAATTTTCAGTAAAGTTTCTATATTTGTAGAGTCTTATAAATATTTTTTTCCAATTTCCACTCAAAAATCACAAAATTGCCTATTCTATGAATTTTTGTGATCATTTCACACCAGCTATGAGCAGGGACTTCAAATATAACACTAATTTAAACAAAAAGTTTGGCAGTTTCTGATAAGAACGACTCCTTTTACATAAACAGATATCAGGATTTAGTCTAGACTTAAAGCTGATTATGAAAGGTGAAATAAAACACAGGCAAATTTCAGTAGTCAATAGTCATAGCTTATCTTTACCTCCTACTGATCATCAAAACAAGATGTAAATAACATACTTGATAAAATTTTTTAAGAAATCATAATGTATGACACTTTTATAACATAGTAAAATTTATCATTCAAATCCAAAGACAGCAAAACACTAAAGACACTACCATTAAATCCAAGTGTAAGATAAAGAAGCCCACTATTACCATCATTATTTAATATTGTTCTGAAGAAAAAGGTGAAACAAGTAAATTATAGAAAAACATATGATGTATACAATTGGAAAAAATACACAAAATTATCATAAATTTGTAAATGGAAATCTGAATCAGCTGGCAAAAATATTTCAAAAGAGAGAACAGTAAGGTGGCTGAAAATGATGATAATGATTACAGCAAACACATTTTTTGTATTTACTTTCTTGTATTCACTATGTACCAGCAGTTGTTCTACTCATTTGATCCTCCTGTCAGCCCTTTTAGATATGTAATAAATATCATTATTCCTATTTTAAAGACAAGCAAACAGGCATAGAAAAGTCAAGAGACTTGCTTAAGTTTATGTATCTGGTCTGTCAGTGCTAGTAACAAAGACCTGAAAGTCCGTACTCTGAATTACTACACGAAATTGTAAAATCAACAATATATCTCTATATTAAAAACAATTCAGCTAGAAAATATAATGAAGTAGAATGTCCCAGAAATAACAACAGAAGGTTAAAATAGCTAGAATAACACAAACAAATATGCAAGAAAACTTTACAATGTCACAAAGAAACTTAAAAAAATGTCATGAATTAATAGAAAATGTATCTTGTTCTCGGGGGGAAAAACCCCTCTCAATATCAGACACTAATTTTCCCTACTTATCTATATAAATTTAATTCAGTAACAATAAAAATAGCAAAATTATTTTCCCCCAAATATTAAGAACAAAGGTAAAACAATTCTAAGATATATATATATACATATATATATATATATATATATATATATCATCAAATGAGTACTATGATTACAATTTTAATAACCTTTTGTTACTAGAAAGGATAGAAACTACAAAAGACAAATGTAACTGAAAAAAGGATATTAAAAAATCACAAATACATTTGGGAATCTAGTTTACCATAAAGATATATTTAGAATTATTGAGAACTATTTAGTTTATCCAAGAAAATAAACATTTTAAGCTATCCATTTGAAAATATAAAAGTTGAAAATATATTAAGTCAAATCTGTCCAGACTCTATGAGCTTATCATATCTTTGTTAAGTGAGTGTTTTGCTTAATTTCTTCTCTACGACTTCTGAACAGTAACCTATAATTCAGATACGTGTACTTTGCAATAAGTTTAGGGAGAATTTTACTCATTTTGGGTGTGAGTGAACAAAGAAATAACCTTTAGCAGTAATTCTCTAGCAGATATGAGGATGCTGCAGATAAAACTGCCTTTTCCTTTCACATTCTGTACTCTTCTTTGTTAGATTCTGTATAATTCAGGCTAATAAGTTAAAATTTCAGATAAATTTTAATTAAAATTTTAAAATGTAGTAAACTTATATATAATTATCAAATCTCATACAATAAAACTTGTTTATTTGAGTATTTTATAAGAAATGCTAAGAGAATGGCTGAATAAATAGGATATTTATATCCTGGAAACTGAAAATCATTAGATTCGCTGAATCCTGTAGGTAATAACTGTGTCTGTTGTTGCTAACCCTTCTGTAAAATTGTGCCAGAATCTATTTCACTTTAAATGCCATGGAATGTCAGTGATACATGAAATGACATCCCTGAACTTTGAGGTTGCATAAGAAAGACCTCTGTGCAACACCCCAGATATTCATTATCTAGTTGGAATTACACTATCTGTACCCATCACTCTTCATGAAGAAAATATATTCTATAGACTTGCTGGTGGAAAACATCGCTACAGAAGCTGTCTCAAATCAATACTGAATTAAATCAGGCTGTAGAGGAATAAAAACTGTCACCAGCATTGCCTTTCTGGCAACTGCAATGTGGATATGCTAAAGCTATGACAAGGCATAGCTCTTCTATGTGTAGGGAAGTGTGCCTTTGTCTCAGATAGGTTCAGCTCCCAGTTTTGGAAATTCTAAGTAGGATACTCTGTGCTACATCATGACAATTGTTATTTTCACCAAAGACAATAATAATTCATATTATTTTCTTCTTTTGTAATTCCTATCAAGAACCCAATCCTAACAGCCCTGCCATCAAAATTTCCAAACATTTCTTTCTTTGCCTCTTCACCTCTCCCTCTGCTAATCATTGTCAGTACAATACAGCCTAGAACACCAATGGTGCAATACTTGTGTAACTCTGGACATTTTCCCTATGCTTGTTTCACTTGCTGAATTGATAGAGCACTCTTCCATACAGAGGACACTTGTGCACAGTGAAATCAGAAGAGTGATGTTTACTTATTTGATGATTTAGGATGAGAAAACCTAGGCATTTCTCTATCTTACAGGAAGAAAACATTTTTAATATCATCATCTCTATTTTAAGGGATAACAAATTCTGGTTTCCCCAAGATAATTTCACATTAAAAGTTCAATAGTAAATGTTTTAAAATGTGGTGGCAAACATCATTTACATTTTCTAAGTGTCAGACTGCTACAGTGAAACAACAATTAGATTTTAAAACACATATATTTTGTAGTTGGACACAATACCTTTATTTTTTAATTTTTATGTGCTGCTGAGGATCGAACCCAGTGCCCCCATTTGCTAGGCAAGCTCTCTATCGCTGAGTCCCAACCCTAACCCCAACAATTAGATTTTTTATAAGAGAAATATATGAAGGTTTATGAATAAAAAGCAATGATAAACATGTATCATTAATTTACAGTTTTTTTTCATTTGGAAATAAGAATCATCCCTCAGTTATTATGTTACATTTTTCAAAATTTATACTTGCCTCTCCAAAGAATTTGAGACAATGTTTGGTTCCTTTTACATTCTGATACATGTTTTTTTAAAATTTTTTTGTCCTATACTGATATATTATTCCCACCTGCCAAAAGCAGTATTCTGGTGTGTTGAATTAAATTAGATGCCAAATTTGTAACTGATATGCTGTGGGAAAGGAACTTTATCTAAAATGATAAAAAGTCTTGCCAACTCTATACACAAGTAGCTAACATTTGAGTTTAGAGAATGAATAGTACAGTCCATAATGGGGCATGGCAGGGCCATTTTTTTTTTCTTTCTTCACCTGAACTCAGGATGTTGTCCCAACTTCTTTTACTCACATACTTATAATTAGCAGGTACGTGGAAAAGATGCAGTTCACATTATGGAAAACAAACAAACAAACAAAAACCCTCAACACCTAGAATGTAATAAATGCTCAACAAATGCCCACTGAATGAATAATACTTAGTAAAAATTCACTGCCTGGGAAAGTGGGCAAGAAAAAGAAAGTTTTTTCTTCCTTTGGGAAAAAAAATCACTGTCTTTTCTCTTGGCTTTTTAATCCATCACTTTTTTGTTGTCGTTGTTGTTGCTTCTTTTCATTTCTTCTCTTGAAGTAAAATTGTTCATGTCTTTAAGTTTTTAGGAGGGAGAAGTCAGTCACTTTAGATTCCCAATGCTTCCATGTTATATGACAGTTGTGTTTATAGTCATTCTCACACATACTCATGTATTAATATCCCACAGTTGCCAATTAGATCACTACATACTTTGAGTTGATTTAATGAGGTTACAGTTGCTGATTTCAAGAGAGAAAAAACATCAGTAAGAGTAAGCAATCTAAATTTTTTGAGTCCAGATGGATTTCATACTCTAATTTATTTCCACATGGGTGACCTTGGAAATTCCAGTGTTGTGGGTTGGTACTGCTGATTAGAAACTGCTTTCACAAAATGCAGCAAGAAGGCCTGGGAGAGCTAAGGAGAAAAGAAAACTGGCTGCCTGCTGGCAGTAAAGACAAAAGGAGAAGCTCAGGGCTGGGGATGTACTTCAGTGGTACAGCACTGGCCTAGCATGTTGGACACCCTAGCACTCCCAGCCCCCAGAAGACTCAGAGAGTGAACAGGCTGAAACTATTAAGTAATGAAACGGATTTATAGCTTTTGTTCATGAAAGCTAACTTGTTGCAAAAGGTTAGGCCTGAATACCAAAACAAGTAGGCCGGTGTAAAAATAAAATAAAATGAAACAAATGAAAATAAGAACTATACCCATAAATATGAATATTTTGAGATATATTATCTCTATAAACAAATATGTCTACTTACATCTCAGGACAAGAGTCAAGAGAAAATTATGTGAATATTCTTTTCAGGACTCACTCAGGGACCTCAGTAAGAATATAAATTCTAGGAGCCAACTTCAAAAAAATTTTTTTTGCACCAGGATTGAACCCAGGGATGCTTAACCACTGAGTCACATCCCCAGCCCTTTTTAATATTTCATTTAGAGACAGGGTCTCACTGAGTTGCTTAGGGCCTCACTAAATTGCTGAGGCTCACCTTGAACTCAAGATCCTTCTACCTCAGCCTTCCTAGCTGCTGGGAGGTGTGCACCACCATGCTTGGCTTAGAATCCAACCCTTTGAGATTGATTAATAGATATGGAGTGTGCATGGAGCCTCAAATTTGCATTCTCAACAGATATTACATATTTTAAGAATAATTTCTCAGATACATTGTCTTATCAAAAATAGACTAAACAAGCTGGACATGGTGGCCCATGCCTGTAATCCCAGCGGCTCAGGAGGCTGAGGCAGAAGGATTGTGAGTTCAAAGCTAGCCTTGGCAAAAGCGAGGTGCTAAGCAATTCAGTGAGACCCTATCTCTAACCCTGAGTTCAATTCCTGGCACCTCCCCCCAAAAAATCTTAAAAAAGACTAAACTATGGAGTAATGAATTAACTATTTCAATTAATACATTCAAAATACTCATTGGTTATCTACTATAAGCCATAAACTAACAGGCACTGGTGATACCATGGTGAATAAGATCTAATCTCTACTGGGTCCTTGATGGAGGAGTAAATGATAAAACAAATGAACACATAAATATATAATTGTAAACATAATGCATGCCATGAATAAAAAGTAGACAGAGCTAGCATACTTGGTGAGTAAGGGATTATCATTAATTATCCAAATGCTTTGTTCAACTAAAGGTTAACTAGTATAACATTATTTATGGTAGTTACTTCAACTAAATACACACATATTGATAATACACTATTTGGTATGCACTGACTTAGGCCTTGGAGGCCCAAATATAAGAATGGCTCTTTTCTTAATGTATCCATAAACCATACTGAGGCTGGCCAAGAAATTGTGATCCTAGTGTCCCAACTGCCCTAGTAGCTGGGATTATAGGCATGAACCATTGTCCCTGATAGAAATATCTACATTTGCTATACCCAACATGTTCTGATATCCAGAACATATTTTCTAGATATTCTAGAATTTTAATTTTAGATTTTCTTCTTTATAAAAGTAAGAAAACAAATATTTTCCATTTTTAATATCTTTAAATTATTATTTATAGGAGTTATAAGATTTGTTTTGATTTTTATTATTTTGTATTTTAACTGTATATTTATCCAAAAATGTTGTGTGCCTCATGAATTGTGGCAAAATAACCTTGCAGCTCAGATATAGAAAGCTAAGGTTTCACAGTAAAATTACACACTTATCTGTGTTCTATGAATAGTGGATACTGTAGATACTATGGTGTAGTTCTCTTAAATTTAGATACTGGTTATTTTTTATAGAGTGTAAATAACTATTCTATAATAAAAACAGGTACCTGTTTCTAATAAAATTGTTTACATTAAAATGTTGTCAGTATTGTTGGCACTTAATATAACTTTCTGAAATTTACTTGTGGTCTAAAAGATGATATTTTTGAAGGAGGATCCCAGATGGGAAAATAGAGGCCCCAGCACTTACCTCCTCATTCACAAAGAAGAACTAAGTGTATAACTACATTTTTGAGGTGAGTGATTGTGGGAGAACAATGGAAATCAGCAAGAGACTGAACCTTGAAAGTTTCAGAGACCAAGAACAACATTATAGAAAGAAAAATATACTCTAACATCTGCCACCCCAGCTCCACAACAGAGGGAGAGGAGTGACTCCTTTGAGAGGTAAGGGTGAAAGTGTGGTCTCAGTAAACTCTATTAGTGCAGGTGCTGGCAATCCTAGCTAGGGGAAAGTTTCACAATGCTCCCAGGCTTCCAGCCCATTTAGGTAAGTAAACCTGAAATCTGGATAGTAGCTTTGTTTTGGAAAATGTTTTCATCATCTAGTGTACACCCGGAGTGCTGTAGCCTGAAGCCATCTTGAGAAGTGAGCCATTATCTGAATTTGGACTATTCTCAAGATCAGAAACCTCTGCATGTTCCTATAACTGGGGCTTCACAGATATTTTATTGCCATAGCTTTAAGGCAATTTCCTTGTAACCCAACTTGGCCCAGGAGACTGACTATGACCTAAGTCCACTGAGTACCCTACTTTGTAGGGGATGGGTGTTGCCACATGGAGGAGAATGGAGTTTGCCACCCTTGAAAACCAAGAGATCAAGATAGTACCCTATGAGACCAAAAGTGTGGCCACTGCCTGTGGACTCATGTCAATTACAGAACTGAAGGCACAGGCCCATTAGGTCATCACCCTGCACAATACTCAAGATCCTGTTATTGACTAGGTAGGAAGGAAGCATCGCAGTTCCTGTGGTTACCTGGTCTACACGGGCATGCTGGGGGTGCTTTCAGTAACTCTGTGGCTCCTGGGGCAATAGATAAAAGATTTGTGGGAAGAAACGCCCTAGCTCCAGGCATCTGCCCTGGGTCTGCATGGCCAAAGAGAGCTTAGTGGAATTTGCCTAGCAAAAGCCCCAATCTGGCACTCAGACTTGCACTACTGGTAATAGACAGAAACACAATGGTTCTTGCTATCACTCTACCTATATATTTCCCTCTGCTACACTATCCTCACACCCTGTATGACCATGCACTGTAGTCAGAACTAGGTGAGTACCACAGAGAGGGTGCTTTGGTTACTGCCGTTGCCTCTCTCCATGCAGTATCTAGTCCCACACCACTAATTGGTCAAAGGACAAATGTTGCAGGCCTCTCACCACTATTGTGGCTAGAAACAGAGGCCTTGCTAGTGGCATAGCTAGCATCAACAAGGTCTGGAGAAATTCCCATTGTCTGATAGGGGCTGCCATTCCCACCATGAACAGCCAAAGTCAGCTTCCTACACACAATGCTGTCAGTATCACACCTGCCTGAATTGCTACAATGTCCCTACTCTTGAATGGCTCACAGGGACAGTGTGACTCTCAGACTGCCATGCTATGTACTTTACCCAAATTCATTCAATCACAGCTAAAGAAGCTATAAGGAGACTACATTATGGTGCCCAGCTAGAAAGAAAGTCAATACTCCTTAGAAATCAACACTCCAGAACATATCTTCAGGAAAAAAAGCCACTTACTAATATAACTACCCCATAAAAGCAATAGAGATAACTAAACCATGAGATATATAAATATCAAGGCAGGAGTAAAAGAAATGAGAAAAGAGTAATAATATGCCTTCAAAAGAACACAGTTAACTCTAGCAACAGATGCCAAAGAAATAGATAAGGAAGAAATAGCTGATAAAGATAAAATAAAGGTATTGTGTCCAACTACAACTAAAAATTAAAAAAAAAAAAAGATCTAAGGGGAATACAGATAAACAACTAAATGAAATCAGAAAGACAATGCCACATACGAATGAGAAATTTGGCAAAAAGATAAAGATTTTGAAAAAGAAATAAATGGAAATCTTGGAAATAAAGAACTAAAGTAAAAAAATAAAATAAAAAATGATTGAAAGCCATAGCAACAACTAGATCAGGGAGAAGAGGAAATATCTGAACTTGAAGACTTGTAGTCAGATCTTTTGAAATCTCACAGTCAAAAAAGAAAATCCGATGTGATTCTGCAATCTGTATTTGGGGTAAAAATGGGAGTTCATAATCCACTTGAATCTAATATATGTAATATGAGATGTCAAGAGCTTTGTAATATTTTGAACAACCAATAAAAAAAAAAGAAAAAAAAAGCTATTAAAGGAGTCAGAAGATGGAGAATGAAAGAGACCACATGTAGTGGAGCACACAAATTTATACTGTTTTATTCCTTTTTTTAAAGAATTTATTCTTAGTTTTTTTTAACCAAATTGTGTATGTATTTAGAAGAGAATCTGAGTGTTGATTAATAAATATAATAATCATGTTTGCCAGCAAGATTGAGTTTGTGAATTTGACAAAGGGATTCCCAAATTAGGAAGCTTCAGACTCTCATTCTCTGTACCAACTTACTCAATGACCTCAATAAAATCATCTTTGCTTTTAAAAGATATATTTCTGATAACACAACACAAAGTTCTATCTTAAGGTTCTTATCACTTTTGTGATTTTAGTGTCCAACTTATTTGTCAGCTGTCTTTGATCCATAGAAATAGCCAGATCAATTCTGTGATCATGACCAGCAAGTTTTCTGTAGCTCCATTTTATATCATGTTCAATTTAATCAGTTTGCCAAATTTTAAATAAAATCTATTGACATGTAAAAAAAAAAGAAGAAAATAAAAGAAAATGGGGAAAAAGGAAAACAAAACAAAAACACAATGTTCAAGACCTTTGGGGACACCAGTGTATAAACAAAACCCCATATTTTTGGAATACCAGAAGTCAAGGAGAAAAATTTAATGGCATAGAAAGCCTATTCAATGAACTAAAATTTAGCACACTTAAAAGTTAGAAAACTTCCCTAATTTTTTGGAAGATGTGAATATCCTTGTGTAGGAGTCTTATTGAATCCAACTAGATAGGATCATAAAAGATCTTTACCACAACATATTATAGTTAAAATGTCAAAGGTACAACACACACACAAAAAAATCTAAAAGCTGAAAGAGAAAAGCATCAAATCACATCTCGGAGTATCCCCATTAGACTAACACCAGATTTTTAGAGAAAATGAATCAGCTGTACTTGAATCAAATATTCAATAATTTTTTAGCCACTAAAATCAAATCTTCTAAATACTATATTTTGTTCGTAAGCATAGAGACTATACAAAATATATTCTTAAGGCAAATATTTTTAGATTATGTTTTTATTTGTATAATTTATACTTTTTTCTTTCATTAGAATTAATAGAATGTTGGTATTATATACATATAATCCTTTGTATATCTGTAATTTAAAATGTGAAAAAATGTATTATACAAAAGATATATGTTTGGCATTTACTTCACAGTTTAAAAAAGAAAATTTAAAATTAATATTATGAAGTGAAACAATTCATGTTATATGTGTAAATTAATATGTCATGAAGAACTCCACTATTATGCATAATTAAAATGTAATAAAACTAAAAAACATAAAAATGAATAAAAATGCAAACTGCATAAGAGTATTTTACCATTCAATGACCAATTCATATGATTGTTACATAATTCTATTTTTTTTTTGAGTTTGTAAAAAATATAATACCTTCAGGAATATTTTAAATGAAATTAACACCACTTACCTCTTCTTTTGAAAGTAAAAATATATTTTCAAATTAGGGCAATATTTTTAAATGAAAAATAATCTAGGATAGTTCTCAAGAATACACTCACACACACATGCGCGCACACACACACACACACACAGAGTCTGGGCTAGATAATGCACTGGTGTGAAAGATGAAAACATTTGAATTTCCATTAATTTTCACTCAGATAATTTTCTATAATTCATGCTGTAAGTAGTCTTAAGATTCATAATAAAGTAAAGTAATTACACATGTAACAACTTAAACAAACATCAAATCAAGAAAACAAAATGGAGAATCTTATATTGATAGGGCTGTGTAAAGAAGCTAGAAATTCTGTGGGAGAGCTGTGTAGAGAACTTAGAAATTCTCATGGGAGAAATGCCTGCCATAAAAGACTTATTATCTATCATTTACATATTTGTATATATATTCAATTTATATATTCATGTTTTATTATACAAGTTAAATATAGGCGATATGAATGTTGAAGACTACAAAACTGTGGAAGAGACAAATGACACAATCCTCACATTTCACTATCCAAATACACATACACAATCAACATTCCCTTAAGATTTAATATATGACAGTAGAATGCATTGCAACTTTTATTACACATACACAGCACAATTTTTCTTATCTTTGGTTGTATACAAAGTATATTCACACCAATTTGTGTCTTTATACATGACTTTGGATAATAATGATCATCACATGCCACCATCATTTATAACCCCATTCCCCCTCCCTTCCCCTCCAACTCTCCTGTCCTATCTAGTCTACTCATATGATTGTTACATAAGTCTAACTTAAAAAAAATTATTACTTAGTTGTAGATGAACATATAATATCTTTATTTATTTTTATGTGGTGCTGAGGATGGAACCCAATGCCTCAAACACGTGAGGCAAGCACTTTACCACTGAGCTACAACCCCAGCCCCACATAAGTCTAATTTTTAAATATAATTTTTGGATAGGGTACTTATAGAACTTAAGGAATGCATTAAAGTCTCTGTCTAGAAATTTGTTTGGCTTTTTCCTTCTCTAAACTTGAAGTTTAGAGAGAGAAAATCATTTTTCAATCAAGTAATCAAGATCTTTTGATATCCTATATCCAAATCCAACCAACCCTTATTTCCTTATATTAAAATTACATTAATTGTATTTTGAGGATAGGAACAAATTATGCAATATTATGGAAAAACCAAATTTCAAAAGATAATGTTTTTCAATAAAACATTTATTTTTATTCATTTCAACAGGGCCGACACATTTTAGCCTTTATTAAGATAAAGATTTCCAATCTTTATATCTTAATAAAAGTGCTACAAAATTCCAGATTGCTCATGGAGAGATTATTAGATAATGGTTTTGGAACACAAATAGTAAAAAGAATACATGCAAAGCTAAACTTCTGTTTTCAAACAAACACTGCTCAGAATACTCTTAGCAGAGAATTTTCAGTTTTCCTCTAGGTTCATATTTTATTGTATAATAAAAAGAGATCACATAACTGTGCTTTTCCTTATACCTTACTGGAAAAACTTATTTAAATGTAGCTATGTATGTGATTGTGTAGGCATATGTAAACATACAAACTAGAGAAATGAAGAACATTACAAAAAGCTTCAAAAGCTATGATTGTAATGTATGATGTAATGTATTGTAATGTATTAATTTAATGTATTGATACATACATTTCAATGAATGAGGGAATTTTTGGGGGGAAGCAGGAATTAAACTCAGCAGAGAGAGGGCTTATTGACTGAGTCACATCCCCAGGCCAGTTTTTATTTTTTATTTTGAGACATGGCCTCAGCTAAGTTCCAGTGGCTGGCTTTGAATTTGCGATCCTTCAGCCTCAGTCTCCCAAGCAGCTGGGATTACAGGCAAGTGCCATACCATCCAGCTACTAGGAAAATATTTTTATACTACAGATAAAATAGTAATGTATAAGTTAACGTGAATTAAGCAATCTAAGTTCCCTTGTCTCTCAAATGAACATAAAAATGCTTACCTTAGAGATTTTTTTTAGGGGCAGATAAATAATGTACTTGAGCATCCTAAAACTACAATACATTGTAGTGTTGTTTTTAACTTTTCAAACTACAAAAAGTATGTTGTGTATTACGGAGATTAAACTTTATAGACTGGTGTTTATATTTGACTTTTGGAAGTTATTCAACCAAAAGCACAAAAATGTGTTGTTATAAAGATTTTATCTACACTAAATCCATATTTAATCTATATTTCAAGCATATGCAATAAATTGAAAATAATTCAATGTATGTCACATTATTTATAATAACAGTATATGTAACCAGTTACCATTAGGTGAAAAAATAAAATTTAACTTATTAAAAAATCCTGGGCAAATATATGTGTTCATAATCAGGTTTTCATAAATGTAACAATAATTCTTGCTTAGTCACAGACTGTATGCAACTAAGTTCTACTATTCATAAACAGTGTGGTGATTAAAATAGAGAAATATAGAGTTACCACAATCTTTTTCCAAAATACATTCAGTCTCAAAAACTGAATTTCATTCTATCCATCAAAATGATATATATCTTCACTTATAATTTTCTTCAATTAATCAGCTATGGTCAGAATTCTCAAGTACATTCTTAGCTATGTAAGGAAAAACTAGATGGTAAAGACCTTGGCACTAGATGAAATAATTCTTTTGGCCATTCCTTAGTAGTTTGAAAATCAAAATAGTATTAAAACGAAGAAGTAAAGGTCAAAGTGAAATTTTAAACTAAAAATTACTAAGGTAAACCTGCCAGAAAGATTCTTATTTGGCAAGGTAGCCTCTCTTAACTCTTAATTCTTCTTACTGTTTTTGCTGACTTTTAAGTGTAAAGCAATACAAGTAACATTGCTAAAGAGAAAGAGAATACCAGAATATCCATTCTTTTGTATAAATTATAGATACAGGAGACTGTTACGAAGTTCTTGGGTAGTTTGCAAAGTTGAAAATTTTAAACTTTAGTTACTAAACATGTAATAATGATTGTTACTATTTTTAAGTGCTTGTAATAAACAGACACTGGATTAAGTATGTTAATTATGTATGTTAGATATTTTATTCTTAAAATAACATTGCCAGATAAGTATTATTATAATTCTATTCACTTTTACTAGAAGAAAACTAGAGAGATTATGTGAATTACTCAAGATTAAACAATGAAAAAAAAGCAAGGTTGAAATTTGAAACCAAGTCCATCCAGCAGCAAAGCTCATGTCTTTTTTCTAGTATAATAGTCTGCTTCAGGAAATACATAAAATAGATACATGTATAAACTAAATTAAACTTAAATTTCTTCTTATAGCCATTTTCAAACTTTTATTTGAAAGTTGAAAAATTCATTTTCCAATTTAAAAAAAACCATTTTTAATCTGTTAAAGAATCTGAAGAAAGAATATATCATATAAAAACTTTAACATGAGTATTCTAATTTTAATGAATATACTTTTTATAGGGCATGCATACATTACTTTGTTCTATCTAATTTCCTGGTAGCTATTAATCTTCAAATATATATATTATGATGGAAAGAGCTAAAAACCTCAGGTAAAAAAAAATTCTAAAAGAATTACATGAACACAAAAAAGTTCCACAAAATAGGTGGTTTTAAAAACAAATTTTGAGAAAAAAAATCATATGAATTAAGTAGGAATATTTTTTGAATAAGATGAACTTACCAAAACAGCGTCAGAAAGTATGAATGATCAAATGCCTCCCTAATGAAAAGACTCTTTGGTCAGATGGCTTTATAAATATGTTTTTCACAATCTATAAGAAATAGGCTATTGCTAAACTATACTCTGATTAGAAAACAGACAATGGGGGCTGGGGTTGTGGCTCAGTGGTAGAGCTCTTACAAAACGTGTGAGGCACTGGGTTCAATTCTCAGCATCACATTTAAATAAATGAATAAAATAAATGAATAAAATAAACAACTAAAAAAAATTTAAAAAGGAAAACAGACAATTGGAGAAATAAATATAATATTAAGAATTAAAGAAACAAAAGAAATGAAAACTATAGATTTATCTCATCTATGAATATAGATGTATAAACAAAAAAAAAAAAAAATAAAATGCTGGCAAACTAAATGTAGTATGCATTCTTTCTTTTTTTTTGAAGTGACCAAGAGTGAATCTTAGGAATGTAAGAACCAATAAGAAGTTTTAATAATGTAACATATTGCCAATTAAAAGAGGAAAAAAATTCCAATAAATACACAATAAGAATTTGATAAAATTAAATTCTAAGAATGACACTCTTATCGATATAGAAAAAGATGGGAAATTCATTATTTTCATAGAGTGTTTATCATAGAATTAATAAAACTAATTCTGTAAAGTTGAAGGATATGAAAACAAAATTTTAAAAAGGACACTGTTAAATACCAACTGAAAAACAAATTAAGCAAGCAATACATTTCTAAAAGATTAAAACCACCACCACCACCACCACCACCACCTAGGAATGAATCTGACCAGAGAGGTTAAAGATCTCTACAATGAAAATTATTAAACAGTGATGAAAGGGACTAAAGAGCATACCAAAACAAACAAACAAATAAAAAAAATGCAAGTTCTGATATATTCATGTAAATCTAGGTGGTCATCCACAAAGATGTAGAACTGGGCACACTGAAAAGCTTTAAGTTCTCATGGATTGATCAATAGGCTATAAGCAAGCAGAATGTGAAGGCTAAGACAGAATTGCTGCCTGAGTATTGAAGATGTGTCCCAATATACACTTAGAGGCCTTGGCAGAGTCTGGACCACTTACTATATAGAGACAAGTAAGGAAATCTGTATCTAATCATTATATGACCATCAAGCTAACTAAGCAGTGGACACACTTGACAAAGAACATAGACTACACAGAATTCAGAAAATTCACCAAACAATGTTATCAACAATAAAAATCATCATCCCCCCAGCAAAAAAAATTGAGCACTAAATGAGCAATTAACTCCAAATAAGATTAACTCCAAATGCTCAATTTTTAGCAATGAGCAGAAAATCTCATTTCCAGAAGTATAATATTATATTTATTTAAAATATTCAATTTTTAGCTGGGTATAGTGATTCACACCTGTAATCCTAGCAACTCCAGAGGCTGAGACAGAAGGATTGCACGTTTGATGCCAGCCTCAGCAACTTAGTGAGATCTTGTCTCAAAATTAAAATTAAAATTAAGGTTAAAATTAAAAGGGTTAAGTCCTAAATTGTTAAAAAATTTCAATTTTCAACAAATAAGTTGAATGCTGTATTAACAGGCAAAGATTTTAAATCAAATGTTTTAAAGAACAAAAGAAAACTGTTTAAAGAACTTAGAGAAAGTATGTCTAAAGAATAATGTCTCATTAAATACAGAATTACATTAAAGAAAGAGAAACTTTTTATACAAAGAACAAAGTAGAAATTCTAGTGCTAAAAAAGTACAATGACTGAAATTAGGGGTTCAACATAAGATATGATGTGGCAGATGTAAGATCAGTGAGTAAGAAAACAGCTCCACTGAATTCCAGAGAAGAAAAAGAATGAATAACCTGGGCACAGTAGTTCTTGCCTGTTATACCAGAAACCTGGGTGGCTAAAACCAGAGGATCTTATGTTCAAGGTCAGCCTAAGAATCTCTCTGAAGGTGGGGGTAGGGAAAATAAAAGAAAAGAAAAAGAACAAAAATATATTAATATATATATATATAGCCTAAGCAACCTTTGGGAGAATATCACCCATATTGATATATAGATAATAAAAAGTTCCAAAATTTAATGAAAAACAATCTACACATCCATAAAGTTCAATTAACTCCAAGTAGGAAAAACTAAAAAAAAAATCTACATTTGGATACTGAATAATCAAATTTTCAAAAGGGCAAATAAAAATCTTAAAGTTATAAGAGAGAAGCAAGTTAGAAATTAAGTATCAGAAACATTAAAAGCTGTTTTATTTGAAAGGCATTATAAAAAAAGTAAAAAGATAATGCAGAATGGGAAAATATACATGAGTATATTTTCATGTATATCTCTGATAAATCACTTATATTGAGAACATATAAAAACTCACACAGCTCTCAAAAACGAAAAGACAACTGAATTTTTAAAAGAACAAAGAATTTGAATAAACATTTCTTCAAAGTTGAAGAAATTATCAATAAACAAATGAGAAGATTTGAAATATCACGGGAGAAATGCTAATAAAAATCACAATAAGAACCACTTCAAATCTAGTAGGTGAGCTTTAATTAAAAAAAAAAAAACTGACAACAAGTATTAGATAGAAAGCAGACCAACTGGAATTTTCATAAGTTGCTGAGGGCAATGTAAAATAATACAACTTCTTTGTAAAACCATTTTGCAGTTCCTCAAAAAGTTAAACACAGAATTAGACAATCCAGAGAATCCATTTGTGAGTATGCTAAAAGTAAGTACTCAAATACTTGTACGTGGAATATTGTTAGCAGCTTTAGTCATAAGAACCCCCAAATAGAAATAAGCTAAATGTGCATTAATTGATGAATTGATGAAAACAGATATATGGTATATCTGTAAAATGGATATTAATTCAGACATAATAAGGAATAAAGTATTGATAACATGATGCAACCTAGATAAATATTGGTTCTTGTTCTGTTTTTTTGGTGGTGCTGGGATTGAACCCAGGACCTAGAACATGCTAAACAAGGAAGGCCTCTACCACTGAGCTATACCTCTGTCCCAACATGGATGAATTTTGAAAACATGCTAAATGAAAGAAGGCAATTACAAAAGGCCACATACTGTATGATTATATTTATATGAAATGTATAGATAAATTGATAGAGACATAGATCAGAGTTTGCAAGAAGTTGAAGGGAGGTAGGAAATGATTGCTAATAGATATGCAGCAACTTTTAAAGCAATAAAAATAATATGGAATTAGTAGTGACAGTAATACAACCTTATGAATGTAGTAAAAAATCACTGTAAATTGCACACACTATGGGGTGAAATTTATGGTATATATAATTATATTTTAATTTTAAAAAGAGGACTTATGATGTTATAAAGACTTGAGGTTCAATTTTGGCATTACTATTAACTAGTTATTTAAACTATTAATCCTTTTCTGGGCTTAATTTCATGCTATTAGAAAATAGAAATTATCGTACTTTCTTTAGTGGTTTGTGTGAGGATTAAGTGACATATCTACATTAATCACGTATATTTTCTGGTAGACACCAAATTATTCAGTAGTTATTAATTCTCTTGTACTTTTACTCAAAATCTCAAACTCCCAATTTCATTTAAATTCTTATGCTTATTCTTCTTCCCCTCATCATATGCCATCATAATTCCTTAAAAAATAATGCCAATGGCTTTCTAACTTATGTTATTCTGTAATAAAGGGGTATAATTTTGCATTTGAAAACTGTAAGCTCTTATTTAAAACTGCTGCATTTCCAAGTTTCAAGCTATCATATAGGTTATCTAGAATAACCCTTAGCTGACAAGTGAGTTTTCACACCAAAATCAACTACATGGTAATAATATCTTCTGATGGAATCTTACTATTGTTTCAAAACTTATTTCTCCTGTACAGGCCTATTCTGCTTTTGGAAAACTATAATGCAAATGTTTATTTACTAGGTTCTTATTCTTATTTCTCAGTAAGTTTTTTTTTTGAAATTTATTGTAATCTTACTTCTGTGTATTCATGGAGGTGTTTTCCTCTTTATCATCCAGATTTCTGGAAGAAGAGATGGTAACAGCTAATATTTCTTTGTATTAAATGAAGAACTGAGCCATATTAATAAGTGTATTTAACAAATATAATTTGTGATAGAAAATGTGAAAATATGGATGTATTCACACATTAAAAACATGAAAAATCAGAATATAAGGAGATAAAAAGTGTGAATTATTGCAAAACACCTAATTAGAAAAAAATTTCCCATAAAATCTACGGATTAACATACATTAAATAAAATTGGAAGGAAGGAAAGATGGAGGATTAGAGGCTCTGTGGCTTGGGATTTATGCAGCAGAAGTCCTGCTTGTCAGTGAGGTAGGTGACAAGGACAATTCACTGAAATTCCATATTGGATAGTAAGATAATTGTAGAGAAACAGAAATTCAGGTGCTCTGAAGAGAGGACAAGAAAGAGCATATTGGAGCCAGGCCTTTGGTGCCAGTGGAAAGGTAATACAGGGAGAAAAAGAAATACAGTGACCAAATGTGGCACGTGAGAACCTATGGAACAGAGAAACAGTTTGAACTTAGCTGAGCCAGAGACCGTGCAGTGAACTGGTGTTTGACAAGTGCTTCATTTCTAGGCTGGCTAATAGAGAGCTGAGAAGGGGAGGCACCTTGAAGTGGCCATGTTGGATGAGTGCTTGCTGCTGTGGGACCCTGAAAAATCATAGCAGGTGTTGTCATGCTGTCCCAGCAAGTCCCTGATGTATGGCCTAGAGTCTGACTGGTGGGACACAAATGAAGTGGGCACACAGAAGATTGTGTACAGAGTGATTCAGGTTAGGGAATAGAGGGGAGTGTGACTTGCTTTTGCTTTGGGTCCTGGTGGCTCACAGGACCAGTCAATGAGGATCCAAAAGCTGAACAGGTAGTCAATATTGTTTTTGAAGGCCAATCCTGGGAAGAGAACATTCACAGGCAGTGGCATGCGCAAGAACATGAAGTGTTAGTTATTCTGCCATAGGAGTGGAATTCTTGGGAGGCTCCTGACATTCAGATGCCCACCAGAGATCAGCATCTACTTTGCCCTAGGGTGTGTTGATCTAACCTCTCTGGAGCATATACCACCCAACAAAGTTCCAAAGGTCTGATTAAAGCTAAACCCCAACTGCTGGAACTTCCCATTTACTCTGCACCAGTCCTGCCCTAAGAGTGCATTGATCTAGTCTGCTTGGAAAAAACTCCAATGGTCAGTACTTCCGATTATATCATACCATAAACTGGTAGGAAGGGACGCTGAAAGCTATTACAACCAGCTTTGGTTCTAGGCCACTCTTACACAAAGCTTGGTGAACAACACAAAGAGGATGGATTTAATTGCTGCCAGCCCTTGCTCTCTCTAAGGGAAACATAGTCAAAAAAGAAACAGAAAGGAGGGCAATCCAGCATAGGGAGTGAATATCCATCCCTGCTGACAGTTTTGCTACAGGGAAGACAATTCCTTCATTTTTTAATTAGATATTTTTCTTTTAATATTATTTATTTATTTAGTGTGTGTGTCTCTCTCTGTGTGTGTGTGTGTGTGTGTGTGTGTGTGTGTGTTCCTGCCACGCAGACTGGCTAATGGAGATATATCTAAAACTATATAGATATAGATATTTTAACCCATTTGTTGTTTTGTTTTGTCTTTGGAGGGTTGGGTTGTTTAATTTTGTTTGAGTATTGTTTGTTTTCATTTCTCTTTTTATGCTTTCTCCTTTCTTCTCCTTCTAATAGCTAAATTCTCCTAATCTCTTTTGTTATCTCCTCTTTATTTATAACTGTCACTGGCTACCTCTCTGCTTTTCCTTTGTATATGTTTAGAATATTTTAAACAATTTTTACCTTCCTACCTCAGTTTTTCCTCTAATTAATATACCAACAACATAGCACTTTTAAAAAAGAGATAACTACACAAAAGGACCACTTCATAAAAAAGAAAGTGTAATCCATCTCAACAGATGTACAAGTATAAGAGTTCTGAAAACATGAAGCAACAGGCAAACAAGTCTCTCTCCCAAATTTATAATCTTCCATAAAGGAAGTCACAGATATTGAAGGGGATAAAACTTCCAGGAAAGACTGCAAAAGGTTGATAAATAAAAGACACAATAAATTCAATAAAAAATTCTGATGAAAGGATCATTAGCAGATTAGATTGTATAGAAAACTGAACTTCAGGACGCAAAGTCAGGATATATGAACTTGAACACTTGGTAAGAAATAAAGAAGAAGGAGGAAAAATAAAAAGGACAATGATCAGACTACACAAGAACTCTGAGACAACACTGAGAGACCAAACTTAAGTCACTGGGATTAAAGAGGGCATACGTATATAGGACAATGGCATTTAGAACCTTTTATAATAAGAATAGCAGAAAATTTTCTAAGTCTGAGAAATGAGATGGATATCCACATACAGGTTGCATACAGACCCTGAAATTGACTAAATAAAAACGAAATGAAACAAAACCAAAAAAACCTCTCTAAGACACATGATAATCAAAATGACTAACAGAGAATAAGAATCAAACAATAAAAACTACAAGATGAACAGCATCAGGTAACATTTAGAGGTAAACTAATAAGACAAATTGTGAGTTCTCAGATCATACTCTGAAATTCAAGAAAGCTTGAAATGAGATAACTGAAGCTCTGAACAAAAACAATTACCAACCAAAAGCTTTCTTTCTGAATTAAAGAAGAAATAATAGCTTTCCAGAGAAGGATAAATTAAAAGAATATATGACCACTAAGTTAGCACTACAGAAAATACCTCAAGAAATATCACACAAGAGAAAAATTCAAAAACAAATCCTAGAGCTCCCAAATAGATGAAGCTCACTAGAAGAGGAGTTAAATAAATGAAAATTAAAACCAAATTAAATAATGAAACAAACCAAAAAGATAGGAAATAATAAACATCTTTTCATAACTCTAAATGTAAAAAATCTCAAATCTCCAATTAAAAGACATAGATTGGCAAAGTGAATTAAACAACAACAACAACAAACAAGACTCAATTACATGCTTTTTACAACTCACCTTAAGGTAAAGACATCCAATAGACTGAAAATAACAAAATTGAAAAAGATATTTCATTCAATTGGAGTCTAAAAATAAGCAGGAGTAGCTATTCTCATGCTGAACAACAACAAGATTTCAAGCAAAAATTAATCAGAAGAGATAAGGAAGGTTACTACATAGTAGTAAAGGGAACAATACCACAAGAAGCTGTAATTACATTACATATATATGCCCAAAATGTTGGTGTATGTACTTACATAAAACACACAGTTCTTCAGGATAAGTCTCAGATTAACACCAATATAGGTGTTTGCAACACCCACCTCTCACCAATAGACAGGTCATACAGACATAAAACCAATAAAGATGCTTCTGACCTAAATATTACTATAAATCAAATGAATTTAATAGACATCTATAGAATATTTCATCCAACAACAGTCAAATTCATTTTCTTCTCAGAAGCTCACAGAACCATTTCTCAAACAGACCATGTTTTAGGTCACTAAGTAAGACTTAGCAAATTCAAAAAAACTGATAAAATCCTTTGCATCTTATCAAGTCATATGGAATAAAATTAGAAATTGATATAAACATGTGGAAATTGAATAATAATACTCTTTTGAAAGAAGTGGATCATAGGAGAAATGAGAGGAGAAATAAAAAAAAATTCCTAAATCAATCAAGAATAGTGATACACAATACTAGAGCTTAAACTATACTACAAAGCAAAAGTAAACAAAAATGGCATAGTATTGGTACCAAAATAGACTTGTAGACCAATGATACAGTATAGAAGACAAGGAGACAAACCCACATAAATACAGTTATCTCATACTAGACAAAGGTGCCAAAAACATACAATGGAGAAAAGACAGCCTCTTCAACAAATGGTGCTAAGAAAACTGGAAAGCCATAGGTAGCAAAAGATAACTAAACTCTAAACCCTATATCTCACCATACACAAAACTCAACTCAAAGTGGATCAAGGACTTAGGAAATAGACCAGAGAGTCTGGTCCTAACAGAGGAAAAAATAGGCTCAAATCTTTATCATGTTGAATTAGGCGCCCCCCCCCCTTTTTTTAAACAAGAATCAATAAATGAGATGGTTTCAAGGTGGAAAACTTCTTCTCAGCAAAACAAATAATCAATGAGGTGAATAGAAAGCCTACAGAATGGGGGCAAATTTTTACCACATGCACATTGAATAGAGTAATAATCTCCAGGATATATAAAGAACTCAAAAAACTCTAAAAAAAAAAAAGGAAATAACTCAATCAATAAACAGGCTAAGGAACCGAACAGACACTTCTCTGAAGAAGATATATGATCAATCAACAAATACATAAAAAAATGTTCAACATCTCTAGCAATAGAGAATACAAATCAAAACTACTCTAAAATTTCATCTCACTCCAGTCAGAATGGCAGTTATCAAGAATACAAGCAACATTGAGTGATGGTGATGATGTGAGGAAAAGGCACACTCATAAATTGCAGGTGGGACTATAAATTGGTGCAACCAATATGGAAAGCAGTATGGAGATCCCTTAAAAAACTTGGAATGGAATGATCATTTGACAGAGCTATCCTGCTCCTCAGTTTATACCCAAAGGATTTAAAATCACCATACTACAGTGACACAGCCACATCAATGTTTACTGCAGCTTAATTCACAATAGCTAAACTATGGAACCAACCTAGATGTCCCTCAATAGATGAATGTATAAGAAACTGTAGTATATACATATACAATAGAATACTCAATATTAAAAGAGAATAAAATTATGGCATTTGCAGGTAAATGGATGGAAATGGAAAATATCATGCTATGTGAAGTAAGCCAATCCCATAAAACCAAAGGCTGAACGTTTTCTCTGATAAGTAAAGGCTGATCCATAATGGGGGTGGGGGGAGCTTGGGAGAAATGGAGGAACTTTGGACATGGCAAAAGGGAAGGAAGGGAAGGGGGGGCATGGGGAGAGGAAAGATGATAGAATGAGAAGGAAATCATTACCCTAGGTACATGTAAGGAAGACACGAATAGTGTGACTCTACTTTGTGTACAACCAGAGAAATGAAAAATTGTGCTCCATTTGTATCTATGAACTGAAAATGCATTTTGCTGTCATGTGTAACAAATAAGAACAAATAAATAAATTAATTTAAAAAAAGAATAGTGGTACAATGTACCAAAAATATCTGAATATCTGGGACACTATGAAGGCATTTCTAAGAAGGAAATTTATAGTAATAAGTGCCTAAGTACACTAAAAGGGTCGGGGCGGGGAGAGAGAGAGATCCCACATAAAGAATCTAATGATACACCTTAAGGCCCATGAAAGCAGGGATATACTAATTCCAAAACCAGTATGATACAGGGATACTAAATTCAGAAATTAGAGAATTAAAAAAAGAAGGATCAATGAAAGAGAGTTGGTTTTTTTGATATCAACAAAGATTGATAAATCCTTAGCCAGAGTAACAAAAAGAGAAAGAAGACTGAAATCAACAAAAATAGAGATGAAAAAGGAGATATCAATACAGGTATTTCTGAAAATCACTAGGGACTATTTTGAAAATATATATTCCAATAAATTGGGAAATCTAAGATATTCACAAATTTCTAGAAACATATTACCCACCCAAAGTGAACCAAGAGAATACAGAAAACCTAAACAACCAATACCAAGTAATGAGACTGAAGCAGTAATAATAAACTTTCTAACAACGAAAAGCCTACAACCAGATAGCCTCTTCAAATTATTTCATGAATAGAAATTCAAGAACACTCCCAAATTTGTTCTACAAAGCCAGTATCACCCTGATAGCAAAACCAGATAAATATACATCCAGGAAAGTTAAACTATAGACCAAGATCTCTGATGAATATAGATGCAAAAAATCCTTAATAAAATAGTAGCTACACATATTCAAAAATACATTATGAATATTATACATCATGACCAAGCTGGATTCATCCCATGAATACAAGGTTGGTTGAACATATACAAATTGATAAATAGAATACATGACATAAATAGAATTAAGGGCAAAGATCACATGATCATCCGAATACATGCAGAAAATCCTTTAACAAAATCTGGCTTCCATTTATGTTAAAAATACTGAATAGCTGGAGTGGTGGCTCAGTGGTAGAGTGCACACCTAGCATGCACGAGGCACTGGGTTTGAACCTTGGCACCACATAAAAACAAACTAATGGGGCTGGGGATGTGGCTCAAGCGGTAGCGCGCTCGCCTGGCATGCGTGCGGCCCAGGTTCGATCCTCGGCGCCGCATACAGACAAAGATGTTGTGTCTGCCAAATACTAAAGAATGAATGTTAAAAATTCTCTCTCTCTCTGTCTCTCTCTCTCACCTCTCTCTTAAAAAAAAAAAGATTTAAAAAGATTAAAAAAAAAAACTAATGTATCCACCTAAAACTAAAGATACATAAATAAATAAATATTTTTTAAAAATACTGAATAAACTAGAGATGGAAGAAATAATACCTTAACATCATAAAGGTTATAAATAACAAACCCCATGTCCAAATCACAGTAAATGGAGAAAACTAAAAGCTTTCCTCTGAAATCTGGAGAAGACCAGAGTGTTCACTCTTACCACTCCTACTCAATATAGTTCTTAAAACTCTAGTCAGAATAATCAGACAAGAGATGGAAATTTAAGGATTACAAATAGGAGAAGAACTGAAAATATCTGTTTGCTGATGACATGATACTATACTTAGAAGACCCCTCCCCCCAAAACACTTCTAATAAGTGACAAACAAATTTAGCAAAGTATAATGACAAAAGATCAATATATGAAAATCAATAGCTTTCTTATATTCCAATGATGCATCTGCTGAGAAAGAAATCAGAAAAACAATTCCATTCACAATAGCCACCCCCACCATAAAATAATTCTAAAAGGCCTCTATAATGACAATTATAGAACACTGAAGAAAGAAATTGAAGATGACCTTGGAAGATGGAAGGATTTCCATATTCTTGGATAGACAGATATAATATTGTCAAAATGGCCATATTATAAAAGCAATCTATAGTTTCAATGCAATCCCCATGAAAATTTCAATGACATTTTTCATAAACAGAACTAGAAAAATTGTTCAAGAATTCATATGGGAGAAAAAAAGACAGAATAGCCCAAACAATCCTGAGTAGTAAGAATGAGATTAGAGGCATCAAAACACTTGATCTCAAGTTATACTACAAAGTTGTAGTAATAAAATAGCATGTATTGGCATAAAAACACATATTCTTGCTCCAGTTAGGATGACAATCATCAAGAACATAAATAATGACAATTGCTGGTAAGGAAGTAGAGTAAAAGGTATATATTGTTAGTGGGACTACAAATCAGCACAATTACTTTGAAAGCAGTATGGAGATTCCTCAACAGACTAGGAATGGAACCACCTATTGCTCAGCTATTGTCCTCAAGAATCAAAATCAACATACTGTAGAGATACATGCATACCAAGTTTATAACATCAGCATTCACAGTAGCCAAATTATGGAACTAGCCTAGGTGCCTGTCAAGAGATGAATGAATAAAGAAAATGTGGCTTACATATACAATAGAGAGTCAATAAGCTATAAAGTATATAATTATGTCATTTGTGGATAAATAGATGAAACAGGAAAACATCATGTTTAAGCCAGACTCAGAAAGTCAAGAGTCAAATGTTTTCACTCATATAGGGATGTTACAGGGGTAGAGGTAGGGAAAGGCATTGAAAAAAAAGGGGACAATCTCAAGAAAAGGGAAGACCAGAAACAGAGGAAGGGGATCCAGAGAGAGGGAGGACAGGAGGATATAGGGAAGTGCTGAGGAATGAAATCTACCAAATTGTGTTACCAAGATACAAACACACTAGTGATTCCTGCATATGTATACACATGTACATATATATGTGTGTATATTTATATAGACACAGACTATGTAATTATTATGTACTAATTAAAATAAAAGTAATAATAGAAAGGAGATTCAGTAGACTAGAGCAAGAAGATCAGGTAAAGGAAGGAGGGGAGGGAAAGGGAAGGTACTGGGAAATGAGGCTGATAAAATTATGGTACATACATGTACAAACATGCCATAATAAATCCCACTATTATGTATAATTATAGTATACCAATAAAAATAAAAATAAATTGAAAAAAATTTTAAAATGTTTATTATTAGAATATAAAATTTTACAAGTTAAAGTCTACTCTATTAAGTATATTAAAGGATCATAAAACAATATATGTAATTGAAATTTGATTTTATGGAAATCATTAATATATTGTGGTAATAGAACATTTGGAATATATGAATAATTATAACTGAAAGCTACATTCATCATATTTATAAATTGTGTTTTATAAGAAGGACAATATAGAAAAACCTGAAAAACAGTTTTTCAAAATGTTATCTCTTTTATCAACCAACAAATAAATTCCTATTAACAATTCTTCCTTTGCTTCTGGTATCTCTTATTACACATAAACTTGATGCATACACAGATACTGTGATTGCATAGAAAATAAAATTCGAAATAATGTGTAAAATAAGTTTCTTAACTATAATGTCTAAATAGATTTTTTTGAAATATCTGTGTGAATGCAATCATATATTAGAAAATAGCTCCATTAAAAAGGATATAAATAACAATATTAAGAGCAATAATAATACCAGGATATATTACTTTTGCATATGTCTTCTTTTAGAGTTTGTAATTTCAATCTGCAAATACATACCAGATCTGTTTTTGGAGGCTCTACACATTCAGCTGAAAAATATGGTGAACTTCTGACTCCACTGCTGTCAGAAGTTGGTTTTGGAGGTTGAGCATGCTGTCTATAAGTAGCACTTTTAGGCGTCCAACAAAATAGGTTGATTGATTCTCGTACACAGCGTTCAATGTCAATTTCTAGACAGAAAATTAAAGAGCAAATAGAATTTGGATAGGTTTGTGAATATAAAAAAAACTACATGTTTCCTAAATGTATATATGTGAATATAGCTAAGCAGATAACTAATTAGAAAAGATGCTAGTAAAAAATTTAGATATTAACCAACATATCAATTCCTGGAATAGTAGACATATTTGGTGGTACTGTATGTATATGTAAATGTATGTATATAGGCATATTTTATGAGAGTGTTTTATTGATTTACCTACATATATACATGTATGTTTGTATATTTTGGTATATTATTTAAGTAACATAAAACATGTCTTCTTATGATCCATTTACTCTGACAATGATTTTACCTTTGAAAGTAAAATAGAGAAGGAGGGGGTTGGTATTTGGGGAAAAAAAAAGACTCAGATGTTGATTCACCACAATTTCTACTGAAGTGTACTGAAAGCTTCATTACCATAGATTAAATAAGATATAAAATAATCAAGGCAAAATTTATCAAAATTTCAAGTCAGATATTTTCCTTTTTATACTTTCCTGAATTTAGTGCAGAAAGGTTGAAATGCATATGATTTAAATTATTTCAAAAAAGAAACATTTTCTCAAAAGATTTTCTGATCTCAAATTTGAAATTTAGGTCCCTTTGATATAGAGACAATATGTACATAGAAACATGCAGAGATAATATGTATATTACAACTTCAAATTATTGTGTTTTTATTGGAACCAAAGCACAGCTCCATTCCTGAGGAATTAATCATTCCTGTGTTTGTATAGAAATATGTGTAGGAAAAGTAGATACTTCACAGAAAGATAGAAGTGCAAGAAGTTGACTGAGATGAAGGAATTTAGTATGGGTTAGTTTTTCACTCTATGTATTCCTAAAACAAGCAAATGTTTCCCAAGTATTTTATTTTATTTTTTGAGGTTAATGTGAATGGGGTAGTTTTCCTAATTTCTCTTTCAGAAGATTCATAACTGATACATAGAAATGCATTTGATTTATGGGTATTGGTTTTATGTCCTGCTACTTCAGCAAATAATGATAAGTTTGAGTTTTTTTCCTATCCATACCCCTTTAATTTCTTTTGTCTGTCTAATTGTTCTGGCTAGAGTTTCAAGGATTAAGTTCAATAGAAGTGGTGAAAGAGGGCATCCCTGTCTTGATCCAGTTTTTAGAGGGAATGCTTCCAATTTTTCTTCATTTAGAATGATGTTGGCCTTGGGTTTAGGATAGATAGCTTTTACAATGTTGAAGTACATACCTACTATCCCTAGTTTTTCTAGTGTTCTGAACATAAAAGGATGCTGTATTTTGTCAAAAATACTTTCTCTGCATCAATTGATATAATCATATAATTCTTATCTTTTAAGTGAATTGGTGTGATGAATTACATTTATTGATTTCCATATGTTGAAACAACCTCGAAACTCTGGAATGAACACCACTTGATCATGGTGCACTACAGAACACTAAAGAAAGAAATTGAAGATGACCTTAGAAGATGAAAAGATTTTGCATGCTCTTAGATAGGCAAAATTAATATTGTCAAAATGGTCATATTACCCAAAGTGCTATACAGATTCAATGTGATTCCACTTAAAATCCCAACGTCCTTCCTTATAGAAATAGAAAAAGCAGTAATGAAATTCATTTGGAAAAATAAGAGACCCAGAATAGCCAAAGCAATCCTTAGCAAGAAGAGTGAAGCAGGAGGCATCACATTATCAGACCTGAAACTACCCTACAAAACTATAATAACAAAAACAGCATGGTATTGGCACCAAAATAGACTTATAGACCAATGGTACAGCATAGAAGACACAGAGACAAACCCACATATATACAGTTATCTCATACAAGACAAAGGTGCCAAAAACATACAATGCAGAAAAGGCAGCCTCTTCAACAAATGGTGCTGGGAAAACTGGAAAGCCATATGCAGCAAAATAAAACTAAACCTTATCTCTCACCATGCACAAAACTCAACTCAAAGTGGATCAAGGACTTAGGAATTAGACCAGAGACTCCGGGCCCAAAAGAGAAAAAAGTAGGCCCAAATCTTCATCACGTTGGATTAGGCCCTGACTTCTTCAATAAGATTCCTAAAGCACAAGAAATAAAATCAAGAATCAATAAATGGGATGGATTCAAACTAAAAAGCTTCTTCTCAGCAAAAGAAACAATCAATGATTTCAAGAGAGAGCCTACATTTTGGGACCATATTTTTGCTACACGCATGTCAAATAGAGCATTAATTTCCAGCATATATAAAGAACTCAAAAAATTTAACACCAAAAAAAAAAACCCAAAAAAACAAAAAAACAAAATACCCACAAACAATCCAATAAATGGAATGAGGAGCTGAACAGACACTTCTCAGAAGAAGATATACAATCAATCAACAAATATATGAGAAAATGTTCAACATCTCTAGTAATTAGAGAAATGCAAATAAAAGCTAAGATTTCATCTCACACAGTCAGATGCCTGTTATCAAGAATACAAACAACAATAAGTATTGGTAAGGACTGGGGTTAAAGGCACACTCATACACTGCTGGTAGGACTGCAATTGGTATAACCAATCTGGGAAGCAGTATAGAGATTCCTTAGGAATTGGAATGGAACCACCATTTGACCCAGCTATCCCACTCCTTGGTCTATATTCAAAGGACTTAAAATCAGCATACTATAGTAACACAGCCACATCAATGTTTATAGCAGCTCAATTCACAATAGCTAAACTGTGCAATCAACCTAGATGCCATTCAATAGATGAATGGATAAAGAAACTGTGGTATATAAACACAATGGAATATTACTCCACATTAAAAGAGAATAAAATTATGGCATTTGCAGGTGAATGGATGGAGTTAGAGAATATCATGCTAAGCCAATCCCAAGAAACCAAAGGCCAAATGTTCTCTCTGATAAGTGGATGCTGATCCATAATGAGACAGGGCAGGGGAAAAGTGGAGGAACTGTGATTGGGCAAAGGGAAGAGAGGAGGGGGGCATGGGGGCAGAAAAGATGGTGGAATGAGATGGAATGAGATGGACATTCTTACCCTAGGTGCATGTATGATTGCATGTACGGCTGCACATATCATGCGATGCTACATCACATACAGAGAAATGCAATTTTGTGTTCCAATTGTATACAATGAATCAAAATGCATTCTTCTGTCACATATACCTAATTAGAATAAATTAATTTTAAATAAACCAAGCAAATGGCATATATTCTTATTTCTTCTGCAAAATTCCAAGTGTGTCAGCTCAGAAAGGCAATGGAAATAACTATGTTTAAAATTGCAAAGGGACAAGTTTCCTATTTCTGTTTTTGAAATAAAAACCTTGTAAGTGAAAAAGGAAATAGGCACTTAGTATACATGGAGGGTGCTGTGTGTAGGGCTTAATCTTGGTTGTCACTGTGACTGGATTGAGGGATGCCTAGAACAATGGTAAGTCACACTTCTGTTTGAGGCCGAGTTGGAGGAAGTTGGGTCACTGGGGACATGATCTCTGAGGGTATATTAGAATCCTGGTTTCTTTCTTCCACTCTCTTTTGTGTCTCAGCTGCCATGAAGTACCTTGCCACATGCCCAAGGGCAAGAGGGCTTAGTAACCATGAAGCTGTGAGCCAAAATAAATCTTTACTCTTTATTTATCTCAGCTATTTTGTCAGAGCAACAAGAAGACTGATATAGAACACTAGTCATGCGTTTAGTTATTTGCCATCATAAGGTAGAGAAACTTTAGCAAAGGGAAGGGAAAAATGACACCGAGCATCTACTATGCAATAAGCTTTGTGTATTTTTCATTTTGTTTAATTCTTTCAATGATGCCTAAAGATGGGTATTGTAATCTTTCTACCATTTTTATTGAAGATGAAAAAGCTAAGAAAACATAAGGAAACAGACTTATGTTGTGTTCTACTATGGGTGAAATGTCTGAAGTTACTGAAGGGTTATAGGCATATTTTGTTATTTCCCAATTCATTTAGATTTGGAATAGGACCAGCAGGTCTGAAAAGATCAGTTACTCAACTAAGCATTCCTATATCTGCTATTAAGTGATTTCTGCCAATCTCACAGCTGTTTCCACTGATGGCTACACAAAAAGGTCAGATTTCATCATTCTACATGCTATTTCTATCAAAAAATTCTACAAAACATTTAAAAAAAGATTTGAAATTTGAGTGTATTATATGAGCAATGGCTAACACAGTGAAGTGTATTTTTTAAAAAAGCTCTATAACATAATTAACCTGATATTCCACAAGGAAAAGGATACAAACACCAACTAGAAGAAAAATATAAAAATCAAAGTTATTTTTCTCTACTCTGCTTAAGAAGAAACAGATATACTCAATTTATTTTAGAAAACTATCAATTAAAATAGTTACTATAAAAATTTATTAGCTGAAGAGAAAAAGCTCTTAGTCATCTAAATTTGTCTTTTTGCTCTGCTTAATCCTAAAAGAATTTCAGTTCATAGATTTTGCATCTGCAGTATTCAAATCAGTTTGACCCATCTGTCTACCCAGCAAAATGTTGAAATCAAGTCAATGGTCTAGATCATTTTCCATTTTCCAATGGAAAATGCCAATTTGTATCTCATTCCAAAATATCCTACTAAGACCATAAACAGTTTACATTAAAACTTGAAAATTTACTGGGGAAGTTTTAATTCCACCCTGATGGTCAGTACTGGCATATACCATATTCTCCATTCACCTGGCCCAAGTTACCTCTTCATTCCCAAATCCTTCCTACATCATAATTATTTGTATAGCGCATTGTGAATAAAGCATGTACCCTAATTACAGTTCCTCAGGTTTGAACCAAAGATACTTTGAGATTCTAAGTGAAATAACTTATCTAAATTGGTTTCTTAATCCTTCTTCATAACTACTGTGTCTCTCAGAAACACTGAATTATGTTCAGCATGATAAAAACATCTCACGTTTACCTTTGGGCAAAGATAGGTAAAATAAAAAATACATTTCAATTGAAACCTTCTTTTTATACTTTAACGGCTGCTGAGTTGCTTCCTAGATCTGTTGATTAGTTGTTTTAGTGGCACTTCTTTTTACTATTATCCAGTTCTCTTTAGCTCTCCTCTATATATGATCCGTATTTCTGTGAGGAGGATTAAAAATTTAAAAACATCATTTTCTTTCTTGATTTATTTCATCATTTTGATGGATCATATTTTCTAGTAGTATACAAGAAAGGATGCATAGGAGGAAACTTATTTGTAAACTTTGCATGTCTTTTATATCTTTATCCTGCCTTTGAATGATGGTTTGACTATGCAAACCAAATTCCAGTATCTGGAATTGAGTATTTTGAAATGAAATGAAAAAATGTTCTGTTTCTTAAAAAACTTCCTGATCTTTCATAATTGTAATATCTTTTTATAGTTACCTTTTTGAGGATATTCCTTTTTTCAGATTGGATGTTTTGTACATATGAGCTGGATTTGGTAATTGAGTGTTCATTAAAGGGGAAACTGGGGAGTAGTTATTTTGTTAGAGGACCCTTAAGTAAGCTATTTCTCTTTCAGGGGAAATACAGTTTCTCTAGGAAATTCTTTCATATTCTCAATTACCTACTGACATCCTTCTGGGAATTGACTATGTTGTTAGGGAGTGGGGCAGTAGTTGGGGTTATACCTATTTACAGTCACTTAACTCCTCTCTTATCCTTCTTGACTCTCAGTTTGAAGACTCTCTAATTCCATCATGTGAAGGACAATCTATCCATACTTGATAATGTTTTACTGAAGTAAATAAAGACTATCTTTTTCTATACCAACTTTCCTTCCATTTTTGTATGTCCTTTTGTGTTGGGAAATGTCACAGTTGCTGTGGACAATGTAAGATACAACTCAGAGTAAGATAGAGTAACATTCAGTTTGTTGTAATGGCAGATATCTACATTTGAAATAACTTACGAGTACTGACAATGATTTTCTTTGTCACCAAACTGAAGTCTAGCTCCTTATCAACTTAATTTTAAATATGGCCTATACAGCCTTGACAAAAAATGAACAGTTTACAATAGCTTAAGACCACTTCCCTAGGATAACACTAGCCTTTCTTAAAGTGCTTGCCTGTGAAAACACAAGGATGCCAAAAGAATTTACTGTTAGTTCCAATTGGCACCTGAAGAAAGAGGCCCTGTCTTCCTGTATCCAATGGGACAGTAGGAGCCTAATAAGCATGAATTAGCAAACCCTATGGGTTTCACATGAATCAACCTACATGCCCCCTGTTTTGTAATTTCATTTTTACCTAACTCCATTAAGCTACTGCTTACTCAGTTCATTCTGCCTTTAAACACCCAATTACTTCTGTATAATCCAAAAGTGAGTTCAGATCTCACTGGACTATTTCTCTTACTCTCATTACTTTATCTAGTATCTGCATTTATTTATCTTTAACATTATAGTTAAGTTATTGCCAACTCTAGAAATGGCTTCTGGGAGTAATTTCACTACTCTCTATGCAGGGGATATAATGCAAAATGCATGTGTTCCAACACTGGAAACTAATGGGTAGCATAGGACAAACATGGTTGAAATGTACACAGCCCAAAATCAGACTATGAAAAATTCTTCCACATATTAAACATACAAAACAGTAAATCAAGAATTTGACTTTTTTGAGTACCTTTGTCAAAGGAGAAGTATTTTCCTTTCAGAAATATACTTAATAATGCCACACATATAGTTAAAATACGATAATAACACTTTCTCCTTTTTTTGATAGGAATTTAACAAAATACATTTGTGTGTTTATAGGAAACAAACCTGAAGCACCACAATAAATACAACTATGTAAAAAATCATTCTTTATGCATTGCTACTATCAAAAGTAAAAATTAAATCAACCCTTCCAGTGGAAAGACTGATTACTATTTTCTCTATAAGAACTAATGGACATTATTGTCACATTGCAAGGTAAGTATGAAGCAAAAACATTAAGAAAAATATCTTGAGAGATGTGTTAGATTTTAATTAACAAAGTTATGGTATTTTTCCATTTGAAATTTGTTGTGATCTCTTTGTTCATTCTAAATGATCTTCCTTTTAAAAAATATTTATTCTGGGCTGGGGATGTGGCTCAAGCGTTAGCGCGCTTGCCTGGCATGCGTGCTGATCCTCAGCACCACATACAAACAAAGATGTTGTGTCCTCTGAAACTAAAAAATAAATATTAAAAAATGCTCTCTCTCTTAAAAAATTTATTCTTTATTTGTAGTGGGCACAATACCTTTATTTTGTTTATTTTTATGTAGTGCTGAGGATGGAATCCAGAGCCTCGCATATGCTAGGTGAGCGCTCTACCGCTAAGCCACAACCCCAGCTCCTCTAAACAGTCTTTAATAGCTCAATTCAGTACTATAATTTATATCCTCTTTTGAAAAAAGGGCAGCCTCCCCACATTGTATAAGCTTCAGGCCAAAAATATGGCTTCTTCTGAGATGGTAGAGGAGCAAACCTTTGCCTGGCAGGGGCAACAAAGATCTGTGTGGGTGAAGAAATGAACCATTCCTTATGCCTATATTCAAGCAAGTGTTCTCTGGTTTCTTGCCTTTGAGTAATTCACTGATCCACACTTAAGGATTGTTCATAAGTAGTAGCATTTGCAACCTAAAAAACTAAGTAAGGATAAAATGTTACTAGAAAGAGAGAATATGTGAAATTCATCTAAAACATTACAAATCTCTCAGGATTTTTTTTTCATGTAACTTATTTTGATCCAGAGTTAAATTCAACAGAAACTGTTTTACCATATTCTTGAACTTATCCACATGCAGCTCTCTTTCCGTTGCTTGGAACACAGCATTTTAGAGGTGTCCAAATCATCTTCCATACTACTGTCAGAATCATTTTTCTAAAATATTCTACTTTTTTTTTTTTTTTTTTGCTTAAAGCATTTCAATTGCAGAGAGAATAAAGCCCAAATTCTTCCACATGTCATGCAATGTTCCCTGTAAACAATACTCCATATATTCTCACCAGTTTTTATCACCACCACTATCTCTTTCAGTCCTGATATCCTTCCCTTGCATCCTACTCTTTAGTCATTTTACCAGCATTCTACTTACATTAAGATAGTCAGGAAGTTTCATACCTCTGTGTCATCTTTATGTCATTTTCTAAGCTTCCAGTGTTTTCTTCCCATCCTATTCAGGAATATAATTTCTTTTTTATTTTTATGGTCCCACTGCAATAGTACTTTCCTGTCATATAATAAAGTTTGTTAAAAATGTATGGAATGATGGGCTGGGGATGTGGCTCAAGTGGTAGCGCGCTGGCCTGGCATGGGTTCGATCCTCAGCACCACATATAAACAAAGATGTTGTGTCCGCCGAAAACTAAAAAATAAATATTAAAATTCTCTCTCTCTCTCTCTCTTTTTTAAAAAATGTATGGAATTAATAAAGTTACTGACCTAATGTCTCACAGAAAATGAATGAAATTTTCTGACACACAGTTCATTCACTTTAGATTTTTATTTTTTTATGGCACAAACACTAAAGCAAAGGTGGTTAGTTTTCTCGTTGCTAAACATTATTGAATAAGACTAATTATACATATATATACAGATACTCTTTAACACATATATGCATATACACACTCATTATAGAAAGTCACTAAATATTTGTTTGAATAAAAGAAAGAATGAATATTTAAACACAATTTTGGCAATATCTAAGGGGAAATGATGGTACAGTGTGCTACTGGGCTCCTGATTTAATTCACCCAGCCTTCCAAATCTGGTACAAGCTTATGCAATTACTGCAGCATTTTGCTATGCATTTATCATACCTGCTGCTTAATGCCTACAATGCGTTGAGCATAAATAGAAAATTCAATCAACACTACTGATACGTGTATACTTAAATTGTTTTCAGTTTTTAACATAATTGTTTTTAAAAGTTAGCAGTGGGGTGTACTATACTATAGTGCAAGCAGCTGGTGTTGAAACAGAGTACACCTCAGGAAAAAGAATAATGCAGAAGCTTGGAATATTTAGCACCAGATCAGCTGCAGTCATCATTTTCTCTTTCTTTTACACTTAGTGGTAATCACAAACAGGAGTCTTGATATCTGTGGCAACTACAGCCTTGTGTTCAAGTTCAATAAGCAGTTTTTCTATTACTTATAATTTGTACAGAATAATTGAAATGGTTTTAATTTTTCAAAGGAAATGCAGCAGCTTGTAATAAAAATAAGATAATTCTAGACATTTCCTCTATGCTACATAATTTTGAAAAGATAGCCTAATAACAGCAGTATATTCTTGTTCTTTACAATCTGGTCTGTTCATTTGTTCTATTTTATTTTATTTAAATTGACTTGACACTGCACTCATAGAAGGGACATGTGATTCAGAAGTTATTTTCTATTCTGTTGAAGATCACCATTTAAAACAGGCCACATATCAAATTACTTTCATTTTTGTGCTAAATGTAAAGAAATAGAGGGCTAGACAGGAGAGAAAGATAAAAGGGGACCCACAAGTATTATCACCTTATTAAAATACAAATCACATATTGAACAATACACAATAAATGCCACTTTTAAACACATTTTGGTTCTTAAATTCTCACTGGCACCAACATCAGTGTGTGTGAGAAATTTTTAAAGATAATTTCTAATCTTTAAATGTTTCTGTGGTTACTCAATATACTTCAAAAGTAAACAGTATTCTGTTTAAGCAATTTGAAAACTCAAAGCCCATATAAACTGTCAACAGTAAAACAAACAAATTCCATCATTGATATCTTGTGACAGATATGCTGAATCACTTTGATATAAACTATAAGATAATTTTTGAATTGGTCACAAAAATTAAGAGTAGAAACTCCCTTTCAATCATAAAAATAGACCATAGTGACAAGCTTCCTTATTAGATTTTTTAAAACTTGGGATGTGATCTAAAATGTAGCAGTACTCTAATGAACTCTTAATTTTCAAGGTAAGTGGAAAATTCAAATCAACCCCGACTTTGTTTTTCATTATAGTTCCCAACATCTAAGAAACATTGTGACTTTGTAAACTGTTTACGTGTTGCAAAATTAGTTCTGTTTTAAGAGCACCTCCTAGATCAGTGTTATGAGAATTTTTCCAGCTTTCCAGAATCATGTCACAATATGAGAGACTTCACCAGTCATGCCATTGACTTTGTGTTTTCCATAATCATTCATTTCCACTTAGAAGTCATGTATTGTAACATCTGTTTTCAAATTTCTCCCTTTTTACAGAAATAATGCAGTTTTGGCTCCCCAAGAAGATTTATATAACCTGAGATTTTGAAAATAACTTTTTCATGGAGTTTTATTTTAGTGACTATACAACCATGCAATCCATGTAAATAAAACCAAACCAACTACTTTCTCATTTATCTTTAGCTACCTTTCAATTCAAAAGAATTTAATATATCATCTAAATAATATATCATCTAATGTTAATATCCAGCTTTTACAGGTGGATGGGGAGAGGGCCATAGATAAAATCTCCACATTTAATTTCTGTTATGACTGTGCTTTTGCAAATCCAAGATGTACATCCATGGACATCACATACTTACAAGCATTAAGTGTGAATAATTAATGTACTCTCAGCTTAAGGTAAAATGGCATCATTCTTATAGACTTGACAATTTAAAACTTCCACTAAACAACTGTGTGCTGCAAGGGTAACTTTCACCAGAACAATTCTTTACCCTACAGCAGGCTATGAGCCAGGAAAAAAATTATGGATTACTACTAGTATCACTTATGTTAAAAAATGCTTTGTTTAACCCAAGATGGAGCTCCTTTAAAGGAATGTACACAGACAAGAATGCTCAACAAATATCAATATAGCCATTCATTCCTATTTTGGTAAGTGATGCTATTTTCAACAGTACATTTCATTATTTCAGGGACACTGAATTGAAACCAAATATCTATCTATCTATCTATATCTATATCTATATCTATCTATCTATCGATATATATATACTTATTTAAATATCTTGAGCAGGATGCTGTATGCTCCTTTTTTGTCTGTACTCTCCATCCTCTTTTCTAGTCACCTTCTCAAAAGGACTTCTATCAGTTTGCTGTTTGGGGCTTTTCAGCGCTTTCTTCCTTCTGTCTAGTAAAGTCTGCCTGTCATTTCTCTTTTCAAACAAAGAAGTCACAAATCAGTAGCCCACTGGCTACAGTCAGTTATATTTGACTCAAGTTTATAGATTTAAAAAAAAAATTGAGCCACTGTTTACTATTGGGAGATTATACACAAATAGTATTGTAATCTTATTTCATTTATATTTATCCCTAAATGAACAAATAGTTCTCAATTTTACAGTTAAAAATCTTTTTAAATACTTTTAAAACTTGGGAAATAAATAATATACATTCACTTGGCCAAGGCTCTAGTGCATGGACATTTACTTGAAAGCTCTTTTGCTTTATTAAGGTAAATACTGAATAGTGGAAAATTATAACAGCCAATTGTGCATTCAACTGATGATTGGGTTTTTTTAAATTTTTATTGTTGGTTGTTCAAAATATTACATAGTTCTTGATATATCATATTTCACACTTTGATTCAAGTGGGTTATGAACTCCCATTTTTGCCCCGTGTACAGATTGCAGAATCACATTGGTTACACATCCACTGATTTACATATTGCCATACTAGTGTCTGTTGTATTCTGCTGCCTTTCCTATCCTCTGCTATACCCCTCCCCTCCACTTCCCTCCCCTTTTCTCTACCCCATCTACTGTAATTCATTTCTCCCCCTTGTTTTTTTCCCCCTTACCCCTCACTTCCCCTTGTACGTAATTTTGTATAACCCTGAGGGTCTCCTTCCATTTCCATGCAATTTCCCATCTCTCTCCCTTTTCCTCCCACCTCTCATCCCTGTTTAATGTTAATCTTCTTCTCATGCTCTTCCTCCCTACTCTGTTCTTAGTAACTCTCCTTATATCAAAGAAGACATTTGGCATTTGTTTTTTAGGGATTGGCTAGCTTCACTTAGCATAATCTGCTCTAATGCCATCCATTTCCCTGCAAATTCTATGATTTTGTCATTTTTTAATGCAGAGTAATACTCCACTGTGTATAAATGCCACATTTTTTTTTTGTTATCCATTCCTCTATTGAAGGGCATCTAGGTTGGTTCCACAGTCTTGCTATTGTGAATTGTGCTGCTATGAACATTGATGTAGCAGTGTCCCTGTAGTATGCTCTTTTTAGGTCTTTAGGGAATAGTCCGAGAAGGGGAATAACTGGGTCAAATGGTGATAACAAATAACCCAATCAACAAATGGGCCAAGGACCTGAACAGACACTTCTCAGAGGAGGACATACAATCAATCAACAAGTACATGAAAAAATGTTCACCATCTCTAGCAGTCAGAGAAATGCAAATCAAAACCACCCTAAGATACCATCTCACTCCAGTAAGATTGGCAGCCGTTATGAAGTCAAACAACAAGTGCTGGCGAGGATGTGGGGAAAAGGGTACACTTGTACATTGCTGGTGGGACTGCAAATTGGTGCGGCCAATTTGGAAAGCAGTATGGAGATTTCTTGGAAAGCTGGGAATGGAATCAACTGATGATTGTAACAAGCCATTTTAGCACTGATATTATGCCTTCTTACGACATTAAACAAGTCATGAATATATTTCTGCTGCTTTAGATGAATATATGAATTTTTTTAACTAAAACTTCACAATTATATTATGCCTTTGCCCAAATAAAATGCTTTACCTCAAATAATAGTAATATATTATATTACTTATATATTTTTAAATATTTTGTTTTAGTTGTAGTTGGACATAACATCTTTATTTTATTTTTATGTGGTGCTAGGATCGAACCCAGAACCCCAAATGTACAAGGCAAGTGCTCTACCCCTGAGCCACAAACGTTATATTTTCAGAGCAAAAATATATTCTCTGGGGCAGAGGTTGTTCAATTCTCAGCACCACATATAAGTAAATAAAATAAGATCCATTGACAAGTAAAAAAAATTTTTAAAAATCTACATATGTATATATATATTCTCTCAACCTCTGCGTTACATAAGAGATACAGCAGAAAATAATTTAGAAGCCACCAGATTCTTGTCTTATGTATCAAAATATATACAGAGGAAAAAAAATCAGTATAAATATAAAACTTTTACATATGATTTTTATAATCTACTATATTTCTTCATATAAAGTGAGAATACTTAACAATTAAAATGTTAATCATTTAAAACCCTTAAAATTGTATAAACTTTGAAATTTGAGCTTATTCATTTGAAGTTTAACCATTAATATTTAGTTCAGGAATGGATGGCAAATACAAAGAGAGAGGAATAGAATATAGATAAGCCAGGAAACTTTAAAAATATGTGGAAAATATGGTTTCTGTTCATCTATTAAGTGTTTTAATAGTACCTACCATTAATGAGATGCTAAGGGCAGGAATTTTTATGCTGTACTTAAGACTTAGAAGATGAAATTACTTGATACTTGTATGGAGTATCTATACCTATTTATAAATACCTACTTATAAACATAAAAAATTAACTATTTACTAGAAAATAAACTTTTAGTAAGAGAAATTTAGTAGAGAAACCAGTTTGAATAGCTGAAACTACAACTAAATTTATTTTATTTCTACTGAATAGAGTATGCTGAAAAAAATGGGTGCTTAATCAGATTCGATCAATGTAATGATAAAGTGTAACAGAAAGAATAAAATTAACAGCACCTCATTTTTAAGGTCTAAAACAAGCATAATAACATCTCCTGAGTGCTGGTTATTCATAATGTTGTTTGTATAAGTCCTTTCAGTCTTGAATTGATAAGCTTCATTCTATTATTGTACCATCTGTAAGTAAATTCAAAGGAGGGTCTTTTAATATTATACTACATAATGTTGAAATTTTTCCCTATGGAATTTATTCCTCTCATAGAGGAAGACAGAACCAACAAGATTTATTTCACTGGGCTCCACAGCTTATGAAATTATATGAAGCCTTCTTAATGGAGGAGAGCAAATGGATATGCTGCCAGACTCTGGAAAATGTAGGAAAGAGGGTTCTTTTGTTGCATGGAGGTGGGAGAACTCCTATCAGTCCCTTCCATGTTTTCTTAGAACTCAATCCCTGGGAAGAGAGGGTCTTAAGACTGGTCCTTGAGTGGGCTGGGGTTGTGGCTCAGTGTTAGAATGCTCTCCTAGCATGTGTGAGGCCCCGGGTTTGATCCTTATATTTTATCACATATAAATAAATAAAATAAATGTATTGTGTCAAACTATAACTAAAAAATAAATGGGGAAAAATAAAAAGACTGGTCTTTGTGAAGTTGGGGAGGTCTCCATGCTTCATGTTGTAACTGTCGGCTCCAGGTTTCTGCTCTTACTAAGAGCTCAACTTCTTGGGATTTCAACTGACTTCTTTCTACAAAAGAACAAATCTATGTAACCAGCAATGGGGGGACAGCTCAGTATGGCTCTGTCCTTATGACTCAAGGAGCTTGTCATGCATATTAGGGTGAATAAAGTTATATGTGTGTATACTCAAGTAAGTATACATGTGGGGGATATATCACCTCTATAGATTGGAAGTAAGCCAAACTTAAAAAAAAAAAAAATTGCCATTCACTGTAAAATCAGAGTTGTCATTGTTTAATGTTAATGGTTTTTCATAGTTATTGTAAATAAACACTGCATTTTGGAATTTATTCCCCCAGGCAGTAACAATGAAAGAACAGCAATTAATGAATAATAAAGAGAACTTACTGAATAAATAAATACCTATTGTATCTATGTTCTCCTCCTCCTTTTTATGTTGCTAAGTCCTGAACTAAATATTTCTTATGGTGTATGTGTGTGCGTGTGTGTGTGTGTGTGTGTGTGTAATATATATATAATATAGATTTTTGATTACTGAAAGGATATTTCATATCTAACATATGACATCTATCCATTATCCATTATCCTGCATAATATATTTAAGAAAAATCCAGTGTTGGTATGTATGGCTTTGAATTAGTTTATGGTTCTTGCCAATCATGCATTCCCATTCTGAAAGTTACAGATGCCATCAACCATTTGCATGTACTCAGAATACCTCACAAAACATTAAAGTATCAAATGTTTACAATCTGATAAGTTAGGAAACTAAATACTTAAGTTGTGATGCTTAGGATCTCATTACATTCATGTGGATAAAGGAAAATATACTACCAATTTTTATGTCAATATGGAAAAGTTAAAAAGTGTTTTAATACTAACTGAGCATTATTTGCCATTTTCAAGCTAAATTTCCACCCACCCCCAACATATGCTATGCCTGAATTCCAATGTATTTTTTTAAATCTTTTCTTTCTTAGAAGTTTTTTTTTTTTTTAATACTTACCTAATTAGGGTTTTCCAATGTAGCAAATATAAATGTAGGAGATGGAGTAAAATTGAGTCTCAAATAAACAATGTTCATTTGGGATATATTCATTTTAGTAGTATTATCTGAAATTTATATTTAATGAGGCATACTGATTTTGTCTGACATTCAAATGTCTTATAATATGACTTATACTATAACAAAATGAAGTACAAAGCAAATCTTGGATTTTAAAGCTTTTAGACATGTGAGGAAGCTAGGGAACTTCTTAATATTGCTATCTGGTTAAATACAAGGAAGGAAAATAGATTAAGTCTTGATTTCAAAAATTACCTGCTAGAGGTCCATGAGAACTTATAACCAAGAATAGGTATCATCCTTCTCCCCTTCCCTAGCACAAGAATCACCAGAACTGCCTTAAAATCAATGGAATTTTGAGTAAGACTAGATTATACAATTGACTTTAATCAATATAAACACCTTTACCTATCCACCTATAATTCCACAACACATATAATACTTTCTGAACTAGTGAAAATAGTGAGATGGTACTAATATTTTTCATGTTTTTTGTTAAAAATTAAATCATATTACAAAGTATGTAGGTGATACTAAAATGCTTAAATTTCATTCAAAACTTTTCTATTAAATTAAGCTTCTCTAATTGAAAAATCACTACACAACTAAGAGTTTTTAGTCAAATGCCAATTTCTTCCTATAAAAAAGGATTTGAAACTTTTCATATGCTGAAATCTCCTTCAGTTTACTATTACCTTCTAAACAGTTTATATATGCATATTTCTCCCAATGTTAAAGCCATTGTTTTAATCTCAGAATAAGTTAAGGTTTCTTCCATACAGATTTACCATTATTTTTTCTACTGAGTTCTCTAAGAAAAATATTCCTGCCTCTAAATATTTCTGTCTTTGAAAATAATCAGTTTTTTTTTTTTTGTATAACCTCTGGGGATTAGCAAGGATGGTGGAATGTGATGGTCATCATATACAAAATATATGTATGAAGATTTGAATTTGGTGTCAACATACCTTATATACAGAGATATGAAATATTGTGGAATATATGTGTATTAAGAATTGTAAAGCAAAAAAAAGGAGTACACATATAATGGCATAATTTGGTGTGAACATACTTTATATACAGAGTTATGAAAAATTGTGCTGTATATGAGTAATAATGAGTGTAATGTATTCCACTATTGTCATGTATTTAAAAAAAGGAAAATAATTAGGAATGCATCGTTATTGATATGTTCAATTGATACTCAACTGTACAAAGGAATATAAAACAAAACAATAAAACAAAAGCATTTAAACATCTCAGTTGTCAGAAATCCACTCTAAAATTATTATCCTTTTGGTTTTACTTAGATATTATTCTCATCTTCAAAACTGCATGGATATATCTCCAAAGAAAAATTTAAAAGCCAAAGGGGGTACTATAGCAGAATATCAGAGAGAGAGAACAAAGACTGGGAAACCCTAAATTGTAACTGAGTTTAAAAAGTGGTAACCTTGGAAACTACTCTCTTAAAAGTAGCAGCCAAAATCCATTATTAGATTGGTATGAAAAGCCAAGTATTTCTTCCAAAATATCCTGCCATAGCTGAGCATGGTGGTACATGCCTGTAATCCCAGCAACTCAGTAAGCTGAGGCATGAGGATCACAAATTTGAGGCCAACCTCAACAAATTAGTGATGCCCTAAGCAATCAAACCCTGTCTTAAATAAAACAATTAAAAGGGCTAAGGATACAGTTCAGTGGTAAAGCACCCCTGATCAAGCAATGTTAAATGTACCAATCTCAAAGTAATCTGTTCTAGTACAAGCATGGCACACATACCAATACATGTCAAGAGCATTCAGGAAAAATTTCTAGCATCGTTTGTACTTTCTTGGAATGTAAAATCACAATATATCACCTTCTACAACGCAACAATTTTTGATCAAAAGAACTGTGATTTTCTGCTGAGTTTCCCCTACAAAAATTAAAGAGGTAGTATTCAATGAAGAAAAGGAGGACGAATGGACATGGAACTTAAGTATAATTTCATGTTATATATTCCTAACAAATTTAAAATGTTAAATACTACATATACTTAAAAATACTTGTGTATATGCCTATCGTTTTTTTGCCAGTTGCATTATATATATTATCTTTAGTTCTCATAGCAACTCTAAAGTAGATATTATCGTCTAACATTTACTGAAAATTTTGCAATGTACAGGACTCTTTTTCCAATGAGAATCAATAACTTTTTAGAGTTTCCCTGGCTAATATGTGTCATATCTGGGATATGAACTCATATCTATCTCACCCTGTAGACCATATTCTCTCAGCAGCAGTACCCCCATTCAGTTTCCCAATTTACACAGGTAGTGAATGGTGGAATCCACACTCAAACCCATGTCAGTCTAGACTCCCAAGCCTGGGTTCTCTATTGACTATACTGAGCTGTCTATAAGCAAGGAAAAGAGATAGTCTTCTTACTAATAATGTGTACTTAACATTAAAGGATTATTTGATTTTTCAGGTAATTCTTCATTAGATTTTGCTAACAAATCTGTGTGATCATTAATTTATACAAAAGACAATTGGGGAAATTGCTTCATTTATACTACCAATAGGAAAGTATGTTATATAGAATGAAAAAAGTGAGGAAAATTATAACAGTGACTTAATGATAATAATCAGTTATATAGTTTTTTAGATATACTGACTTAATACAACAATCTATGCATAGAATACTTACTTACTATTATCATTCTCATATAATCAAAGATGAAAGGATTAAGTCATTTCTCTAAGGTTGCACTGGTGAAAGTAGTAGAGGCAGGATCTGAGCCTAGGTGATATCACTGCATATTTCATGCTCTTAACAACTAGACTATTAAGAACTAAAAAAGATGCCTATCATGTTCACAAGGTTCCCAACTGGATGGTGGTTTTATTTTTATTGTTGTTATATTAGTGTCAATACACATTTTGTACAGTGGGTTGTCAATCTCCTTTAGTAAAAAACAGAGTTAAATTTGTCCTGTTTACTGATTATTTAAACTCAGATAAGTAGGAGTTCAGTAAAGCATAACATATTTACTGAGTTCAAATTAATGCTTAATCTTAGCCTTACTTTATCTAAAAAGTCTGTCTCAATAATTGGAAGTAAAATATACAGTTAGCCTATTGGTCCTTTCTTGGTAGACTAGAAAAATAGCGTATCTGTTTCACATATTTCTACATTTACATCATCTAAAACTTTCAGATGTTAGTGTGCAAAAGGTTACTCCAGATTCAGTTTTTTAGATTTCCCCTGGTCACTTCCAAATTCCTTCAAGAATTGTTGAGGGTAGGAGAATAAAAAAGACAACTTTTAAAACCTACCTGAGAATGCTATCTCAAATAAATGCACTGTGATTAAAACAAAACACAGATGTACTTAAAGACCAAGTTTGCAATGAAAACCTTTATGCTTTTTGAAAGAGGTCATATTTTTTCTTAGAAGCCTCTCCTTCCCCTAACAGGAATCATATATAATGACCAGAATAATGGCATTGTGGATCAGGGTAATTCACATACAAAGAAGGCATCCTATTTTCAAAGGTTAAGGAAGAGAGATACTTTCTCAATTATTCAGTTATAACAAATGTATATAGTTTTATTATTTCAGAAATAATATTTTTAATGGGCAAGCAGGGTTACCACTAATTTGTCTATAAAAAATTAAAACAGATTCCTTCACTGGTGTTTAATGGAAATATTTATATACGAAATAGGAAAGGCATTAAATTTGCTTTATTTCAAAATGCAAAATCAGCATTTTCAATATACATATTTTTATAACTGACCAGAAAAATTCTTTTAATCCTAATCAATCAACTTCTATTTACTTTGTCAAGTTGAGAATGACAAGAAAACATCTGTAGGGTACAGACAGTATTCTTAGGTTATGAAAGTAGCTTCTCTGTTCCTGTTCAAAACCAAAAATAAACAACACAACAACAAAAAACTCGACAATTTTCATAAAAAATTTCCCAGAAAAAAATTAAAGAACTAAACTATTATTTGTTTACATATAAATAACACTTTAATTAAAATTTGATAAATTAGCTGATGGTGATATTTTTAGTTTTGGGGGCAGGAGAAAGGAAAAGTTTTAAATTACCTCAAGGCATTTTGTTACTATTTTCCCCCCAAAAGATGAAGATTTTCAACAGACAGATAATACAGAATGAAACACAGATCATCCACTACAAATAAAAAGTAGATAGGAAGCAGGTTTCTTATTCCTTTCGAGGCTTAATACAGATAGCTTTAGAGTACCTTTCTCTATTTATTTGGTTTTCAGGCAAATTTATTTCTTATGTAATTTAAAGTGTGTTTATTATCAGTAATAATTTGTGTTTGTCTGAAAATATGAAGGACAGCAAAGCAAAAAGCAGAAGGAATGGAATCAAAGAAATACTGTGAAAAAAGTAGAATTTTTCTACCTAAAAATATTTCAGTTTCTGCAAAAATAGCTTTTTTACCCCACTTTCACAAATTTACTTACATCTTAAGAGCCACATTAGTTTTTTTCTTTTTTTAAACCACAGCATCAAGTGTATAGTTGCTATCCATTTGTCTACATTTTAGCATTCAACCCCTAGATTTATAAACTCCTCACTTGGGAACACCCTATACAACTTAACTTTCTATCTTGTATGGTATGACAGAATTCCACAGAATTCCAAAGTTTCTTTCTCTCTCTGTCATAAATTTTTCCTCCTTAAAATTGTTATTGTCAGGTCTTTTGGTCACAGCTACAAAAATGCTAACTAAAACAATGGCTTAAAATATCTCATTATTTTACAATTAAATTACATTTAGTTATTCCATTTATTTAGACCTCTACCTGGTAAATCAGAGAAGAGAAGAATGCATTCATTAAAGCCATTAGCCAAAAGCCGGTCCCGCAGTTGCTGGAGAATTGCTACTCCAATACAGAATGGGAAAGAGGAATTTCCAAGTAGTAAAGTATCCCAGAGGTGGAAAATTTTGTGCAGTGGAAATACATCTGTAGAATGATTTTTAAAAATAAGTTAAGTTAAAAATTAAAATAAACAACAATAATAACCTGCTTGACTATATGTATCAGTATTATTTTATGGTCCAAACTATTCTTTAGGAGCTAATATTACAAACTGTTTTTATAAAATGTTTATTTAGTTTTGTCACCTTATAGCTTCCTAAGGTCTCTTTAAATTAATTAATTATCATATCAGTCAAATAGATGACATTTTCTAATTTATCAATATTGGTATATATGTACAATTCATAACATTTCTCCCCAGAATTATTTAGTTATATTATTTATACAAGTTTATTTATGCAGATAAACCTTAAAATTGTTTTATATACAGTAAGGTTATATCCCCATTATGCATTATAAACACCTGCTTTATTAAATATTCATCAAAAATATCCTTTTAACAGTCTTCTATTTTTATAACTCCTTGTTCATTTAATAATATTGTGGATATCTTCCCAGGCCCATACATACAGATCTATTCCAAATATTCTTCCATTTATCACGTGTACCATATTTAAGTAAGGATGTTCACTGTATTAATATTTATAAGTAAATTACAACATTCACATAATCTGCTTAATTTCTAGGAGTCCTCCTAGTTTAGAAAATAAAACTGTGAGTTATTATAGAATCTCTAGAAATTAAGCCTAATTTGGTTGTAAAATATAGCCTTGATACCTTTAGATAAACCCCACAATTGATGTTAAATACTGTTTTCAAAGGGGGAAAAGCTTGAGTGAATACTATGAAATATAAAATAAAATTTCAACCTATACAATTCTCATTTTAATGTTCAGGGGTCAGAACAATTGGAACTATTTTATACTCACCTTTATCATGCAAGAACCACATAGGGGATGCATATTAAATTTGCTTAATATTATTGCAAATATAAAATGTCAGGGAAGAATAAAACTGTATTTTTGCTAATACAATTCTAAAAGAGGAAAAATAATACTTACGAGTAAACATGGTGAGAAACCAAGGGATGGCATATAGCTATGAGCAGGAGTACAGGGGATGGATAAAGAAGAAATGAAAGACAAAATTAGAATGATCGCCAATAAACTAAACTGAATGGTTAAAAAAAATTCTATATTTTGGTCTATTCCATTGATTAAAATAAAACAACAATGCAGGTAACTATAATTATGGCCACAAATACTTAATTTTGTAATATCTGTCTATATTACAAATATAGATGATTTCTTCAGGAATCATTCACAGAATACCTTCATTTGATCATAGCTAATTCAAGTGCAATACTAGTATGCTATTTTTAAGGGTGCACTTTTCAGTGACACAAAAATACCACTGAGATTTTAAGGATTCTTGTAATAGTTAAGTTTATGTGGCAAAGTGATTAAATCAGAGGACGCAGGTATCTGATTAAATAATATTTTGGGGTGTGTCTCTGATGGTGTTTCCAGATAAGGTAATCATTTGAATCAGTGCACCAAATAAAATACATCATCTTCCCAGTTTGAGTGGGCATCATCCAATCTATTTAGGGCCTAAAGAGAACAAAAGTAGAGGAAAAATAAATTAACCCCTTCTTTTCTCCTGCACACATTTTATTGGAGCACTACAGTTGTATATAATGATGAGATTTGTTCTTACATAATCATACATGCATACAATATAACAATATAATTTGGCCAATATCAATCCCACAACTTTCCTCTCCCTTCTCACCTACCCCCACTTAATCCCTTTGATTTTCCTGAGATTCCCCATCACCTTTCTTTCCTTTTTCTCTCGAGCTTCCCCATGAGAGAAAATAAGACCTTTGACCCTCTAAATTGACTTATTTCATAGAACATAATGGTCTCTAGTTCCACCTATTTTCATTTTTCTTTATTGCTGAATAAAACTCCATTGTGTGTGTGTGTGTGTGTGTGTGTGTGTGTGTGTGTGTATCACATTTTCTTTATCCATTCACCCACTGTCAGATTATAAGGTAATCATTTGAATACCTAAGCTGGTTCCATAGTTTGGCAAATGTGGATTGTGCTGCTACAAACATGCATGTATCATTGTAGTATGATAACCTTAATTCTTTAGGATAAATACCTAGGAGTCGTATAGCTGAATCATATGATGGTTCCTTGCCTATCTTTTGAGGAACCTAAACATATATTTCCAGAGTGGTTGTACAAATTTACAATCCTACCAACAGAGTAAGAGTGTTCCTTTTTCTCCACACCCATTCCAGCATTTATTATTTGTATTCTTGATGCTGCCATCCTGACTGGTGTGATAAAAATCTCGGTGTAGTTTTGATTTGAATTTCCCTAATTGCTAATGATATTGAACATTTTTCATATATGTGTTGGCCATTTGTATTTCTTCTTTTGGGAAGTGTCTATTTTATTCATTTGCCCATTTCTTTTTTTTTATTAGTTTCTCAAGACAATACAATGATCTTGACATATCATACATTTGATTCAAACAGGGTATGAATTCTCATTTTTCCATGTGTACAGATTGCAGGATCACATTGGTTATACAGCCATGTATATACATACAGCAATCCTAGTGTCTGTTGTATTCTGCTGCCCTCCCTATCTTCCCCTCCCCTCCCCTCCCCTCCCCTCCCCTCTCTCTACCCAATCTACTGTGACACTTTTCTCTTTTTTTCCCCTTCCCCCTCATACCATCATATATGTATTTTGTATAACAATGAAGGTCTCCTTCCATCTTCTGTGCAATTCCCCTTCTCCCTCCCATTCCCTCCCACCTCTTTTCCTTGTTTAGTGGTAATCTTCTTCTCATGCTCTTCCTCCCTACTCTGCTTTGAGTCACCTCCCTTATATCAGAGAAGACATTTGGCATTTGTTTTTTAGGGATTGGCTAACTTCACTTAGCATAATCTGCTCTAATGCCATCCATTTCCCCGAAAATGCCAGGATCTTGTTATTTTTTAGTGCTGCTTAATAGTCCATTGTGTATAAATGCCACATTTTTTTTTTATCCATTCATCTACTGAAGGGCATCTAGGTTGGTTCCACAGTCTAGCTATTGTGAATTGTGCTGCTATGAACATTGATGTAGCTAGCTGTGTCCCTGTAGTATGCTCTTTTTAGGTCTTTTGGGTATAGTCTGAGAAGGGGAATAGCTGGGTCAAATTATGGGGTATGTGAGTTTTGGTGTGAAATTTTTGAATTTTTTATATATTCTAGATATTAGAGAACTAAAAAAAAAGTAGCTAGATTTCTGTCTGTAGGTTCTCTATTCACATTCCTAATTGTTTCCTTTGCTGTGCAGAAGCTTTTTAATTTGATGCCATCCACTTATTAACTCTTGGCATTATTTCCGGAGCTGTAGGGATCCTTTTGAGAAAGTTGTTGCCCTTACTTATATGCTGGAGTGTTGAACCTCTACTTTCTTCTAAGAGTTGCATAATTTCTGTTCTAATTCCTAGGTCTTTGATCCATTGAGTTTATTTTTATGCAGGGCGAGAGATACGGGTCTAGTTTCATTCTTCTACATATTCACCCCTTCTTTTCTATTTCACGGCTTGAGATGATGTCTTATTTCATCTTACCTTGCTTTTAGTCACCTAGGCTGGTTTTATGGTTTGGCAAATGTGAATTGTGCTGCTATAAACATGGGTATGCATGTGTCATTGTGAACTTTAATTCCTTAGGATAAATATCAAGGAGTTATATAGCTGGATGGGTCACACACTAGGACTGTCACTAGCAAGTTTTAAAAACCAAAAATAATTTGCAGAAAAATCTGAAAAAGCATGAAGTTTATTTTACTGTATGAGTAAATACAGGATACTATTAAACAAAGACTTCTACTTTCTATAGAGCTTAAATAAATATTCTTTTGGTACCCATTAATTATAAATTTATGAGTAGAGTTGCACATTGTCTTTACATTGTACACAATGGAGTAACTATGCTATCAAAATGCCAGTTAATAACTATTCAATTATATAATTCATTAAAACATAAGTATTATAGTAAAATAAAGGCTATTGATCTCCACATCATCATTTACACAAGTTGAAATGTAGATAGTTCTTTTTAGAGACATTACAAATTCAAAAAGGGAAAGACATATGTGTCTTCATAGTAACAAGTATGAATTGTAGAAAACAGTAATATCTAACAAAATACAAATTATTCACCCTAATTCTTCACCTTTGATTAAAATTTAAATTAAAAAATTAAAAGAGATTAGTTCCATCACTATTATTCAATCTTTCTTTTATTAACATAACATCAATTATATTATTTGCTACTGTTTTGAGGAAAACCAACTGTCACTAAGAATATTTGCCAAATTAGTTCAGCAATTAACTAATAGTACCTTGCACCCCATTCTATCCTATCTAATTATTAACTTCATCAAGATCTATAGAGTGATTGTGCTTCTGAACAAGATGGAATAGGAATCAAATCTACCCTCCCACTTGAAATGCATACAATTTAGACAGAATACATGAAACAACAATTTGCAGATCTAGGATATTAGCATGTAGAGTAATGCCCGAGAGAGGAAATACATGAAATGAAACCTATAACTGTCCAGAATGTCAGCTTACTGACATTCTGCAAAGAGTTTTTAGGCCATTAGAGGAAGGAAAAAGCCAGGAAGAGCTTGGTGGTTGTCCTGAGCTAAGGAGGCAGCGTTGGGAGAGTGAGGAAGTCAAGGTGGCTAGAATCTTCATAATTTTAGACAGAAGAAAGCTGCTTAGAGAGAAAGCTCCAGAAATTGCATAGGGTTCCCCTCACAAACTGCTAAATACTAAAAACGACATCTATATAAGGAAACTACATAAAGTGGGGACTTATTTAAAATGATCAGAGGCAAAAATTGCCAGATTCATACAAAGCCAAGGTAGTTTCTTTTTACACAGGTCAGTGCACAAAGAAAAATAAAAAAACTAAAACCCAAACTGAAACCAAACCAAACCAAACCCCTGCAATAAACAAAGCACTGTATAGAGTACTCAGAAAGTATTGTCTTAGTAATAGCATAAAACTATGCTCACAAATTATGATGTTCTAGTACCATCTAATAAAATTTAAGAGGAGGCCTTGAAAAGATGAAGTTGTTTTCGATATAACTTAACTACATCCAAGATACTATACTCATGGTCACTCCCAAATGGCCTTGTCTTTCTATTAGCACCTATCATTCCAGTCACTTAGGTTGAATAAACTTAATTTTAAAGTATTTCCTATCAAATCCCATAGGTGTTATTTCTACAAGATCTCCTCAGTCTGTTGTTTCTGTCCCTTCATATTGAACCACCCTTGTTTTGATTATCATTCCTTCTTTATCAGCTATGGCAAATATTTCATAAGTGTTCATCCTACTTTCAATTTCTAACTGCTTCAATATTTCCTTCAGCCAAATTTATCTTTCTAGAAATAAAACTGTGATCACTTCATTCTCCTGTTCTATCATACCAACATTTTCCTAGAGTATACCAAATGAAGTATACATTAATATTTAGGCCATCACGTATTAGTAAAAACAGCCAAGGATTGCAATCAGGAAATAAGCACTTCAATTCTAATTTTGACAAGTCAGTTCTAGTCACCTCTTACCAATTAAATTCAGGTTAAAAAAAATGGCAATCTGTGAGATTATAATACCTGTTATTTATTCTTTCTATATTACTTTTAAAATCTTAATTGAAAAATATTGATATTTTTGCCTTAATTTCTAAAGGTATTGGTACAGTTTCATAATGTTATCTGATATAGAAAAAAATGACAGTAAAATAAGATAATTTTGAATACCAGGCAGGTTTTAATTTTTCAAAAAAGCAAATAAATTTTAAAAATTTGATTACAAATATAAAATACATATGCTTTTATAAAGCTAGAGATATTTTAGCTATTTCCTCATAAAAGTTGGAAACTGAAAATGAAAAGAAATTATACATGCTCTAAGTATTTTCTCAGATCATGAAATTATATATGCATGTTTTGGCTAGTGCTTATCTGTATAGTCAGCTAAGTAAATACTGCCCCCTAGCAATAGCGAGCAAGAACAGCTATGTTTAGCATTTCATGAGGTATTTCCACATGGTCTGGCAATGTAAACTTCAGATTTATCAATAAGAAAAGCAAAAATGGGGGTTCATTATCTTGATTTTGAAAAGGAGAAAATTATAGTCAATGACCTGAAAGTCTATAAAAATAAAAAATTAAATAGGAAATATTTCTTAAAATATAATGGAAGGAAAAGAGACTGCCAAGCACTATTATACAGGTTGAGGTGGATTTGTAAGGTGTGTTGAAATTAAAAGAAATGGAAGGAAAAAAGACTGCCAAGCACTATTATACAGGTTGAGGTGGATTTGTAAGGCATAGCCTAAGGAGGACAAGTTAATATTTACAATCCTACTAGTTCTTAGAATTAACAACCTTTAATCCCCTCTCAATTACTGAGTTCACAATATTTTAAGTATGTTTACATAAAATAGACCTTCTACTTTCCAAATTTATAGGACTCTTTATTTGCTCTATATCTGACTTACTGTTGTCTTCTTGGCTATATGTATAACATAGGTTAACAAAAAAGGAAATTCTGAAAAAAAATAAGAAAATGTTCCATAAAATGTTTGTATTGTTCCACTGAATCACTCATTTTCAAAAAGCATTCTTTTTAAGAATGAAGAAAGATGGTGTTTTGTGCTATATCAGGATACATTCAACAGAATAAGAATGGGTTTCATGTAAGCAAAAAAAATGCCTAGTATAGGCAAAAGCAGTACTAAGCGGCTTTCCCTAATTAACATTACTCCCTGTTCCTTATTTTTTTAAGAATCTTGGTGGGGCTCAGGGGGACCTACCTTCATTTTCATAATCACCAATAAAGGTATAATAGTCAGATGGTGAGAATTATAAATCTATAAGAAAACCGTAGATTCACAGAATAACTCTTTGGAATTTTTTAAATAGAAAAACAATTATGGGGGCTGGGGTTGTGGCTCAGCGGTAGAGTGCTCACCTCGCACGTGTGAGACCCTGGGTTCGATCCTCAGCACCACATAAAAATAAATAAACAAAATAAAGATATTGTGCCCATGTATAACTAAAAATAATATTTTAAAAAAGAAAATTATGTTCAGATATTTTGGGGAACTAGTAATATTGAAGCAAAAGATGACTTATTGCTAAAATAAGACAACCAATTTTACTACAGGCTTGTATGAAAACTATTATGCTAGTGCTATGTCAGATAAAAAGAAATACAAACATTTGAATCATATGTATGAAAGGACAGATAAAAATAAAGGATAATGGAACACAGCTCCTGGCATATTAATTGCCCTGTTGACTTAAGGTTCTTGAATCTGCAAAGGTTTGAAGATAAGATTATTGAATCAGAGAATTTCTAGGATATGTACTCCCCCACTTTCTCAAAATCAGAAAATTAAGTCATGTGGTATTCTTTAGTGGGTTATTGATGGCAGATCCTCCAGTGTTAAAATGCAATTTTTTTAACCTGGTCATTTGTCTGGTTCAAGACTTGAAACCTCTTAGATTGTCTTCTCTTCTTAATTAACCTGTTTTCTCAAATTGCATTATCACCATTATTTTATAAAACATTTTCATCTACTTCAACTTATCTGAGTCATGCAAAAGTTCTGTGGTTTGTCAAGATTGGTGTTATTTATTTTTCCCTATTTATCGGCGAGTCATCTAAGGCTTGAAGCAGGTCACTCTGACCAAGGTCACAGTTATATATTATAAAGTAGGAAACAGAATCCAGGACTTCTTATTGCCAGTCTGCTATTCTTTGCACTATATAAAGGTGGTTGTGAAGACTAAAGCAAGTTGGCTTATAAGTATTTTTCTATGTTGTCTATTAATAATATAAAATTTGGTTAAATCACTCCCCAAATATTCAATAAGTCTGTTTTGTAATTTTTAGCCTCAGATTATTACAAGGAAGTGATACCATAGAAGTTTCTGTAATAAATGAAATATACTATATTTACAAAAAAAATACCATTTTCAAAATCCTCAAAATCTAACAGTCAAAATACCATTTTCAAAATCCTCAAAATCTAACAGTCAAAATAATATAAAAAGCATTGATATATTCCTATGCACATATAGCTAAAATTGTAAATGAATAAAAAATTCTAGAAAGCCTGGATCATATTACACTTGCTATTTTATGAGGTTCATAATATTAAATGTACCCATACTTAAAAAATAGAAATAAAACAGAAAAACACAATTTATCTGTCATAAAAGATGATAATTTCTGAAAGATCAAATTAAGGATCATAAAAAAAGAAATGAAAAACTTCTGAATTATATTTTTCAAGAATAAGTATCAATATATATAACTGTTGTAAAATATAAAATTAATACAGTTATATGTTGGGCCTCTTCTCTGGTTTCTAATAATTCAATTTACATATAATATTTTGATATAATTTTTATGACATTTACATTCTATACTGTAAACATAACATAATTGTTCAATCTCAGGCTTATTTTATTTTTCGTACTGGGAATTGAAGCCTCAGACATTTTACTACTGAGCTATAGTCTGGATTCTTTTTATTTATTATTTTGAGACAAGGTCTTGCTAAATTGCACAGATTGCCTTTTAACTTGTGGCTAGGATTACAGGTTTGTGTCATCGAGTCTAGATCAATGTTACATTTAAATTGGCTTAATGGTTCACCCTAGTCTTTTAACAAGTTCCTTGAATTTTTAATTTTATTCATCTTCTTGGCTGAAATTTGACATACATTTTTGTGTTCATATTCTCTAATAAAAGCTCTTGGGGTTGTATTCCCTTAATTCTTACCTTCTTAAGAATGCTGTCTGCTACTTTTATGCTTGCTACGCTATATTTAGCTCCTATGCAATTCTTGAGTCAACTTTCTTTCTCTCAAAATTTTATACACAATTCTGCACTGAGTGTTGCTGTGAGATCTTTTCTGAGATTATTATTATGTATTTTTGTACTTTTTCATTTTACTATGTAGATTTCCTCACATCTATTCATTATGTCGTTGACTGGGTTTATACTTTATTCTGGTTTTTACTCTTTTAAAAAGCTATTATTAGGGATAGGGATATAGCTCAGTTGGTAGAGTGCTTGCCTCACATGCACAAGGACCTGAGTTCAATTCCTAGCACCAAAAAAAGCTATTATTAATATTATTAATATAATATTTTCAAATATCTTTGTGCTCCTTCAGTTCACCATGCTGGCTCATTCCTGATTATTATTCACCTTTGAATGATCCAGCTTCCAGCTAAAGGTTAAGTCTTAGTGTGTGAAGGAATACAGAATGAGGAGGTCAGTTGATTACCTTTACATAAAATCTACACTAACTGTAATATCTCAATTCTCAGGAAAAATGAGATCCAATTTTAGTTTTTGAGATTTGAGTAGTTTTAACTACTTGGGCTGATTAATATTGTGTTACTTTAGAGGGAACAATTATCATATAAGTCTAACGGATCCTTCTATAAATCTATGTTATTGAAATCTTAGTGATTTTATTTTTCCTATACTGTGAAATATTTTGCCATTTTATACAACTAGGAATTATTTTATTATTATGAATCAATTGTTCTATTTATGCATTAAAAACATAATAATAATGGGATTGCTGAGTTCCTTTGGAATTGTCTTAGTCCATCTTGTGTTGCTATAACAAAATACCACAGACTAAGAAATACCACAGAGTAAGTTATGAAGTGGTTTGTTTAACACCCAGTTCTAGAGGCAAGAAAGTTCAAGAAAGGTATATCTGGCCAGGGTATTTTGCTAATATCATAACACTGTGGATGACATCACATGGCAGTAGCATTTGTAAGAGTAGCCAGCAAGAAGTGAGGAAAAGAGACAGACCAAAGGGATAATCCAGCTTGCAATCCGCTCCTGCAAGAGATAATCCAATCATGAGGGACCTAACTCACTCTCATGAGATCCAATCTAGTATCAAGAGAATTAATAATGTCTCAAGAAAAATAATCCATTAATGAGGTTAGTACTCCATGACCTAAACACTTACTATTAAATACCACCTCCTGATACTGCCACATTTAAGAACTAAGCCCTAACATGAGTTTTAGTGAGAATAAAGCATATTCAGAACATACCTGATGGGACAATACTGAAATAAATCATTACTACCATCTTTCATTTTTATTTTTGTGCTATCCAAAGTATTGCATTCTTTTCAATAAGATGTAAATTATAGGCTTTTACATTAAAAAAGCTTTCACTGAACACAAATGAGAATTCAGGATTTTTCATTTTCCACCCTTATTTTTAAAGAGAAGCAAATTGACAAAGAAAAATGATTCACAATTAGTGGACTAGTGAGAAGATGAATGCAATGAGACATGCAGCAATACTGTAGACTCCAGAGAAATGATAAAATTGGTCACATAAGTGAAATTTCAAACTTTCAGTGCTCAAATGATCTTTGGTGAATTCCCTTACCATGGGAATCAGAAAAAACAATGAGTAAATATAAAATTTTCATTCATTCAATCATCAATGGCTAGGAATTCATAACAATATTTTGCAACAAGAACGTGGACCATGATATTTTCCTAAAAGAATAAGTAATCTTCTATTTTTAATCAGAGTAATCGTCTATTTTTTTTAATGATAGTTGTGCTCCAATATTTGTTTGATACAATTTTAATGAACAAATGCCATAGGTAGATATGTTTACAAAATAATTAGAACATGTGGTATAGGAAGTTTTTAAAAAGACATTCCACTTATGATTTTAACTTTTTCTAATAAATCTAAAAAATATTTTACAACTGTAGAACAAAAAAGATAACTAAAAAGGGGGTGGGGATCATGAACTGAAATTGATTTCCATGAATATATGAGTTTTGTTAGGATGAACGCAACTGCTATGTACAACTATAAAACTTTAATAAAAAGAAAAAGACAGCTATTCTCCAGTGAGGTTATGAGATCTTTTAGTGTTTTGTTTTGATGACTGTGTATTGACCATACACATGCAAGAAGAACCAGAAATAAGATAAAACCCATTAGAGAGGTATTTGAAATCTGGAATTGGTATTAACATCATGGATATCCTCCAGGTATATGCATGACAGTTAAACAGTAAGTTCAAAGCACACTGCACAAGTCATATTTTTATATTTCCAAAATGAGAAACATGGAATAAAATTTTGGGTTGTTATTCTTAAATTTACCAAAATTTTAATAGTTGGGTTTTTTTTAGAATTGTGATTTATTATATATGATAGCAGAATGCATTACAATTCATATTACACATATAGAGCACAATTTTTTCATATCTCTGGTTGCACACAATGTAGAGTCACATCTTTTGTGTCTTCTTACATGTACTTAGGGAAATGATGACCATCATTCCTACCCCTATTCTCCCTCCTTTCCCCTCCCTCCTCTTTTCCCTTTGCCCTTTCTAGACTTCATTTAATACTCACATCCTCCCCCCAGCATATTATGGATCAGCATCCTTAAATAAGAGAAATTATTCAGCATTTGGTTTTCTGGGATTGGCTAATTTCACTTACTATTATATTCTTCAGCTTCATCCATTTACCTGCAAATGCCATAATTTTATTCCCTTTTAATGCTGAATAATATTCCATTGTGTATATATACCACATTTTCTTTATCCATTCACGTACTAAAGGGCATCTAGGTTGGTTCCACAGTTTTGCTATTGTGAATTGTGCTTCTATAAACGTTGATGTGGCTGTGTCCCTGTAATATGCTGTTTTTAAGTCCTTTAGGTATACACTGAGGAGAGGGATAGCTGGGTCAAATAGTGGTTCCATTCCCAGTTTTCCAAGGAACCTCCATACTGCTTTCCATATTGGCTGCACCAATTTGCAGTCCCACCAGCAGTGTATGAGTGTACCATTTCCCCCACATCCTCACCAACACTTATTGTTGTTTGTATTCTTAATAGCTGCCATTCTGACTGGAGTTTAATATGTCTTCATTCTACTTCTATAAATTATTAAAAAAATGACTGAAACATATAAAACAATTAATAAGTAAATGGTTAATGTCTCCCCCATACACAAGGTTATATTAGTTATATCATTTGTCATGATCTCCCTAGATAAGAAAAAAAAGTAGAAAAATAAGTAACTACATAAACATACTTTTTACTATTCATTCTTAGTTGGCTTACAATTTTGAACTGAAAATCTATAAACTTGGGTAAGTTAATGTTTTTTAAATCTACACTATCATTTTGGAAAGGACAGCTGTACTTCCAGAGCAACTTTCCATTACTTCACTGAATACTGAAAAACTTCAAAATTTTCAAACATAATTAATAAGAAGGACTTTAAGAGATGCCATGTAGCACTTTTTTTCTTGGAGACTTAAAATGATCTTTAAGTTAAATCAATAAAAAGGTTAAAATTCAAAGTGGCAGGAAATCTCGCCAATTCAAACAAATGAGTCTTTACTATTACAGTACCACACTCCCCTGGTAGACTGTTCATTAACTGATGAAGCAAAGTAATATATCTATTATAGCTTGAAATATAATCTTCTTCTAAGTGTAAAAACCATGAATAAACCAAAGCAATAATACAACACGATCAGAATCTAATAGCAGTAAACAAGGTAGTCATGGTGGTACACGCCTGCAATTCCAGTAATCCTCAGGAGGCCGAGGCAGGGGAATCACAAGTTTGAGCTGGGTTTAGGCAATGTGGTAAGACCCTGTCACAAAATCAGTGGTATAATGGTTCCTGGGGTCAATCACCAGTACAGTACTGTGAAAAAATAATAATAAAAAATAATACAAATAATAGTTAACCAGTTTACACTTGCTATGTGCCAAGAATTGTTTGGAACAATTTAGATGTTTTATATAATTTAATCATTACAGAAATTCAATGAGGGAAAATTTATCATAATCTACATTTATAGTAAGAGAATTATGGGTAAGAGAAACTAAGGTTTCATAATTTCACATTGAAAAACCAGGATTTAGGCCACTGGCCCATATGGCCCAGGGTCTGAGAGTTTACCTCTATATCAGCTTTCTTAAATCATGGGTCTATCATTTCAAACTATTTTCATAAGACTTTTTTGCTTTTACTGTGCTGACATTTGTGTTAATTTTGTAAAGCCATTGATGGATCCAACTGTTGGCAACTAAGCACAAATCAAGGCTATGGACCCAAAGTCTAATTATAGTCATTACATTTGTGAAGGAGTAAAAATGAATAATTTTATTAAATATATTTTACATTTTTTTGTAAAATTACACAGGAATAAGTGTAAAGCACTTGTGCTATATTCCGAAACACAATGATTGACTTGACGAAACACAGTATCATTTGAGCTATAAGGCAACATAAATACTTTTTTCAAGAAATGCTATTTTTACTTGAAAGAATGACAGATAAACAATTTTTTTAGACTTAGCTATTTGACCAATACTTTTCAAAAAATGAATAAAGTGAGCCTGTTACTTCAAGAAAAAATTTGAGCTGACAGATGAAGATTAGAATACAAGAAAACTTATATCTGTCATAGTAAGCTTGGCAGCTTCCCAATACTTAATGACTTTTTGAATGAGATCAGTGATGACATTAATGAATGTGATTTTTTTTTTATTTTTATTTTTTTTTATTGGTTGTTCAAAACCCTACAAAGCTCTTGACATATCATATTTCATACATTAGCATACATTAGCTTCAAGTGAGTTATGAACTCCCTTTTTTACCCCAAGTACAGATTGCAGAATCACATGGGTTACACATCCACATTTTTACATAATACCATAATAGTAACTGTTGTATTCTGCTACCTTTCCTATCCTCTACTATCCCCCCTCCCCTCCCCTCCCATCTTCTCTCTCTACCCCTTCTACTGTAATTCATTTCTCACCTTGTTTATTTTCCCATTCCACTTACAACCTCTTATATGTAATTTAGTATAACAATGAGGGTCTCCCTCCGTTTCCATGCAATTCCCCTTTTCTCTCCCTTTCCCTCCCACCTCATGTCTCTGTTTAATGTTAATCTTTTCTTCCTGCTCTTCCTCCCTGCTTTATTCTTAGTTGCTCTATAATGAATGTGATTTTTTGATGTCGTAAAATGAAAGTTTTCATAATTGGAAGTTGTGCAAACTCAGTGAACCAATACATTCTATATGACCAATCTATAACATTACAACATCATGTATGGGTAAAGAGCCATTCCAAGTACAAGAGAGACTAATGAATTTTAATGTAACAGAGCATGAAAGTTTACTTGATAAAGAATGTACATTGAAACTAAGACATAAGAAGTGTCTGAGAAGTTCCTTTGCCAACAACTATCAGTTTTCATATACTTTGACCAAAATAATATATTGCAATTGATTGAATGCAGAAGCAGATACAAGAATCTAGATCTTTTACATTAACTAAAACAAGTGTAAAAATACAAAACAGTACTACTTCTAATTTGGGGAGAGAAACAGCTATTTTTTTTTAGAAAAAAATGTTATTTTGGTTAATTTCAATAAGTTATTATTTTTCAGTGAAATAATACACTAATATTTTAAAAATATCTCAGTAAATACTAGTAGGTATAATCCACATAAACAAAAACTCTTTGGGGTCCCCAAATAAAAATAAAATATAGGCTAAAAATTATGTAGTCCCATTTTTCATTTTCAGGAGAAGTATAAATATTTTATAATACATTGATATTTAAATAAATGCTGCAATTTTGATTAAAAAAAAAGAATATGAAAGGATCCTAAGACCAAAAAGTTTGAAAACGACTACAATATACCACGTGTCCGTTCAATTTTCTGTCATCTATAAGGATACATTTGATTAGAAATGGATGAGGGGTAAAGTTGATGATTTATTAAACTGACATTTACCTTGTGTGTGTGACCTTTTAGAAAGAAGTTACCCAAAATACTATTTTATCTTTCCTGGGTCATTAATAGGTCCTTTGGTTTCCAAAATCTGGGTCCTCGGGCAGAGTGGCACATGCCTGTGATCCCAGCAGCTTGGACGGCTAAAACAGGAGGATTAAGTCTAAAGCCAGCTTCAGCAAAAAAGCGAGGTGCTAAGTAACTCAGTGAGACTCCATCTCTAAATAAAATACAAAATAGGGCATGTGGCTCAGTGGTCAAGTGCCCATGAGTTCAATCCCTAGTACTAAAAATCCCACAAAACACTATTATGTACAATGAATCAAAATGCATTCTGCTGTCATATATACCTATTTTTTTAAATAATTATTTTTTTAGTTGTAGTTGGACACAATTTTATTTATTTATTTATGGTGCTGAGGAGCGAACCCAGGGCCTAAATTGGTCCTTTCTGAACAGTAATTAAGATTTATTATTAAAAAGAGACTTTCATATGTTATTTGTATTCAGGGAATTAGGTGTTAGAACTAATGTCAAGAACACCACAGCAGCTAGCACACAAGAAAACACATACCCCAGATCTCAGAATATGGACTACAATAGATTGGTGGAATTCTTATCATGGTATATTTCAAATAAGGTGGATTTTCCTGGACCCTATCTGGATTAAATATGAAAAATTTATTGTCAAGAGTATCCTTTTTAGATAAACTCTAATTATTTTTGAAGCAACAACACAAAGGCCAGCAACAAATGAATGAACCAATGAACAAATATTTCCAAGTAGTCCTTTTACCTTTAAGTATAAATCTAGCTGAATAAAAATTTTGAAAATAATAGTAATAAGTTTTTAAGGAAAGAAGAAATTAGTCGTAGTAAAAGCATCTTTTCAGAATGCAGTTCTGCCAAATTTTGCCAGCAAATCGCTGAATTTGTTAGCTTTAACTGAGAATACAGGTTTAAAAGGTATTTGTAGTACTGATATACAGTCCTTATCATTCTCTTAATGGCCACCTGACAAATTTTCATAATTTGCAAGCTGAATGCTATTCCTATATTTCAGGAATAGTTCTCTTAAAAATGAGGAAGCATACTTTACTGTTCTCATTTTAAGTGCCTGGTATATTTCCAGAAGCAAAAACACATCAAGACAAAAATGATAAAAATCACTATGGCCCCAATTTTGCCAAATACACATTACTCTATTTATATGTAAATCACATAACTACCATGACATATAATCTAAGCATCACATCAGTATAAAATATTCCTAGCTATTTAAGCTTCAGCAGTGCTTAGTGTTCAGAGTTCTGTGACCCACAGAAAATAGAAAGGAGCCAGAAATCATAATCTTTCCTGCAATGGAAGCCTGAATTTCAATGATGGAAAATTAATGAGGGCTTACTTTGATAGGATTAGTTCTTGAGTAGGAAACACCGTCTAGGAACTTATTATCAAGCACTTCCTCTTGATGAATCCTCACCTATATTGTTAGAGGCACAGAGATTCCTCAACAATTATTTTAAAGGTAAAATACTAAAGAAAATAATGTAAGAGAAGAAAAAAAAAAGATGCTGCATATAAAAACTAATGACTGCAACTAAAAAGATCTGATAAATGTTAAAAACATTCTGTGTTTTATCACACCCCTTCCACCACCACTCATTTTCAACAATCTCCACAGTAAAAATATCAAATGTCTACAAAATTAAATTTTAAAATGGCCTCTTAACATTTTTATATTATCTACAAAGGTGGGGAAACAGCCTCCTCAAAAAAAAAAAATCTTTTAGTTACAATTTTAGCTTTCTTTACTAAATAAGTTTCAATTGATACTTTCTGTGAAGTGAAAATCACTGTAGACAGAGGAATTTCCTATAAATTAAGATATATTCTCTTTCCCCTGATTTCTCTTTGTTTATTCTAGGGATTCTCAGTCATAACAGAATCATTACATAAAGGGGATTTGAGAATATCTGTAGGGCAACTTTTTAGCAATATACATAGAGGCATTTTATTGTCCCATAATTAGAGGTTTACTATTAGAAACCAGAAGCTGGACATCAGGGATGGTCAGCATTTTGCCATGTGCTATACATTTCCATCTCCAATTCCTCATTATCTACAAATGTCTCATTCACTAATCACACTACAAATGTAAATTGATATTACTTTCATTATACTACTACTAGAGTAAAGATTTTTTCTAAGAAATTACATGAAAAGTCTCCATTTTAGGAGTGGGTTATTAACAAAATAAATACATTATATGAAAAGTATTGAATTACCAAACAATTCACTATCTGCATAGCAGCACATTTTAAAAACACTGAAGTACCCTCATTTCAGATTTAATACACATTAACGTTCTGCTAATTTTGTTTCAAAAATGTTTTAAACCAGAATAATATATTACCAATGTAATATGAGACCCCTTTGTATTACTCAATTCTCTTTTGAAATTCATATATTTTCTACAAAGTAAATAAAAATTCTTTCCTAAACAGATATGATAAATCTGATGCTTCTTATTTAGGTGTTCTATATTGTAGACCTATAACTTATTTTTTTTATTTGTGGTAAGAGGTTAGCCTTTGGTTCACACCCCTTACCATACATAGTTACCCAATTTTATCAGAACCATTTTATTTATTAATGTTTTCTTTTCTAATTGATTTATAAAGGCACCTCTATCATATACCAAATTTCATTTATGAGTGAATCTATTTTGTGTTCTCTTTTAAAAAACTTATTTGAATTAATATTATTGTACATATTTCTTTTTGGTTAATGTTTGCCTAATATGTCTTTTACAATTTTTGACCAATATATTTACATGTTTACTTTTACCTCTTATAAATAGCATATAGATGGATTTTAAAAACACCATCTAAATACTCCTTTAATAGGCAATTTAATTAGCTTACATTCTTTCTATGTTCTCTCTGATTTTACAGGTTTGAATGACTTTGTCTTACTACCACAACCTGCCTTGGTTTAAAAGTTATATATTCTCTTTCTATTCTTTTTAAGTATTTTTATTTCCTCTTTTTTTTTCTTTTCTTTGCAGTACTGGAGATTGAACTGAGGAGAACTTTAACACTGAGCTACATTCTTTGTCCTTTCATTTTCTAAAATTTTTAAATTTTAAGGCAGGGTCTAAGCTGCTAACAGTCTTGCTGAATTGTTGAGACTGTCCTAGAATTTGCCTCAGGCTCCAGGGTAGCTGGGATTACAGGTGTGTGTCACCACACCTGGCTTATTAAATTCAACTTTTAATGTGCTTTCTTGAATTTCTGGATTTCTTGTGAACAAAGATGTTTGATTTTGTGAACACTGATCTTTGTCCTGAACTATCTTTTCGAATATGTTTACAAAAAAACAAAAAAACAAAAAAAAAACAAAAAATCCACCTTTGGAAAACAAAGATAAGATCTCTCCGTGGAGATAGGACAAGTTTACTTATAGACTTGGAACAAAAAAGGAGAATAAAAGGCAGGGAGCCGGGAGGGGAACAGAAGAACAGTAGAATTAATGGGATATAACTTTCCTATCCTTGTATTTGAATACAAGACCAGGGTAATTCCACATCATGTATAACCACAAGAATAGAATCCTAATTAGAATAAATCATATTCCATGTATTATGTATAATATGCCAAAATATGTTCTATTGTCATGTACATCTATAAAAGAATTATATATATATATATATATATATATATATATATATATTTTTTTTTTTTTTTTTTTTTTTTTAAAGGAGTCTTTCCCTTACTCTCTCAGAAAAAGGGAAGGCATATTTACCATCTATTTAAAAACATTTGAAATTCCTGAACTCATGGTTTCAATCCTTTAACACAATTCACTATATATATATAGGTAACATCTGGGCACTCATTGTTGTTTCCATGAGATTTGGGAAGGAGGGAAAACAACAAACATATGCTAATATTTAACTTTGATTGTTGTACTATGAGTGATAAAGCCTTTCATCTCTAATTCAGGAGTCTTATGTTTTCTGTCACTATCCAGAAAACAGTTATAATTTATAAGCTTGCAAGTAGGGTACAAACAAATCCCAGAATTTAAGGGATACTTTAAAACAAACATATTTACGTTTGTAAAATAATGCAAAAAATATAATATTTTAAAAACTGATTTCTGTTATCTTTCATAAAATATTTTTATCAGTTATTTTTATGTAGAATTTTACTTTCACCTTATTAGTAGTCCTTCCAAAACTGGTGTAATATATAAAGATTTAACAATCATTATTTACAAATTTGTAGGATTTGATGAATGATTACTTTCAAAAAGGATGGAATAGTACTTGTTATGCAGTAAACATTTAACGTGTTTACAGTATCATGTTTTAACAATGTTTTTTGCTAATCTCTGCTCCTTACATCATAATCATTCAGAATTCAATTATATGATTAACTACAGCAAAGATAAATTATTTTTCCTCTGTTTTCTTTCTTAGTGCTACTCATATTCATGAGTATGTCTAAGAATTTTATCATAGTCTATATTATTCCATTATCATTTGTCTACATAAATATTCTGTCATCTATAGCATTCAACTAATGTAGTTTTCTTTTGAGTTGAATACATGTTAGATACTTTTAAGAGAACTTTGGTGAGGGTCAGGGGTACTGGGGATTGAATTCTGGGGCATTCAACCACTGAGCTGCATCCCTTGCCCTATTTTGTATTTATTTAGAGACAGCATCTTATTAAGTTGCTTAGCACCTTGCTGTTGCTTAGGCTGACTTTGAACTTGCGATTCTCCTGCCTCAGCCTCCTGAGCCTCTGAGGTTACAGGCATGTTCCACTGCCCTGGGCAAGAAATTTTTCTAAAAAATAATGATCTCTTCTTTTAGCCTATATTTTAGTTAATAGTATTCTTTTTTCCTCAAAATAACATTGCCATCTTGGCAATCCATTTCTTCAATATTTCTTCAGCTCTAGCCATAAGACCAATCTAGTATCCTATTGTTTTATACCTCACATTTATAACATGAGGCAAAATATTATATAAATTTAAATTAAAAAATATGTATAAAGCAAACACATATTAATATGCATTAATAATGAATATTATTATAATGATATTTCCATTGGTTAATTATTTTTTCACAGCTTTTCATTTAATAATAAAGGACCTGCCATTGTTTTCTCTTTTTATTTTGGATATTGTATGTATTCTTATTGGATCCCTTACTCAATAAGCTGTCTACTCAAATGAAAGATGCTTCTCCACAAGTCTAGAAGCAAATGACACTGTAATTATTGAGGGTTACTTTAAGCCTAATAATTATATCACAGAGAGTTAAAATACCCTGTATCTAAATAAATAACAAAGAGCAATGAACAAGGAAAAAATGGACTGATATTTTAGTTTCTATTTTTCCAATGAAAGATACACAAGGCTGAGAGCAGAGGATTGATGGCAAATGATTAAAGTTTTACTTCTAACACTAATTATTTTACAACTTAAAGCACTCAGTAATATTTATATTATCACTGCTATTGTTAATACTTCAAAATGTTTTCAATGTTACTATAAACATTTTCTTTTTTATCTTTTCTTTTCTTTCTTTCTTTTTTTTTTTTTTTTTGTGGTGCCAGGGATTGAACCCAGGGCCTTGAGCATGCAAGGCAAGCACTTTACCAACTGAGCTATATCCCCAGCCCACTATAAACATTTTCTAACAAAACTTTTCAATATACCATTCTCAGAAGTAAGACAATCAGGAAACAAAGGTGGTTAAGATGGAATGAGATCTCTAGCTTAAAAAGCATTTTTTTTTTTCTGGTTAAAAAATGTGTGATATTGTACTCCAATAGCCTTTTACTTTTTAAATTTCAAAATCAGTTACTGCATTTTAAAAATCCTTTACAAAAGCATTTGTCAAATTAAGGTTCACATAATCAACATACTGGATATGCACATTTAAGAAATATATGCATTATATATAGGAAATGTGAGACAATGTTTATTAAATTTGTTACAAATACACATAAACACATTTTTGGTGTGCTTTGGGTCTCAGTATAAAATACATATGTTCTTATACTTTGTGAGTTAAAATAATGTTCGACTCATTATTACCATATAATATAGTTTAAATTTCTATTACAAAACATAACATGTTCAATGAAAACAAATTTAGAACTGTACCTACCGCCCCCTAGAAAATACACCATAAATTATTCCAACATCAAATAGTCATGATTAATATTCTATAGTATAGCCTTTCTACTTTTCCTATATATATGTACATATATACTATAGTCTATGAAAATGAGATAATACCATACTACTTGTTAATAATTTTTCAATAAAGCATTTGAAAAATTATAATTGCTTGAGGACAGGCACCAGGTTTTCAATTAACTATTGAATGAGGCATATTTTCAATGTGAAAAAAATTAAAAGTATAAAATGTAACATGTAAAAAGATCTTGTTATATCTCTACCAATTTTAGTGCCTTCTTTATATATGTAACCTTAGTGGTTATTTTTTTTCACTTTTACTTAATACTTTATTTTTAATTGATAAATAATATTTGTATATATTTATGGGGTAAAATGTGATGTTTTGACATATGTTTATCCCACAGCCTTCCAAAAGAGGCTTCACTCCATGTCACAAATCATGAACAAGTAACAGACTAAGCCATGCCCCCTGTGTAACACTGCCTGTCGACTCTTACTTTTAGAGTCATATATTACAGAAAAACTAATAAAGTAAGATCAAATATGGCAAAGCTTCCAAGGTAATATCAAGCAAAACACAGAAGAAGCTATTTAGAATAATTCAATCTCATTAAATGTTATGATTAATATGGTTCTATTTACATCTGACTTTTTTTTTGGTTTCCTACATATCTCATATATTTTGTCCCTCTGTTCTTCTGTCATTGTTTTTTGTCTGTGTTCTTTAATGTTTTCCCAATTTTCTAATTTACATGCTGGTTGCTCCAATGCTTATAATATGCCCTTGTTTTCTATAGATTCAGATTCATAATTGTGCTGAGATCAGAAATGTTAATCATGTAGCTCTACTCCTGTTTACTCATTTTGTGGTATTATAATACATATTATAATTATAAATCTTTAAATCCAGCAATATCTTGTTGTAATTATTACTTTGAGTATATTTCTGTCTTTTTAAGAAGTTGAAAAAATAAAGGATAGCAGTTATATGCTTGTACATTTCGTGCTGTTAATATCTGTGTGTATAATTTCAGATATTCTTAATTTGTTCCTGTAAATTTGGTTTATTGCCTGTAGTAATTTCCTTCATCTAAAACACTTTTGCTCCTATTCAACTATTACATGCTATTGTTGGCAATATGTTACATATTTTGTTATATGTCAAACAATACATTATATACTTTTTGCTTGACACACTTACATTTTAAATTAATGAATAGAGGAGAGAGTCAACATGGCGGTGGGCGCAGAGAGATCAAGTAACTGACCTCTTCAGCTGCGCGGGCATAGGAAGTCGTAAACTGTCTAAATGCTGTTTGCTCAGGATCACTAGGCAATGCTGAGCTGACGTGGATCTGGGGTGAACAGTCTGGGCCTCTCAGAACACACACCGAGCCTGGATCGGCTGCATTCAAGCTCCCACTGAAATAACTGGTCGGCCCTTCTGAAAGTAAGGGGGTAAAAGCTAACCGAGCCTTCATAGGCAGTGGCCACAGGATTAAAACGGGGCTTGGGAGAAACAGTCAGGACCCACCCTTAGCATTGGTCACCCAGCAAAGGGAACGAACAGTCACCATTTGCATGGGATACCACCATGGCAGAGAACTGACATCACCCGGCGGAAAAGATAACTTCATTGAAACCAGTGGTGACAGGTGTGTAATCCCCTAGCCCTTCCTCTCCACACAGCGGGGAAACCTTAAGGGTCCCTCTCAGCTCTCCCATGAGCGCGATAGCCAGACCGAGGGAATCAGGAGTGGCGCGGGACTCGCGGTGCGGAACTCCCGGCTACCGCTCCCACCAGTGCTGACAACTGAGGTCTCTTGCACCAGCTACCAGGGGCGTGACTACCAGAGGGCAAGCAAATTCGCTGGGGTTTCTCAGTCCCAAGCTCTACAAACTTAGGGTCTGAGGGAGGCAAACAGGGAGAGTGTGCCCAGGCGTTCAAGAAAATAGGGCTCCCAGAAGCAGCAGACCTGGCGTGTAGCCAGTATTGTGGTGAGCGTCATCGGTGAGCAGGGCCTGGCTTGAGGAAACACAAGAGAAGGCCCTAGGCACTCAGAATTGGAGACCCGCCCAGTCTGGGAGAAAGAGCTGCTGCACAGTGTTTGGTTCACGCCTACTGAGAGGAGAAGCTTGGCCCAGTGGGCACAGCTCCACCTACTGAAAGAGAAGTTAATCAAACTCTAAGACTGCATTTATTATTATTTTTTTTAATTATTTTTTTTAATTTGGGTTTTTAAAAAATTTTTTAATTTTATTATTATTTTTTTAATTTTAATTTTCATTTTTCTATTATCATTATTTTTTTTTAAATTTTTTTTTCTTTATCTTCTATTTTTTCTTTTCTTTTGTCTTTCCATTTCTTTTCAATTTTCTTATTCCCCCTTCCTTGAATTCTACCTGCTTACTCTCATTCTCTTTAGTGACTTCTTCCCTTCCCTTCTAATATCTCTCCTCCCAAGCATCAAATAAATTTATAAGAGTAAACAGTAACTCAGCAGTCAAATATAACAAGAAATAACATGAGCAGCATGAAAAAGCAAGGAAGAAAAGGAGTACAAACAATGAAGGACAGCCTAAATATACAGGAGGACCTAGAGTCATAGGAAAATGGTCATATAAAGAACTCAAGGAATACCTTAGACAGATGGAATGGAACCTTAAAGAGGATACAAGACAGCAAATCCAAACAGTGAAAGAACACATTGAAAATGAATTACATAAACAGATAAAAGAAGAAGTTAAGCATCTTTATCAGGAGATAGAGATTATAAAAAAAATCAAACAATAATTCTAGAAATGAAGGAAACTATAAACCAAATTAAAAACTCATATGAGAGCATCACTAACAGAGTGGAACAAGTAGAAGCCAGAACGTCAGGTAATGAAGACAAAATATATCACCTTGAAAAAAGTCTAGCCAACTCAGGAAAGGCTGGTAAAAAATAACGAGAAAAACATCCAAGAGATATGGGATAACATAAAAAAACCAAACTTACGAGTCATCGGGATAGAGGAAGGTATACAGAATCAAACCAAGGGAATGAGTAACCTGCTGAATGAAATAATTACAGAAAACTTTCCAGAAATAAAAAAGGAAACGATATACAAATTGTAGATGCATACAGGACACCGAGCATACAAAATCACAGTAGACCAACGCCAAGACACATGAAGATATCCAATATACAGAACAAAGAGAAAATATTAAAAGCTTCAAGAGAAAGGAGGCAGATTACATTCAGGGGTAAACCAATAAGGTTAACAAAAGATTTTTCATCACAGACGCTGAAAGCGAGAAGATCCTGGAACAATGTATTTCAAACACTGAAAGACAATGGATGCCAACCAAGAATTCTGTATCCAGCAAAATTAAGCTTCAGGTATGACAATGAAATAAAAATCTTTCAAGATAAACAAAAGCTAAAAGAATTTGCAGCCAGAAAACCAGCATTGCAAAGAGTCTTGAGTAAAACACTACACGAGGAAGAAATGAAAAACAACAACCAAAACCATCAGTGGGAAGTGCCTCGGTAAAGACAGAGGGCGGGGGGAAAGCTAATCATGGAGAAACAAACTAAATTAAAAAAAAAAAGATAAATAATCAAACATGGCTGGAAGTACAAAACATATATCAATAGTAACTCTAAACATTAATGGCTTAAACTCTCCAATAAAGCGACATAGGCTGGTAACATGGATTAAAAAAACAAATCCAACAATATGCTGCCTCCAGGAGACACATCTGATTGGAAAAGACATACACAGGCTGAAGGTGAAAGGTTGGAAAAAAATATATCACACACACGGTCCTCGTAAGCAAGCAGGGGTGGCCATCCTCATATCGAATAAAATCAACTTCAAGCCTAAGTTTATCAAAAGGGATAAGGAAGGACATTTTATACTGTTAAAAGGAACCATTCACCAACAAGACATAAAAATTATCAATATTTATGCACCAAATAATGGTGCTGCGACGTTCATAAAATAAATTCTCCCTAAGTTCAAGAATCAAATAGACCACAACACAATAATTATGGGTGACTTCAACACACCTCTCTCACCATTGGACAGATCCTCCAAACAAAAGTTGAATAAAGAAATTATAGAACTCAATATCACAAACAATAACCTAGACTTAACTGACATATATAGAATATATCAACCATCATCAAGTGAATATACTTTTTTCTGAGCAGCACATGGATCCTTCTCAAAAATAGACCATATATTATGCCATAGGGCAACCCTCAGTAAATATAAAGGGGTGGAGATAATCCCATGCATTTTATCTGATCATAATGGAATGAAACTGGAAATCAATGATAAAAGAAGGAAGGAAAAATCCTACATCACATGGAAAATGAACAATATGTTACTGAATGATCAATGGGTTACAGAAGACATAAAGGAGGAAATCAAAAAATTCTTAGAGACAAATGAAAATACAGACACAACATATCGGAATCTATGGGACACAATGAAAGCAGTTTTAAGAGGGAAATTCATCGCCTGGAGGTCATTTCTCAAAAAAAGGAAAAACCAACAAATCAATGAGCTCACACTTCATCTCAAAGCCCTAGAAAAGGAAGAGCAAAACAACAGCAAATGTAGCAGAAGGCAAGAAATAATTAAAATCAGAGCGGAAATTAACGAAATTGAAACAAAAGAAACTATTGAAAAAATCAACAAAACTAAAAGTTGGTTCTTCGAAAAAATAAATAAGATCGACAGACCCTTAGCCATGCTAACGAAGAGAAGAAGAGAGAGAACTCAAATTACTAACGTACGGGATGAAAAAGGCAATATCATAACAGATGCTACAGAAATACAGAAGACAATTAGAAATTATTTTGAAAACCTCTATTCCAATAAAATAGAAGATAGTGAAGACATCGATAAATTTCTTAAGTCATATGATTTGCCCAGACTGAGTCAGGAGGATACACACAATTTGAACAGACCAATATCAATGGATGAAATAGAAGAAGCAATCAAAAGACTACCAACCAAGAAAAGCCCAGGACCGGATGGGTATACAGCGGAGTTTTACAAAACCTTTAAAGAAGAATTAATACCAATACTTTTCAAGTTATTTCAGGATATAGAAAAAGAGGGAGCTCTTCCAAATTCATTCTATGAGGCCAACATCACCCTGATTCCGAAACCAGACAAAGACACCTCAAAGAAAGAAAACTACAGACCAATATCTCTGATGAACCCAGATGCAAAAATCCTCAATAAGATTCTGGCGAATCGGATACAAAGGCACATCAAAAAAATTGTGCACCATGATCAAGTAGGATTCATCCCTGGGATGCAAGGATGGTTCAATATACGGAAATCAATAAATGTTATTCACCACATCAATAGACTTAAAGATAAGAACCATATGATCATCTCGATAGACGCAGAAAAAGCATTCGACAAAGTACAGCATCCCTTTATGTTCAAAACATTAGAAAAACTAGGGATAATAGGAACTTTCCTCGACATTGTAAAAGCTATCTATGCTAAGCCTCAGGCTAGCATCATTCTGAAGGGAGAAAAATTGAAGGCATTCCCTCTAAAATCTGGAATAAGACAGGGATGCCCTCTATCACCACTTCTATTCAATATAGTTCTCGAAACACTGGCCAGCACAATTAGACAGGCGAAAGAAATTAAAGGCATACAAATAGAAAAAGAAGAACTTAAATTATCCCTATTTGCGGAAGACATGATTCTATACCTAGAAGACCCAAGAGGGTCTACAAAAAAACTACTAGAACTAATAAATGAATTCAGCAAAGTGGCAGGATATAAAATCAGTACGCATAAATCAAAGGCATTTCTGTACATAAGAGACAAAACTTCTGAAATGGAAATGAGGAAAAACACTCCATTCACAATATCCTCAAAAAAAATAAAATACTTGGGAATCAACCTAACAAAAGAGGTGAAAGATTTATACAATGAAAACTACAGAACCCTAAAAAGAGAAGTAGAAGAAAATCTTAGAAGATGGAAAAATATACCCTGTTCACGGATAGGCAGAACTAACATCATCAAAATGGCGATATTACCAAAAGTTCTCTATAGGTTTAATGCAATGCCAATCAAAATCCCAAAGGCATTTCTTGTAGAAATGGAGAAAGCAATCATGAAATTCATATGGAAAAATAAAAGACCCAGAATAGCAAAAGCAATTCTAAGCAGGAAGTGTGAATCAGGCGGTATAGGGATACCAGATTTCAAACTATATTACAGAGCAATTGTAACAAAAACAGCATGGTACTGGTACCAAAACAGGCGGGTGGACCAATGGTACAGAATAGAGGACACAGAGACTAATCCACAAAGCTACAACTATCTTATATTTGATAAAGGGGCTAAAAGCATGCAATGAAGGAAGGATAGTATCTTCAACAAATGGTGTTGGGAAAACTGGAAATCCATATGCAACAAAATGAAACTGCATCTCTTCCTCTCGCCATGCACAAAAGTTAACTCAAAGTGGATCAAGGAGCTAGATATCAAATCAGAGACTCTGCGTCTGATAGAAGAAAAAGTTGGCTACGATCTACATATTGTGGGGTCGGGCTCCAAATTCCTTAATAGGACACCCATAGCACAAGAGTTAATAACAAGAATCAACAAATGGTACTTACTTAAAGTGAAAAGTTTTTTCTCAGCAAGAGAAACAATAAGAGAGGTAAATAGGGAGCCCACATCATGGGAACAAATTTTTACTCCTCACACTTCAGATAGAGTCCTAATATCCAGAGTATACAAAGAACTCAAAAAATTAGACAATAAGATAACAAATAACCCAATCAACAAATGGGCCAAGGACCTGAACAGACATTTCTCAGAGGAGGACATACAATCAATCAACAAGTACATGAAAAAATGCTCACCATCTCTAGCAGTCAGAGAAATGCAAATCAAAACCACCCTAAGATACCATCTCACTCCAGTAAGATTGGCAGCCATTAGGAAGTCAAACAACAACAAGTACTGGCGAGGATGTGGGGAAAAGGGCACTCTTGTACATTGCTGGTGGGACTGCAAATTCGTGCAGCCAATTTGGAAAGCAGTATGGAGATTCCTGGAAAAGCTGGGAATGGAACCACCATTTGACCCAGCTATCGCCCTTCTCAGACTATTCCCTGAAGACCTTAAAAGAGCATACTACAGGGATACTGCCACATCGATGTTCATAGCAGCACAATTTACAATTGCTAGACTGTGGAACCAACACAGATGCCCTTCAATAGATGAATGAATAAAAAAAATGTGGCATTTATACACCATGGAGTATTACGCAACACTAAAAAAGGACAAAATCATGAAATTTGCAGGGAATTGGATGGCACTAGAGCAGATTATGCTTAGTGAAGCTAGCCAATCCCTAAAAAACAAATACCAAATGTCTTCTTTGATATAATGAGAGCAACTAAGAACAGAGTAGGGAGGAAGAGCAGGAAGAAAAGATTAACGTTAAACAGAGACATGAGGTGGGAGGGAAAGGAAGAGAAAAGGGAAATTGCATGGAAATGGAGGGAGACCCTCATTGTTATACAAAATTACATATAAGAGGTTGTGAGGGGAATGAGAAAATAAACAAGGAGATAAATGAATTACAGTAGATGGGGTAGAGAGAGAAGATGGGAGGGGAGGGGAGGGGGGATAGTAGAGGATAGGAAAGGTAGCAGAATACAACAGTTACTAATAGGGCATTATGTAAAAATGTGGATGTGTAACCGATGTGATTCTGCAATCTGAATTTGGGGTAAAAATGGGAATTCATAACCCACTTGAATCTAATGTATGAAATATGATATGTCAAGAGCTTTGTAATGTTTTGTACAACCAATAAAAAAAATTAAATTAAATTAAAGAAAAAAAATGAATTAATTAATGAATAGAGGAAAATAAATATACATTTACTGTTGCTATAATAAATTACCTTTGCTCCTGGAAATACAGAATTTATATTTAATTTCAGTTAAGTATAAATTCCCTATTTCTTCAAAATCAGGCCAGAATACCATAAAATCCAAATGAAAACCTTTCACAGAACAGCTTAATATACTCAACAGAAAACAACTTGATAACATTGAGTTCATAAAGAAAACAAGGGCCTTTCCTTTGACTCGAAGTGAGAATATGGTGTTAATCACACAAACACAGTATCATAATTAGTAGTAGTAGTAGTAACTTGTTCATGTAGGGACTTCTCCTAATAACAAACATTTTAAAACCACACTGCTTTATGCTGGTCATGTCTGCTCTATTTTTTACCTTGAAATCTATTAATGTGCCAAGTACTTACATCAGGAATGAAGCCAATTTCATTGAGATGATTACTCAACTCTGGATCATGGAATGCAATCATTTGAGAAAACACAGTCAGATACTCTAAAATGATAAGAAAGTTAGATAATCATGACTTTACAAATTACCTCAAAGATATTAAATTCAAACAAATTACAGTATAATTTATATTCTGAATAAGATTTAATCTATGAAAAAAAATTGAATAAAAAATTTTGTTGTCACTACTTTAATCACTTACTACTAATTATTAAACAAATATACAAAAACACTATTCAACAACTTATTCTCTACCTTCAGAGCTATCAGTTTATATCTTGAGCCACAAAATACACACATGATGTATGATGTTTTCTTAGTAAATTCTAAATACAATTTCTCTACAGTAATATTAAATCCATTTCACATTTATTGAATGTTCAGAAAGTGTAACAGATCCTTCAGCAAGGAACAACATTTATAAGTGGTAACAAATAGAACTATTATGCCTTAAATTATTATTTGTTTATATATACAGGTTTAGGCACCTGTTCTAGTTTTAATGTATTCCCACTTATGACTGCAATTGGCATATTTAGGAGTAGGAAATAACATCTTGTTAATCAGAAAGTAGGCACGCAGTAGGCAATTAAAAATAACCGTTGCTGATTCTACTCTTATTCTAATTCATAGGGTTCAACTAGATTATAAGTACTTTCTCATTTTTACCCTTGTTTTAATAAGTTACTATTTAAATTTTTTTTAGTTGTAGATGGACATAATACATTTATTTTATTTGTTTTTATTTTTATGTGATACCAGGGATTGAACCTAGTGCCTCACGCATGCTAGGCAAGCATCTACCCCTGAGGCACAATCCAGCCCCCTCAATAAGTTACTATTTTTATCAACTTACTATGTGCTGATCTAATCAAGATAGGGGTATACTCCAGGGCAAGTAAGCACAGTACTTCCATTGAAAAATAAATAAAATTAAGATAGATTTCAACAAACTCAATTTCTTTTTTTTCCCCTTTTGAAACTGAAATCACAATAATACAAGTTTTCCCTTAATAATCTTGATTCTGTCCTTCATTAAAGTAACATCTATTATTTAAAACAATTATTTGGTGAATGTAACCTCTAGAAATAATGTTTGCCTTGCCTTGCCTTATGCGTTTATAATTTTTAATATTTCAAGAAATAAAACTAAATTCTTGACAATCCATCAACACAAATAGATTTCCCTTATTTTTCTCAACAAAACTTTGCTTCTAATGATCACATGAATTTTATACTAATTTTTCCATAAGCAGTATCACATATTTTACAAAGAAGAGCATCAGATCAAAAAGCAAAGAAAACAAGATATTCTACTCAATACAATGATAAGGGTGAATCATATTCCTGACCCAATGTGACTCTTTATCATCCTGCCACAAAATTCTTTTTATGTATCTACTGTCTCACCTTTTCCATTCATAACAAAACATGTATAATTTCTATCAGCTTTAAGAGTTACAAATCAAAGTGAAAACATCTGGGTTTAACTTCATTTTATCTCCTTTCAATTAGTGATGGTATATTTATGGTCCCAAATTTCCAGAAAACAAATGTATATTGTATCATCTATCATAAGCATTCCAGTGTATATTTATGTATTAGTATACACTTATTAATTTCTAACTCATACCTCATTTTTAACCCAGAAATTGATGCTTTAATAAATTCTCAACAACTATGCTCCATTAAATTAAATATCATCCTTTTTGAGACTGATAAATTTAATTACTACATGGATTTATATGTTTAATTATTGATCTACTGAAGAGACCTAATCTATCATGAAAAAAGTAGACCACTTTCTTTGTGGTCTCCCAAACACTGATGGGAGAATTTATGTAGGCTATGACCCTGGTGGTAAAGATGGCACCGGAGTGCTTCTCTTCCAGGAACTCAGGTCCATGATTGCACTGAATGGCGCAGGAACCATCACCTCCAATCCCGTGAATGGTGCGAACTTTGAATGGCAAACCTCCAATCCCTGAAGTGGCGTGAACTCTTGGCCAATGAAGAAGTAACAACCCACTCGCCTTGCTCCTCCTCATCCTGCCTTGAACCATAAATATCAACACCCTGTTCATGGGCTCTCTCTCACCCCCCCCCCTTTCTCTTCTGGGACTGGCTGCTATGGTCCTGCTAATAAAATCTCTGACAGGTAAATGGTTGTTTTGGCTTGTTGAATTTAACGAGCTTTTTCCGCCGTTCCTACACTCCCCACAGATACATACATTGATTTTATGTGTTAACACAGATCATACACCTATTCATTTATTTACTTATATTTTTTGGTGCCAGGGATTGAATCTAGGGGCACTTAACCACTGGGCCATGTTCTCAGCATTTTTGTTTTTGTTTTTTATATAGAGACAGGGTTTCATTGAGTTGCTTAGTACCTAGCTTTGTGCTGAGGCTGGCTTTAAACTCGTGATCCTCCTGCCTCTGTCTTCAGAGCTGCTGGGATTATAGGAGTGCACCACCATGTTTGGCCACACTGCTTCATTTATATAAATATAATTTATAAAACTGACTTAAATTTTGTTGCACAGAATAGGCTTTCAAATGAGATACAGTATGGACTGTTATACTTATGGTAGAACCCCTCAAATCTGCTCTAAATCACATTACAAGGTATTTCAAAAAAGCATTAAAGCCTGGCATGGTGGTGCATGACTGTAATATCAGCAGCTTGGAAGCTGAGACAGGAGGATCATGAGTTCAAGGTCAGTCTCAGCAAAAAGCCAGGTGCTAAGCAACTCAGTGAGGCCCTGTCTCTAAATAAAATTCAAAATAGGGCTGGGGATGTAGCTTAGTGGTTGAGTACCCCTAAGTTCAATTCCCAGTACCAAAAAAAGAAAAAAATATCAAAATGTATATGTCTTTCCGTTTGTAAATAAAACTGAAAAAATGTAATGATAGATACAGAGAAACAGATTAGTTTTCAGAAAAATACAAAGGATTCTACAGATATATGTATATGATGAAAATATTAAGTATAGAGTCTTAAACACAAAATAATATTCTCTCAACTACAGGTGACCTATATAAAGGTAAATGCTACTATACTTCAAACAAATCAAGGTATTTATGAAAATTACACTACTGTACAAAATCACATCTATTTTTTTCTTCATTTTAATGAAATCTTATACTTTCTAATTTCTTGCAAATATAAAATGAAAAAAGTGTTCTTTCTCTTTCTAATCTTTTCATATTAATATTTTCCTTTTAAACAGCTTATTTATGACATACTTTCAAATGACAATCCCCAATGAATTCAATATAAAAATTTTAAGACACTATATTTTTGTGCAGCTGTTTATAAATAAGCCATACGTTTATCTTCTAAGAAAATTCATAAAATACATGCAGAGATGAAATTTCAAAAAACCCTACATATGAATATCATTTTTTCCTTTCTGAACAGTTTTTCGGCCTTTTCCTCTTAGCTGGAGAAAGGAAGAGACGAAAGATGATGGGGTGATAGATTTAAAGCAAATGTTTCCTCTGCTCACAAATCAGAAACAGTACTTTCAATTCTGTAAATACTTTTTATTTTATTTTCTATCAGGCTGCCTGCCAGTTTATACTGAAAATTTAAGTAGAGAGAAATAAGCAGAGTCATATATCTCTTGTCAAGTAAGAACTGCCCAAACCAAACCCTTTGGTGACTTATTGACTCATACCACTCAAAAGAAGCCAGTTATTTGATTGCAAATGAACTAAAATTATCTTCTATTAACAAAATTTTCTAGCCATACAGTTTGACCTATTTACTAAAGGTCAAAAAGGAAGCATCAGCCTTTATAATTGAATGAGAAAAGAAGGTCCAAAGAAGAGAAAGCAAAAAGCAGTCTTTAGGGACCCATTTGGGAGCCATTTTCTTTTTTCCCCCACTATTAAGTGAGCAAGAAAATTTACTTAGTAATTCTCATAAATGTCTAGTAAAGATGGAACATTTACCATATCAGGAAAAAAATCTCCTGACTCATAATCCATGGGAGAGAAAAGTTCATTGAATTAGAAATATGCAGTGTACTGCTTTTCTAAATACATATCCTATAGTGAAATTACATGTTCTACCCCCATCCCTCTTCGGTATTGTTTGGTGGGAAAGGAGATCTACTTTTATATCCCACATTTCACAAATGGACTTTGAACTTTTGTATACCTGTCTTTCCCTCCTCCCTCCTCTTCAAAGAATTTTTGAATGTTTATGTGTAGTGTGACCACATATCCTAGTTTTCCTGGAAAAGTCCAAGTTGGCACCTGGTTGATACCCAGAATCTGTTGCAGTTAGTGATACTTTCTTTCTTTTTTTTAAAAAATTTAAATTTATTTATTTATTCTTATTTGTTATACATGACAGCAGAATGCATTTCAATTCTTAATACACATATAGAGCACAATGTTTCATGTCTTTGGTTGTACACAAAGTACACTCAAACATTCCTGTCTTCATACATGTACTTAAGGTAATAATACTTTCGAATTTCAAAAATATTCTGATGTAGTTATACAGTCAATCTAATTGCATGTGCTGCTGCATTAAATGATAGGAAAATCACTGTAAAGACCGTATCTCCTTTTTCCTTAAAGGGTTTAGAAAAATACATAGTTTAACAGAAAACTGGTAAAACGTTCACTCAATTTTATTTCCCAGATTTACATGGTATCTCTATCTTTTCTATTTTGACAGCATTCTTTTTTTTTTTTCCTATTTATTTTTGTAGTTGTAGGTAGACAGATTGCCTTTATTTTGTTATGTGATGCTAAGGATTGAACCCAGTGCCCTACATGTGCTAGGCAAGTGCTCTGCCACTGAGCCACATCTCTAGCCCCTGACTCACAGCATTCTTCCAAGTGTGAATGTGCCTTACTTTTATAAAACAGTACAAAAATATACTTAATGTTGTACAAAATGTCATTAGCAAGACCTGGGCTGCTCACTTTTTCACTGGCCTTAAGCTGCCTTTCTCTTCAATAGGGTAACATGTGCCTGTTCCACAAACTACAAAAACCTGTTTTTCAATATCACTAAAATTCTAATCAATTCCTCTACCTTTATCAATTCAGCTGATGCTCTAAAATCTGAATCTTGATTTTAGTAATCCTGGATAATCTAGAGGACCATTCCTGAGTTGTTGATTCAACACATTATCTTAAATGTGCATTGGCACTCTTCAACTTAATAGTAAGTTGCTGATAATAATTTAATAGTGCCCCAAATGATGACTATTCATGTAGGCCAGAATTTTAACTTAATTTATTGTACCTTAAAAAACGTCTTCAGGTAAAAGTTAATAAAAGTAAGGTTAAAAATAGGCTACCATGATTAAATTATTTTTCTATTTATTTATAGAGGCAAAGTATTTTAACTCTTAGGAATAGAAATAGTAAATGTATTTTAGGAAAAACTTTAAATAGAACATATTTTCTATGTTCTATTAGCATATATTTATAGCAACAATTATTTTTTTCAGAGAACAATTTATGTCACTACTGTATATAGAAAGTTTTAATTTCTGGAAAAACAATTCAAACATTAAGGTGAAAATGCAATTCTATAATTAATTTTTGAACTAATCAGTTTCATAAAACTTAAGATTTTCTCCAGAATTTGGTAAAGTGTATAATAACTACACAAATCAAAAATAATAACCATCTTGAAAATTTAAAGCTTAAAAGAGGAAAAAACAACGCACGGAGACATTAATAAAATGAGAGCTGAATATTGCTACTTCCAAGCAAGAAATAAAAAAACAAAAAACAAAAAACATTTTGAAGAAAAGTAAACCATTCCTTCATGAAACCAACAATCATTGGGCTATTATAATTATTTAGTTCACTGTTTCTGTCTTTCCTAACCCACACAGCAGATCTGACTACTGGCTATTATCAACCATTCTGCACACAAAAAAAACCCTGTAATCCTCTTCCTTATTCTTTGTCTTAATAAAATCTTTCCTCCTTTTCACCAAGAAACTTCAAACTCATCAAGTATTTCTTCTTTTATGAGACCTTTCCAAACATGCCATCTCTTCTTTATGCCACAAAAAAAGATCAAGACAAACCCCTCCACATCTTGCGCTATGATAATATAGTAGTATTACTTATCTGATGACTCAATATTTAGTTACTTTCACATTTACATCCTATATCATGTTATGAAATCTCTTGGGAAAGGACTGAGTGCTATTTATCCTGAGAAGTTCAATTCCATAAGCAGTGCCTGGTACATTGTCAGAGCAATTACTTTCTCAAAAATCAAATTAATCAAAATCATGCCTTTTCCTAATATAATATATGTGATCACTATAAGAATTGAACAAGTGATTTAGGAAAGCTTCTCTATTGTTTCTTGGGAAAATATACATCCTACATTTTTCAGCATAATATTGAATATTAATATTCTTTTCCTTTTATTCTTTTATCTTTATGGATTTAAAAGAATTCAAACTTAGATTCATTAATAATTAGTTAATTCAAGAGTTCAAACAAAAATTTATAAAAATTACAACAAAAAATAAAACTAGAGGGGGAGGCTGGGGTTCGTGTGAAGTGCTGGGTTCGATCCTCAGCACCACACAAAAATAAATAAAATAAAGGCATGTGTCCAACTACGAAAAAAAAAAAAAATAGAGGAGAGCATTAGTTTATGAGAAGCTCTTAATTATAATGTTAAAGATTAAATACATTATTAAATAATCAAGTAAATATAAGTCCTTTTGGCCTTTCTGACAAGTGTTTTCTAAATCATATTGTGTATGCAGTGTTTCTCTTCTATTTTAACAAATTTAAGAAGATCTTGTATTGCTTATTTGTAACTCAGCCTTTTAACATGTGTTAAAAATCTGTAGAAACTCATCTTTTCCATGTTGGAAATTCTTTTATATATACAACATATATATCCATCTGACACACAAAACAATTTTTGTAAAATAAAATTTTTAGAGGTAAATAAATTCCACATTTTGTAAGAGGAATCTATATGGAGCAAAACAGAAACTAGTATTATAGAAGACTTCTAATTTGGGTCTTTGAGAGCTATTACCTGGCCAGGCAACATCCAACTATGTAATGAATCCTCTAGGCAATTCCCTTGATAAGCCCTATAGTAATTGTTTGAGTACTCCCCAATATTTTCATCTGATTCAAGTATAGGAATCTAGCTTGGCACTGTAAGGGCTTGGCAAATATAGAAAAGGATAATGTCCAGGATTTTATAATGAAAATTCATTAAACATTATGGTTTCATGTTAGCTTTAGAAACAGAAGCATTATATTGTTGACATACTTAACTGTGTGTTAAGAAATTACCATTAGTACTAAATAAATATTAACCTATTTTCTACCCTTAATCTTTTCAGTTTGTCTTTTGTCACATTTGACAGATTTTTCACATTGCTTATTCTCTGAGATCATCTGGTATTGTCCAAGATGTTATTAAAGTCACTCATTTTAGTGATACTATAATCTTCTATTTTAACGTGTTTTTGTTTTGTTTTGTTTTGTTTTCCAGTATTGGGAATTTAACCCAAGGCCTCCTTTGTGCTAGGCAAGCACTCTACCACTGAGCTAGATCTGGTGTTACTGTAATCTTAAAAGAGTACAATGTTAATTCTATAATAAACATCACTGCTCAAATTAATAAGAAAACTATGGGTAAGTGTGGGGCATATTCCTACTACTAAGGTATAGGGCCACTCTATAGAACTTTACAAAATCTCTGAAGATGGCATTACATGACCTTTGAAGTGGATTGCCTTACTAAATTAAACTACAAGCAAAAAGCAAGTTCTTTCCTATAAAATACATTTCCCCATAATTATAAAAAGTAAAAGCAAAAAATTATGCTTTTTAAAAAACATTCTCATATCAAACCCAAATTTATATGTAAAAGTCTCTGTGGTAGGAATGTGCAGAGAATTGGGCATATTCATGTCAAATCAAATATAAGACAATAGAGTATACTTTCAAAACTAACACGAAGACATTGAATCATTATTTCAATACCTAGCTCTTATCCATATTGTAAACACAAAGAGATGCATGCATGATTATGACTTAATTTCCTTATAAACACAAAAAATTTTTAAAAGATTTAAATTTTTATTATATTCTAATAAAACTGATGCTGTAAAAGTAATTATGTGTGCTGAGCTATTTAGCTATATTCTTTTCCTTTTAGTCTTTTATCTTTTTGTTTATTTTTTTCTTTATTTCTATTTTCCCATTATATTGACCACTGTTATAAGCTGGATGTGAGGTAAAAAGTTTGCCAAAAGTTCATTTGTGAGACAATGCAAGAAGGCTTAGAGGAGAAATGGTTGGGTTAAGAGAGTCTTAACCCCATCAGTGAATTAATCCTCTGATGGGATTAACCAAATAGTAACTAAAGGCAGATAGAATGTGGCTAGAAGAGGTGGGTCATTGGGGGTATGACTTTCGGGGTGTGCTTTTTATATTTGGCAAGTGGACTCTCTCTCTCTGTTTCCTGATCATCGTGAGCCCCTTCCTTCCACCACACTTCCACCATGATGTGTAGCCTCAACTAAAGCCCCAAGGAATGAAGCCAAGTGTCTATGGACTGAAATCTCTGAAACTGTGAGCCCTGAAATAAACTTTTCCTCCTCTACTGTTTTTGTCAAGTCTTTTAGTTACAGCAGTGAAAAAGCTGACAAGTTAAAAAAAAAAAAAAATTAGTAATTGAGATTTCAACTACTAATTGGGATCAGAATTTTGTAAATCCAGTTTTCCTACTTCCTCTCTTCAAACTAAACTACATCAAACCATAAGGATATAAATAAAACCCAGCATGAATTTCAAATTCTTTATAATTGTCATAAAAATGGCAAATGGGAGACTATTTGAGCAGCTTTGTGTTCTGTTCTAAAAGAAATACAAAACCTTAAGAAAATTCCATAACCTTAAAACATTTAGAACCATATTGAAAAGAGAAAACAGCATGTAATATACTATAGTAATAATGGCATTAACGTAAAAACAGAAATAATAGTAATATGAACATAAATAAATAAATAATAGCAGTTACTAAATGTTTCATGTGCTAGGCTTTTAAATTTTTATTATGTTTAATGTTTGCAAGTAATCTCTTCATTTTAGATGTGAGGAAAATGACATACAGAGAAACTGTTTTTGTCCTTCCTTACACAATAAGCAATGAAGCTCAAATTTGAAAAATTTGTTTGATCAGAAAATACACATTTTTTAACTTCTGCTATGCTAGTTCCAAAAAGGTGTTCATAAAATTATACTAGAAGTTTGAATGCAGCTGAAGTTAGCCTAAATGTACTGATAAATTAATTATACTCTGACTTGTATCTGAGAGAGAAAATATGTTTTAGCGAAGTGAAGAAAGAGGAAGTTTATTTTGGGTGTTTAAGCATTAGGAATGAGATGGATGAGAAGTGTTTTCAATACTTACACATTTAAATGCTTTTTAAAGTCTTTCTAATTTACTTAGGCTTGCTCAATGGTAACACTTTTTATAGAAAATTTTAATTGTTGGAGAGACAAAGAGTAATCGCTAATATTCTTAAACTACCATGCTACATTTGAACTGAATTGAGATCAGATATTAAATAGTCATTTAAAAATATGATTTTTTTGTGGACTTGAAGGAAAGATTAAACTTTCTCATTTCTCTTTGTAAATTTTAGTGATGGATCATCACCAAATTTTGTGGGGTCAAAACCATAAACTAAATTGAGTACTGGTTATTTTTGATATAAGTAACTTCCCTGCAAAAAAGATAAGAAAACATATTTGCTTACCTTGTATTACATGTGAGTTGTCTTTCAAGAAGAAATTATATAGGTATTTGGGTATAAAAGCAGACATACACGCATAAGCCAAGGCTAAGAAAGAAAAAGGCAAATAAAATATTGGTTAATAGGGTAAATGATAAGCATTTTTAGCACATATTCTTCTGTTAAACAATGGTTATGGTATTGAGTGCTAGAAATACAAAATTAAGGGGAAGAAAACCTCAGTTCTTTAAAATAGAAAATTTTTTAGACAACAAAAGTCTTTTTAAAATATCTCAAATTGATATCATTAATGATATCTACAAATCTTACAATCTTCAATTAATGCTGATGTACACAAGACTGTAAACTTTAGGATTTAGGACTAATAGCTATAACGTATTCTTTCAAACTCAGCTCCTTTACTATTCTTGGATCAGTGTGAGTGATAATTGAATGTATCAAATTAAACATAACAAAAGCTTTAGTCTAATCTGTGAGAAAATCAGAGAATAGCATGTTTTTAAAAGCAGTCTAACACAATATTTCAGTTCTCTTGGAGTACGGTACTGCTACTCAATTCCAGAAATCTATGAATATTCTGATTCCAAAAAGAATGTGAGATTACATGTCTAGACATTAATGCTATATACAATTACATGCGCTACATGTGATCTATTATTAGGGATTTGGTATTTGAATCAACTGAATCTAATAAATATTTATTTAAAAAATCTATAAAAAGAAAGCAAAGGGGCTAAAAACTAAAACCTGTCATTAACCAAAAGTTATTAAAACATTAATATTTAAGTTACTAGAATACAAAATAGAACAAGGTAAATTTCCTGAAATACAAAATGCTATATAGGTCAGGAAGAATAAGTCTTCATTAAAGAGGTGTGTTTGAGGGCTGGGGATGTGGCCCAAGCGGTAGCGCGCTCGCCTGGCGTGCTTGTGGCCTGGGTTCGATCCTCAGCACCACATACAAACAAAGATGTTGTGTCTGCCGAAAACTAAAATAAATAAATAAATAAATGTTAAAATTCTCTCTCTCTCTCTCTCTCTCTCTCTCTCTCTCTCTCTCTCTCTTTAAAAAAAAAAAAAAGAGGTGTTTTTGAACTGACACACTTTGGAGATATAAAATCAAAGAAAAATACAGCTAGGGAGTTATTACAAATGCTTTAGAAAGTATTCTTAGACTAAAATTAATCTCTAGAGAGTCAGAATCTTCTCTCAAGTTTCATAAAATGGTCACCAATGTAGGTAAGTGAATTTAGAATAACCAGTTCAATTTCAAAAAATATCTAATCATTGTGTCATTACAACTAAAACTCTCCAGTAATAAATTAATCTTTCACATTCTCTAAAATGAATTTAACAGATTCTTTCACAAAATTTTATAGTATTTACAAAGTAGAATAGAAGAACGTTAAAACAAAAACCCTTAATCTTTATTATTATTTTAGGATAATACAACAATTATTTTCATGATAAAGAGCCTTACCTTCATTATTGAAATTTAGATACAGGAATGGAGCACAAAGTGAGTCAAGACCTAACACAGAAGGGTTGGAACAAAGGAGTCAAATGAATAATCCATTGGAATTGTACACATATACCTCATTCAATTGTCTGGATTACTTCCAAATAGATTAAGCATTGTAAGTATTACCCACCCAGACATGAATTCCTTCATGAGTTATTCTGAGGAATATATAAGTATCTGAAAAATGGCAAGTGTCCAAAACAAATAAGTTATTCTTAACAATATTATTATGAGGTAAAAAGCAATATGGCAGTAGAAAAACAAAAATGTGAGAAGGCTTGGAATATGATCCCATCTCTGACACTCTGTGATCTTATCAATTAACACCTTCAGGCATGTTTTCTCATCTAGGAGATGAAGTTTTTGCCTTATGTTCTTGTTCTTTGAAATATTTTTTAAAATCCTTTAGAATTTGTGAAATGAAATACAAACATCTAATATGTTTATTTCACTGATAATAATGCTGTTCATATGTTGTCAAGTTAACAAAATGCACTTAAATTTATCTACAATAGCTAAGGAAGAAATAAAACACCTCTGAAATATACAAACCCAGGAAAAATAACACCTTCATTTAAAGTATGGGAGTAAAAAACAGAAATAGGAAAACATCTATTATATCAAAACATTCAATAAGAGTAGAGAGCATAATATGAATTTCAATTTATTTCACCTTCATTATCCTAATTTAAAATTTTATCATTGTGGGGCACAGTGGTGCCTGCCTGTAATCCCAGTGGTTTGGGATGCTGAAGCCAGAGAATCGCAAAATTTAGGTGTGTATTAAAATAACATGGAATGGGATTCTAATTTATAAATTTTTTAATGACCATTAAAAATAATAATGGCAAGAGCTAAAAATTAACAAGTAGTTAAAGATTCTAGGGAAAAACAAGGTAATAAGTAAAATGAGCAGTTTGAGGTAATATTTTATGCTTTAATTCCTAAAAACTATGATAAACATAAACTAGGGATGATGAATAAACATTTCAACTCATTCCAAAACTATTTATGGCATAATATTATTTTAATATTTGTACAAGTTTAAGATTGTATCTACGGAGCTAGGTGTGGTGGTGCTTGCCTGTAATCCCAGTGCTTGGGAGGTTGAGGAAGGAGGATCATGAGTTCAAAGCCATTTTCAGCAAAAGCAAGGCGTTAAGCAACTCAGTGAGACCCTATCTCTAAATAAAATACAAAATAGGGCTGGGGAAGTGGCTCAGTGGCCGAATGCCCCTGAGTTCAACCCCTGCCCCATCCCCACTACAAAAGAAGAAAAATGAAGAAAAAAAAAAAAAAAAGACTGTATCCAGAGAGATTGCAAAAGCACCAAATATTCCTCATTCCTAGTCAATGTGATTGCAAATTGTTTAATTTTAAATATGGAGTATTTAAATGATATCTCCTAGGCATTTTGACAAAAGTTTAAAAAAAAGATGTTCTCCTATAAACCTTTCTAAAGTGAATCAGAGCTTTAGCACTGACTTTTTTGAAAGCAGAATATTTGATACTTAGTTTTACTACTCTAAGGAAAGTTTAATAACTAAAAGTTTACCTTGCCAGTACACAAGATCAGGATGAGATACTACCCAAGCTTTTAATACACGCCTAAATTTTGCATGACCTTCTGGTGATGATAATAGCTCATCATACTGGTGACAGCGAGGAATATCCACTTCAATCTATAAAAACAGCAAAGCAATAAGGTATAATTATGACAAAGTGATCCCTTATAAATCCATAACCTCATTCCTTAAATAAGAGTAGAGAGCATAATATGAATTTCAGTTTATTTCACCTTCATTATCCTAGTGTCTAAAGTTTAAAATTTTATTATTGCTGGGCACAGTGGTGTATACTTGTAATCCCAGAGGCTTGGGATGTTGAGGCTGGAGAATCACAAGTTTGGCCTCAGCAAAAGCGAGGCACTAAGCAACTCACTGAAACTCTGTCTCTAAATAAAATATAAAATAGAACGTGGGGTGTGGCTCAGTGGTCAAGTGACCCTTAGTTGAATCCCTGGTACCCCACATCCCCCCAAAATTATATTATTAATCTTCTAGAAGTAACAAAGAAGTTTCATGTTTATCTAAATAAGGGAAGTGGATTTCTTTTGAAAAGACATGTATTAACAGTTTTCAAAAATATCTTCCTTTATTGCCTTGGCCTAAATAAAGTGCCAAATTTTCAGGAAAAGAATTATTATCATTTTTCAAAGTGGGTTACTCAACCTAAAGTTCTATAAAATGTTGTTCTAGTCATTAATTTACGAGCATAAGAGGCAGCTGAATATTAATAATGAAAGGAGAATAATTTTCTCATGCTTTTCTAAAATTTAAATACTACTCAGAGTTATCTTATGTTACTTAAAAAAACTTACTTGTCTATCTGTAGGAATTGGAGTATCTTTATCAATTGCATCATACTTGTCATGAATAGCTCCCTGAAAAAAAACAAAATGTTAATATCCTTAATAATAATACATGGCAAATATTTCCTATTCTAAATACTTGGGACCAGAAATGTTTCAGACTTTGGAGTTTTTCTGATTTTGAAATATTGGCATAAAATGTACTGGCTATGTATCGCTAATCTGAAAATTCAAAATCTGAAATGCTCCAAAATATGACTTTTTTGAGCAGTGTGTCCACACTCAAAAATTTTCAGATTTTGGAGCATTTTGTAGAGTTCATATTTTTAAATTGTGGATATGCAACAGGAAAAACTTATTTCTTACAAATATGTATTTTAAAAACCTACCCAATATACGCGTAGTTATACTGTAATATAGAATTAATATTATTATTAATAAAATATATATTAATAATAATATAATTATTAACAAGCAGACTTGTGAACGGTATAGACCAAAAGGTTAAAAAGTTCTGTGTGTCATTTAGATACTAAGTATAACACAGCTTTATCGTTTTTCTATCCATTGTTGACTTTTAAATAGCAAATTTCAAAAACAGAAGGGATTTTGGCGGGGGATGGGGTGTCATAAGAAAATTTTCTGTTAAAAGTTAGTAAACAAAGAAAAATAAAATGGAACATTTCAAAGTAGTAGTATGGTACCTGGAAACAGAAGTTTGGGATGGACTGGATATCATGAATTATAAACATTTGGGACTAATGGGGTCATCTATATTTTTCAGTTTTTTTAATACAGAAAGAATACACGAGTCAACTACTTCAAATTTTGGTCATATTCTATAGGACTGAGCATTAAAAATTCTTACTTTTCTGGCTCATAATCATGATAGAGGAAAAATACAGGGAAATTTGGTGATATTATTTGCTGTATCAATTTCTTTGGGATTTATACAATCTGACATCAGAAATCCTCTTGGACTTGAGTATTATAACTCTTATAGTACTAAAAATTAATATATTACATGGACAATAGACATTCTTGTAAAGTAATCAACTAAATTCAAATAGTTTTATAGACTTCATCAAAGCAATCAAGAATTTTAAAAAAGGAAATTCTTCTAACATAGTTCCAAAAGGATTAAAAATTTGGGGGTCAAACAATTTTCAGTTGTTGGTAATAGATATCTACAGGAGAATCAAGGGAAGACTTTCAGTGAGAACCACTAAATAAAATATTAAATAGCATAAACCCAACAAAGCTTCAAATAATTTTTCTACTCTATTCTTTTTTTCTGTGTTCTTTCTGCTTAAAAATAACCAAATATTCTAATGTTCATAATTACTACATAATTTTCTAATAATTTAAAAGCATATATGGAAACACTATCTTTTTTTTAATCTTTTATTAGCACTATTTATTAATCAATTTCTAACCTTCTCTTTTCTTTTTTACCTCAACTCCCAGAAGAGCAGCCCAGGTTAAACCCCTCATTAGAGGAGGAATGTCAACTCTTGCTTCTTTCCAAATTTGATTTTTTTTATATGGATAAGCCTATGATATAAATAAAGAAATAAAAAAAGTTCAAAAAATTAAAATCATATCAAGTATTTTTTTCCCCATAACAGTGTATTCAAACTAAACATCAATAACTAGAAAAACTCTGGAAACCATACAAATGCACAGAAATTAAACAACATGCTTCTGAATAAACCAATGGATCAATGAGAAAATTAGGAAGAAAATTTAAATTTCTTCAAAACAAATAACAGAAACAATATAATAAAATCTATGGAAAACAGTAAACACAGTACCAAGAGGGAAGTTTACAGAAATCAATGACTGCACTAAAGAAGCAGAAACACCTCAAATAGACAAGTTATCACCATATTTCAAGGAACTAGGAAAATAAAAACAAAACAAAACAAAAATTAGAAAAGTAACTAATAATGATCAGGGAAGAAACAAATGAAATAGACTAAATGACAATACAAAAAGACTGAGGAAATGAAGAATTGATTTCTCAAACATATAAACAAAATTGACAAACTCTTAGTGAGATGAAGGGAAAAGTCGAGATGACTCAAAAAATAAAATAAAATATGAATAAAAGAGATGCTACAATTGATATCATAGAAATGCAAAAAATCATTAATGATGATTGTAAAAGTTATACTCCCATAAATTTGATAACCTAGAAGAAATGGACAAAATCCTGGGCACAAAACCTTTCCAAAACTGAATTATGAAGAGATACAAAATCTGAAAAACTTCAATAATAGTAAGACTGAATCAATAACAAAAACTCCCTGTCATTGTAAAACCCAGCCCAGATGTTTAAATTCTACCAAATATTTAAAGAAGAACCAATGCCAATTATTCTCAAAATAAAAAAGAAGAATTCTTCTAAACACATTCTATGAGAACAGTATTACTCTGATATCAAAACCAGACAAGGAAACAAATAAGTAAAACAACAAACCAATATCCTGGATGAAAAAGATCTTCAAATTTCTAGCAAACTGAATTCAAGTGCATATTCAAAATATCCACCAGGATCTTGTGGGATACAACTTAGGGATATAAGGATGGCTCAATATACACAAATTAATTAAGTAAAATACCACTTAGTACCACATTAACAGAATGAAGGACAAAAATCATATGATCATCTCAATATATGAAGAAAAAACATTCATTCTGTGATTAAAAACCGTGAACATGTTAGGTATAGAAGGAAAGTGCCTCAGGGTAATACTGTTCTCATAATAAAGGCCATATATGTAATAGTTAACATACTGAACAGAAAAATGTTGAAAGCTTTCTTTTTAAGGTCTGGAATAAGACCAATATGTCCACTTTCACTACTTTTATTCAACACAAAACTGAAAGTTCTAGTCAGAGCAACTGTGCAAGAGAAAGAAATAATAACTTTGCAGAATACATGAACCTCTGTTATAGAAAATTTCAAAGACTGCTTAAAAACTATTAAAACTGATAAATGAATTCAGCAAATTTCCAATATATAAAATGAACATACAGTGGGATACTACTTAGTACCCATACAGAACCCAGTAGCATTTCTATCACAGTAAATTATCTGAAAAATAAACTAAAACAGCAACCCCATTTACAACAGCTACAAACAGACAAAACCCCTAGGAATACTTGTGATGAAGACTGAGTCTGAGGTGAGGGCTTCTGATGTCAGCAGAGGTGAAACAAACCCAACCCATAGCCCATTGCTGAAGCTAGCACTTGGGGACATGGTGGGATATCTTATAATGACCACCTTACCTAGTACTGTTTAGGGTGGGTATGGTGAGGGGCATTCAAGAGGGTACAAGTATATGCATCTCATGCCTGCCATCTACATAGGCTTGTCTCCTATGGTACAGGTTGGAGAGGTAGCCTGTGACACATGGTGTTACATCAGGCAGTATCTCTGCCTTGCTATGTGTGGTGTCCCAGAGGGTTGCATCCACAGCAGCTTGTTGGGCTTCAACTAGCTCAACAGAGCATCATCCCCTTGTCACTCCCCAGAGAGGGGCCACAGCAGGTTGAGGTATCACCATCATAGCTGTAGGATGGCTACCTTCCACAGCTGTTAATAAAACTACATTAAAAATAAAACCCTAGGAAAAAATTTAACCAAAGAGGTAAAAATATCTCCACAATGAAACTATTAAACATTAATGAAAGAAATTGAAGAGGACACAAAGGAAAGATATTCTGTGTTCACAGATTGCAAAAAATTGATATTATTAATATAGCCATACTACCTAAAGTTAATTTACAGATTCATGCATTCCCTATCCAAATACCCAAAGCAATCTTGAGCAAAAAGAAAAAATATGGATACAATACATGACATCAAAATATACCAAACCCTGGACACAGTGTCATATGTCTATAATCCCAGTGACTCAGGAGGCTGAGGCAAGAAGATCACAAGTTCAATGCCAACCTAGGCAACTAAGTAAGACCCTGCCTCAAAAGAAAAATTAAAAAGGACTGGGGATGTAACTCAGTAGTAAATCACCCTATGGCTCAATTCCTAGTACCAAATAATAATAAAAAGTAGATAAATAAACAAACATAAACACACACACACACACACACACACATATACATACATACATACATACACATACATATATCATAATGCCACAGAAATCAAAACATCATGAAACCGGCACAAAACCAACACATAGACAAATAAAACATAATAGACAGCCTAGAAGTAAATTCAAGCATTTACACACATATACACAGAGTCTCTGCAATAAATGGAGCTGAAAAAACTGGATATTCACAAGCAAAACAATGAAATCAGACCCTTATTTTTCACCATTTATAAAAACCGAATCAAAATGGATTAGAGACTTAAATGTAAGACCTAAAACTTAGAAACTATTGGAATAAAACAGGAGAAACACATAGAGACATTGACATGAGCAAGGATTTTTTTGGACAAGACTACAAAAGCACAGAAAACAAAAGCAAAACTTGGTGGGATTATAAAAAATTTAAAAGTTTCTGTACAGCAAAGTAAACAACAGAATGAAAAGATAGAATACAGAACAAAAAACAAAAAACTGGGAAACTATACATCTGACAAGGGTTGGATATCCAGAATGTGTAAGAATTCCAAAATATCAATTGCAAAAATAAATGCATACATATACACAAAATGCATAAATAAATAATTTTTTTAAATGAAAACCATCACTAATCATTAGCAAAGCAAAACCACAATGAGTTATTATTTCTTCTTCCTTAAGTTAAAAATGGTTACTACTAAAAAAACAATATAATAAGGTCTGTTGAGGATGTGGAGAAAAGGGGAACAATTATACACTTTTGGTGGGAATGTAAATTACTAAAGCCATTCTAGAAAACAATATAAAGTTCCCTCAAAAAATTAAAAATAGACCTATCATATGATCCATTGCTGATCATCCAAAGGTGATCAGGATATCAAAGAGACATCTTCACTTTCTCTCATGTTTATTGTAGCACTATTCACAGTAGTCAAGAAATGGAATCAACCTGTGTTCATCAACTGAAGAATGGACAAAGAAAATTTGGTGTATACACACACAAATGCTAATCAGGCTTAAAAGGATGAAATTGTGTCACTGTGACAACATGGACATAACAGGAATACAGGTGTTAAGTGAAATAAGCCAAGCACAGAAAGACAAATCTCATATGATCTCACCCAGGCGAAATTTAAAAATGCTGATCTCATAGAAATTTAGAGTAGAGTAGTGGTTACCAGAAACTGGGGAGTAGAATGGTGAGGGAGGATGTGAAATGATAACAAGTTACAGTTAGAAAGGAGAAATTAATTCTGGTGTTCCTTTGCATACTACTGTGAATCTAAATAATACTAATGCATTACCCACTTCAAAAAAGCTAGAAGAAAAGATATTGAATGTTTTCATCACAAAGAAATTTTAAATGAGAAGAAAGATATGCTTACCTTAATTCAAACACCATACAATGTAGAAATGCCTTAAAATGTCACATTGTACCCCATCAATATGTATATTTTGTCAATTAAATAATAAAAACATAAAACAAATGAAAAAAATTTCAACTTATGATCAAGTGCTACCTTTTAGTTTATATAGTTGTTGATATACCAGTAATAATATTGAAGTGTCCTGGAATATATTTCTAAGTATTTCTAATCACTGGGTCCAGTTTCATTTATACAAATAAGCAGTGGAATGGACCCTAATCCTCTCTAAAATTTGTAAAATATAATTAAAAAGGAGCGTATTTGAACTCCCTCTTTACTTTGTGCTCTGGGCAGATTATGAAAGGTCATATAGAGAATTAGGGTATCAGCCTCATATGGGTTAAACAAGATAATGTATAAAAAGGGTTTTGTAAAAATCTAGTGATACTAAAAGTGTTCAAAGTCTATATGCCATGAAGCTACTTCTATATGTTGCATATAAAATTTTCCTATTATAAATTACATTTTATGATAGACTTCTAGAAGAAAATTATTTTAACACAGGTTATGGATGTAGTTTGAGTTACTTTAGAAAATATTTCAGTTAATTCACAATTATTTAAAAAAAATCAATTCCAAACTCCATATGCCTTTGTTCACTTTGCAACTTTGATATTCAAAAACAGTCCTATATTAATTTTAGATTTTTCATTCCTACTAAGGATGAACAATTTGAAAACATTTATGTATTTGTATTATGTGCTTTATCCACTTGTCTCTTTAAATAAAGGTGTTTTTCTTTAATTTTTCTTTAAAAAGAAAAAATATCCTTCATCTAACATAATTTTGCATATGTTCTCACATCTTGTTTTTGCTTTTTAATTTTACTTTGTATAAATTTGTATCATTTTTATAATTAAAGAAAATTAATCAGAGAAGATTCACAAAAAATTAGTCTTCTCATGATATCACAACTCACTAAGAATTAAAGTATAAAAAAATTGTTTATGTGCTATTGTTAATACTTTATATTTTGTAATTCTTACCTTTAGCAGCCTGTCAAAGAGGATAATTCTGTTTAGTTGGTACTCAGTGTCCCTCTCCCGGATGATTAAAGGGAGAGTGGCAGCTGCAGACAATTCGTTATTGCTGTTTGAGTGAGGCAAATTAGACTGACTGTAAAAAAAGAACAAAAGCAAAAATATTGACAAAAAGAGTACAAAATTCTAACAAACTAAAACATCATTTTAAATGTTTTATTTAGAAAGGACTTTTCAAGAAAAATGTAGAAAATTCTTACAAATCAAATACAAACAGAAAAGAAAAATAAGTATAAAATGAGACTATATATATATATATACTTACTCATCTTCAAGTAATGGATAAAATGATTCTCCACCAACATCTTTTAATCTCTGTGAATTAAAAGAAAATATTGATGTATAATCACCTTAGGCAGCAACACTGATGTGTATTTAAAAGAAACAAAAATGTAAAAATCATAAACTTGTGACAGTACCAAGAAAAATATAAAACAGCATCTAAAAATTATTTCTTCCAAACATGCAAACATATCATGCCTCTACTGATTAAGACTTAGCAATAAAGAATACTTTTTGTTCTTTTACCTCTAAATATCACTAATAAATGTTAGACACTTATAATATTTTTCCCAACACAATACAAAATTACTAACATTAATGTAAAATTTAAATGAGAACTATTAAATCATTAGAAGAAATATTTTAAAAAGTTCTCTATATATACACAATTTACACACACGCACACGCACGCAGATACACACACACACACACACACACACACACACACATATATTAAAAGCCCAACTTACTTTTACTTAGGCATAACACAAACTAAGTCAAAGTGTTAGTAAAGGATTCAACAGAATTTCTTATATCATACTTTGAGCATATACCATAGTTAACAAATCAACTGACAAAATTTGATTAATAATTTTTCCCTGCAAAATTATTACAATAAACATTGCTACAAATAATAATATTGCTAAGATTATTTTTTAAAAATATATGCAGGCAAGCAGTACTAAAATCTTAGCCTCATCCTAAGCAAGGTGATTATAGTTAATGCAATCTTGCCTGCTACTGTGTTCTTCAACTTCCAATTTGAAGGCAGAATATCTGCTTCTATGGGGATTGACACAAAAGTTTAAGATCTATGTGCTGTCATTACCAATCTGTTGATAAGACTCATCATGTACCCAAGTGAGTTATTTCCAGAATTTTAAAAGTCAGAAAATCTTTATGCAACCCTGAAAATTTGACAAACACCATATTTATACCTGGCTCTTCTCTAAAACTTGATATGCTATGTATTTATCCTTTTATTAAGCTCTATACCTGAGATTCACAGATTCAAATTTTCAATAAAGTAAAAATTTCCAAGTTTTACTATATTATTAAAACACATCTTTTTTAAAGGTTGGCTTTGAATATCCTGAATATAACAGATACTATTTTATAAGCATATTTTCGAATTGTCTTTTCTAAAACTTAGTACATATAGATTACAAAAGGATGAAAATACACAGGAATATTTAGGGTAAAACATACTATTTGTGTTCCACATTACCTTAAAAATGAACAAATTAACATTTCTTAATAATTATATAGGGAAAATATTTTAAATTTTAAAAGTAAAACTATAAGGAAATAGAAATAATAGAATGGAAGACTTGAGTTCCTTTAACTTGGCTTCAGTTTTATTTAAACTAAAAAAAAAAAAAAAAAAACAAATTAAGAGTACAACAAAATCAAATGACACCATATACTTCAGAGGTAATTTATATTTGCTGCTTTGTATTATTATCTTTCCACTTTACACATCCTTCTAGAGATCATAAATTCAGTGTATTGAGTTGTGATATTATAATTTTCTGTTATTGTTGACATTATAACAGACAAGATGTTATAAGGCCCACCTACTATATAATATTTATAATATTAGATGGGTGGAAAAGCACTAAAAAGTAAGAAAAATGCAGTGATAACAGACACAAACTGTGTACAGAAAATACCACTGAAATATACTGATAACTGTGGCCTAGAGATTTGGAGCTTAAAGGGATACAGCTTGGGTGCATGCATAAAGGTAGCCAAACTATAGAAGCCTCTGCTAAAGCCAGGTAAAGACTGAACTATGTATGTGTTTGTGGCTGGGGGTTGGGAGGGTGGTGCTGGAATTGCTAACCTAGATGCAGACAACAAAGTAGAGTATCATTTTTGTCTTGGCTATGGATGATTGAAAAATAAAAAGGGAAGAACTTGAAAGAACAACCAAAAGAATGATAAGTTATACTCTACTTATGTATAATGTGTCAAAATACATTCTACTGCTATGTATAACTAGAAAAAAAAATTTAAAAATTAAAAAAAAAAAACCTTAAAAACCTTTTGGAAGTGATTGCTCTTACCGTAGTAAGAAAAAAAGCCATGTGAATTGAAAACTCTTCTCAGAGCTATCAGTCCCCCAAATTGGAAAACAGGCAAATATATAGCTTACCAGAAGCAGAAGCCACTGTTTGGTAAGAACCTAGTAAGAACAATTACTGCAGACTAAGCACAGGTAAAAACAATTACTGCAGACTAAGCACAGGCTAACTTGAGACAGAAAACTTTTAGAGGCCCAGACAGGAAGAAATTTATGTTTCCGAGATTTACTACTACTAGTACTCCAGGTTCTCAGGTAGACAGAGAAATCCCCTCATACTTTCTGTATAAAGAGGAGAAACATAACTAATTTGAAATACCCAGAGTGCTATTTTCCTTAACAAAGTCTGCCTCCTGTGAAGCCTTTTTGTTGGATCTTAACCAATTTGGGGGGTTTACCAGCCTAAATGACAAGAAAGATGGGTAACTGAACTCTAGTTCCTTCTAGTCTTTGTTGTGGGGGAAGAGAAATATCAAACTCCAGGCCCGCTAGCTTTCTGTCTCACCTAAAGAGGTGGGAAAGGGAAGCTAAGAAGTACTTGTGAAGAACAGATCACATTCTAGGAATACAAGCTTACTAAACAATGAAGATCTAATCATAGGATTTTGGACACTTCTCTTCCCCTTTGCTTCATCACCATATTAATGGGGCTTCTCTCTGACAGGGTAAATTTGAACTGAAGAACTACAAGCCTCAGACTGGATTTTAACAAGAGATTTTTAGGGAAATCCAAAGACAACAGAAGAAAATAACAAAGAACAATAGAAGAAATTTTAGCCTTGACACCACTGCTTTAGGAAACTATTAATAACCTCCTAGCTACATAAACATGAAATCTTAAATTATAGGCCTCTTTACCACTTTTATCTAGTACATCATGTCTGGTCTTCAACAAAAAATTACAAGGCACACTAAAAGGCAAGCAAACAAGACAGCCTGAGAAGATAAAGCAAGCTTCAGAACAAACTGAGAAATAGAAGATACTAAAATTATCATACCAGGAATTTAAAACAACTGTTTAATTTGCTAAAGGCTCTAAATAGAAGTTTACAATATACATTTACAACTAATATAAGTTCACTCACATCAAACATAACAATAGAGGCAGAATATATATAAGAAATAGAGAAAGATATACTAAACAATCATCAAAATAGAGCTGGAGGCTGGGTGTGATGGTACACACCTATAATGCCATCAGCACGGGAGGCTAGGGCAGGATGATTCTGAATTCAAAGTCAACCTCAGCAAAAGCATGGAACTAAGCTGCTCAATGAGACCCTGTCTCTAAATAAAATACAAAATAGGCCTGGAGATGTGGCTCAGTGGTCAAGTACCCTTGAGTTCAATCCTAGTACCCTCCCACCAAAAAAAAACCCCAAAAAACCCAGAACTGCTAATTCCTTAAAAGACATAATTTAGAAAAACTCAAAGGAGGAGAAATGTATAAGTCTGAATACATTAATACGTATTAAAGAAACAGAATCGATAGTTAATAATTTTCCTAAACAGAAGGTATCTAGACCAGATGAGCTCACTAGTGAATACAAATGTTTAAGAAAAAAATTATAATCATCTCTTTGAGTACACAAGCAGAGGAAATACTTCTTTATTCTCTGAGGGCAGAATTATCCTAAAAACAGACAATCACATTACAAAAAAGGAAAACTGCAGGCCAATAGTTCTTGTGAGCACAGAAGCAAAAATTCTCAATAAAATACTAGCATTTGACTCTAAATAATGTATAAAAATAATTATATACCATAATCCAAGTAAATTTCATTTCAAGCTTACAAGGCTGGTTCAATTTGCATACACCAACTAATATAAACCATCATATCCACAGGTTAAAGAAAAAATCTTAAAACTTTGTCAAAACATGCATGAAAGCATTTGACAAAATCCAATATCCATTCTTGATAAAAACTCTCAGCAAACTAAAATTAGAGGGAAATGTCTTCATTCTGATAAACAATATCTAGAGAAACATACAGCTAATACGATGATGAAAAAACTAAAATTTTTTACATCTTCTTTTTCTAAAGGCCAGGCATTTACCATACACAAATTTTACCTTGAAAAGAATCAAAAGCATGGGCTGGGGTTTTAGCTCAGTGGTAGAGTGTTTGCCTTGCATGTGTGAGGCCCTGGGTTTAATCCTCAGCACCACATAAAAATAAATAAAAATAAAGATATTATGTCCATCTACAACTAAGAAATATTTTTAAAAAAGAATCAAATGCAAAACTTTAACTCCAGTTACTGTATATGTTAAATTGCAGTAATAAAGAACAAAAAGTAAGATGATTGGACAAATGGCTAGAGGGGTAGAGACATACATAATAAAGCAAAATGTTAATTATAGACTCTATGTTAGGATATGGCAAAATATTTAATTGTTGGGACATATAATAAATGTTTTTAGCTTTTTGGGTCATGTGATTTCTGTTGCAACCACTTAACTCTGTCAATGAAGCACAAAACAGCTCTAAATAATAGGTAAATAATAGGTGTGACTTGATTTGACCAAGACATCATACCAATCCCTAATCTATGTACTAAGTTGTTCGCTGCAAAATTTTTTCAACTCTTCTCTAAAAATTTTCATAATAAAAGTTAGAAAAAATAATACATATAAATACATTCTATTTATGATAGTGGCAGTAAGAATGCATCTGATAATGAATATAGACAGTATATAGAAAATTTATAAGAACTTCAATAAATATCATACCTATGGAATGTTCAAAAAACAGGACTCCATATTTTACAAATATCAATTTCCTACAAATAAACCTATAAATTCAATGTAATTTCAATTGAAATCCTATACATATTTTAATGAAACTCTGTAAGACGATAATAGAAATCAATAGTAGAGCAAGATGTTAAAGAGCTCCTATCCCATTTTAAGATAATAAATTGAGGCTCTTCCAATTGATGGAATTTATTTAAGATTTCAAGGAATTACTATGAAGAATCTGTATATGCACTGTAAAATTGGCTAAGGTTAAACAAACAGGCCTACAAAGCAGAATAGAAACACTCAGACACATATCCATGTGTATTCCAAAAAGGTGGAATTACAGATCAAAACAGGAGAAAATAATCTATTTAACATAGGTAATGAGACAAGGGATTATTTCTTATGAACAAAATATGCAATTGGACATCTTTGTCACAAGTACTTTAGATATAAATTCCAGGTAGATTAAAGAAGTAAATATGATTAAAAATTATTTAAATATTTTAGAAATAATACAGAAAAATATTACAAAAAATATTTATAACTTGATACAACTTTAAATAGGTTACAACAAGCACAACATATCAAATAAAATATATTTAATTAGAAATAAAGATGTTGATAAAAATTTCAAATTCTATTCACTAAAAGTCCAATTAAAAGAAAAACGAAAGATTAGAAGATGACATATAGCCAACAAAGACACCACATCTGGATGTAGTTTTTAGAAGCCCTCAAATCAATAAAAAATTATTCAGAAATAGTGATAAAAGATATGAACTAGTATATATGAACAGCTAAAAATATGAAGAGGCTGACAAATGCACTAAAAATTAGAAGATTAGGATTAGTATCACTGAAAAATATCATTTGTAACACTAGATTAACAAAAACAAGACTTTTTAAAAAATGATAACCCTAAGTGGAGAAATGAGAACCTTTATCCAAAGATGATGAAAAGATGAACAATCATTTTTGTGAAGAATCACACAATATATAATAAAGCTAAAATTATACAGATTCTATTTTCTAGAAATAGCACTCTGTGGCATATATCTTACAGAAATTCTCACATATTTTATGAAATCTGGGAGGGGTACAAAGCTTCATGTGCATCTTTAAAGGTATTTGAAAAAATACCTGAAGCAAATTTGGCAAAGTATTTTTCTTACGTTTCTTAGCTGGCATAAAGACAATGTAACAGTAGTATCATCTAATAGGGAGCTTCTATCTCGTCCTTGTCCAAAGCTTTCACCATCTTCAAAGAGAAAACTAAAAGAGATTTAAAAATATATATATAATTAGCATATAAAATCCAATTTATTGTTTTTTCTAGAAAATAAAATTTTTCAAAGTAATAATCCCTTCATCAAGAAATAAATTTTAGAAGGTATAACTGGTAGTTGAGACTTCTCCAAACAAGTCCTATTTTTAGATATCTCTTGAGTTGATATGAACACAGTATTTATATATAAAGCATTGCACAGTTGGATGCAGTGGCAATTGCCAGTAATTCCAGCTACTTAGGAGGCTGAGGCAGGATGATCACAAGGTTGAAGGCAGTCTTGGCAATTTAGCAAACAAAATAAAATAAAAAGAGCTGAGGAAGTAGCACATTGGTAAATTGTCTCTGGATTCAATCCCTATTACTACCCCGCCCACACACACAAAATAAATGCATTTTAGGAATGCAAGATTATCATTTACAACTGTTCATGTAGTTTCAATGCTAAACTTAACTATCCTGACACTATACAAAGATGTTCCTGAAGTTTATATAGGTGAAAAATGATAAAGGGAAAAAGAAAAAACACATTCTCAATTCTCAGGGGAAAGAATATTGACTAACAATTGATTGTTTAAAATTTCAATGAGGGGATGTGGCTCAAGCGGTAGTGCGCTCGCCTGGCATGCGTGCGGCCCAGATTCGATCCTCAGCACCACATACAAAGATGTTGTGTCTGCCGAAAACTAAAAAAAAAAATTAATATTAAAATTTCAATGAATTCTATATGCCAGACATGGTGGCTCATGATTATAATTCCATGAACTTAGGAGGCTGAGATAAGAGGATCGCCAGTTTGAGGGCAGTCTCAGCAACTAGCAAGGCCCTGTCTCAAAAAAAAAAAAAAAGAGCAGGGGATGTGGCTCAGTGGTTAAGCATTCTTGGATTAGATCCCTGACATAAAACATAAATAAATAAGAATCTATATATCTTTCAAATCATTTCTTCCTAGTATTTCCATCATCTTCATTCCTGTTTTTTACTTAATTCAATGGATGAGTGGTATAATTGAAGTAAATACATCTAAAAATCAGTTTTAAAGGGAAAAAAAGTGGAAACCTAGTGGTCTATCCAAATAATTTATCAAAATAAAAACGTCAAGAAAAAAAGGGAAGAGCAGATGGTTTCAAAACTTATCTGCAATAAGCAAACCTGTTCTATAATCTGAAATTAAAATTTTAAACCATGGATAGAAGCTCAAAAAACTCATGTGCACTCTGGGTTCATGCCTATAATCCCTGTGACTAGAGAGGCTCAGGTTGGAGGATTATAAATTCAAGACCAACCTCAACAACTTAGGGAGACCCTGTCTCAAAATAAAAATTAAAAAAAAGGCTGGGGGTAGAGCATCCATGATCCAATCCCCAGTATCAAAAGAAAAGAAATTCATGTTCATATTTTTCTGAATAAATAGGAATAGTAATGTACAATAATGACAATTTTGGCCCTTAGGGATACTTATTTAACTTCCGATCTAATTAATAATTCAGTGTGTTTCAGATTTTTCTAAACTGTAAGCACAGTAAGTGAAGCCACAGAGCTTAATCTTATAAGTGTATTTGGAAAAAGGACACAATTTTCTATAATAGTATATACTAGTCCAGTTTGTTAACTACTTTGACTATTACTGTTCTGACATACACTTTTCATTAATATCAATTATTACACAAGAACATTGTGTAATACACTAACTTAAAAATAAAGTTCTTAATAAATGGTCTTAAAAAGAAAAAATTTAACAAAAAACAACAACAATCAAAGAATTTGAATTTTCTCAGGTAGAGTTTAGAGGAAATTCTGTTTTGGAAATATTATTCTGATGCTATTCAAATGGATCGTAAAGCAAATTATTTAACAAAAATAATCTTTAAGCTGGGCATGGTGATGCACGCCTGTAACCCGAGTTTCTTGGGGCAGGAAGATCATAAGTTCAAAGCCAGCCTCAGCAAAAGCAAGTTGCCAAGCAACTCAGTGAGATCTGTCTCTAAATAAAATACATAATAGGGCCGGGGATGTAGCTTTGTGGTTGAGTACTCCTGAGTTCAATCCCTGGTATCCTCCTCCAAAAAAAAAAAAAATAATAATAATATTTAAACACAGTAAAAATATTGAAAAAAACTGCAATTAGAAACTCTGATCAGCTGGGCACAGTGAGATGCATGCCTTTAATCCCAGTGCCTCCGCAGAGGCTGAGAAGGAGGATCTTGAGTTCAAAGCCAGCCTCTGCAAATAGGAGGAGCTATGCAACTCAGTGAGATGCGTCTCAAAATAAAACACACACACACACACACACACACACACACACACACACACTCTGATGAATCAAACAAGGGGTTGACTTCCAATTTTCTGCATAATCATTTAGTTGGAATGTTTACAAAAGGAAAAAAAAATTAGCCAAACTATTTTGGGGGTTATTACCAGATTTTGTTTGTTTGTTTTTTCCATTTCCAAGAGAAGTTTTCTTTCCTTACTTGGGAAGTGTGCAGATAGGTGGTTTGGATCGAATGATTTCCTTATTAACAAGCTCTTTCTCCAAGTCACCTCCAGCCAAACACCAAAGGTAATAAACTTCTTCAATAGATCTCTCTGCCAGGTAATCAGTGTTTATATCTATTAATGGTGAATAAAAACAAATCAGCAAGTACAATTTGTTTTGTTAAATGTCAACATAGCTTCTATTTAGAAACAGTAAAAAAAAAAACCAAAAAACTGAAGAACAGATGTCTGGTTACTAGTTTTACATGCATGCTAGGAGCTGGGAAGTTGCCATTCCACCTAACAATTAAAAAGCTAAACATAATAAAGAAAATCAATGATTTCTTTCAGATATACAAAAGAGGTAAGGACACAGGACAAATGACAACCCCCAATACTACAGAAATAAATAGGAGAATATAAAGAGTCACAATTCACTGAAGCAGGGACTCATGAGTGGTAAACACCCTAGGAACCAGTGCTAGGGCAGGAAGATCTGAACTATAACTAATGAATTGCTGGGAACTCAGTGTTGTAAGTGTCTGAAAGTTAAAATCTTCAGGGGAACCCATTCATAGAAGGACCTCATATATCTGTGAGTTCTACCTATAGGAGTTTCATTAGTTTCTCACAGTATTTGGATACAAATGCTCTTATGCGGGGCTGGGGATGTGGCTCAAGCGGTAGCGCGCTCGCCTGGCATGCATGCGGCCCGGGTTCGATTCTCAGCACCACATACAAACAAAGATGTTGTGTCCGCCAATAACTGAATAAAATATTAAAATTCTCTAAAAAAAAAATGCTCTTATGCTACTGGCAGGGGGAGGAGAACATGAAACCATTTTGAAACATGTCAGAGCACTCTTATAAATAAGGCCTGTGCTCAGAAGAAGCTTAGCTAGAGCCTAATTGACTTGGGATTTGGGAAATACCCAACTCCAGCAAGCTCTAGTATTGTGTGTGATAGCATGGCCAGGAAGAGGCAAAGTGTTGTATGGTTCTATGATGGAGTCTATGCCTCTGGACTTTGATTACCATGAGTGCTTCCTGCCTTCAGATAGAAAATGATGGCTAGAATGGGATGGAGTTGGGTATCCCTTCTTCCACAGAGGGGTATGCCAGATTGGCAAATTCAAATTCAGTTTTTATAATAATATGAATGCTCTTAGTGAAAATAATATCTTTCTAAAAGTGGTTTATGCTAAATAAATCTCAGGACCTAAACTTTGTCTTTTTATTTTTGGGTACCGGAGATTGATCTCAGGGGCACTCAACCACGGAGCCACCTCCTCTGCCCTATTTTGGATATTATTTAGAGACAGAGTTTCATTGAGTTGCTTAGTGCCTTGAGTTTGGTGAGGCTGGCTTCTGAACTCACAATCCTCCTGCCTCAGCCTCCTGGGCCACAGGCGTGCGCCACTGCACCCAGCTAAAGTTTGTCAAAACCTAAACATATTTTCTGCACTCAAAACGGAAGGTGAACTGCTGTTGTAGTATATTTCTTGTCAAGAAATTTTTCCTAGGAGAAACTGTCATACCAAGGAGACTTCTCTATGAATCCCATTAGGCAACTTTAGTTCATAAGTCTACTTCTTAGATCAAGAGAAACTAGAAAAAATGAAAATCTGGAATATTTATCCTTTATATTAGAGGAATAGAATTGGAAATTTTACCCTCTATATTATCAAGAAAGTAGTAAAAGCAAATAAAAGAATTTGATACATAAACTAACAAAAGCTGTCTCATCTCATGTTTCAAGGCACTAGATGTTTCTAAGGAGTCTTTCTTGATGTCCCAGACAGAATTAGTTTCTCCTTCTACTATTTCCGTTGTTCTATGTTCATATTGACCTTTGTTTATAATAGTGATATGTAACTAAATGCCTGCCTGCCTTTACATTTGATATGTTCAGTGTGTGGTAAATAGTGGGAACTCAATAAATATTGAATGAATGTTTAATAAATATATTCTGCCATGACTTGTGTCATGATAATTTCTCAGTATAAAAGTAATTTACTGTTGTCACTAAAACACATATTCTGTGAGTTGTAGTCATTACACAAGAATGAAAACCTATAATCCTAGCTATTCAAGAGGCTGAGGCAGGAGGATTTCAAGTACCTGACAAGCTTGGGTAACTTATCTATACCCTGTCTCAAAATAAAAATAGATAAAAAGGACTGAGGATATAGCTCAGAGGTAGAGCACCTCAGGGTTCAGTCTCTAATGCTATTAAATCACTTAATCATTCAATTGATCAATGATAAAAGGATTAAAAGAATGAAAACCTAAAAGCTGATATTCTCTTCAAATGCAAAATATAATGGTATGAACAACTTCCTATCAATAACATGATTTTTAGACATAATTTATAATAAGTTACATGGAACATACATAATTTAAAGGATTAAAATTTGGGGTCAGTTGTATTTTTAACACATTTAGAACCATTACTTAATTCTCAAATAATTATCCATGAAAATCCTACTAATGTAAAAATATATTACTGATAAAATGAAATCTGAAAGGAGAATAAGGGGACTTCCTTTAGAAATAAGTCTTATATGACTGTCTATATTTTATTTATTATTACCTTTACACAACTGACTGATATCCTCAGGCAGAGTTAAATCAGCACATCTCAGAGAAGATGAAAACAGACTGGCAGGTTTGATAAACGGGGTGTACAACGGTGACACTTCACTGAACACTTTATCCTTCATTAATTCATTTGGGGTTGGCCTTGAGAAACACAATTTAAAATACAGAGCATGAGTGAAAGTCATAAAAAAATTTCCTAGGACTATGGCACACATTCAAAGAGATACTCAAGTCTTAAATGTCTCATTAGCACAGAAAATAACAGAGGTCTTTGCAGAATCTAGATGTATATTTTTAAATAACAATCAAATAACCATAAATCCTTCATTTTTAAGGTTTTGATGTACTTTCTATATCTCATGATCTAATTTTTAAACTTTTAGCCTGACTAGCATGAACCTGCGTTACTGAATATCTTAATTAAATAAATATGTAAAATAATACCTTTTAAATATGCTATCTACCTTTTTAGGTTCATGTAGCATTTTATCCCCAAACTATGCTTTTAACACCATTTCTGTCTTGATAAGATTGTTTTTTAAAAATAAATTATACACATTATTTTGAAATATTGTAGGACGAGTTTAGGAAAAACTAAGTCTTTGACATCTTCAAATGAAAATGAATTAACAAAATTTCCAAGAAATCATTTTATATTAGCAATTATTAGCTTAGCTCAACATTTATCCAAGCTCATTAATATAATACATACTACCAATAAAGTATGTTCTCATTTCCCTCATATTATGATTGGGTCTAGCAATATCAATAATTCAAAGAGATTTTTTACTTGAAGGCTATGAAATGAACTAGTAACTTCTTTTGGTATATGTCATGATTTAACTTTAATAATTTTTTCTTTTATTAATAAAAAATTAAAGCCTTATATCACTTGCATTCATGATACTAATGTTAATCATGTACATGCCCTATATATTTAAATATCTATATGTAATTTATTAGTATTATAATAAGAGAAAAAATCAGATGCTTATATGTTTGGGATCATTATACTTTTAAAGTCTTAACAATATCAACCTCGTAGAAGGATGGAAAGTGAGGCACTTCTTTAAAAGATTTGTCACATTTTCAGGAAGTTCCTGGTAAAGAAAGACAGAAAATAATAATTTGTAATGATCCATTTCAGAAATATATTTTACTCAAATGTTAGCTTCTCCAGAAGGTTTTAATTAAGTCTTTATCTGTACTTTATATAAATTTATTTTAATATATCACTCTCTGAAATAAAGAGAAATAAAACAGTTTTAGAATAATTTGCTACCGGATCTCAACTATGCAAAACAACTTTTCATTAACAGATTGCTATGATTTAACTGTATTCCCTCCAAAATTCAGGTATTGAACCTTAATGGAAAAGTTAATAGCATTAAGAGGGTTGGACCTTTAAGAGATAATTAAGTCACAAGGGCTCCTCTTCTTGGGGTTGGGATAAAGGTCTGTATATAAGAGGCTTCACCTAGCATTCGCCTAGCTTGCCCGTGTGAGGATCCACCACTCTTCCCTTCTATAGATGCAGACCTCACTAGAGAACTAAGTCTGATAGCACCCTGATCTTGTGCTTTCTAGCCTCCAAAATAGTGATAAAATAAATTTTTGTTCTTTATAAATTATCCAATCTCTCATATTCTGCTAAATAAGTACAAACAGAATAAAACACTGATTAATGACAAACCTTTATGATGTCCAGACAACCATGTTCTTCAGCCAGAACTATTACAGTGTCATCTACACAGTCTATAAAACAGAAAACACTATATGAAGAAATTCTGCTTTTAAAAATCTATTAGACTAGCCAGGCATGGTGGCACATGCCTGTAATCCAGAAACTGAGGCGGCTGAAGCAAGAAGATCACAAGTTCAAGGACTGCCTGTCTCAAAAAAAAAAAGGACTGGGGATGTAGTTCACTGCTTCTGGGTTCAATCCCCAGTACTTAAATAAATAAGACTAATCAGACATCAAATATTTTAAGTCACATAGTAACAGTTTTGGCACTTGGGAATTCTAAAAAAAATATGACTTTGTTAATTTTACTTATATGTTTTGATAAAAAATACCTCAAATACTAAATATTAATTAATCATAGGTACAGAAAGAAAGCAATTAAGTAGAGATAAAGCTGTTATTTAAGAAAGGTAAAAATAAGACTGTTATTTAATAGCAGTCTTTTAATAAGACTATTTTTCATGATTTTATACTAATTTCTTTTTTATTATATATAATTTAGAGAATATATACACATTTCTCTGGGGATTTAAAGTATAAGCTTAATCTGTAAACCACATTTAGTAATCTCTAATATTTCTTCATAGCTATACTATCAATTTTTGTAATTAAATGTGGTGAATCTGATAAAATTTCATGTAATTTTATTTATACTTCATTACTTTATTATCACTTTTCTACAACTATTCTTATTTGTAAACTCTTAAGTTGAATACAATCTGTTGCTTTTACATAAAATGTTTTATCAATATTCTTCTCTCCTTTATTAACATTCATATTTAATTTATTCAATTCTTAAGTAGATTATAAAAAATTTTTGTTAATATGAATTTCAAATACATAAAAAATATGAGCATGTTATAAGGAAAACTAAACTTTCTTCCTGAATTGTTTGATACATTAGTCAAACCAAAAGACAATCCAAAAGTTAAAAAACATTGTCTGAAGTTAAATTGCTACAGAGAGGTATAATTTTATATTCACATAGTTTGCTTTTGTAAGTTAGCTTATTTGGCTATATCATGAAATTCCTTAATGAGCTCTGTTATAACATTCAGAAGGCATTTCTTAAGCTCTCCTGTTAATGCTTAGCTCTGATCATTAAAAACTTGGAGAAATGAGACATTTCACTATTTCAAAAGAACACATCTTCAATGTGCATGATTTGTACATTGTTCATGATGCATAAGTTACTAAAGATTATATTTATAGTGGAAAGGTAATCAATTGCATGACACTTACCCAAAGTAAGCAAAAATTTTAGTCTTTCAGAAATATCCAAGCTTTGAAATAATTTTCTTCCCTAAATAAAATGAGCAAAGAAATTCTTGTTATTTATATCTTTTCTTCCAGGGAGGTAATTTCCACATCTGAAACTGATTTTATCAGGTACTGCCATTTATCTCCAGAGGTTTTATGGATTTGTAGTCATCTCCACTAAAGGACAATTACTGGCAAAATGACATTTTAAAAAGTGTTGCTTAATATTTAATAGACATTTCATGTGTCTAGGGATCAGTACATTCTAGTTTGATCTTAAGGATTGTTCCATTTGAGTCCCATATGTACTTGGCTATCTAGAGGTATTCCATGACAAGAAGTATTATTTTATTAAAAGATCAAGATACCCCTGGGGAAAGATCTGCATTAGCCTTTCACCTACCTATATAATTCTTACTTATGTATCATGATTCAGCTAGTTTATTGTCTCTACTGAGAAACATCCCCTAACAATCCTTCCTTCCATAGTAACTTCAGACAGCCACCTTGATGTTCCCATAGCACCTGGCACATTTTTAAAAGATGCACATATTATATTTTAATTGTTTCCTTATTAGTTTGCCTCTGGATTTTTCTGGGAATGGCATCTTGACTAATATACCTCCAAAAATTATGTGTTGAATAACAATCGACTCTTCCATTACCAAATGGTTACATAACTTGAGTACATTACTTCACCACATTAAGCTTGCCTTTTTACATTGGTAAAATTGGAATATTAATTGTACATACCCTATAGGTAGTGATGAGGGTTATATAAAGTATAAAATATTTCATTAATGTTAGTATTATATTTCACTTTCATTAGAAATTAAACTTGTATTATCTTTTAAATAAATTCACAAGTAGAAGACAAGAAGATAACAGTCTTTCTGTAGACTCTGCTTTTTTAATAAAGAGAAAAAAATGTTCTTGAACATTTGAGATCAGAACTATAGATAAAGAGAGCCTTTAAAAACAAAATGAAAGAAGCCTGGCACAGTGACACATGCCTGTAATCCCAGAGGCTAGGGAGGCTGAGACAGGAGGAGCGTGAGTTCAAAGCCAGCTAAGGCAACATATTGAGGCATTTAGCAACTCAGTAAAACCCCGTCTCTAAATAAAATATATTTTTAAAAAGAGCTGGGGATGTGGCTCAGTAGCTAAACACCCCTAGATTCAATCCCCAGTTAAAACAAAACAAAACAAAACAAAACAAAAAACACCAAATGAAAGAGTTTGATGAGGCAGAAGATTTAAGCATATATTTAGTCTGCCATCCTTAAGCTGAATACCTAAACTTTGAGTACCACTTAAAGTTCCATAAAGGCCTGCAGTAGAATTAAGCTTAATTTTAAATCACACAGCTCTCAGTATTTACCTTCAAAGTTTATAGGTTTTAATTTAATTATGAGCTCTCCAATGATGTGTCTTATTTATCCCTTGTTATATATCCCTTGTTATCATAAGTGTCAAACGCACAGTAAATACTCACTGATATTTGTTGAAATGAATGACTCATAGAAAATGTACCCAGATCACTAGTGAAGACTTTATATATCTGGGATGCTAGCAAAAAGGAAAAGCTGTATACTTTATATTTATACTTATTATGTGCACTTCACATCCACATTCCAAAAATTTTTCATTTCAGCTGTGATTTTAAACAAAAATAATATTTACTATCATCTGCATATCAATGAAAAGTTGGATGGTTAGACAAAAACATAAAATCTGGCATATTCCTTTAGAAAATGCAATGCTAACATGTAAGCCATCATGTTATGAATATATTAACGTCATTATTTTAAAAATAAAACACTAATGAATGGTTTTCTATGCCATACTAATAGATGCTAATATTATTTATGAAAGTGGAATCCAAGCCTTGAGAAGTGAGGTGATAACCTAATATACTTTGGATCTTCAATGACCCCAAAGGCCCATATGTTAAAGGTTTGGCACTTTTAAGTGGTGACAAAAACTTTAAAAGGTGAAGCGTACTGGAAGTTCTCAGGTTGTTGGAGGCATAACCTTGAAAGGGATAGTGACACCTCAGTCCCTGCTCTTTCTTTTCCTCTCATTTTTGCTTCCTGGTCATGAGGGGAGATTTGCTTCACCACGCATTTTCACAATGACATGCTGTCTTGCCACAGGCCCAGCAACAGGGCCATTCAATTGTGACTCAAAATATGAGCCAAAATAACTCTTTTCTCTTTGCAAACTGATTATCTCAGGTATTTGTTACAGTAACAGTTGACTAACATATTACCCAAAGTCACACAGTTCTACTTTGCAACATCAGACTACAAATACAGTTTGAACTCCAAAAACTTATCTCTTAACTTTTATATAATACATGTGCTATTGAATTATTTTGAATGTTTTGTTTTGCTGTTTTTGTTTTTGTACTGCTGATTAAGCCCAGAGGCTTTACCATTGAGCTGCATCCCAGTCCTTTTTATAATTTTTTAATTTGAGAGAGGGTATCACTAAGTAGTTAAGGCAAGCCTTGAACTTGTGATACCCCCTCACACCCCGTCTGCTTCCCAAGTCACTGGGATTACAGGTATGTTACAAAGAATTTTTAAAGAAATTTTCTCTTAAACACACAAAATGAAATAATAATATCAACCAAATTCTTAGAAATGCAAATTGTTCAATGAGTTATTTTCTTTTCAAAATATTTGGAAAATCCCTTGGTAGAAACAAATGAACAATCCAGATTTCTGCCCCCAGATGCTATGGTAGAAGAAGGAGAGGAGAGAAGGCAGAGTATCTAACACTGGCAGATAATTTGAGGACAGATTACCACATTATTAGTTGTTCCTCAAAATTCACTCTCATATATATTTTTTAAATTTAGATATTCTGCTGAAGATGACATTTCCTAACCTCTCTTCTACTTACATGTAGCCACTAGTGAAAAGTAAACAGGATTTTTATTTAAAACTATTAGATCATATTCTTAAAGGCAGCAATACTAAACTCACTCACTCTTCCTTATCCCTTTTAGCTACAAAAAAATGATTAAGGGGGGAAAAAAAAAGCAACTCTGAAACCCAGATATTGAAAATGGTGATGAAACCATCATTCTTGCCTGCCCAGGCTTCTACATGATATGGTGGAACACAGCCTATCTGCTCTGAACATAAGTAAGAAAAACATCTACATTCTTTAAGTTATTGTATTTTTAATTCTTTTGTTTATAACAACAGCTTAAGCCTTTAATAAATACAGAAGGTGTCTGGAGAAGGCTTCCTAAAAATCCAACAAACAAATTGAATTTATAGGAAATAAAAGAGAACAGGAGGAAAAAACACCAGAGAGCAGAGAAACCATGAACACATAAAAAGCATAATTAATTTTAGTGCAATATTCCTGAAGCTGTTTTCACTTGGTAAAGGTGTAATTATTTTACACTTTTCTCTAAATTTAATCCATTTCTACAGCAAAACAATAATAAACACATGATTTAGTTTAACATTTGTTTATACATACCACACAAAGCTCAAATAAAATGATTCCAAGAGACCATACATCTGATTTGGGGCCAGAAGGCAATGGTTTTTCACTCGGCACATGATCAGTGGTTTTGAAAATTCCTTGTGCAATTACTTCAGGTGCCAAGTATGATGGATACCTATAATGATATATTAAAATCATGAATAATTAATATGAACTATAATGAGGAAAAAAGCAGGAGTACATTTTTCTATCAGTGTCACAAGAACTAGATAAAAGCCCCATGCATTAAAATCAACAACTGTAGCTAAGAAGAATTCTAAATTCAATATACAATGTCTAAGAATCAATTGTACCTATATGAGTTTCTAATGGTTTTAAACCACCATATCTCTCTCCAGCATTGGTAGCTTTCCTGTTTTTAATACACTGCCTTTCTTGCAGTCCTCTGGGTTTCTTCTCTTAATAGTGAATTATTATTTTATCATTTTAACTTTGAATTCAGTATATATTATTTTGAGCAGTAGGAATGTCAAAGCTATAAAAATATATAAATTGAAAAGAAAGACTTTCTCTGTACCTGTCCCCCCATATGGAAGAACACCATACTACTTTTTTTCACTTAAAATATATTTGAGATCATTCTCTACTTTGTGTACAACCAGAGATATGAAAAATTGTGCTCTATATGTGTAATATGAATTGTAACACATTCTGTTGTCACATATAACAAATTTTAAAAATTAAAAATAAAAAAACAAAGCAAATAAAGAAAACTGAAAAAAAATAACTATAGAGTTCCTTCATTCTTTTTGAAAATTGCTGATAATGTCATTGTATTGATAAACAACTTGTTTGACTAATAAATTTCTTTTGCTACAACAATTTTCAAATGAATACATTATAAATGTAAATACTCTACTTATCAGATATATGGATAGATGGCAGTTAAATTCCTAGAAGTATCATTACAAATTCATAACTTATACCACATCATATTGCCTTTTGGGGAGGTTTTATCAATTTATGTTCTCACAAACAATATATAGGGTTCATTCCTTCATACTACCTTCATGATAAATTTTTTAAAAGTATTTTAGTAAATATTGAGCAAATACAAAAGACTATTAAATATGAATAAGGTATAAAGAATAAAGCTATAATAAACATCCAAGTACCAAGGAGCAATTTAAGTGAAGAACAAATTATCACTAAATTCACATTCTGGTTCTCCTGGATTATATTTCCATCCTTATCCCTGAAAAGAAAGAGATATGTGGAATTTCTTTATAGCTTTACCACATGATTATATCCTTAAAATATATTGTTCAGTTGAGCACATTTCTAAATGTTATAGTACTGGGATTAGATTGAGGATATTCTTTTGCTTTGTCAATTACCATTATTTATTTGAAAGAGTAATCTGTATTGCTGCATGTAGTCATACACCATTAATTTTTACTTCTATTTTATTAATAAATCATTATTTGTCCATTTAAACATCAATGACATTTAAGATATTTCCTGAATTTTGCATTATGAACAATGCTTCACTTAAAACTGTGTACAGCATATACCTGAAATTTCCCCAAAGGTAAGAAACTAGAATTGAATTTCTAGGCCATAGAATACATGTTCTTTCAACTTTTTAAAATTATGTCAAATATTTTTTGCAAAAAGTTATACCAATCTATATACCACCAACAGATATGATGGTCCCTGTTGGTTACTTCTTCATCAACACTTAATATTTATTTGACAGGTATTTTAATGTTTGACAGTCTGCTAGGTGAGATCTATATGTCAATGCACATTCAACTTTTAAATCCTTGAAAATTAGTAAAATTGAGGCATCATATGTTCATATGTTTATTAGCCACTTGAATTTATTATTGTGAGGTGCCTGTCCAAGTTTTCTACTCATTTCCCTAGTAGATTGTTGTACTAGAGTATTCAAGAAAACCCTCATCTCTCTTATGTTTACAGATTTACTAGAAGGACTCATGGAACTCAGTATGTAGGTATACTCAGAGCTAAGATTTATTACATGATATAGTAAGGGTATAAAGCTGGATCACAAGAGAAATAGAAGAGATTCTTGGGGAATCTATGTACAGGTTTTCTTCTGCTTTCTACTTCCTATCAGGTATTAAGCAGAGTACACTCTTCTTGGCAACAGCAACAAAAATGTACTAACAATGGCCAGGGAAGTTCATCAAAAACTTATGGCCTGAGGTATTTACTGGGGACTGGTCACACAGGCACTTATTGGTTGTCATGTACAAAAATATAGGACTCCTAGAAGGAAAGCAACTATTCAACATAAACTTCATTATGCAAACAGGTACGGAAAACGATGCTTACAATTAGAGAACCATGGGAATGCTTCTGGAGTCCAAGTTCCCAGGTAAGGACAAACCTGTTAAGCAGGACATAGTTTCTACAGAGAAAGTCTTCTGGGATAACCTTTTTCTACATAGCTGATTTTTTTCTTATTGTTTTGAAATGGTTCTTTAAAATTCTAGGTACTAGCTGGGCATGGTGGTGCATGCCTGTAATCCCAGCACCACTGGAGGCTGAGGCAGGAGGATCATGAGTTTAAAGCAAACCTCAGCAAAAGCAACTCAGAGAGACCCTGTCTCTAAATAAAATACAAAATAGGGCTGGGGATGTGGCTCAGTGGTAGAGTGTCCCTGAGTTCAACCCCTGATATCCCCAAAAGCCTCTCAGCACTAATCTGTTTTTTAGTAATTATGACTTGAAACACTTCCTATCACTAAATAGCTTTTCTTTTAAATTTTCTTTATGGTATCTATTTATGAGTGATAAATTACTAATCATTCAATCAAATTTATCCTTTTTTTCTTATACATAGTGATTTTGTCAAAATGGTCTCATGTTATTTTTAAAAGTTTGAAAGTTAATTTCATACTTAAGTTTTTTCTACCTAGAATACATTTTTTATATGAGGTAAGATAAAGATACAACTTCCATCTTTCCTAAATGGAGAATCAATTGACTTCTATACTATTTATTGAAATGTCTCTTTTTTCCTCAACTGCTCTGCAGTGACAGGTCTACTATTAATAAAACTGCCACATATGGTAGGTTTGATTCTTGGCTTTCTGTTCTGTTCCACTGATCATTGTGCCTAATGCTATTTGATTTGTTTTAACTCTATAACCTTATGTATATTATTACTGGCAACTACTAAGGTAAGCCCTCTCAAAATACACAAACACACACAACTTTCAATTTCTCTTTAGGTGTTTCTACTGTATACATTTTAGAATTATCTTTCCATGTTTTCTTTTACACATAGTTGCAGTTTTTACTGAAAAGAGATCACATATGGAAACAGGTTGGGAAGAACTAGCATCTTTTCAGTAGTGTCCCTAACAATCTAAAACCATGATATGTTCATATTTATTTAGGTCTTCTATAATGTCTTTGAAAAAAGATTTCTGCCAGGCATGGTGGCGCATGCCTAAAATCCCAGCAGCTCAAGAGGTTGAAACAGGAGGATCGAGGGTTCAAAGCCAGTCTCAGCAAAAGCAAGGTGCTAAACAACTTGGTGAGACCCTGCCTCTAAATAAAATACAAAATAGGGCTGGAGATGTGGCTCAGTGGTTGAGTGCCCCTGAGTTCAATCCTTAATACCAAAAAAAAAAAAAAAAAGAAAAAAGAAAAAAAGAAAAAAAAAGCTTTCTCTTTTTTTGCACAAAGGAACTTGATTAAATTCTAGTAGGTCCTTGTGTGCATATTCTGAATCTCATGTAATAAGCTATACATGATAAACATGTTAAATATTTTTATGTTTTATACACTATATAATATTCTATAAATATTTAACCTCCTATCTAAATTAAAACAAAACAAAATTCCTTGAAGATACTAGTATGTCTTATTCATTTTTATAAACCATTTGTTTGTGTTTGCATGAGCACATTTATTTAAAAAAAATCACAATGCCAGTTAGGACTGCCTTAGAAAAAATGATTTAAAAAGCAGACAATAAGAATTAGACAATTGGCAAGTGCTAAAAACCACTGCCTAAAAATTTTAATAGCTTCAGAAAAGAAATTTTAAAAATAAGTAGAATTCTGCTCTAATTATGTATGTGTATGCCCTTCATTTATTCAGATTTAGTCACATGCACACAACATAATATGGATTTTTCAATTCAATTAGATTAGGTCATGCAATGCTGCCAACTGTAATCAAAATGTATTTAAGTATATTTAACCTACATATTTACATTAGGCACTAAATATTCCATCCATATCTCTCTTTTCTATAGCCACCTCCTCACACTCACTGCCAGTACTACTTATTTAAATCATTTAAGACAGAGAATATAACTTAAAGTCAATGGGTATAAGTTTTTAAATTCCTCTTCATTTTAATACAATTGATGGTATCACTATCTTTTAATTTTCTCAAATATTCTTCTATATGCAAATTTTCACAATGGTTTTATACCCTAAAATGATCATATTTTGGGGGGGGGTTGTTTTGTTATCATGAATTGAACCCAGGGATGTTTAACCACCAAGCCACATCCCCATCCCTTTTACATTTTGTATATTGAGAAAGGGTCTCACTGACTTGCTTAATGGCCTGGTCAAGTTGCTAAGGCTAGCTTTGAATGTGTGATCCTAATGCCTCAGCCTCCTGAGTTACTGGGATTTCAGGTGTGCACCAGGGCCACACCAATCTTCCTATGAATGTATGAAATCCCTAGAACGAGGTGAAACCTTGTAGAAAAGCACTGGATATGTTGTTATAATATCTATGTCCCAATTTCAGTAATATGCAATTTGGGTTTCTTCATCTGTAAAATAGACATAATATCTATCACATAAACTGTTGAAAGTATTAGTGACACAAATATAATGTCACACTTTTTATGATGATTTTTACCATATCTAACAGGCAAACTATTCACTTTCATCCCTGTTTCCAGTACATCTAAACAACAACAACAACAACAACAAAAATGACAGGAGAGGTAATGAAAAATCAAGCAAAACTATAGATAAGTTGCTGTATCAAAAACTTCTGATAGAAGCACAGAGATAACCCTTGCTCCAAAAATTCTAGTTTCCCTTTTAATCAAAGACTGAATTAATGAAAACAATTAAGCCCTAGGATTGTTCTTAAATATAAATCAACTTCCTTCAATATCCACCTCTTCTTAAAGCATTTTAACACTCAGAAGACAATTCATAGAACTTTGTGTGTATATGAATGGTGGGGTAAATACATGTGGTTTTCATCATGTTTGCTGTTTTAACAAGGTATTAAGCTACTGCCAACTGAAATGAATGCCCAACTTTTAACTCTTTACAATATTTTGAAACAGATGGTAACATTTTACCTTATTGTTCCTTAATATTTGTCTTTTGAATTAATTGCAAGCTTCTTCTGGTGTAAATATTTTCTTTCCTGCCTTCGCTGTTTGATCACTTTATTTTTCTTGGCTAATGTTGTACATTTTGCTCTTGGATACTTTCTGGTAAGACCCTTTGGGTGCAACACTTCAAAGCAAGCTAGGATAAATGTTAATACAAGACCAATTCTATCTAAGCCTTTTAAATTCAAATGTAGTTCTTCAAAATGCTTGGAATGCTTTTAGAAAAATCATCTCCTTTCTTCTATTCATCACTAAAACCTAAAGCACCAATATATAAAGGTTTAAAAATCTTAATTTTTGTATGTTTTTGGAGTTTTATTTTATACAAATTGTGACAATAAGTAGAAGCAGTGGAAATCACATTTACCATACAGCTCTTTGAAATTCATGTCAAAAGATAATTATACCACATGACAAAGAAGCTAGAACTGGATCAAGAACTTATCCTATTTAAAGGGTTTTTTTAAAAAGTAGAAATTCTTAACTACCTAACAAATTGTAATATTTATACTTATGCAAATAATTGTTTGTTGGCCATAAGATTTTGACTTATGAAACTATAAGATTATGGATCTATGTACCTTAATAAGTAAGTCATCAAAATGAAAAATCTGCCTACTGAACGATGAGCTTCTTAAGGACAGAACCTATTTTAACCTTCTTGTATATACCAAGGCAAGAGATAAAATGTTCGAGAAATGTTTCCTCACTCAATAAAGTCTAAGGTTATTTATTGTCTGTGCCTTAACTAATGAAAATTTTAGGTAAGAAAGAAATATATAAGGATAAAAGTGCCATTTATAAATGAGGATTTTGTTAAACATCACATTATATTTTCAAAAAACGTTTTGCTTCAGAATTATACTCCATAAATGCATATCAGAATTCTCAATATTAATGTAACAGAACTGACTTTAGGAAACTCAAAGAGCAAGACACAAATGAATACTATTAAAAACAACTATAGTACAATTGAAAAAATATGATTTCAGAATCTAGTTTAGATAAAAATATATCAATTTTAGTTTCCTCATTTTGATCATAATTTTGAGGTTGAATATGAAAACTCCTTATTTTAGGAAATACAAACTAAAGTATTTATGAATAAAAAGTCACTGTACGTGCTAGTCAATCAAAAGTATCGACTTAAGTATGGAATGAAATAAACTTCCGTTACTTTCTTTCTTTGAGGGCAATGTACATCTAAAATTCCATATCAGAAGTGATAAAATAAACCTCTTAAACATAGATTTCCAGATATAGAATTGATCCCATTACTTCTGATATCCACAATAATTCTTTTTTGTTTATTTGCTTATATATGACAGCGAAATGCATTACAATTTTTATTACACTTATAGAGCACAGTTTTTCATATCCCTGATTGTATACAAAGTATATTCACATCAATTTGTGTCTTCATACATGTACTTTGGATAATAATGTCCATTACATTCCACCATCATTTCTAACCCCATGTCCCTCCCTTCCTTTCCCACCCCTTTGCCCTATCTAGAGTTTGTCTATTCCTCTCATGCTCCCCCTCCCTACCCAACTATGAATCAGCCTCCTTATATGAGAGAAAACATTTGGCATTTGGTTTTTTGGGGATTGGCAAACTTCATTTACTATTATCTTCTCTAACTCCATCCATTTACCTGCAAATGCCATGATTTCATTCTCTTTTATTTATTTTTTATTTTATTTATTTTCCATTGTGTATAGATGCCACATTTTTTTTTAATCCGTTCATCTATTGAAGGGCATCTAGGTTGGTTCCACAGTTTAGCTATTGTGAATTGTGCAGCTATAAACATTGATGTGGCTGTGTCCTTGTAATATTCTGTTTTTAAGTCCTTTGGGTATAGACCCAGGAGAGGGATAGCTGGGTCAAATTGTGGTTCCATTCCCAATTTTGATATCCACAATAATTCAATTTGAATCTTAATATACAATTCGATTCTAGAAAGCAGGGAATTAAATGTAAATCATTAAATTGAAATCAGTGCAAGAGTGATGACTTTCAGACTCTTATGAACACACACTATCTTTTAGAATGTGATCAGACTTCTTGTCTTAAACTTACTTCTTAATGAAATATAACTAACTAGAAAGCATTATAAGGTAAATAATAATCTATCATTCTTTCTTCCAATTCAATGAAAGATCAACTTTAGGGATTTTTGAAACACTGGGAAACTGTCTATTTTTTTAACAAAGTACCTGGGAAATTAATATGAATTAATAAAGAAAAATTACTTTTATGTTAAAAAACAATTATCAAAAATAACTAACAAAACGTGCATGTTACCAAAGATTATCATGCCCAAGACAGAACTCAGAGGTAAAATATCCTTACCCTATTGGGAAATCAACATCATCACCATGAGCTGTCATATGATAAAGTCCAAATTTAGCCAATTTAATATGTCCCTACAATAATAAAGGAAAAGATACTGAAATATTTTAATATAACTGGAAAGGAAAACTATGTGCCTTATGACTACTACAATCATTATATAATCAGACTGCTATTTTATCAAAATATTACCATATAAGATGTTATAAGATACCAAAATTTTATCCAAGACTGTTAAAATTTAGTTTGCTTTACACTTATTATATTTGTATGTATACATATCTGCAGACACATAAGTGTGTATATATATACATATATATATATACACAGATATATATATATATATATATATATATATATATATATATATATATATACTATATAACTGTATAAGGAATACATATATTTTACAATGTCAAATTAGTTTAACATTTTTGTATTTATTTGTGCTAATCTAGGTTTTTTTAAACAAAGGATAACAGGCAAAAATGTTTGCATTTGTTTTGAATACTTGGTTAGAATGTTTTGTAGTAATTTTTCAGAAGAGTTCTATTTTCAGGGAAATACAAATACAGTCATAATGTTAAAATTTAACTGTGATAAGGGATTTAGCTTGGAAAGTTCAGTTCAAAAATCACAAGAGTTCAGTAAGTCTGTTAGGTTCCAATAATTCATATATTTTTTGAGATTAACAATTATCACAAATGTGAGTTCCTTAATAAAACCTAAATATAAATTGTTTCTTTAAGTTTTTTTCATTTTAAATGTTTGTACTTCAAAAAAATAAGTCAACTTTCAATTCATTTATCTTCTTTTTAAGATTTAGAGGCTAAAAAATGTTGTGACCTCTAAAAATAGGTACAATATATTTTATGGTATACAGACATTACTTTATATTTTAAAACAAGTTAGATTGGTTGTAGCAATGTTACCTTTCTGCCATAAGTCTGAAATTAATAAATATCATTTCTATTTTGTGATTTTTAAGACTATACCAAATTTGAGAAAACACTCAAAGAACAATTATATAGAAAATAATTCAACCAAAATTTCCCCAAAGCTGTTTATATGTAATGAGAAAAATGAAATTATGATTATTCTTGAAAATATATCATTTTATTATCAATAATTCTCTTAGGAGGGGTTACTATCTTTCAATTCCCTATAAGATTTCCAACTTGAGAAGCAAGCAAACCAACGGAAAAGTGAGCTAGGTAATGAATATTTGGTAAAAAATAAATAAATAAATAAAAGAAAAAAAGTAAAGAAGGGGAAATTCAATGCAGTTATACTTATGATAATGATATTCTAAGTAACTGGTCAGAAAAGTTTTCCTAAAACAAAAGCAAATGCAAATTCTGAGAGGAATGTTGAGAAGCCATAAAACAAATCCTTTAGCAAAAAGGATGAAAGAAAAAATAACACATGAAGTCAGAACATTAGTTTGTGGGGAAAAAAAGGAATATCCTGCATGAAAGACACATAGATACTGAAGAAAAAAAAACATTTGTTATATAATTTAAACATTTAAATAATTTAAAGAGCTTTTTCACAATCATAAATATATCATTTTCATAGTCTTTTCATTATTTATTCTTAGAACATATTCTAACATCATTCTGATTAATTTTAATTTCAAAAGCTTTCAATTCCAAGCAACATACAAATATCTATTATAGTATTTGAGAATCACCTTTCGATCCAAGAGGATATTATGAGGAGACAGTGCCCGGTGTACTATGCCATGTTTGTTCATATACTGCAAGCCCTGAAGTACTTCAAATGCTACGCACAAAACCTTTGAATGGCTAAAAAGAAAACAAAAATTCAAAGATCAATTATAAAGCATATCTACAATCTGTTTAAAGAATAAGACATAGTGAAAACATTTAAAACAAATTTTTTTTGCATCTTGCCCAAACAGAATTTACATATTTACTAAAATAACCACTTGAACATAATTGATTATAATCAACTCTGATTATAACAAAGTGATCTGACAACACTTTCCTATTGGCTACTCTAATAGCAGGAAAGGACCTTAATTTGGATGGTGTATATTATTTATAGTAGGGTAGAATGATCATTGACAAATTTGGCTTTATCAAATTATCAAGAAAGCTTTAGATGTGTGGCAGATCAGAGTCAAGGATAACCATGTCTTCTGCTCAAAACAAAACGCTGTAGCCTCTAAAATATAGGTACAATATATTTTATGGTATACACACATTAGCATATTTTCCACACTGGTTAATAAGGCCAAATGTCTCTTTTAATTCTTATCTTATCCTTCTTAAGCCATCTGTGGGAGTTGCATTTACTAGGCCAGTGCTCTACCAATGAGCTAAATCATTCATGTAGGGAATTAGGAATAATATATAGAAAAGCAAGGAAGACTCATTCAAATCCAACTTCCCAAACTACTAATGTTAACATTTTGTAGAGATTTCTTTTCTATACATTTTTTTTTATTTTTACAAATTAAATATCTGCAGTTAACCATTAAAATTTTTAAAAGAGCTATAAATAATAAGGCAGTAGTAGAAATAAAATGGAATAAAAAACAACCCATAAGCAGATGAAGTAAAAGGAAAAGTAAAGAACAGAACAGATTTTAATCCAGATATATCAATAATTATATTAAGTATAAGTTACCTAAAGTCACCAATTAAAAGAAAAAGACTGTTATATAGATAAGAATTAAGACTATACTCAGTATGTGAGAAATCTATACTGAAGAAAAAACATTTGTTATAGTACAAAAATGAAATAAGTAATCAGTGATCACATGGGCTCAAGTGGGGGAATAGATAGGAGTAGGAGAAAATTTTGCAAAGTGATGAAATTATTCTATTTTTAATTTTGATGATGGTCATGTGACTTAGTTTATCACTTAACTGGACAAAAAAAATGTAAGTTTTAAGGAGACAACTGTGTAAGATCTTTTGGGCTATTATAAGACCTTTGGCTTTTACTCAGAGAGATGGGAAGTGACTGGCACATTGCCATACAATGATTAATATATATTTACTATAGAACCAAGCAGAGGCTAAGAAAAACAAACTTAGGCAACTTGAACACTAATTTTTCAATCATTCTTAATTTTTCAGAAAATTTTTAAAAGGGCATGATTAGGGCATTTTAGAGCATGGCATGTTTGAAAATGTCTCATTCTATTCTTAGACTTGAAAAGAATTTCCATTGTCTTATGGTATCCTTTATTAGCAGTAAGAAGTCTAATATCAATCTGATTTCAATTTTATAATAGATGTCCTGTGATTCCTCCCTGGAAGCTGAGGATACTTTTAAAATTTATCCTTAGAGTTATAAAACTTCAATCCAATGTTCTAGGGTATAGACACCTTTGTGGTGGGCAACATCAGGTACAACCCTTTAATCTGAAGATTCACATGTTCCATTAACACAGAAATAGTAACAAGAAAAAAACCTGATGTGCTGTCTTTATTTTCTCTTTAAGTTGAAGCTCTGTCCATTAACAGATGAAAATTGGAACTATTTTCTAAACTGACTTTTACTATCAAGGAGGATGGTCTTTAGCTCTCTTATTTAATTAAAGGGTTTATTTATTTGTGTATGTGGTATGAGAGAAAGAGAAAGATATCTACAGAAATCTCTTTCTGCCTCTCGTACCCCCTCACCCCCACCACCGACTTTACTATTCTTCAGGTGTTTCTTTTCAGTAGACAGTGTTCTTTGGTTATGGATATATTATTCTTTTGAGTCTCTCTAAGGAGGATTAGAATTCTTTTAGTTGTGGATACATATAGTGTTATCTTCATTTCCTATGTGGTAATTCCAATGAGTCCTTCCTGCTCCCATCCTAAGGCTGCTTCTCTCAAACTCATTTTCTCCCCTTAAATGTCTGATAATCCAATCCTTGATTGTCAGTCATATTTTGAAGATAAGTAATAAACTTCATATTTCCCATGGTGTATGTAAAAAAAGAATAAATGTTATTATTTATATATTATTTATATTGACATAAACTATTTCTCTTTATCAAATGGTTTCTTTCATGTGAAGGTGATATTAGTCAGTCTTGGGCAAAGAGAAAATGTGTGAAAACAAGTACAATTTGGGATAACAGAGTCTTCACAAATATCTTCAAAAATAAACCAACTGATTCCATATTAAAAAATTAAATCAAAGTAGGTCAGAGACCTAAAGGTAAGAGCTAAAACTATAAAAATTACAGAGGAAAACAGAGAAAATCTTGATGACTTTAAATATGGCAAAGAATTCTTTGATAAGAGTAACAAAAGAAAAATAAATTGAATTTCATTAATTAAAAACTTTTTTGTTTCAATGGATACCATCAAAAAAATGAAATAGTTACCAAATGGAAGAAGACCTTTACCATATGTCTCACAGGGATTGCTATCTGTAATTTTTAAGCAACTTTTATATTCAATAATTAAAAGACAACTCAATTAAAAAATGGGTCAATTCCATTCTTTTGCACTTGGCTCTCCTGTTGTCCAGCACTATTTGTTGAGAAAACTTGAGAAAGATCCCCACTGAATGTTCTTGGCATCCTGTAAAAAATCAGTTGACCATAGATGTATGAATTCATTTCTCACCTCTCTTGATTATACTCCATTAATCCATTTGTCGATCCTTGTGCTGGCTCTACAGTCTTGATTGCCTTTACTTTCTGCAAAGTCCTCTTATCTTGTCTCTATGTGTGTGTCCCTCTCACAACACACACACACACACACACACACACACTCTCTCTCTCTCTCTCTCTCTATATATATATATATATCTATCTTCAGTCTTAAAAATTGATGACATATTCAGTTGTGACACTAGAGGTCCTCAGCTGCATACTACTTCAAAATAGAGCTCTTTCTCATAAAATTAAAATCAAACCTTTTTTTATATCCCCATTAAACCAGTTTTAAAACTGCTGAATAAAGAAGTGGAGCATTCTATTTTCTATATTGTGCTTTTACTGATTGTAAAACAGACATTAGAACATGCATGTCAAAAAGCACCATCACGTTTAAAATGAGCTTATGAACATATATACAAAAAATGTTTTAAATTCATATATTAAAAAAGCTGAAGCTCATGGCATATCTTTTCTTAGCTATTATATGAGTCTACTTGTGAATTACAGTTAATGGACTCAGTACTCATCAGTTTAAATCAGAGATAAGATAAATTTGTTTTTCTACCCTTTGTTACTCTCAGGATTTAATTTTAAATTTTATTTTAAAATATAAGTTGGGTGTGATGGCGCATACCTATAATCCCAGACCTTAATTTCGAGTCTCGCCTCAGAAACTTAGTGAAACTTTTACTTAAAATAAAAAGAGCTGGGTGTATAGCTCATTGGTAGAGTACATCTGGGTTCAATCACCCAGATTGAAAAACAAAAACAAGGGGCTGGGGTTGTGATTCAGAGGAAAAATGTTTGCCTAGCATGCGTGAGGCACTGGGTTTGATCCTCAGCACCACATAAAAATAAAATGAACATATTGTATCCACCTACAATCAACTAACTAAATGAATAGATGTTTAAAAATAAATAAAATAGTAAGAAAAATAAAATAAAAAATTTATCTTATTTTATATAAGAAAAGGAGTAACAAGTATTTATGGAATTTTGTTTACTTGTTTTAAAACTGCATTTTTTAATACTGTCAAAACTTGATCTTGAAGTTTTTTCTTAAATAGATAATGCAATTAAAATACAAAAACAAGACAATAATATCACATCTAGTATTTGAAAATATGTTACAGTTTAATTGAACATGGACACTAAAAGATTTAGGATTAAAGGAATGAGAGTCGCACAATTTTAAAAAATATATTGGCAGAGAACAATTAGGCTTTGTCCTACAAGTCCCAATTTACAATCTTGTTAATAAAGAAACCGTCAGTAACTTAGAAAACTTATGATATAGCTCAAGTATTCCTTTTGAGATGTTCAGTTATTATTATTACTTCAGAGATTGTGACAATAGTATATATTTTGTCACCACTGTCCCTAATGAATGAACATAAGAATCCCTGGTGATTTAAATTTACCAATATGATCCAAAGGTAGCTTTCAAAATAACACAATTATTTCTAATATAGCAAGGTGACATTTTAATATACTTTGTTTGTATTTGAACGCATAAACTGAGTGGCTACTAGCTGCATGTTAACTTCATTTTTAGTCCACATAGACATGAAGAGGAAGAACCAATCTCCACAATAAAGAAGGCTACAGTATAGTTAGAAATTTATGAACTGATAATTCCAATGCAAGCAATTATGGTTAATGGTTGAGAATTATTTATCCTTTCCTTTGTCTTTGGAGGAAAACAAAATATTAAAATTTACTTATTACATTAGTGAGATCAAAACAGACCTAAAAAATATTGGTAAAGTTAAGAGAAAAACAGAAAAGCAAAAACAATTGAAACAACTTGCTCATATCTGTATTTTAAATATGGTTTTCTGAATTTTCAAACCTATTAGATTAGGAAAAATCTAAATATATTTTATTTAGCCCTTTCCAGATGCATTTTAAAGAAAATTTACTGTGTTTCTGATTCAATAATCCCTAAAATACTTTTTACCTATCATTTAAAAAGCACTTAGGCTAGGGTTAGGGTTGTGGCTCAGTGGTAGAGCACTTGCCTAGCATGTGTGAGGCACTGGGTTTGATTCTTATCACTACATTAAAAATAAACAAAATAAAGGTCCACTGACAACTAAAAAAACATTTAAAAAAGCACTTAGGATAATATCATGGGTTTAATATCTCTATGAATCGGTTGACCTTACATGCTCATAGTAAAAGGTTTTCACCAAACCCTAGACAATATTGCAAAATATGAATAGTTTACCACAATGATACATTGTTCAATCTACATATAAGACATCTAGGTTTTTAATTACAATCTCCTATACTTGTCTGTTCCTCACTCCTAAGGACCTGTTCTTTAATCATATCAAGACTTGGAGGCCCCTGTTCTCTAAGGCTTCTGTTTCCTCAATTAGCCCCATTAAGACATCCTCCATTATCCTAGAACTAGTCTGAAATTTTAATAATTTTTTAAAGATCCTAATGCTTCTTTATCCTTGATAAAATTATAATCCCTTCCCTTTATTCTGATAACACATACTTACTTGCAAGGCTTATTAATTATAAGGTCATTATTTCTGTATAGGTTTCTCTCCCACTGGACCTTGAGGAAAGAACTATTTTATTCAAGTATGCTTATGCCTATCACAGAATATTTACTGTAAAAATTCGTATCAAACACGTTAAATAGTGCATAAAATGCCACATAATGATATAAGATAGTATACAAACTAAATTCTTCACCACTAATGAAATAACAGCTCAAAAAAATCTGTTATAACAGCAATCAATCAATAATGCTAACTTCATTTATATGTGAATTACATAATCCTTCAATCAATAAAACAAATTGTTTAAGTTCACACAAAGGCTATATGCAAGAAGTACTCACCTGCTTAAAATACATCTTTCCTAGTCTTTTATTTATTGGAGGAATCAGGAGTAAATCAGGGTATACTGGGTAGCAGGGTAATCTTGTTAATATCTGGCTAAAGCCATAAATTAGACTAAGTTGTTCCCAATGGCCTCAAACCATCAGTTCCTTTAGGTTATTTGCAAAAAAAAAGATGTTATTCAGATTGCAAGAAATAGATACCAAGAAAGAGAATGGAGAGGTCAGGATTGCTGGAATATATTTGGAAGTTGTTCATGTATAGGTGGTAACTAAAAGCACAGATGCTATTTCCTCACATCCATGATCCATCATATTTCCTAAGGGCCACTCCACAAGCAAAAAACACCCATACTGTCAGCAAACCAAGGGAGGAAACACAGTTATAAACTGTATGAGTTCAAGATGTTCTTTCAATTTATAAAACCTGATCACTCCCACAGATATTTTCCTTTTGGTGTAAAACTTTCCTTTCTTGGTTGTATAGACCCAAAGTATAATGTTAGGAGAGAGGAAACATAGATGAAATATGGTTAGCTACCATGTGATTTAAGAAATAGGGAAAATAAAATGCAATGATTAATGTTGAGATAATATTATTAGTATATAATTCTGTTTTCTTTCAATATACTGGTATCAAAAAGTAAATTTACTTTATAACTTCAAAACCAAAGAGTTCAATAATATATAACTTTTAAAGATTCACTGGTGTATGATTCCAGAATTTGAGGACAAGATGTTTTTAAATTAAGAGCTGATATCTTTAAGACTTTAAATCTGACACTTATCACATAATATATTTTAATATTTTGTTAAAATTATCAACAGTATTTTAAAAAGCACATTTTTTAAAGGAAAGAGAATAACAGTTTTCACAATTGAAAAAAGAAAACAATTCATTTCACTATGAGGCACAAATGTTTTAGTTTCAAAGGACATTCATCTAAAGCAAATTTAAGAGTTGTATTGATTACTACTACCTAAAGATTACTTTGTAGCAAGTACAAATAATAATCCATCAGTCTCTAAACTATGAGACTGGGCAATTTCACAACTCAGCTTTTACTCTGAAATAATCAAAGTTGAGCATTGTTGATTCTGGAATGTAACTAATTCTCAGTGGGAAGCAATAAACTGAGAAATCAGCATTCCAACTTGAATACTAGATAACTTTTCTTCTCCACAGAAAATTAATTTGATAAGATCAAAACACATGTGGAAAACAGTCTAGTGGTTTGAGGTTCAAACTTAATGCCAGGAGGATCTGTCATTGATTTGCTATGCTCAAAGAATGCTCCAACTCGCCCTGCCTCAGTTTGCAAATTTATAAAGTGGGAAATATAACACCAAACAGGAGTTAAATGAAGATTAATGAGCTATTGATCCTGTACAGAATCCTGATAATCTAAAAAGCAAAGCAAAATAAAAATTCCAACCCTCCCCACTAAAACAACCCAAGGTCTTTAAAAAACTATCAATAATATTTTGTTACATTATATGTATATACTCTATAAATTAATAAAAATTGTAAACTGGGCTCATCACCTATTCTTCTGACATAATAAAATCAAGACAGTTTTCTAATTTCTTTGTGAGAATTAATCATCATTTGACAAGTAGGTTTGAAGTATCCCCAAATTAGCAGAGTACTTATATCCTATAAATATTTTCTTTTCCCATGCAATTTTATTGTCCTGGATCAGACACACCAAAATTTCTTTTCTCATTATGGTCACTAATAATGACAGAGTAGTAAGTCCAACTTCGCACATGTCAGAGCATTAACATGTTTTAAGACTGAAATATGTCTCTAATGTTAAAGAACAGATTATTATATACCTTTAGTCAAATCTATATCCTAACTTATTCAAAAGCTTTTTGATGTTGTTAACTAAAATTATAATTCGACATTGCTTAACAAAGGGATAGCAAGGTGCGGTGGCGCACCTGTAATCCCAGCAACTCCAGAGGCTAAGGCTGGAAGTTCTCAAAGCCAGTTCAAAGCCAATCTCAGCAAAAGCAAGGCCCTAAAAGCAACTTAGTGAGATCCTGTCTCTAAATAAAATATAAAATAGGGCTGAAGATGTGGCTCAGTGGTTGAGTACCCCTAAATTCAATCCCTGGTACACCCCTCTGAAAGAAAAAAAACGAACAAACAAACAAAGGGGATCCATTCTTATAAATGTTTCATTAGTTGAGTTCATCATTATGTTAACATCACAGAGTGCATTTATACAAAGTAAGGTGTCTGCAATGTTAGTAGGTTATACAAGCTTATGGGACCACGTTCATACATTTTGCTGTGTGACAAAAAAAGAATTTGCTAGTATTGTATAGATATCAATTTGAGACAAATTCATATTTGAAGACCAATATTTTAGAGTTTTAGACATTTTATCACCTTGCCTATCTGAACAAAAAAGAACAGTAAAGGGCCTGAATTGTATGCAGTGTCTATTACTATGTCTGCAAGCCAGCACAGTGCAACCAAAAGTGGGCCAAACTGAAATATTCAGTTAAATAGGGATTAGTGTGTCTGAAGGAAATTATGACTAGTGTGATTGATGAAAATACTATATTTGCATTGTACATTGTACACTGTACAGGAGTTGAGGTGATACAGTGATCATACTTTGATCAAAGAATAAAAAAATATCCAAATCTTGTTATTAGCTACTTCTACTTGATTCAGTAAGCTTCTTATGATACATGCATAGAAAGACAGAACAAGGCAAAACACCACTTTAATAACCAGAGCTTCACCTCAAATCTAAGGCAGAAGTCAAGTGAATTCTCTACATAAACAGTGCCTTTTTCCAAAGTCAGCTTAGCTTAAAAGATTTCTAGTTCTATCCACGAACTAGATTTTCATGCCTCAATGCTGTGAGGCAAGAAAGATCATACCCATTCTAGCAAGCGTCTTAAAAGAGTAAGAAAAAAGCTTTTACTCGTAACTCCACAGTGATGCGAAAATACTGTCTAAAAGGACAATTTGATGTGAAAATACTGTTTAAAAGGATAATTATCTCTTATCAATTCACATAAAACTGAAGGACAGTTATCTCTTATCAATTCACATAAAATTACAATATTAATGGATACAGGTTCTCAATTTTAGGTTCCACTTGTATTTTTTAAATTATGCAATGCTTTCTCTTTTTTTTTAAAGAGAGAGAGTGAGAGAGAGAATTTTTAATATTTATTTTTTTTAGTTCTTGGAAGACACAACATCTTTGCATGTGGTGCTGAGGACGGAACCCGGGCCGCACGCATGCCAGGCGAACGAGCTACCCCTTGAACCACATCCCCAGCCCATGCAATGCTTTCTATCACTTACTTATCCCAGAACCTATAAAGAGCCTAAGTTAGCTCAACTATTTTAAAACTGTTCTTAAGTTATGTAAATCAGTACTTCATATGGTTTTACAAAGAGCACATTGATTTATGGGTTCTTTACCACTTCAAGAATTTAAGAATATTTAACTAAGCAATGGTAAATGATCACCTTAAAGGCTTGTCAAAATACATATATCTGGTTCCATTTCTTGATACAGTAGGTCTAGGATGGGTTTAAAAAAAAATTGTATTTCTAAAAAGTTCCCAGGTGATAATGATGAACTACATTCTGCAAACCACTATCCTATAGGTTGACTACAATTGACTCTGCTTCACTTTCAGATACACAAAACAGTGTGTGGTATAAAACAAAGAAAATGATTTTAGATTTGAACAGAATAGGTTTAAATTCAGGGCTATCTTTTTCTAGTTGTAATCTAGCTTCTAAATTTTCTTCTTCTCTTCTTTTCTTTTCTGTGCTGAGGTTTGAACCCAGGACTTCAACATGCCAAGTAAACACTCTACCACTGAGGAATAATTCCAGACCTCTTGGCTCTTTTTTTTTTCCCCCCTTGGCTACTAGGGAGTAAATCCAGGAGCACTCAACCACTGAGCCACATCTCCCCAGTTCTATTTTGTATTTTATTTAGAGGCAGAGTCTCACTGAGTTGCCTAGACCCCTCGCCATTGGTGAGGCTGGCTTTGAACTCACAATCCTCCTGCCTCAGCCTCCTGGGATTACTGGCTTGCACCACAGAGCGTGGCTCTTGGCTCATTTTTAGAATGAGGTAATAGAGCCAGCCATAGTAGCACAAGCCTGTAATACAAGCTACTGTGGAAGCTAAGGATGGAGGATCCTAAGTTCCAGGGCAGCCTTGATAATTTAATGAGACCCTATTTCAAAAATAAAATAGGAGCTACAGACATAGTTTAGTGTAGAGTGCCCATGGTACCACCAGAAAGACAGAGAGAAAACAAAGCAGAGAAAAAAAAAAAAAAGAACAAAATAAGGCAACAGCCATCATAGCCATGTGATGAGGTTTAAATATAACACGTTGACAGAGCATAAAGTAGATACTCAATAAATGTTGATTTCCTTCTGTGATATGGTCCCTCACTATACCTTATTCTCCAAAGGATAAGCTTATAAAAATAAGTCATCAATTTAATTTCTGTTGTTACTGATAACAAAATGTTTTCAACTAAAAATATCTAGGCTCACTTAGGTCTTAGAATTTTTGGTTTTCCAACAAAATGTATAAGCTCCTAAAATTACTTTTTAAACTTTTTTTTGTACTAGGAATTGCTTTACCACTGAACTATACCCCTAGCCATTTTTATTTATTTTTTTTATTTGAAACAGCATTTCACTAAGTTGCTGAGGCTGGCCTTGAACTTGTTATCCTCCTGCCTCAGCCTTCCAAGTCACTGAATTAAGATGTGTACCACCACACCGAGCTAAAATCACTGTTTATTTAACTTATTACTAGATCTATAACTGACACTGTATGTAGCAAAGATATGACAGAATATAATCAAAGTAACCAATCGTGGATAAATATAGCATAAATGTTTGAATTTTAAATCTCCAATTGGTTCAATTCACTCAAACCAACTATTTCCTATTAAATGATTTAGTATTTCTACTCGCCTGTAGTCAAAGGTTATTACACATTTGCAATTATGTTTTTATCATCATTACCATTTTTGTTTAGTCCTTCACTTTTGAAATCTTGAACAATTTTGAATAAGGGACTATTTCTAACTTAAGCTTTGTTTTTAAAAAATCATTAAAATGGGGGCTGGGAAGACTAAGACGGAATATAAATTCATGAACCAAAAATATGTTCCTTTGTAGTATTTGCCATTTTCACTTCTCCAACTATTGTACAAAAGAACTCACTCTAAGTGTACCAAGAGATATTGGAGATAATGAAACCAGTTGTGCTTGTTTCTTTGTTTCTAGGGTGATAAAGATGCCAGAAACAGCTGGGTGTGGTGGTACATGCCTGTAACCCCAGTGGCTCCGGAGCCTGAAGCAGGAGGATCATGAGTTCAAAGTTTGGCTCTGCAGAAAGCAAGGCACTAAGCAACTCAGTGAGACCCTGTCTCAGTTCCTTGTTTATGCCATGTTGTGGTCATGGCTCCTGACCTAAGAAGACATTTGATAACCCTATAAATTGTTAAGTACTCATTAACCAGGACCTTAAAATTACTTAGAAAAAGTCATAGCAATGTAACTAGAACATGGTATATGTATAAGGAACCTTGAAAACATTAGGATAAGTGAAAGAAACTGGGTACAAAAGTCCACACATTACATAATTCCATTTACACAAAAAGTTTAGAGTGGGTAAATTCACAAAGAAACTCAATTGTGGTTTCCAAAAGTTGGGGGAGAGATAAAGGTGATGGAATACTAATGCTTTCTGGAAGGATGAAAATATTCTTGAATTAGATTGTGGTGATGCCTACAGAAAAGTGAGGATACTAAAAGCCACTGAATTTTATACTTGTTTAAAAGAGTCATTTCAAGATAGGTGTATTATATCTCAATTTAATGAATTCAAAAGTCAAAACAATTTATACATTGAATTAGGAAAAAATACATACCATACTCTTCATAGACACCAAAAAAATATGAAAATATTCACTATTCAGTTGGGATTTAAAAATTTCTCAACCAGAAATATAAGATTTTTCACTCAATCTGGTAAAGATATCTATGAAACACCATGAAAAATGGTAAAATACTGAACATTCTCCCTAAGATGAGAAACCAAGGAAGAATTACCATCAATATTTGTATTCAGTACTATAGAAGTTCTATCTAGAGATAAGGCATAAAGATTAAAAATGAAGAAGTTATAAATATATTTCTATGCAATGATGAAAATGTTCAATATCTCTAGCAACAATAAATGTTGATGAGGACAAGGGGAAAAGGTACATTAATATACTGCTGGTGGGACTACAAATTGGTGCAACCACCATGAAAAACACTATCGAGATTCCTCAGAAAGAATCCACCATTTGACTCAATTATCCCACTTCTCAGTTTATAGCCAAAGAATTTAAAATCAGCATACTAAAATGAGGCAGCCATCAATGTTCACAGCAGCTCAATTCACAATAGCTAAACTATGGAACCAACTTAGGTGCCCTTCAACAGATAAATGGATAAAGAAAATGTGCTATATGTACACAATGATATTATTTAACCTTAAATTAGAATGAAATTACGGCATTTGCCAGTAAATGGATGGAGCTGGAGAATATCATGCTAAGTAAAATAAATGAATCCCAAAAAACCAAAGGCCAAAGGTTCTCTCTGATACACAGATGCTAACTCATGATAAAGGGGGTGCAGAGTAGAAAAGAACAGAAGTACTCTGGTTTAAACAAAGGGGAATGAAGGGAAGGGAGGGAGAATGGGAATGGGAAAAAACAGAAAGAATCAGACATTACTTTCCGATGTACATATGTTTACACAACCAATGTAATTCTACAGCAAGTACAACCAGAAGAATGAGAAGTTATACTCCATAGATACATAAAAGAATACATTCTACTGTCATGTATAATAAAAACAAATATATTAAAAAAGAAAATCCTAAGGAATCTACAAAATAACTCTAATACATGGATTTAATTTAGCAACATCACAGGAAACAAAGCTAATATAAAAATTCCTTGATATTTTATATAGAAGCAAACAATAGAATAATAAAATTAAAATACAATTTTACTTACAATCATATCAAAACTTAAAATACTTAGTAACAAATTTCACATATGAAAAGAAAGAACTATGCTGTAAAATATAATATATTGCTGATAGAAATTAAAGACAAAAATTTGGAGAGAGAGAACATCTTAGTTTACAGTAGGAGTTAATATTAAGATATCAGTTCTATCCAAATTGTACACCAATGCAATGCAATCCCCAATTAGAACACCAACAGACATTTTTAGAAACAGAGAAGCTTATAAAATGTATGTGAAAATGCAAGAAAATTTATGTGGAAAAGCATAGAAATAATAGCAGCTAAAATAATCTTAAATCAGGATAAAATTGGAAACTTACTGACTTCAAGATTTACTATAAAGCTACGGTAATCAAGAGATGTTATAGAGTTGATATATGGATAGAAAAACAAATGGATGAAAAAAATAGAAAGTCTTAAGAACAGACCTACACTTACATGGCCATTTAATTTTCAATAAAATTACTAAAGTAATCCAAGGAGAAAAGGTATCTCTTGAATAAATGCAGATGATATAATCCTATACTTAGGAGATCCTAAAAGCTCCACCAAAAGACTGAGAAATCTATTAAACAAATTCAGCTAGGTAACAGGTTACAAAATCAGCATACAAAAATCAATAGCTTTTCTATATTTCAATAAGAAATCTGCTGAAAAAGAAATCAGGAAAATAAGCTCATTCACAATAGCTTCAAAAAAGTATATATGCAGGGGCTGGGGTTGTGGCTCAGCAGTACAGTGTTTGCCTAACACATGTGAGGAGCTGAGTTCAAGCCTCAGCACCACATAAATATAAATAAATAAAATAAAGGTATTGTGTCCAACTACAACTAAAAAATATATATACTTTTGAAAAGTCTATATGCAAATCAATAAATGTCACATCACATAAAGAGAACTAAGAACAAAAATCCGTTAGTTATCTCAACAGATGCAAAGAAGATCTTTGACAAAATTCAGAAACCCTTCATGATAAAAATACTGAAGAAACTAGTAATAGTTTCTAGGGATGCCCCAACATCATAAAGGCTATAATGAAAAATCAACCCAATTTCATAGTAAAGTGTAAAAACTGAAAGTATTTCCTTTAAAATCTGGAACAAGACAAGGATGTCCATTCTGACTACTCCTATTTAATACAGTGATAAAAATTGTAGCCAGAACAATTAGGCAAGAGAAGGAAATAAAATGGATAACATAGGAAAGGAAGCAGTCAAATTATCACTGTTTGTGGATGATATGATCCTATATCTACAACATCCCAAAAAACTCCACCAAAGACTGCTAGGCTATTAAACAAATTTGGTTAAATATCAGGTCACAAAATCAACATATAAAAATCAATAGCTTTCCCACATACTAACAATAAATCTGCTGAGAAAGAAATTAGGAAAACAATTCCATTCATAATAGCTTAAAAAAATATAAAATACCTAGGAATAAATAGCCAAGCAGGTGAAAGACATCTACAATTAAAACTATAGAATACTGAAGAAAAAAATGAAAAAAACCTCAGAAGATGGAAAGACCTCCCCATTTTCATGGATAGGCAGAATATTATTAAAATGGCCAGACTACTCAAAACAATATACAGACTGAATGCAATCCCCATCAAAATACCAATTACATTCCTCACAGAACTAGGAAAAAAAATCAGACCTAAAATTCATTTGGAAGAATAAAAGATTCAAAGTAGCCAAAGCAATTCTAAACCAAAACAGCGATTCTGGCAGCATAATGATACCTGACTTCAAATTAAATACAGCTGAAACAAATGGATATCCATATGGGTAAAACCTAAACTGAATACTATATACAAATAATAAGCTGAGATAGATCATAGATTCACCATAAAATCGAAAACTAATGGTTCTAGAAAAAAACATATCACATGGAATTATCTTCATGGTTTAGAAACAGAGAAAGGTTTCCAAACAGGATCACAAAAACAATAACCACAGAAGAAAAATTTAATATTGTAGACTTCATCACAAATAACTGTTGTTCATAGATTCATTCTTAAAAAAATGAATAGGAAAGCCAGACTGTCAGAAAATGTGTGCAAATAATGTCTAATGAAGAATATGTAAAAAAAAAAAAAAAAAAGAATATGTATGAAGATACAAAAAAATGACAATAAAAAGATAATAGAACCCACTAAAAAGAGACAAAAAAATAAATAGCTATGTGTGTCATCATGCAAACACTGAATAAGGTCATTAAAAATGCTCAACAGCTTTAAAACATCATGGAAATACAAATTAAACCTACAATGAGATACCACTTTACATCTACTACATACGGCTAAAATAAAAGGCTGAAAGCACCAAATGCTGGAAAGAATAGGAAGGAACTAGAATGGTCATATATTGTTGGTGGGAATACAAAGCATACAGTTTGGGAAAAGATCTGTTTTTTTTTTTTTTAATATCAATCGTGTGTGTGTGTGTGTGTGTGTGTGTGTGTGTGTGTATACACACCTGTAACCCATGAATTATACACCTGCTATTTATCCAAGAAAAATAAAAACATGGCCACAGAAAAAGTCACAAGTATACTCACAGCAACTTTCCTCAGAAATATTATGTTGAGTGAAATAATCCTTACACAAAGGATACAAACAGCATTTCCCCAAATATACAAAATGTTGAAGTAAAAAAAATAAATCTAAATTGAAAAATATCTATATGTGGTTGTAGCTGGAGGCTGTACATGGAGAGGGGCAGAGGCTCAATAGGAAGGGGTATGAAGGAAATTTCTAGGATGGTTGTGGTGATCTAGTCATAATATGGATTTGAATTACACAAGTATATATATTTGTCAAAATTAATCAAACATTTAAACAGGTTTTGTACCTTAATATAAATTTTATCTAAAAAAAAGCATTGAATTTTAATTAATGATATACATCTGAAATATTTAGATAAAGAGTGCTCATATATGTAAATTACCTTGAAATGCATCAAAATAATAAGGTGATTTAATAAATGGATAGTTCAATATATATGTGATAAAGCATATATATTGATGATAGCAAAAGCTGTCATCAAAATATTAATTATAGCATCTAGGTATATTGCATAAGTTTTTCAACTGTCTATGTGTGAATATTTAATGCTAAAATGCTAGTCAAGAGAGAAATAAATTAGGGTGGTATAAAGACAATTTTAGATAACAAATATCTGTGAGAATCTGTTAGCATATGACAGACTAAAACAAAAATTTAAAGAAAGTTTTTCCAGCTGAAGAAAAATGATTCCAGATGGAAACTTGGATCAAAGAAATAAAGAGTTCAGGAAATGGTAAATACATAATTAAATGCAAAAGAATTTTCCTTCTTATCTCAAGCTATTTAAAGAAATTCTTTAAAGCAAAAATAAATAATGATGAATGGTGAGATTTATAATATAATGTTAAAGTGACATTTTGTATGTAAAATGTATAATACCAAAAAAAGAGGAGGGTAATAGAAGCATACTTTTAAAAGGTTCCTACATTATATGTGAACTAGCATTATATTAACTCATGGAAAACTAAGATAAAATAATAATGCATATTGTAATATCTAACATAATAACTTTTTTAAAAAGCAAAAAACAAATAGCTAATAAGACAGAGAAAAAAATTTAAAAACCCAAAAAACACCCTGAGTTTTGTTAGCCTGACTCCAAATACTTGTTTAAATTTAGTCCTTTTACATTGACAACCTATCACTTTTAAACTCAGTAATTTCTGCTCTTCAAAGATTTCCCAATAGATAGTTATTCCAATCAATACAATCAATAACTATCTCCTCCCCCTCTTTCTCTCGTCTTATATAGAGATATACAATATCGCAAATTAAAATTCAAAGGGTTCCCTTGAAGTCAGTGGGAATCCTAAACACAAATTTCCTTCATGAGTTAGTATTTACTGATGGTATCTCCCTCAAAGAATTGGTTTAAAGAAAGGCAAAACCAAGAGCAAACGAAAAAGTGCTGATAGTTGACCACTGAGGCTATATACATATTTCTTTTTCTTAAAACAGAAAGTTTTCATAGTGAGTCAAGCACTGTGGCACATGCCTATAATCCCAGCAGCCAGGGAGGCTGAAGCAGGAGAATCGTAAATTCAAATCCAGTCTCAGCAACTTAGACTCTAAGCAACTTAGTGAGACTCCATTTCAAAATAAAAAATAAAAAAAGGGCTGGAGTGATTCAGTGGTTAGGCATGCAGGGTTCAATCCCATGTACCAAAAAAAGTTTTCATAGTGAAAATAATTTCCAAACAGATGATGCCTATCATTCTCAGATCATTCTATTTTTAAAAAATAATTTTTCAAAGGTATATAATTTCTTACCTCACTGGTAAAATTATGAAATGCAGATATTATACTTTCTCTTTCCAGAGACTTAAAATAAGTGTATGATTCTTAAAAAGTTAAATACCCATTGCCTTTTTCTTTCCCACAATGACTCAACAGTCAATTTTTTCACTGCTGTGACTAAAGGACCCAACCAGCACAACTGAAGAGGAAGAAAAGTTTATTTAAGGGCTCATGATTTCAGAGGTCTTAGTCCATAGAAGGGCTGCTCCATTCCTCTTGGGCTCAAGAGGAGGCAGAACATAATGGTGGAAGAGCGTGGAGGAAAGAAGCAGCTCACATGAGGATCAGAAAGAAGAGAGAGACTCCACTGGCCAGATACCCAAAGCCATGCCCCAATTCCCACCTCCTCCAATACCCTACCACTTCAATTACCACTCAGCTAATCCCTATCAGTGGATTAAATCACTGTTTGGGTTAAGGCTGTAACCGAATTATTTCTCCTCTGAACCTTCTTGCATTGTCTCACATGTGAGCTTTTGGGGGACACCTCCCATCCAAATCATAACAGACTTCATTCACTTATATCAAAGTATAGAAAAAATATTACCTTCTTATATCAGATAATTGAAAATTGGCTCCTCATAAATAAGGCTCATTACTTTGCATTGTTGGATCACAGTGTTGTAAAACTTTTTAATTACTCCACAGTGTTTAGAAATATAGAGATTTTACATAGGAATTCATATTCTGAACTGTTTTGAAAATATAAAAGATATGGTCACATTCCCCTGACAGTAACAGAAGCTCAGTATTGGCTGCCTCTTTTCAGTGTGGAATATGCTTTCCAATTTAACCAAGCTTTAGTCCAGTGCACTTATTCAAACTACCTTCCTGGTCACATAAGTTTATAATCTTTCTCTACGTACATTCCCCTTTCAAAACTCAGCCTTTTTTTCCTCATTATAGTTCTTACTCTTACTCTGTAAAATATAGTACATCTAACACTTCACAAAAATTTCAATGAAGAAGATATTCTACATAAAAAAAGTACTTCTAATGGAATATACCAAGTCTAGTCAGCATTATATATCAACATATTCACATATTCTCTGTCCATTCTTTTTTGAATATAAACACTGAAGTATTTTTCTCTCCACGTTAAGGACTTTATTTTAATAAAAACAGTTTATTCCTGGTTATTATTCTGGAAAATAGCACACACTAAAGTTTGAATTTAAACCTTATTAAATTTGAATTTTTCCACAACTCACTAGTTTGAATGACTCAGTAAATTTTTTCCTCAATAAATGTAGTAGTTAAACATGCTTTGAATTGTTGAAAGAATTAAAGTAGCTGCCACTTCATCTGTCTTTACAAATTAAAATATAATTAATACTATGAAATTTAGACTTAAGTAAAAGAAGACTTTAGTACTTACCTGTGTAAAGAATGTTAGAGGGGCTGGGGATTAGCTCAGTGATAAAGAACTTACCTAGCATTTACAACTCCCTGGTTTGGATCCCCAGCACCAGCAAAAAGAAGAAAAAGAAAAAGAGGTAGAATTCTAAATATATCAACCCCAAAGACCTGTTACTTAGATAGTCAATCTACTGCTAGTCCAGGTACTACTGTGAATGGATTCTGCAGGTGAAATAAGGTTGCTAATCTGCTAGTCTTGAAAATAACAATATCCTGAATTATTCAAGTGGGCCTAATGTCATCCAGTATAAAAAAGCGAAGCAGGAATTGAAGAGGGTGGTAGAAGCAGAGGCAGGAGAGTTCAGAGATTCAAAATGAGAAGGTTTGGCCTGCTGTTGCTATCCACAAGACTGGAAATGCTGTTGCTTCTAGAAGCAAATGGCTCCTGCAAACAGATAGCAAGGAAATGGCTGTATCAGTTCTTCAACAGTTTACACCAACAACCTGACCATGCCTGGCAATGAATTCTTCCGTATAGTCCCCAGGGGGAATGCAGCCCTATCAACACCTGGATTTCAGTCTTGTTAGAAACACAGAAACCACCCAAGCCCATTAGACTTCTGACATATAGAACTGTGTAATAATAAATATGTGCTGTTTCCTGCTGCTAAAGTTGTGGCAATATGTTACAGCAGCAGTAGAAAATTAATATAAAGGTTGAATAAAAAAATTTTTTTTAAAAATTTGTCTTTACCCAAACCCTAGCTGAACAAGACTAGGGACCATTTATTTATACAGTCTTAAAATATTTAATAAATTGCTGGAAGCAGCTATAAAATCTACTTTAATACTTCCCCCAAAACGAATATTGAGGGTTGGAGATATAGCTCAGTTGGTAGAGTGCTTGCCTCGCATGTACAAGGCCCTGAGTTCAATACCCAGCATCACAAAATAAAATAAACAACAACAACAAATTAATGTGCAGGGGGCTGTGGCAAACACCTGTAATCCCAGTGACTAAGGCAGGAGGATCAAGAATTCAAAGCCAGTCACAGCAAAAGCAAGGCATTAAGGAACTTAGTGAGACCCTGTCTCTAAATAAAATACAAAATAGGGCTGGGGATGTGGCTCAGTGGTTGAGTGCCCCTGAGTTCAATTCCCAGTACTCCTCTCCCCACCCCCCAAAAACTAATGTAATCTTTCCTCAAACTGTATATTCCCAAGAAGTGTGTTTTCCTGACTAGTGTTAGCAAAATCTTAGGAACTGTGCCATTAGAATGTTCTAACTGCTAAGCATATTTTGCAGTTTTGAGGCCTTGAATCATACTATATACCAGCTTGTCTAGTTTGCATAATGTGATTTACATAGAACACCTGCTTCTTTTACAGGCTCTGGAGCATTAGCAATGGCAGTTAGGCATAAAGGAACTACCTATAAGACTCCCCTAGACACCTAGACTCTGGTGAACTTCCATTATAGACAACACTTTGCACATGTAATCACAATTAGTCACAGCAGGAACTAAGACATGGGAGAGGACTTTGGGAAGCTTGTGCCAGCTTCCCTCCATACTTTCTTCCATAAGCATTTCTTTTTTAACCTTTGCTGATTCCATTGTGTATTCTCTTGCAGTAGTACACTGTAACCATGCATATAACGATTTCTGAGTCACACTTCTAAGTGACACTAATGCATCACTACAACTGAGAGTGATGTTGGGGACCTCTAGCATATACAATTCTCACTCCTCCTGCCACAACGACTTATTTATACAAAAAAGAACACCAATTATTACTCATAAGTGTAAATAATTTCCCCTAATTTTTACTAAAATTATGGTAGCTATGCCTGTAAGACAATTCCCAAGATCCCTCCTCCCTGATGCACACACCTTGTATAATTCCAAGAATATGAATATGAGCAATTTTATCAGCATGATGGAGTAATGTTTTATATAGTACCATTGACATTAAGAATGGGGATTATTTGGGTGGGTCTGACCTTCCACTTGAGTCCCTGAAATCTGGTTCAAGGATCAGAGACAAAGGTAAAAAGAGAAATTCAATGCCTGAGTGAGATCTGTGATATGATTCACTGTTCCTGGCTTTGAAGATAGAAAGAGCCATATGACAAAGAATATGGATGGCTCCTAGGCAGTCCCCCAGTAGAGAGTAAAGGAAATAGGAATACAATCTTAGAATTACAAAGAACTGAATTCTGTCAACAATCTGAATGAACTTGGGCAGGGGACAAATCAACAATTTGTAATTATCTATATTATCATCATTTTATTTTTAAAAAAACCTCCAGGAAAATTAAAACCAAATTACCAAGATCACATTTGCATCATACTTTCACCAAAGCTCATTTGCTTTGGAAATTAAATTATGGTATATGATTAAAAGAAATATAATAGGGAAATATTCAAATTGCATAATGAAAGAAAAATATAATTCATTCCTAGTTCATTTACTAATACATTTACTATATTTAAATTTGTATGCTAACATTCCAAGAAACAGAAAAGTGAATGAGTTACAGTGTGTGTATCAAAATGGTTAATTAGGGAAGATAAACCAACCCTTCCTTAATTCTAGAAACACAGGCAAACACTTATAACTTGGAAGAAAGATACCTTACTGCTAGCGAAATACAATGTAACATAAATTTAGAGAAGAAAAATATAATAGATGCTTTGGTTGAGAAGAAGGGAATAAAGGAAGTCAGAAAAATGTATTGACGTATTAGACATTGTGCTTAAAAAAAAAAACAAAAAACCCTCCATCTTCATAGTATATTCCAATACTCTGACAATCAGTATTTTCAACTATATATTGGCAACAATAAAAACTATTTGCACAGTTTAGACACTACACAGAAAGTTAAAGTCAGATCCTTAACCTTATAAAATGCATTTTCTTCAGGGAAAAAAAAAATGGAAAGCCACCAAATGTTTTTGAGCAGAGTACTGTGTGATCCTCAAGAATATTAATATAACAGAGAAAGTAGGTATAACTGGAATATGGAAAGACTAAAATCTGGAAGATCAGAGAGAATGTAATAGTCAAGTTGTTGGTCAGTGAAGACTTACACCAAATAATGCAGAGGCCAACAAACATGTGAGAAACGTTACCAAGATTGACAGTACTTGACAACTAACAAGGTGTAGGATCCAAAAGGAAAACATTATGCAAGATTCCAAGCCTGAGTGAAGAGTACCCTCTTATATTATTTTCCATCTTTAAACAAAACAGGAAAAACTAGGAAGAAAAATATAGATTAGTTATATAAACACCTAATTACATGACTACATAATAATGTCAAATGCATTTTAAACTAGACACTCTGAAGTGAAGGGGAAGTATGAATAAACTTCTATCAGCTTTTAGTTTAAAATAAGGATTTTCTATAGTCAGCACAAATAGGTAGTGGAAACCATCAGATATACCTGTGGTTCATTCTCCAACTCTGAACCAACACATTCCAGAATGTGTCCAAATTCCTTGAAGAATCTCATGCAGTGACTAGGCAATGTTTTAAAAGGGGCAAATAAAACTTATTCATCTGAATAAATCAAATAATATTTTCCATCAAACTAATAAAGAGCTGCAGACATAATCTGCTTTCCATCAAAGTCTCATGGTATTCTGGTAAACTTCAAAACTACATTTCTAAAAATATTACAAACTACATTTTATTACAGAAACATGTCTACATTACATATCCTTCCTTCACTTGCAAATTTAAGGACAAAGTAGAAACTGTACTGCAAGTGCCAAAATTCTCCTGAATATCTATGAGTTACACTTGTCGTTATTATTATAGATTAAGCAAAAGAACATGCTCTGCATACATACTACTAACACAAAAGGGAAATACTTTTCCTCATGACACTTACACTTAAAAGATTTATATCTCCTCATGCTAGCTTTAATAGGAGTAATAAAAGTGCATCTCTTTTGATATTCCCTAGAAAGTCTTCCAGAGAACAGATAAGATCTAAATTTCTCTACTTTTCAGTCTCTTGAATTGGTTTAAAAATAGTAAAGTAGATGCTCAGATAACAAATGATGATTTCAAACAAGTCTTCCAAATAATATTATTTTTCTTGTATCATACAAGGTACAGGAGTTTAATTCCATGTTTCTGTTTCCAAATAATAATTTTGAAAACTGAACTAGTGAGAAATGTTGGCAAGACAAAACTCTAGTATAGGTAACATAAAAGCCACTGGAAAGACAGCAGCTTTCCCCTAAAATAAATTCCACATATTTGAGCCTGAATAGACTTTAAAGAAAATGTTGAGTACTTTTCTCCTTTAAACCAGATTAGTAAAACATGTGTACAAATAACACTGCTCAATAAAAAACTAACTCAATAAGACCCCAAGGTCATAATACAAACTTATAATTCTCAATTTGGATTACATGAATTCTCAAAGTTTGTTTTTATGACCATTAAAACTAAAAAGAAGGAGAATGCTTGATGTTTCTAGTAGAATCTGAAGCTAAGATATAATCTATTAGTAATGCAAATAACTACTATGATAGTATAGTAAAATATTGGTTTAAGATTAAATCTTTCACACAAAAAGTCAGTAAACTGAAACAAGACTCAAGACTCAAGGTTTTAGTTTTCATTCCCCTACTTTCTATCCTGCCAATTTTAACAGTTTAATTTTGTTTTCAAAATATAAATCAAGGAAGCTACATGCCTTGAATGACAGTTATTTGCAAATAATCCCAGAAAACTGGCAGCTTATAGTTTTACAATACAAACAGATGAGTAACAATCATCAATCTCAAATTACAATCCTATCTAAATAGAAGATTTCCTGTTTACTTGTGCATCTGCCTTTCTTACAGCTGCCAGGTACTTTTGGAAGTAAAAAACTAATTTATAAGTCTTAAAAACATCTCACTTTCCATAAACAGGTTACACGCCTGTAATTCCTGCAGCTCTGGAGGATCATGAGTTCAAAGCCAGCTTCAGCAAAGGTGAGGCACTAAGCAACTCAGTGAGACCCTGTCTCTAAATAAAATACAAAATAGGGTTGAGGATGTGGCTCAGTGGTTGAGTTCCCCAAATTTAGTCCCTGATACTACTACTACTATTAATAATAATAATAAATAGTACTTTAGGCCAGGGCGCGATGGTACAGGTTTGTAATCCCAGCGGCTTCAAAGGTAAAACAGGAGGATTGTGAGTTCAAAGCTAGCCTCAGCAAAAAAAGCGAGGCACTAAGCAACTCAGTGAGACCCTATCTCTAAAAAAATACAAAATAGGGCTGGGGATGTGGCTTAGTGGTCAAGTGCCCCTGAGTTCAATCCCCAGTACCAAAAAAAAAAAAAAAAAAAAAAAAAGAATATACGCAAATGTTTAAATACATCTCACTGAAGAAACTTATGAAGACCTGAAAAGGCTGATATATTCTATTTAAAATAAATGAAAATGGGACTGGGGATATAGCTCAGTAGGCAGAGTACCTTCCTTGCATGTACAAGGCCATGTAAATGACATGAAACACAATGTTAATTTTGCATTTAATCTCATTTACATTAGTTTAAATTACAAACACTTCAAAGACTCTTTCTATAACATTTTGTCCTCTAGAAGACAGACCCAAAGGCATTGAAGAAAGATGCCTTCTATTCACTATAGAAACCACTGACATCTCACAGCTAACAGAGGAGATTCATCATCTCTAAAAAGGATGACAAGCACAGGAAGCAAAAGCTTTTTAAAAGATAATGGCTATAATCTCATTGGTAAAGAAATCTTGATTAACAAGTGAAAGTTAAAAACAATAAAAAGAAAAAATAGAAAGAGTAGAAGTAAAGAGATGAAATGGATATTTGTCTTCTGAGTCACCAAGATTCTTTGTTTTGCATCAGTCTTTTAACTTAAATCAAGGAAGAGCATATCTGGGCAGAGAAAGAAATGTGGCAATCAGGAGGAACATTCTGGGAGCTGTGGCTATAGCTCAGTGGCAGAGTACATGTGAGGCACTGGGTTCGATCAATCCTCAGCACCACTGTCCATTTACAAAGTAAAAAAAAAAAGGAAGAAGAAGGAACAGTCTATAGACACTACCATCCTAATATCAAGGTACAGCTCTCATTACAGCTATGGAGGTCTCAGGAACTGCTGGGAGCTCAAAATCATGGTAAGGTCTATTTTCAGGATATAGGACATTTTTCATTGTGTTTCATGATGGCATGGCTATGTCCATGAAGACCCTAGTTCACCTCTAGTACATCTGAATATTCTCTTAATACTCGACCCTCTCTTTAGAGTATAAACTCCTTCCTTTCTTCTGCCCTAAATACCCTAAATATATGCTGAATAATTTAAGAACTTCAACTATTTTTTAAATTAGTGTTAATGCTGTTTTAGCATTTCACTTTTTTGGTGGGGGGTAACAGGGATTGAACTCAAGGGCAATCAACCACTGAGCCACATCCCAGCCCTATTTTGTATCTTATTTAGAGACAAGGTCTCACTGAGTTACTTAGCACCTTGCTTTGCTGAGACTGGCTTTGAACTCAAATCCTCCTGTCTCAGCTTCCCACGCCACTGGGATTACAGGCATGCGCCACCACTTTTTTATTTTTTTTTATTTTTAAGTACTTATATGATCTCTAAGACTTCTATGGTAGGTAGTCAGCTCCCAATATGGACCCTAATGAGCACAGACTCCAGAAGTTCATATTCTTGATTAGCCTCCTCCCACAGCCGTAAGAGTTATTGTCTGGCATGTGCAACCAATAGAATGCTGAGGACATGAAAGTATACAGTTGTGGCTAGATCACAAAGGGCACTGCAGCTTCTCCCTTGCTTTCTTTTCTCTCTTAGATTGCTCACTCTGTGTGAATAGTAAGGTGACCTGTAGAAAGGCACTCAATGGAAGGGAGAATCAAAACCTCATGTCAACAACTGGTACCATTTTATGAATGAACCATGTTAGGAATAGACCACCCATTCCCAGTCAAGCTCAGATGAATGCAGACCTAACTGATGTGTTAACTATAATCTTCTCATGACTTTTATCTCCTAAATTAGAACCATCCAACTAAGTCATTCCTATAATCCCAGCCCAGAGAAACTATATTAGGTAACTAAGGTTTATTGCTGCTATAAACCACTTAGTGTTGAAGAAGTTTATTAATCAATAATAAATTCATATTATATCTTCCATGAACCAAAAAAAAAACCAAAAAATAAAAAGGAAGCCATTGGATCAAGCATCTTCGTTAACATCATATATCTTTATGAGAAATTCAAGACTCAAGCCAAGAAAATAACTCAATAGACTTCTTTTGAACTTGGTATATTCACCTACGTAAATATAGGTGAAATGTATATATCTTATGTGTACATTTTACTGAATTTTGACAAAAATACTCACCATGTATGTAATAGCCAGATCAAAATGTAAAAAAATTTCCATCACTTTGAAAAGGTCCCCTAAGGCCATTTTAAATTAGTTCTCACATTACCCACTTCTCCCAGTCACACTCAAGCACTGATTTTCTATCATCATGGACAAGTATTAATTGTTCTGGTATTCCATATAAATGAAATATATAGCATATGTTTACACACACACACACACACACACACACACACATATATATATTTGTTACACACACACATACACACACACATACACAAACACACACACACACACACCCCTTGGAATGGAACTGTAACTTGGAATGGAATTGAGGGATAAAAAATAGATGTTTCAACACAGAAATTTTACACTCAGATTTGCCATGGGTTTTTCTATTAAGGAATCTACTATTTAATAAAAAATGATGGTTCAAAATGTGGGTATAAGAAAACACAAAAATATATATTTATAAGTGCAATTGATCAATACCATATCAAGATGTAATGCATATTAAAAGGCTGGGAAAACTTCTTCTAGAATGATCCTTAGATCATATATAATTCCTTGTTTTACAAATAACGAAAATGATTAAGAGGTTTGTGCAAGGATGCCTTGCTAGTCAACAGCTTTTTTTTGTTGTTTGTTTTGGTACCACAGATTGAACTCAGGGGCACTTGACCACTGAGCCACATCCCCAGCCCTATTCTGTGTTTTATTTAGAGACAGGATCTCACTGAGTTGCTTAGCAAGCCTTGCTTTTGCTGAGGCTGGCTTTGAACTCTCGATCTTCCTGTCTTAGCCTCTGAAGTTGCTGGAATTACAGGCGTTCACTACCATGTCTGGCTCAACAGCTTTTTCATTACACATGTTGCATAATAAATCTTTATACAAATTTAACCAGTCTCAGTTGAAATATTTTTCATAGATGAAGGCTGAAATTGTTTTGAATTTTAATGATATGATTTATACCTAGAATATCCCTCAAAATCTCCTGTGTCGAAGACTTGGCTCCCAAAGCAGCAATGTCTAGAGGTGGGGCTTTTGGGAAATGATGGGATTATGAAGGCTCTAGTCTCACCAGTGGACAATGCTTGATGGACTGAAAATGTAAATGGATTCTTGGTAGGTGGAACACAGTCAGAGAAAGGGGGTCATTGGGGATCCTTGAGGAATATATCTTATTGCCGGAGTTTCCTCCTCTCTTTGCTTTCCAGTTGCTAAGATCTGAGCAGCTTTCCTCTACCATGCCCTTCTACCATGATGTTCACACTCACCTTAGGCCTAAAGCAATTTAGTCAGACAACCATGGACTAAAACCTCTGAAACCAAGAGCCAAAATAAATATTTCTTCTTCTAACTTGTTCTTTTCAAATATTTTGGTCACAGTGACAAAAAGCTGACTAACACAAGTATCAACTAGCTTCTACAGAGAATTATTTTTAGTAGCAGTGTATCAACTAGCTTTTACAAAGAATTAATTTTAGTAGCAGTGACACAAATTATAGTATAAATCTGAAATAGTGAGCAAAGAATAATACTACGTATTTTTAAAATAATCAAAATTGGTGACATTACACAAAAGATAACTATAAAAAGGTTCACTAAATAAGGTGAAGCTATTTCTAAATATATAGAAAATTCACTTTATTACCTATCATCATACTAGACCTTTCTAAAGAAGAAAGTAAGACTATGATAAACATGGTATCTGTAGTTTTACCCAAGGGCCCCAAAGCCTTTTATTCAGAGGTCAAATCATTTGAAGTACTAAGGAAAGTTCTATTCAATTTATTTGTTTTGTTCCCATAAAATTATCGGCATTTAATAAGATACTCATTTTTGTTCCCTTGAAAAAGATTTCCTTTCATTCAGAATACTGTGGTGATGGAAAAGTGTTAACCAATGAGAATAAAAACATTTTTTAAATTAGGATGGCACAGGATCCCCCTCTTTCCCTATCACTTTATTTCTATGTCCTAACCAAAAATAAGTGTCTTGATTCTCAGTGACCCAATTAGGTGCAGGTTTTTCCCAGCAGGCTTGAGTCCAGACCAGGGCTTTGAATGTTCCCAAGCACTGAAAACAGTATTTTAAGTTGTTGCTCAAAACACTTAAATTAGAGAAACTGGCCTCAGTTTTGAGTAAAAATTCCTTTAACACTCATATGAATTTCATACCCTAATCCCTTGCTGCAGGGGAAAATATCACTTTTGCTAAATCTTAATAAGCTAGAGCACTCAGTTTCCTTAATAAATGCTTGATTCCCCCTGGTATTTAATGCTTCTTTCTTTGGAAACTTAATTGGCCCTACCTTGGGGCAGTATGGGGTATGTTTTTTATAGGCACTCCCCTGCCGGCATGTTTGGAGAAACTCCAGCAGAAGGTTTTGAAGAATAAACAGATAATTACAGTGCCATAAAGTCTAATGGCAAGCATTTTGTAATCAGTCTAATGCAACTTTCTTGATTCATTAAAGATATACTTTGATGATTTTAAGATAATTTCAAAAAAATCTGTAAAACAATTCATTTGACAGTATAATTTGTAATAAAAGTTTAGATCGTGTATTCTTCTTGCCAAAAGATAGAAAATAAATTTATTCAGTTGTTTACATATAAAATTCAAATTGAATCGTTAAATTTTATTTAAGACATGGTTATTATCTTTCTCCTCCTCAACATGACCTTTACTTAACAGAGTTCATTGTATCCCTAAAATTACCAGAATCTTATGAAAATAACTTTAGCCACTAAAATGCTTGGTGCTAGGAAGAATGAAATTTTCAAGCCCAGTTCCGTAGCACACACCTGTAAACCCAGAAACTGATGAGGCCGAGGCAGGAGTATCAAGAGTTCAAAGCCAGCCTCAGCAATAAGAAGGTGATAAGCAACTCAGTGAGATCCTGTCTCTAAATAAAATACAAAATAGGGCTGGGGATGTGGCTCAGTGGTTGGGTGCCCCTGAGTTCATGCTCCAGTATAAAAAAAAATTCACATAAATACACTCTTTTCAGGAATTTTTTAAAGTACGTCAGAGAATGACTTCTTTGCAAAACATGAATACTGGACAACGTTTACATTGAATTTCTATGTAACTTGTGAATTAAATTTCCTAAAGAGAAAATTATGTCTTGATTTTATCATTATATAAGTAGCAGAAGAAATCAAAACTCTGTATTTTCTACTTTTATTTGCCAATTTCCACTTTTCATTTACTTGTCCTGATATTATACAGTACCTCACAGGTTTTCTTTCTCGTAACAAATCTTCGAGACTCCGTTCACAGTGTTCAGCCACCACGACCAGTCTTTCTGAGCAAAACAAAGCAAATACACTTTATATTTGATGAGCACTTAAGTTACTAACATATAATATGAATAACAGAATCTTAAAGCTCTATATTAAATATATTACTAAATATATAGAAAAATAGGATAAATATCTAGTTAAATAAAAAACTTTTTTTTTTTGGTAGCAGAGATTGAGCTCAGGGGCACTCAACCACTGAGCCACACCCCCAACCCTCTTTTGTATTTTATAGGGAGACAGAGTCTTACTGAGTTGCTTAGCACCGCGATGCTGCTGAAGCTGGCTGTGAATTCAGGATTCTCCTAACTCAGCCTACTGAGCTACTGGGATTACAGGCGTGTGCCACATGGCCCCATGTAACAATTCTTTTTCATCTTACTTTTTTTCTCTAGAGTTTCTCTTATATGCTTCATGAAAAACAGAAGGAAAGGTTAAACTTGGGATAAAGGAAATGATCCCTTTGATATAAACTGAAAGACTGCCAAAAAGATACAAAGAAATTTTAAAGGGACAGAGAAATTTGAAAATTAGTTACTGTTTTGACAGTCTGATTCAAACCCAAAGTCTTTGAAATAGAATTCAGAAATTTGAGAAAAGTAGAACTATTCTACAGAGAGAGAAAATAAAATCAACCTGTTTGCAACATCATGAGGCCTGCTGATATTAAATAATATAAAATAATAGTAGACCATTTTATAATGCAATTTTTATTTTCCAGCAGATCAACTGCCTAAGATAGTACAGATCTAATGACCAACCCATATCGTCTTTTACTTTTACTTATCCATTATCCCTAGTGACTAACATCATATCTGACACAGTAGCAGATCAATAATATTTTGTTAAATGAATCTACAAACAAAAGAAAGTACAATTGAGTTTAGAAGTGGTTAGGTATTTTGTAAGGTTATTTCAAAGAGTTTCACTTTAAAAAAATTGGACTGTTATTAAGTTTCTATGCAAAATGGGTTCTAAGCTATGCAAGGAAGAAAGTTAACACAAAGCACAACGAATTATGGTGAAAAGTAGATCTACCATATTATCCAGGTTTCCTACTTTTGGAATACATTCAAAAGAACAGCATACCAAAGGAATGCCTGCACACCCCATGTTTATTGCAATACTATTCACAATAGCTATGATATGGAATCACTTTAGATGCTCATCACCAGATGACTGGATAAAGAAAATCGTGTGTGGTATGGAATCTTATTCAGTCATCTAGAAGAAATCCTATAATTTATAGCAAAATAGATGGAAATGAATTCACTGTGTTAAAGTAATAAGCCCAAATATATTAAGACAACATATACTCTATCATATGTGCAAGCAAAAATGACTGGACCTGAATGTAAAATGGTCATTAGTAGTGGGTGGGAAGGGGGTGTGGAATGGTAGATAAAGGGAAATTGGGTTTGATCAGTCCAACTTTATGCATGTGTAGAAATATCACACTGAATCCCATTAATACATACAATTGATACATGTTAATAAAATATAAAATAATTTGAGCAAAAAAACAATGACATTGAGAAAAGAAGTTACAAAGATACTATAATAACGATAACTACAAACAGAGGTTTGGTGAAGGTGAAAAAGAAGCAAAGGTAGAAAAAAAACAGAAGATGGGAAAGTAGAAGTTGAGAACAGAAGATATGTATGAGATAACTCTCAGTAACTGGTTCAACATATGATCTTTCAAATTGCAATAGAGAGTAAGATAAAGGACAATGTTGTACAGGCAGTGTGACATGGGGTGTGAAGGTAGGGTATTATTTTGGAATCTATCTTGGAAGTTAAAACTAAGGTGTTAGCATTGACAGAACAATCTGAAACACAAAAATTAAAAATACTATGAATGCAAACTATCACTTTCAGATAAAAAATTCAAATTAAACAGGAAAGGAAAGAGAATTAAATAGCAGAAGACAAAGCTAGGGATGGGCTTAGCAGGGGTGTTTAATAGAAATTTAAAGAGAATTAAATTTGAAAGAATGCTTAATGAGAGAAAAGAAAAAGAAAAACAATAAGGAAGCCATGATAAAACTTCAAGCTCTCACTCAATTAAAAAAAAAAAAAAAAAAAAAAAAGCTGAGGGGCTGGGGGTATAGCTCAGTTGGTAGAGTGCTTGTCTCATAAGCACAAGGCCCTGGGTTAAATCCCCAGTGCGCCCCCCTCTCCCCTCCCAAAAAAAGAAGCTAAACTCCAAGCAATTTAGTGTAACTGCAAAGTTCTAAGAGGAACAAAACATCAAAACATATCATAAAACCAAAACAGAAAATGGTATTCCTTTGCTTTTTATTCCTATATTTGCTGGGTTTTTCTATCCCTATCTGGCTCTGTCCTCTTAAGTTTCCTCTGTAGATCATCATTTCTTCCATCTAAAATGAAATACTGCCTATTTCTCTAGCTTTGATTTTGGGTCTTCTAATTGTATTTTCTCCTTCTCTACTCCCAATGCTGAAAGATGGCTAAATTTTACTTCTAGACTCGAACTCTTCTGAATTACAGGCTTTTATAGCCAACTTCTCGCTTAATATAAGTCACCTGAAACTCAAAAGAAGTAAAACTACACTTTAAAGTCTGTCTTCAAGTTTTTTTGGTGCTATTTCAACAAATGATACCATTATACAGCCAGCTGCTCTAGATAGAAACTTAGGAGTAATCTTTCTCAAATTACACAAACAGACATACTATTGCTATCTTCAAAATGTTTTCAGGAATCTATGCAGTTTTTTCCATCTGCCACAGCATGGGTCCAAGTAAGCATCATCTCATTAGTTTACTGCAAAAATCTCTTAACTGTTCTCACATACACCCTTCTTTTCCTTTAATATTTTTTTAGTTGTCAATGGACCTTTAATTAATTAATTTATCTATTTATTTATTCACTTATTTATTTATTTGCAGTGCTGAGAATCAAACCCAGTGCATCATACATATTAGTCAAGCACTCTATCACTGGGCTACAACCCCAACCCTCACATAAACTCTTATTCCAACCCCCAACATATTTTCACACTAAAGTCCAAGTGATAAAATAATTAAAAATCTGAATAAGGAACTCCCAATCTTCTTCTTTTGTTATTTTATACTAGCTCATCAACTTTGAGCCACTCTGATCTTCCTGCCTTTGGATATTTAATTACACATGGGTTTCCACTGCCTGAAATGATCTTACAAATTTTTCATTTAACTCCTATCAAGTAACAAAGTAGTTAAGAGCATAGGATACTTTTTTCTTGGCCTCAAATGCTAATTTTCTATTCATTAACTAATTGACCTGGGAAAAGTTTGCTAACCTAGCTATTCCAGTTTTCTTTTTTGCACAAGGAAGAAAACAATGGGGTCTCCCTCATAGGGTTGTTGCAATGTGGGGAGGAGCTAATGAGATAATGAGGACCTTGGCTAAATGTGACTTCCTACAGACTTTTCTGGTTCCCCAAATCTATTCACTACTTCTACAATGTACTCTATTACACTATTCTTTGGAAGCACTTGTTTCAACTCTAAGGATTTGTATACATTTTATTTAATGTGTTTTCTCTAATCAAATAATACACTTCATATGGCAGGAATATATTGTTCAGTATTAAATTACTAATATTTAGAATGTCACCTAAAACATACAGGCAGAGACTACACATATATTTGTTGAATGAACTAATGGAGCAAAGACAGGATATAGTCTTTAGAAATGATGATAGTCATCAGAGATCTGTCCTGTGTAAAAAATTTCATGCTTACTTTGTAAACTAGATATAATACCTCAGTCACACTTACAACAAAAACATCGGAATTTATTAAAAGGTTCACATTCCATTAATTAACCATTTTGTGTATAAAAGATTTCCACAGTATTTGGAACTTGCTGCAGTCTGGCTGGGCACAATTCAGGAGCCATTTGTCAAAAGAAATGAACTTTATTTTTAGAACACACACACCACACCACACAGCTCCTCAGGAAAAACTCTCAGAGCCCAACTGCCACCACCGGCTTCCCACAAGCCTCTCAACCTCCCTCACTCCTCCTGCTCTTGAGGCGGATTGGCTGGATCACGAGCGCAAAGCCAAAAAAAAGTCCCCCAATGAGCAGCTCTGTGGTCTGAAAGGGCGGGGAAACAGCCCAATGAGCATCACTGCAGAGGAGCCAATCAGTTGGCAGCTAGAAGTTTTCTGGGGCCCACTGTGAGCCAATCATCAGCTGGCAGCTGGAAGTTTGCTGGCAGCTGGAAGTTTGCTGGCAGCTGGAAGTTTGCTGGGGCCTCTTCGGCTATGGCTCTCAACAGGAACTAGATTAAAATTTGTCAGACTTCTTTTGAAAACTCCTTCAAGATATCATAAATCAATGTTTGCCAAAGTTTCAAGATTCTATACAACTATTTTAAGCTTTGTTTTGATAGTTCAGAGCCATAATCCATGGCAGAATATCAGTGTTTCTCCCAGAGGTAATAGAGTGTATACCACAATAATGTTTCCAATATGAGCCAGTTTTTTCAAGAAACGTTAGGGAGACTGTTCTGAAACTCTGGACCACTGTTTGAAAATAACTTCTGTTTGTTATAAAAACAATACAGTTTCACAGAATAAAATATTTGGGAATCATAATGTGCCAAATACAAATCAGCAATGCAGTGGCTTATATAAAAAACAAATGTGATGCTAAGATGAACATATAAAACTGTGAAATAATCCTTTTTTCTAAAAAAGATTTGATGAATATCAAGAAGTGTCACTTCCTAGATCCTCTAGCATACATCTACTTCCAGAGGAGCACAGATAACTCAGGGTAGTCTTGTTCCCAGCCCCCAAAGGAAAAAGTTCCCCTTTTATAAAAATAAGCCTCAGGTCTGGGGCTGTAGTTCAGTTAGCAGTGCACTTGCCCAGTATGTGTGAGGCACTGGACTTGATCCTTAGCACCACAAAAAAATAATATAAAGGTATTGCACTGGGTTCATCTACTATAAAAAATATTTTTTAAAAAATAAGCCTCAGTACTACATTCAAAAGGTTAAGTAGACCACTGTTACAATTCATTGACACCATTTAATTAATAGAAATTATTTTTTAAAGTTTTTTTTTAAAGAAAGAGAGAGAGAGAGAGAGAGAGAGAGAGAGAGAGAGGATTTTAATATTTATTTTTTAGTTTTCGGCAGACACAACATCTTTGTTTGTTTGTGGTGCTGAGGATCGAACCCGGGCCGCAGGCGAGCGCACTACTGCTTGAGCCACATCCCCAGCCCTAGAAATTTTTTGTTTTTTAACAACAAGAAACTTGCTAAAAGTTTTGTACTGGGCTTTTGGCAAATGGATGGGGTTATCTATATATTCTACTGTATGAAGTTACCAGTAATGTTCATGTTTATCTTCAACTGGAAAAGGCATCCTTTCTTCCAGTATCAGTTAGAATCAGATTATAGCTCCCACCTAATCCTCTGGCCAGAAGCTTTCATGCAGTGTGCAAATGACAAAACACTTTATAGTGGCCCTGACTGTAGGACTCTTGATTAGAAAGTATGTGATAAAACAGGAGATACATGTCAAGTCAACCTTGGAAAGTCTGAGATCTTATATTAGAACCTCAATTTTGCCATTGAGACTCTTTTTTAAAAGATATTCGATGGCAGTGCTTTAAAACCCTGTCTTTACATTAAGAATCTTTTTGAGAATCAACAAAAACCATGTACTTCTTTGATAAAGTGAATCTGTACACATCCACACACAAAAAACATCCAATTTTACTTACAATTTTGAAGAGTTCACTGATTTTCTACAACTCATTCATAGGTCTCCATGGCTACTAGGTTACCAGTTGCTATTATAAACTGTCAAATTTACTTTAACCCAAAGAAAAATTGGGACCATAAATTACAGAGATTTCCCAGTTCAGAGAACAACAACAACAACAAAACAATAAAGCAAACATAGCCAGATATATTGAGAACACTGCTTATAACAACACATAGAGAAAAAATTCCCCATACCAAAGAAGTTTCTATACCAATGTTTCCATACTTCATTTGCAGGACAGATGTAGGAACATTAAAACTTTGCAACAACTCATTTTTGCACATGTAGATAAAAATCTACCAGTTAATCTCATAATTATCTTCTTATTTAAAAAATTTCTGAAGCACTTGGATTTCCTTCTTTTGCCCTTACCTATAAGAAATCTACAAATTTAAACTGGGAGCAGTGGCACAGGCCTGTAATCCCAGAGGCTCAGGAGGCTGAGACAGGAGGATTGAAAGTTCAAAGGCAGCCTCAGCAATGGGGAGGTGCTAATCAACTTAGTGAGACCCTGTCTCTAAATAAAATACAAAATATGGCTGGGGATGTGGCTCTGTGGTTAAGTGCCCCTGAGTTCAACCCCTGGTACCACCACCCTACTCCTACAAATTTAAAGCCTACCTGAGGAAACAATGCATTTAATAATACTACTAACCTAATATCTTATTCTAATCCTATTTCCTTTCTCCATGAAAGGGATATCAGAGTATGCCACTCCAAAATATGCCACATTAGTGTAAGAATTGTTTTGGCTGAAGGACATAATTTTCTCTAAAACGCAGGATATAAATTTCTCTATGTAAAAATGACAGAAATTTCGATTTGTAAAAGTGTCCCTTCCCTACATCAGAAAGGAAAATGACTCTTACCTACATAATGAAACTTATTAAATACTTTTTATTTGCCATATCTTTCCTAGTCATCTTCCCACAAATTACTTCCACACCAGAAGCCCCAAATCCCTTCTCCTTTGTCTAGCCTCTTCTCTATACTTTATTACAAAGATATTAAAGACCCAAATTCTAACTAGCTTTTTGAGTGATATTCTTGTGAAATCCCCAGCTACAGGTAAATGTGTGTATATATGTATGTATATATACATACATACAGAGAGATACTAAAAATCTCAGTATGTATACATATATATACTGAGATTTTTTAATCCTGTTAATCTGCATTTTGTCAATTGATTATTTGATTCCTGGGCTTCAGATACTTAATATAAGACAGTAGTTTTTGCCTTCCTACATCTACATAATGATTATTTATTTTTCTTCCATGTATCTCACACACACACACACACACACACACACACACACACACAAATATATATATCCCCTACACAAAATGCTTGGGATATGTTCCAAATTTTTTTTGTGTTTCAGATTTTGAAATATGTGCACAGACTTTATGGGTTGAACATCCCTAACTCCAATATCTAAAATTCAGAATGCTTCTAAATCCCAAAGTTTTCAAGGACCAATCCATTTTGGAATTTTGGATTAGGGGTGCTCAAGAAGTGTTAAATACTACTATATGGATATCTGTAACATGTCTCGAATACTTTTTGGAAAAAAAGTAAGATTACAATTAAAATATGTAAATTTATTTTTTAAAATAAGAATGATTAATAATGAAACCAAGATTTGGTTTGTTAGGACTATATCAACAACAAAAGACAAGAATATCTTTTTAAAATCCTTCAATATTTTTAGGCCACCAGTACCACTGAAATGAATAAATGTAAGGAGATAAAACTTCACAAAGGAACCATCACACTGTATTCTGAAATACTTAAACCAAAACTTTTATGTAAGAGTTTAACATCAATATTCTTCAATGCAGAATTTAACATTCTATCCTTTATATTCTTATAACAGCACATTGTGTATCACCTATTTTTAGTACTGCTATATTAAAATCATGATTGTATTCTTCCCTACAATTTCTGCAGCTTATTTGGGAACTGGGATCCTATCCTGACTTATTCATTTCTAAATATTTGGAACCTAGCACAAAAAGAAGGCCATAGAATCAAGCAACAGTCTACTAAAGTGTTATAAATCCTGTAGATAGAGGTTTAGAGGTTATATATATGAAAGCAGAAAGTAAGAAATGTCAGTGGTTAAGAAAATCTTGTTTCTAGAAATTCTTCAACTCATCAACATATTTGTAAACTTTGTTTCAAAGCTAGTTTTCTACTAGTTCTGCCTTTTAAATGTGTTTACTATGGAAAGAAACCCTTAAGGCATCAACATGATGTCTCCCAAGTTTTCAACTGAAAGATTAGGCCAAAAACAGAAATACACTGATATTTGGTGAATCAGTCAATCAATGGAAGGCAACTTTGCACAGTAAAAGAAGCTATGATAAAATCATGTATTTTAAGGCCTGTATGTCTATGCCTATACAGATGTATAAAAACACACATATATATGCTTATATGTCCATACATACATGCACATATATGTATATACACATATATACAACCATACATATACAAATAATACACATATGCATGTATAAATATGAAAAATCAAATATTTTTATCATCTGCTATACAACCCTTCTCACCACCACTCTCTTTCCTATTCATATCACTAAGCCTCCTAACAAAAACTAAATATTCAGAATAGTAGGTATATGGTGGAGCTCTAAAGTACTTGGACACTGAATAGTTTGTTAACATTTGTTATCAATATATGATTATAGACATAGGCAACTTTTAAGATATTTCAACAAATAAAATTTATCATTACATGTATTAGTGTTATTATTTTACCATTCCATATTTTCTTTTGTGTGATCCTGCTCTGAACTTCAGTTTCCTTATCCTTAAAATGAAGGTGTAACAGTTTCTATTTCAAGGTCATCTTATGAGGATTTTTAATTAAAATATGTAAAACACTTAAATATTGCCTGATACATAATTAAACACTAAACTATTAGCCATTGGTAATTGTCATTACAAAAATATTTTCTACTTCAAGTCTATAAACACAAAGATTCTCAGAGCAAATAATTTTATGAGAAATAAACTACCTAACTTCAAAGTATAATTTTAGCCTACTTTTCAAAAGAACAATAAAGAAAAGATAGTGTGGGTTTATGAGGCTGAAACACATGTAATCATATGTGAAAAGACTAACGTTGCTCAGTAAAAAAAAAAAAAGCAAAACTAATCTTGTGACTTTTTATTTTTATTTGAAGACAGCCAAAATTCTTTTCAAACATAAATAGCTAGCACACACCTACACACATAACAATTTCTTTTTATATTTACTACATAGTTATCACTGAATCTTGGTAAGAAGGTAGAAAACAGGGACTAGGAAAGAAGAAAAAAAAAAGCAAAAAAGCAAATTCACTCACCATGCTTTCCCCTAGAAATATCCACATACTGGCACAGTCTGGGATGAGTGATAGTCTTAAGGATTTGAAAGCGACCTAAAATCTTGATGGAATTTGGTGTGAGAGGAAGGCCATTGCTTCCACAAACATCGTGTGGCAGAGCTGAGGCAAAGAAGGTAAAGGCACCCATTTCTGCATCCTTCAAGGGAAACATTCTTGGAATTCCAGATCTTCCAAGATGATCTGGAAAAGAGAGAGAATTTTATTACAGACTGAACAAACATTAAGTCAGTATTTTCTCACCTTATACTTAATACACCACTTGGAGATCAATGTCAAACTGAACACTACAATAAAAAATATCACCCAGTGGTTCAGGAGATTAAGACAGGAGGATCACAAGTTCAAAGCCAGCCTCAGCAATGGCAAGGCGCTAAACAATTCAGTGAGACCCGGTCTCTTAATAAAATACAAAATTGGGCTGGGAATATGGCTCAGTGGTCAAGTGCCCCTGAGTTCAATCCCTGGTACCAAAAAAATTTAAAATAAAAATTTAAAAAATCAATGTTTAAAAGTTATAAAGTGGTACAGAAGAAAAACTCAAACAAAAAATTTTTTGCAGCTCTAAGTCAAATCCAAAGTTTCCCAAGCATTAAAAAGAAAAGCTAGACCATTCCCATCTTCAATGACACCTGAAAGTTTTAAAAGCACATAAAGTTTGTTATTGCATTTTCACATGAATAAAGCTCTTCTTCCTACTATGGAGCCCAAAAATGATTTCAAATATAAAGCAAAATGTATACAGAAAAGTACTTGTGCCAAGAAAATAGAAAGAAAGAAGATTTGCAACCTATAATGGTCAGGAAGTTTGCTTGGTCTCTTCCAATTCAGAAGCTACATCAGAGAAGGTAAGAACAATGGTGAAAGAAAGTCAAAATAAAGTCACAAGGGTGGCCTGAAAGAGTCAAGAGTCCCCATATGGGCAGTTATTTATCTTCTAAGCAAAAAACAAATAGAAAGATAAAGTTCTCCCCTAAAGTAACTGAACAAACTGAAAAATTTTAGTTTGGTTTGGGCACAGGTGAAAGAAAGAAAGAACAAAAGAAAGAAAAGAAAAAGAAAGCTACTCTTAATTCTGTAATTTGTAGTAGTCTAGTAAAGTTCTGGATATCCACCCAGTCATCCTAAAACAAACATGCCAGTCAACAAGCCTTTCAAAATATACAAAGCTCAGAGTCAACCTTCCTTAAATGCTAAAATAATAAACCATCTTAGAATTATCAGCTAGTTTAGAAGAGATACATAAATGGAAAAATCTTTTGGGGGAAACAATGGAAATAATTTATGAAAAAATAAATTTAAAAAACATATATTTAGAGATTGGAAAAAATACTGCATCCAGTATGTAAAGCAGGAGGTTGCAGAAAAACATATTTCACAAAGATTAAAGAATAATAATTAACAGATATAAGATAAACAACTTCATTATAATAATCAAGAATTGCTCATTACAATGATATAAGAAGGTATACTCATCATCTAGTAAAAATTATAATGATTGTTTATGATAACATAATGTTATAAGATGTGGAAAAATCAAACCTTTTACTTACTCTAAGTCAGAATGTAAATTGGTATGACCACTTGGGAAAACAGTTTGATACTATATTTCTGCAGAGACTACTACATATATACACAAGGAGATTTATATAAGAAATACCAAAGCAGCATTGTTCCCAAAATACCCAAACTGGAGACAATGTGAATTTCTAATATCAGGTGGATGGTTAAATACATTGTGATGCATTCACCTGATTGAACAGTTTAGAGCATGGAAAATAAGCAAACTATAGCATCATTTAACAGCATAGATGAATCTTAGAAATACTAAATGGATAAAAAGTCACATAAAACTTATGCCAATATTTATAAAACTAAAAACATAAAAAATTAATAATTCTGGAATATTTACATGTTTTAAAAACATTCAATAAGAATGAGGGGAAAAAAAACTCAGTATAGGGTACCAATGGATGAAAAGTAGTGGCAAAATTAGGAAAGAAGCCACAAGAAGCTTCAAAAATCTAAAGTAAAAGTGAGTTCTTAGTGGGTTGGTTAATGGTTGTTCATCATAATTTCCATACAATGTATCTATACCTAATATGCATTATATATACATTTTAAAAAATATAATGAATTGATTTTAAACAAAGGTAAAGAAATTCAATAGGGAAAGCATAGTCTAGCAAACAGTGCTGGAACAGGCTAACCACGTGGAAAAAAAACCAATAACCTCAACCTCTACTGATAAACCCACAAAAATCTAAGATGGATCATGGGCTTAAATGTAAAAACTGAAACTGATAGTCTTCTAAAAGAAAACACATGAGAATATTTTACAACCTTAAGCTAGGCAAAGATTTCTTAGGTAGAAACAGAAAGAACTAATAATAAAAGAGAAATTTGATAAAGTAGACTTGATCAAAATTAAAAACATCTGCACACCAAAAAGCACCTTTGAGAAAATAAACATTCAAGCAATGATAAGAGAAATATTTATAACTATCTATACATATATTATGTGTGTGCGAAAACACATTTGTAATCTTTATCAAATATGTGTCTATATATATGACAAGACTTGAAAATAGAATCTACAAAGAATTCTTATATGCCAGTAATAAAAAGACATATAAGTCCATATGTAAACAGACAAGTCATAAACTTATATTTTCACAAAATGTATGCAAATAGACAACACATTAAAAAGTATTCAATGTCATTAATCACAGAAAAACACAAAACCTCAACTACAGTCCTTCACTTCTATCAGAAGAAATGACTAGCAATACCATGGAAGGGAATGCTGAACTGAAGCTCTGATACATTGTAAATTTTCTAAAGTTAAAAATATTCCTAACTTGACTAAGAAATTCTTGTTCTATAAGCCATCTGTCTAAGAAAATCAACATATTTGTTCATAACAATGCATACATTAGCAAGCTGATAGTACTTCTTCTCATAATAGATAAAAATTGAAAGCAATGTAAATATCCCACAACTGAATGGATAAAGAAGCTTTGCCATGGAATTCTACTCAACAAAAAAAACAAAAAAAAAAAAGGAGCAAACATGAGAAAACATGAATATATCTCAAAAATACATTGATGAAGAAGCAGACACTAATGAGTACATAATATATGACTCCCTTTAAATGTAATTCCAGACCTTTTATTCTAAACTTAGTGATAAAAATCAGAACATACTATTCTAGTTGGGGAAAAGGAATTTTAAATAGATAGGGCAACAGACAAACTTCCCACAGTAATGAAAATGTTCTATATCTTGATAGTAGTGGTGGTGGTTACAAATGTAAATACATAAACCAAACTCATCAAATAGGTCATTTAAAATCTCTTTATTTTAATATGTGTAAATTTTATCTCATAAAAATGAAACAAAATTAAGAGGCTATGAAAAAAATTATCAAAGGCAAAAATAGTGGAAATTATGATCATCAAATCAAATAGATGCACTGGAAAATAAAGTTCAGATAAATTCTCATAATACAGAACAAAAACATAAGAAAAAATATAACAGACATGGATCAACACAACAAACACTTTAGAGGAATTTCTAAACAGGGAAAAAGAAAAACGAGACAAAATAATGAAAGATAAAAATAAAGAAAATTTCCCATACTTAAAGGGAAATATGTACATTTAAATGAAAAAGACTTAAAATTTTATAAGGCATAAATGAAAAACACCCACACTGGGATATTTATCTTACCCCCTTTAATGAAATCATTGCAAGGAGAATAAACTCACACCTAGATATGCCACTATAAATTTTCAAAATATCCAGCATAAACTGAAATAGTTAATCAATTCTTAGAGGAAAAAAATAGTTCATCTATCAACAAATTAAGAGCAGACTAGGCAGTAAAGCTTTGAATGATCTAAAGGAACATAATCTTTATTCTATATGCAGCCAAATTATCAATTATAATAGCTAATTGTAATTTATAATTATGTAAACATTAAAAAACAAACTTTTCATCTATACATTCTGTTTAAGTTCTTTAGAACATATTTCAGCAAAACAGGAGAAAAACAAATAATAGAAAATGTGGCTTAACAACAATGTGATTTATCCAAATGTTCAATAAGTATAAACCCATTGTAGAGGTTATCCAAAAGAACTAGGATGTCATTTGTCCAAATTAAGCAATAGCTATTGGTCTCCATGGATGTCTTAAACAGAGGAATAGAAGGTTCTATGTATGAAATACAAAAAAATAGAGGATTGCTGAAGAAAACACATATACCTTTTCCGCAAATGAAAACAGAAAAGCAATCAAATGGGGCGTGAAAAGGTAAGCAAGGGTATTTATCCTGAAGAATTAGTCTTCATACTATAGTGACACAAACATACCCATGTTTATAGCAGCATAATATGCAACTGTCAGAGACTATGGAACCAGCCTAGGTGTCCATAAACAGATGAATAAAGAAAATGTGATATATATTCAGCCATAAAGAAAAATGAAATTGCATCATTTGCAGGAAAATGAATGGAACTTGAGACCATTCTATTTAGCTAATCAGTCAAACTCAGAAGGTCAAGGGTCACATGTTTTCTCTCCTATGGGAAAATTAGGGAGGTAAAAGGAAAAGAAAGGTGCGGGGGGAGGGACGAGGGGGAGGGAGGTGGGCAGTGGGAGGACAACAGGGATCTCATGAAAATCAAAGGGAGATCAGCAGAGGAAAGTGCCCATGGGATAGGAGGAAAGGAGGAAGGGACAAATCCTGGGGAAAGATATTGGCCAAATTATATTGTTATACTGTTTGCATGTATGAATATGGAGCAACAAATCTCATCATTATGTACAACTATAATGCACCAATAAAAAATGTGGAAAGAAAAAAATAAAGTAGGGAGAATATCAATAGTCTATGAAATAAAGCACAATTTACCTGTGGCATGAATTTTTGCCATTGGAGAAGAAATAAGAATCAATTTGACCTTAATATTACAAAAAAATGTGTTTTAGATTAGTACAGGGATTACAAAACTAAAACACTGGGTGGGAAGAAAATGTACTCTAGCATACTGCCTGGATTTGCAGTGAATAATAATTATAAAGCCATAATGTTGTAAAAGTTTTATTGGTTTACAATAAAATGTACTTGTCTTTTAGCATAAAAAGCAAAAGATTATATCATTAAGAAACATAAATTTTACTGGGCTGGGGATGTGGCTAAAGCGGCAACGCGCTCGCCTGGCATGCGCAGGGTGCTGGGTTCGATCCTCAGCACCACATTTTAAAAAATAACAAAATAAAGATGTTGTGTCCACCGAAAATATTAGAAAGTTCTCTCTCTCTCTAAAAAGAAAAAAAGAAAGAAACATAAATATTATTAACCTTGATGATTTATAAGTAAAGTTACAGCTAAGGGAAAGTGCAGGTTTCACCAACTAACCCTGTAGTAACCAACAATCTGTTGACCTACAGGCTGTTTACAGATGCCCCTGGCTTACAATAGTTAAAGGGAGTTAGAGAACACTAACAGCAAAGTGGAACCCCAGACAGGCTCAATCTAGTTCAGGCATCACAGAGACAGTCCAGATGACCTTGAACTCATTATATAATGACTTCTTTAAAAGATGGGCACTTTGTCAGATACAATTATCCAAATAAGGAAAGAAAGAAGATGACACCCTGATTTATAGAAATCCCATCCCTTCTCAGTGAAAAGCTCTGAAGACAGTATGCATACCATTCCCTCTCATAATGCAGACTTAGATACTTTTAGAGTATAAGCACCCCTTCTCCATTACCCCCTGAATAAAATTTCCTGCCTGCTCTCAGAACTGATCATTTGAAAATAGTACTGACCAGGAAAAGAACTTACAAGTTTGGTAATAGCTGCATGCAGTTTCTGCTCTTATGAAGAAAGAGTCACTACTTTTTTCATTTTAACAAATAAGGGGTCAAAAATATTTTCAAAAGTTGATGTGAAAAAGTAGAGTTTACATATATTATTTAGGATTATAAAGTAACCAACACAAAAACTAAAAACTGTGAAAACTATTCTAAAATCTGTGGATGCTATGGACTACTTTAAGTCAATAGGAAAAAATAAGAATTTTAACTTATCATTCAACAATTAGGTCTAAATTAGAAAATGTTAAAGTGTTTACATCTGAACAGCCCTCAGTGTAGAAAATGATAGAAAACTGTTGCATTTTATTATTCAATCCTACTACAAACTACTATTGGGTTTTCAATTAGATGCCTTTATCACTTAGATAACTGAAAAATCAAATAACCAAATAAGTAAAATGCAAATGATTTTAAAAGATAAAACATTAATTAGCATAAAATAATTAATTATTGTTCTACTTCAATTACCTCTCAAGATGTACCTAAAAAGGCTCATAAAAAAACAGACGCATGCATGTTGCTTACACTACGTGAGTAAAAAAGGATTACAAGAGGAAAACAGCAAACAAAGCAGTTGGACTTGAAAATTCTTTCCACATTTTGAAATCCCTATTTTAAGTCAAATGTTTCTCCTGGTACTGTGCCAATGATGAACAAGAATCTTTGTCCTCAAAGGACTGGGAGCTGAATGACTCCAATGGGGGCGGGGGTGTCAAAAGCAGAGAGAAAGATGCTGATTTTATCATGAACAAAATAGCATTTGCATTTCTTCAACAAATAATATTAATTCACTAATTTTATATACATTTTCCCAAAAGTTGTCTCTGTCCCAAATACAAATAGGAACAGTAGGCCTTGTAAAACAGCCACTGAAAATTGTGAAATCACTCTCTTCCAACTGCGTCAATTTCTCCTATTGTTTAAGAGAGTATTATACTTCAACAATTGACTACACCTTGAAAGCCAGAAACATACCAAAGCATGAAGTGCGTATTTTGGTTTAAGAAACAGAAAAGACTTCAGGATTCTCTAACCATCTCTTTAAGCATTCATTTGATGCTGTAGTTGCGTTCGAAAGTTGCCTTAGATTTCCAAGACTCCGGTGAACGTGTGGTTTAGGGGAAAGGGGGGCTGTAGGTACGGATGGAGACAACCCCCATCAGCAAGAAGCTCTGCTCCATCTCTCGCTGCAGACATGCGAGCCACTCGCTGCAAATGATTTTCCTCTACCTCCCACAAGTCCCACCAACTATGACACAGAAAACGGGGATACCCGAATACCTGCCTCTGAGTCTGGGGACGCAAGCGGACAAAAGACAGGGGGATGGAGCTTCTACACTGGGCCCCAGCGCTGCGGCTGTGGCTGGTGTTGTCGTTACTGCTTAAAAGCACCAAGTCCTGCGTTTTAGGTACTTCGACAAAAGAGGCCGTTCCTGGAACGCCGGGAACACAGAGACTGGCATTTGCCTGCGAGCCAAGACAGCCGAAGTTCCCTTCCGAGAACCTGGCCGGGAACCGGAGATCCGCACGCTCCACTGACAGCGCCCTGCTGTCCCCTCCCCCCGACACACGGAACAGGTTGGCGCTTCCTTTTGACCTTACAGCTTCGCGACGCAGTCCTGAAGAAAGACCCCCCCAACTTCCGGTCTCATGCCGCTTGCCCAAACTGGCGATAAAATATAGCGAGAGGGAAGAGGTGCTGGGGGAGTTGGTGATGTTGGGTGAGGGACTGGAAAACTGAGAGTGTGGTGTGGATGAATAAGTAGAACTGATCACAGGAAGAGAACGACAGAGCGTGGGGTTGATTCAGTGGAGCGCTCAGGCGTTTAGTTGGGGCACCTTATTGGGTCCTTTCTCCCTGCCACCGTGTGCTGCGGGCTGTCTCCGTCGGCTCGAGGCTGAGGCTGTTTGGGAGCTGCTGCCAGCGCTTCACTTGAGTAAGGTCGCGGAGGGTCTGGGGTACGCAGATTGCCATTTTAGGGGTTTCTCTTCCCTTACTTCTCCCCACGAGAGAGGACCTGACCTGCGGGTACTAATAGGAAGTCTGATTCCCACCAAAATCCACACTGACGTAAGAAAATAGGAAAGAGCTTGGAATCTTGAAGGAACCAACTTTGAGAAATGGATGTAATGCCAAAGGAAAGGACGTTATTGGAGAAAAATAGATTCTTGAGCATGTTTACTTTTGTGTGTGTGTGTAAAAGGACTTTGATGTTTGTGGGTGAAGCCAGTAATTCGTTGATTTGGCAAATAGTTATTAAAGCCCACTATATTTAGGTTTTAGGTAAAGAGCTGTGAATAAATGTGTGCCTCCAGCCCACATTTCATTGAGGAAGACATAAAAGTGAATAAGAGCATAACATATTTCAGGTCATGAATTCTGCTGAAGAAAAAAAAAAAATACCCAACAAGGAAAGGGGACATAGTCTAAAATTTTAATGTAGTGAGAGAAGGCTCACGGAAAAGATGACTTTTTTTTTTTTTTTTTCAGTTAGGAGGTGACAAAAATGAGAGATTTAACCATGGAGATTTCCCAGGGAAGTGCAGTCAGGCAGAAGGACCAGCCATTGCAGAAGCCAATGAAAAAGTTACCAGAACAGCATACAAGCCTGTGTGTCAAAGTTGAGTTAAGGGCTTAAAGCTGTAGATAGAATTAAGGAATGCAGAAATGGGTCATGAAGGATCTTGAAGGCATCTAACTTTTATTCTGAATGAAAAAGGAGGCCATTGGAGAGTTTTGAGCCATTGAGTGATAAGAGAGCCAGTCGTAGTGTGAGAGTGGTACCTTCACCTCCTGAATGTAGCCCTCATTGATCTAAGGCTTATTTTTTTTTTTAATGTTTTTTCTTTCTTCTCACCTCTCTCCCTCCCTAACAAGATTGGGAAGACAGTCTTATTTTTCCTCCTTTAGTTCATTGTTCTTGAACACACCTGCAGGAAGGAGAAGCCTGCTGAGAATCTGGGAAGTGAATGCCTCCCAAATTAACAAGTGAGTCCTAACCCTGCATCTGGGCACCTTGGGGCCCCTTACCAGAGCACACCTGGAATGTAACCCTTGGAGTTCCTTTAAAACTGCCCTGTCTGTCCCTCCTGATTAGGGAAAGTCACAGACTTTGGGATGGGAGTCTAGCAAAGCAATAAACCTTCTTTTTCCTTTTTCTCAAAACTGTGTCCTCATTATTAAATTGGCATTAGCGACAGGGAACGAGCTTTCTGTCACAATAGACTGAGAAAGATGGAGTGAAAGAAAGGAGATCAATTAAGGAGACTTTTACTATAATCCAGAGGAAACACAGTGCCTTCAGGACAGGTAGTAAGATGGCCATTCATATTCTTGGTTCACTTAGATATACAAGAGTATTATGAACATGTTAATTTTCTTTAATTAGGCTGTGAAAGATAAAAATGAATTGTGTGAATTCAGAATGACAAACTCAAGTTATAATCATGGCTTTGTCATTTGATATTTGAATAGATTTAGACATGTCCTAGAATCTCTGAGTCTATCTACAAAAAGGAAATAATCTTCCGATGTTATAAAGGTTAAATGGAAAGGGCCTAGTCCATTAAAGTAGTAGCTGCTATTATTAGCTATATTCTTGGATAAGAAATGGGGGAAATATATGGTGAGTTAAGTTTTACTGAAGAAAATCTAATCCTGATTAAAAAAAAAAAAAAACCTCGTTGGGATGTAAGAAGATCATGGGAAGCCTAGACATACCTCTTTTTAGATTTCTGTGTACGTTTTACTGGGGAGAAAAGTTTTTGTATTAACAGCCATGGTATGTGGAAATACATGAACTTGTACTCTCAATGGCCCATCTGATACCTCCGGTATGTTGAAGTATAATATTGGAGAAGTATGCTGAAGCAAGCATGTAAAGCACAGCTTATTTAAAAAGGGATAATACAGACTTCTCCCAGGAGGGAGAAGGGGCCCATAGGTAGTATCCTGGTATCCCAAGAAGGGAGGGTGTTCTGCCTCTTTTATGCATTCCAGATTTTCTTTGTTCTGCTCTCTTCCCCCTTACCTCTCTCCTTCCTGCCTACTAGCCTAGGCCCAATAGTTGCTTTGGTGGGATGGCCAAAAGGTATGAAGCACATGGGCTGGAGGGGCCTGAGGAACTAAGGTGGAGTGATCCTGGCAGTCAGGGAACCTAGGGTGCGTGAATTAACAACTTTTACCACTCCCTGAAAGGGAAGGACACTTCCTGGGACTGGTTACCTTAGCAATAGGTTGGAGCAGGGGAAGGTTATCTTGGTAGGGGTGGAGGAAGGGCTTTGAAGGCATTTACATGTCAGTCTTAGAAGTGGGCTGTCTCTCACTTCTAAGTTGGCCTTCCTGTTCCAGATCTAACCCAGATCACCTACCTATACTAACTGCCTGTCTTTAATTCTGGCTCCACATCTACTCTGTAGCCTTAACCCTCATTTCATAGCCATCCTTTAAACCCAAATAGAACCTTTGTCTCCTCATCAGGAAAAGAAAAGTAAGCTCTTAGTATGGAAAAAAATGTCAATTAATATGAACCTTCCCAAGAAGCATTTTTAGATCTCCTATAAGTTTTAACAAAGGTAAATAAAAAGAACCCTGCAATTAATACTGGTTGTTGCTGCTATATATTTTGAGTGTCTCTGATATAGATATATTATTCTCGGTATTTTTAATTTTATTATTTACTTCAAATTCTGGCACATATTAAGTCCTGGAAGGAATTTTAACCTAATTCTAAAAGGTACCATGTTGCTTAACACTAATAAAAAGGTGTTTCTTTCAGAGTGAGATAACTTGGCAATTAGATTATTATTGAACAAGTGGTAAAAAAAAGTTTGGAAGGTAAGAATAGAGATGGAAGAGGTAGGAGGGAAAGGAAGGGTCAAGGGGAGTAGCATGGTTGACAGAAGGAGTCCCTCATCATTATACAAAATACATGCATGAAGATGTGAATTTGGTATCAACATACCTTATATACAACATGATAGATTGTGGTATAAAGGTATAAATTAAGAATCGTAATGCAAAAAATAATAATAATAAGAGCTGACGTATAATGGCATAATTTGGAGTGAACATACTTTATATACAGAGTTACGAAAAACTGTTGTGAATGGATAATTATGGTTGTAATGCATTCCATTATTGTCATGCATGTAAGAAATAAAATATATATATATATATATATAAATAAAACAAAAAAAGAATAGAGATGAAGAGAGGAGAAGGAAAGACAATTAAAATAGGATAAGATTGTTAATTCTGAAATATACATTTTTCTCATAGTTGTATTTTAAAATTGTTAATCTTAAAATCACTACAGATAGTGGAAATAGTTTTTGTATTCTGCATTTATACACACATATTTGGTAATGATTATTAGTGCTTTCATCAGTTTAGTTATATGCAGCGTTATAGTTATTGAGTTTCATTTCTGTTTTAATTTTCCTTTAGAAAAAAGTAATGTAAGAAAAAAATTTAAAAGTCTTCCAGTAGTAATACAGGATGCATCTAAGGGATTAAAAAAAAAGCTTTGGGTCAATTGAATCAACACTAGGGTTTGTTTGTTTTTTAAATAATTGTACTGAAAAGAGCTTCTGGACCATTTTACAATTGATTGCATCTTAGATTTGAAATATAGTATGCTTAGTGTCTAAGAAGAATGTCAGTTTTTACTTAATTGTAATTCTGAAATAGTGGAATCTGTTTTTCACAAGTAGAGGGACTGTTGCTGAAATGGTAGCTCAGCAGTAGAGTGCTTGCCTTGTAAGTGTGAGGCGCTGGGTTCAATCCTCAGCACTGCATAAAAATAAATGAATAAAATAAAGGTATTGTGTCCATCTACAACCAAAAAAAAATTTTAAAGTAGAGATAGAGATGCTTCTAAATTTTCATGGAACTTCTATAAAGTAAAATTTTCGAATCTGCCCTTAAAACTTTAATTTCAAAGCAGTAGCTTATTTGAGAATGTGAGGCAGGAAATTTGCTTTTTGAAAAATCATAAGCAACATAACAAAGTGTTACATCTTAATTTCATAATCTTTTAAATTTTAGCACAGAGACTAACTTAGCATTTCTATTTAGACACTACTAGTTCTAATAAATATTAATAGGTGTTTCTTGGTTAGAATTCCATCCTTAACTTGGAAAATGCTTTCTAAATATATCCTTTAGGGACGATACAGCTTAACCAGTAAAAAAACTAGCTTCTCCATTATACAGACTTAAATTTCAATCATTTAATAAATTGCTGTACTAACTGGGACAAACTAATTTTATTCAAGTTCCTTTTTTGTATAATGAAGATAATTACAGTATTCATACATTATCTATGTACAGTATTTAGCCAATGTAGGGTAAAAGCTGTAAAAATGTTACATTGTTATCTGAAAAATCCTATACAGGTTAGTATACTGAAAGCTTGACAACACTCGGGAAACTTGAAGTTTTGAAATTCAGCTTATGCTCAATAGAAAATAGAAAAAACACTGGCTGGGGCTCTAGCTCAGTGGCAGAGTGCTTGCCTGGCATGTGTGAGGCAATGGTTCCTTAGCACTACATAAATGTAAATAAAATAAAGGCATTCTGTCCATCTACAACTACAAAATTTTTTTTAAAAAAATTGAAAAATCACAACAGTGATTAACATACAACAATGAAATGAGCACTGGGATGTTCAAAGATATGTCTTGACTTTAAGCAATGTTAAACTCATCACCAACCACTAACCATAATTTTGTTAAAAATTTCTTCTATTTACTGCTTTCCTCATTTGTCTGAAAGCTTTCTGTGTGCAAAGAAAATATTTTTGTTTTCCACTATGAATACAGCACATTGGGCAAAATTACAGACTTTAAGCAATGTTGGGGGTCATAAGCCTGCACTACTTTTAGGATCTGGCAGGTAACATTAATGGCAGACCACTAGAAGTCTGTATGCCTTGCTTTAATGCATTGACTTTCAGTTGTTTTATTAAACACTTAACACCAAAATACAAAGATATTTCTCAACTGTGTGGTGACAGTTTTTAATCCTTACAGGAGAGTAGAGATTAGTACCAAGCCCAGAAGAACTTCATTAAAAGGTCAGGTCAAGAAAAAGGAGCCCTGATAAAAGGCTAAGAAGTAGAAGGTGGAATCAGGTGAAAGTATTCTCAGTATGTAAATTAGGAAACTAAAGCTTGGAGGTGTTAACTTTACCAAGGTCAAACAGCTTGTTAGGTACTTTTTCCCATTAAGGTTTATTGGCTGTAAACACTTTTTTAAAAGAAGTATATTCTGCCAGTGCTTGTGATCATTATCTGCATATTACTAGAAAACATTAACATAAATTTAGTCTTGTATTTTTGGAAAATTGAAATGGCAGTTACTCAGCAAGTGCTGGAAAAAAGCTATTTTCAGGGTGGCTCATTCTAAAAACAGCAAAAATGGCCTTTAGTATTTTAGAAAAGTTAATACACAGACATGACTAGAAGCAAATGTTTTTAGATGTTTTTAATATTAGCATTACATCTAGGAATAGAGGAAAAACTGGTTAACAGCTGTTACATTTTCTAGTCATTTCTGAGTTTTATTTTGCCAAGAACTCTTGAAAGTGACTTAGCAAAAGATGTTTATTTTTCTCTCTTAATGAGGCTAATGAGCAAGTCAGAATAATTAGTCTATTCAACACCTTATTTTATCCTTTCTTTATTATAAGAACAGTCGAAATCCTCTCTGCTAGCCATTTCAAAGTAGACAATAAATGATTGTCAACTATAGTTAACCTTGCTGTGCTGTACGATATTAGAACTTATTCCTCCTATCCAACTGTAATTTTTTCTGCAGTATTTTAAGGCTTTGAAATTTTTGAACCTTAAATATGGTTACATAGTATTATTTTTTGCATTCAGGAACAAAGTAGATTTCCTCTTCCAAAGAGATTCAGGACTTAGTCTTAACATTTCTGCCTTGTTTGGTATTGCTCTCCACAGTAAAAGTAATTTTGTAACTCTTTCCCTTTCTTCTCCCTACCTTGTTCATCTTTGAATTTTTATTTTGATAGAACTTTGTTTTTTAGAGCAGTTTTAGGTTCACAGTGAAATTGAACAGAAAGCACTCAGTGAATTGTTACTCTTTTTCCCCCTTCTCTTAAATAACAGTTTTTCTCTTGGTATTCTTGCCTACTTGTGTGCCTTTGGCAAAATTAATTGCTCATCCTGGATTGTTTTTTCTTCTGAGCTAGAGCTAATAATTTTTATCCAGTCCTTAGAAAACCTTCACAACAAATTGAATTGAAATATGCTTTATTCTGATTAATTCTGTTGAATGTTCCTTCCTTGTGTGTCATTTATTTAATGACTTCAAGTCTGTTATCTTTTATAGTTTCCACTATTATGATGGCAATATCCAGTTGTAGGGGAAAGTGGAAAGATTTTCAGTTGACTATTTTATTGAATTCCTGAGGACTGAGTACTTAAATGTATTTTGTTCAGCACTATAAACATGAAATTAATAACTTAATATCTGTCACTCTCATAAACTATATAACTCACAAAGAAATTAACATGTAGTCTCATAACCCAAATTATCTAAGTACATTTGTAACATCAATCTCTATGAGTTTATTTGTATTGTTTATCATGTCCTTAGTCTGCTGAAAAATATAAAAATCATAACGAGAGATCTAGAAAATATAATGACATTAGGTAACGCACTATATCATGAATTTCTTGAGGGTAAACATTATGTATACACTCAATCTTTTATTTGTATTCCCAAAATTTGTTCAGTGCCTGGTGAATTGACTACTATTTATCTGCTATGTGCCAAAACTCTTGTTAAATATTATGTATGGTATATCATTTTATATCTCATAACGCAATGAGATAAGTAAAATTGTCCTCATTTTATAAATGATAAAACTAAGACTCACAAAGTTTAAATAACTTCATAGTTCCCAACAATTAAGAGGGGCGGAGGGGCAAAGGATAGAATCTGCTCCAAGGTCTGTGATTTCTTACTCCATTTTATTTTCACCAGTCTTAAAAGAAATTCTCAAAATAGGAGGGGATGATAATAGTATGTATGTATAATATGTATAATATGTATAATATATATAATTATAATATATAATATATAATATGTATAATAGTATGTACCTTGTGATATTAATGATTAAATGTGATTACATAAGTCAGTATCTGAGTGCTGAGAAAAAGACTAAAAACAAAATAGAATATATAGGATATAATTATTACCTAATATTTATTAGGAAATTCAGTTCATGATGTATATTCCACTAACATTTCTTTGTTACTAACATGTTTTCTCTTTTTCATCTTTAATTTTTTTCATGTTTCTCTTATCTTATTTTTTGGTTAAAACAAAAGTCCACTTTTACTTATTGTTACGTTAATAGGCATTTCTCAGTCCTAATTCATAATTTAAAACAAGAACTTAATCTAAATTAGTATTTGCAAACCTATAACCAGGCATATAAATCATACTTATTTTATTATTAATATATACATATATGTATATTTTAATGAAGTACTTAGATTTTAATTACATAGCATTTTATTAACATGCAGTATGTATAAATGTAAGAATTATCAAAAAGTTGATTTTACTGTGCTTTATGTATGTTATGCTATTTTGAATTAGATGAAAGTGAGACATAAATTTGACACAACTCTTCAATAATGTGTTATTACCTTTTGTATATGAGGATAAGCTGGGGATTTTTATTGGACATATTTTAATTTTAGAACACTTTTTATTTACTACAAACTTAAACTGAAGTAGTTTACTATATAAACTTAAATAGTTTACTGTATTTAGATTACTTAAAACTACTACAAACTTAAGTTAGTAACTAGTTGTTATACCATCTTTTGCCAAATTGGAATTATTATCTTGTAACCCTTTTGTGGTTTTAGTTTGTTATAATAGTGTTTTGGTTTTAGAAAAACTGGCATGGCAAGTCTTTAGTTAACCTTTAGTTAACAATAACTGAGGATTATCCAAATTTTGTCTCATTTATATTTTCTATCAGTTTCAAAGTTTTATCATTGCCCTTTATCACATTGTTTCTTCTTAGTGGTTCTTTATGTGTGTTACTACTATGTTCATTCAGCTTATTTGTTTCTGTATTTTGAAACATGCTATTCTCTCTTCCTAAACTTACTCCTGTGTTTCCATATGCCTTGACAGATCCAAGTCCTATTATATTTAATTCAATTTTGTGACTAAATCTTAATTTTGAAAACAGTAAATAAATTCATCACTCAGTAAAGTTGCATATCCTTTGTTTTTTTTTCCTTTAGGCTAGGATATATAACCCTATTTTTAAAATTACTGTCTTAGAAGATCCTTAACTGCTTTTATGTGATTCAGAGCAGGAGTGTCAGGTTTTTCAGCAACTTGGCTAGTATTTATTTGTAGGTAACATGTTAGACCAGTTCACTCACTTATGAAAACTTATTTTATAAGCTGTATTTTTCACTAATTTTATGTTCTCAAATACTCATTATTACTTGTTTGCAATAGTAATATTTCACCAGTCGAAGTTATTTGATTATTGTTTATGTTAGGCTAAAATAGATACTAAAATTCGGAAGAGCATTTTTACTCTACATTGCTATCCTGTAAAATTTCAACTTTAAAATGATTTGAAGAACAACATGATATTTTTTGTTCAGGTGTCAGGTAACCAGGCGAAGTGGTGTATGCCTATAATCCCAACTATAGGAGAGACTGAGGCAGGAGGATCACAAATTGAAGGCCAGCCTAGGCAATTTAGAGAGTGCTTTCTCAAAATAAAATATAAAAAGTAAAATACAAAAAGGACTGTGGGGATTTGCTCAGTGATAGAGCACCTCTGGGTTCAATCTACAGTACCAAAAAAGGGGGGGGGGCAGAATTAAAAAATGCTATTTCTATTCTAAATTTGTATATATTTTTTGTCTACACTTGTTGAGGGCCACAGCCAAGTTGGGATGATGCATGGCATTTTTGCCAGAAGTAGTGGTTGAGAGGTGATGCCAGCGAGTTCTCGCGGAGTTCCCGTTGAGTTCCAGTTGAGCTCTCGCGGGGATTCCCGGAGAGTTCCCATTGGTTGGGGAAGAGCCGGAGGAGGGATATTTCCGGTTGCTGGTTCCTGGGTGCGCTGTGTGGTGTTCGGGAGAATTCCCGGGGAGCGTGTGTGGAGTGTGCTGGTGGAGTTCAGAAATGAAGTTTGTTCCTGCTTCAGTGGCTCGTGATTTGTGCCCAGCCAGACTGCGGCATACACTTTTATAAACTTTTCAAGTAGGACTTTTCCAGGCTTTACTTCCCATTTATTTCATTTACTAGCAACTTTGTTTTATAGGGTTTTATTTCACTTTTGTATTATGTCTGTTTTCAACTTAAGGACAGAGTATTTTGAGGATTAGTTTTCTTATTTAAAAAAATCCAGATTATTGTATAGGACAGACATTGGATAATAATTTGAAATTAACAATCCTGTAGTATTTGAACATTGGCCAGTTTTTTGTTTTTTTTTTCTGTATCAAAAAACTTCACAATTTTTTGAGTACTGATCATTAATAATCTGGATTAGTCCATCAATTTTTACGTTGTTATTATTATACTTTGAACTAAAAATGAATATTAAGTTAAAAAAAAAGCAATGCATAGTGTTACTAATGATTAACCCTTTCTTGTTACTATATCAGTATATGACAATTTAAACTAACTTGATGAATGAGTTTCAAAATATTTGCATATATGCAATTTTCTATGTTTTCTATATCTACAGGATTTTTTTAAATTTCTTTGAATTTATGATAAAAGTAAACCACTTTTTTTGGCGGGGTGTGATGGTGCTGGGGATTGAACCCGGTGCAATGTTCATGCAAGGATGCAAGGAAAGCACTTTACCAACTGAGCTATATCCCCAGCCTCCACTTGTAATTTCTTATAAAGGACACATATATAAAGACATTTACTGCTGAGTAGGCGTACGATTAATATTGATGTTTTTCTAATTATTGTTTTTTTTCTTTTAATATTTATTTTTCCTATTTCACATAATCCTTCTGAAATGTACATAATTCAGTGAACATTAGAAATATCTAATATACAAAGGTTGCATGTTAGGAAGGACACTCTTAGAACACTAGAGTGATACTTATTAAGTTTATTGCTATCCTTTTTCCTTTAGTAGTCTTATGTTATAATATTCTGCAGTATTTAAATTTTTGAACCTTAAATATGATTATGTAGCATTTTTTTCTGTATTGAGGAACAAAGTAGATTTCCTCTTCCAAAGAGACTCAGGACTCAGTGTTCTTAACATTTCTGGCTTGTTTGGTCTTTTGTTCTCCTCAGTAAAAGTAATTTTTTAAGATGTTGGTCTATTACAGCAGAAAATGTTTTTCCCTCAGACTGCTTTATCAGTGTCCTATATGATAAATTTATTCCTTTCATAATGTGATTTTTCACACTGTATTTTTTTCATTTAGGATTTATATCGTTTTTTAGCAAAAAAAAAATGGCAGGCAATGATGCTGTTCTGAAGAGACTGGAACAGAAAGGCGCAGAGGCAGATCAAATCATTGAATATCTTAAGCAGCAAGTTGCTCTTCTTAAGGAGAAAACAAGTAAGAAAATTTTAAATTTTCTAAATAGTTACTTACAATGAATTCATATATTGACAGAAAAAATGTTTACTATGTAAGTTATTACTTAATCATCTGGTGACTTAGATTCCTTAATGTTTTGGTAGAGTATAATAATATTCTAAGCTTAAGATATTAGAATCTATTTGGTAAATATGCTATGTACAAAGAATTCTTAATTGCTAAGGGTAATGTGATAATAGAAATTTCAAAATCTTCTTCTTTCAATCACTAATTGAAATAAATTTTTTTCCCATATAAAACTGAAAATGGCTTACCAAATCCTGTATTTACTCTCAAATTTTTCTCCCTTTATCAATATTTTTGCCTAATTCTAAAATGTTCTGAGCTGGGCATGTGGCACGGTGGTAGAGAGTGCTAATATTTCTTTCCACTAGTGAAATGAAGAGGTTGGAAATGACCATTGCATATGTATGATAGAACAAATGTTATAAAAGTGATTTTTTTCCTAAGGGTAGCACTTTCTGAGCACCTTGGCTAGCATTTCAGTTTTGATAATTTAAAAGAATAGAAGAACCACTCTACTTATTCTGCACCTTCATAGCCTGTGGTGGTTCTCTGTCCCATTGACTATTTTATAATAACTATTTTGCAAAACTTCTTTTAATATTGTACTATTTCTTAGGTAAAGTAGCTCTTCTCTCCATCCATGAATTTAGGCAATTATTACATTCAGGGAAAGGAAAACAATACATCTATATTTAATGTTTGCAAACTTTTTCCTTGTTATTTCTACTTAAACAATATATCAGCTATGCACGTAGCATTTGGAATGTATTAGGTGTTATAAGTAATTAGAGATGATTTAAAATATACACGAGGAGTGCAGGTTATATGCAAATATAACCTACATTTTATACATTATTTAAAGCACATTTTATTTAAAGCATATTAGCACCCAAAGATTTTGGTCTCTGTGAGGTCCTAGAACCAATTCCCTCACATACAAAAAAATGAATGCATCATGTTGTTTTAGGAAATAGTAAACTGGCATAATGGAACTGATCCTAACCAGTACTGACTATGCTCTTTTCAAATAGCATTCTAAAGAAAACTTTGAAAAAACACATTTTAACTGAACTTCCTTGATCTTAGTTTTGCAGGCAACATTGAGAGAAGAGAAGAAACTTAGAGTTGAAAATGCTAAACTAAAGAAAGAAATTGAAGAACTGAAACTAGAGCTGATTCAAGCAGAAATTCAAAATGGAGGTGATTAACTGTAGAAATGATAGATGGGTTTGATTTGTAATAAATCAAAAAAGTAGTTTGAATTAAGGTGCTAAATTCAGTTTAATGGTTAAATATGAAGTAGGAATCCACATTACTAAAGAAAGCAGTATCATCCAAAATACTTAAATGCCTCAGATAAATGGTCTGAATATTGACCAGACTCTAGGCCATATAAAATCCCTCAAGAGATTGCATTTTTCTATGTTATATAATGGTGCTGGGGATTGAACTCAGGGGCACTTGACCACTGAACCACTTCTCCAGCCCTGTTTTGTATTTTATTTAGAGACAGGGTTTCACTGACCGAGTTGCTTAGGGCCTCACTAAATTGTTGAGGCTGGCTTTGAACTCAGGATCCTTCTGCCTCAGCCTCCCCACCCACTGGGATTACAGGCATGCACTACCGCACCTGGCCTCAGCTAATACCAATCATTTCTGTTAGAAGACACCACATTACTTCTTCACAATTCAGTACTAAAAAGCAACTTTTTAAAGAAAAAAGTTCTTAAGCAATGTTTTGAGATGTTAAAAATACTTTAAGCCAGGCCTGGTGGTTCATGCCTATAACCCCAGAGGCTCAAGAAGCTGAGGCAGGAGAATCACAAGTTCAAAGCCAGCCTCAGCAATGGCGTGGCGCTAAGCCACTCAGTGAGACCCTGTCTCTAAATAAAATACAAAATGTGGCTGGGAATGTGGCTCAGTAGCCCAGTGCCCCTGAGTTTAGTACCCTCCCCCATCCTCTTACCCCACCCCCACATCTGCCAAAACAAAAACCCTTCCCAGGTGGGCATGATGGCATATGCCTATAACCCCAGCTACTAAGGAAGCGGAGACAGAGGAATCACAAGTTCAAAGATGGTCTCAGCAATTTAGAGGATTTTTCAAAATAAAAAAGGACAAGAATATAGATTGGTAGTAGAATGAATGCCCCTGGTGGGTTCAATGCCCAGTGGTGCAAAAACAAATTTTAAAAATCACCTTTCCATTTGTTTATTGTAAAAGAAAAGCTAAATTTAAAACTTGCCATCTTGCTAGATGTTAAGAATGCAGTCCCTAGAAGCAGACTGCCTGGATACACATTCTTATTCCTCTATCACTGTGTGAAGGGTCATTTCTTAACTTTTGGATAATGGGATTTAGCATCTGTAAAGCGGTGACATGAAGAGATTATATTTCGTAGGGAACTTCATGTGAAGCATTTTGAAAGATTTTTAGGATACAATATGTCTGTGACAAATACTATTATTGTTACGTGATATTTTCTTACTTTAATATTTAGTAATCAAATGGAAATTATACATTTATTGTTATCTCAGTAATGGTTAAAATAATTTTAACCTCTTGATAATGTTTCTACTTTCTTAAATAATAGATATTTTGATAGTCATACACTGAATTTTTCTTTTGTAAAAAGTTCCTATTTGTGATTCACAATTCCCTCCGTTTTTTTGTTTTTGATTTTTGTTGTTTTCTATTTTTTAATTTTTCAGCTGTAGATGGATACAGTACCTTTATTTTATTTTATTATTATTATTTTGTGTGTTTGTGTGTGTGTGTGTGTGTGTGTGCGCGCGCGCGCGCGCCGCGTGCACAGAGGATCAAACCCAGTGCCTTCCACATGTGAGGCAAGCACTCTACCACTGAGCTACAACCTCACCCCAATTCCCTGGTTTTTATCTTGTTAATTTAATATAAATTATGTTATCTCTTTTATTTTATCAGTGAAGCAAATACCATTTCCATCTGGTACCACACTGCAAGCTAATTCCATGATTTCTGAAAATGTGATACAGACTTCACCAATAACAACTATATCTTCTGATACTAAAGAACAGATAAAAGGAGGAGAAGAAAAGAAGGTGAAAGAGAAAATTGAAAAAAAAGGTATTTTTGACCATTAATCTATTTGACTCTTGGTTGGTTATCAAATAATGTTAACATATTTTATAATAATTACAATAGTTTCAAAACAAAGCTCAAACTTTTATATGACTTTGAGTAAAATTAGTAGTGCGATAACATTGGAACATGGATGAGTCCTAAAGGTATAAAGTTAGAGATGAAGGGTAGGAACCCATACATAGCTTGGTGTGACTAAATTTTGGTGTGCATTCAGGACTTACTTTAAAAAAAAATCACAGGTAAAAAGAATAGAACAAATTAAGATTAGAAACGAATGTCCATTTGAAGCAAACCATCTGAACTAAGGTATTAGGGGTACTAAGTTTTCAGGAGCATATAAAAAGTGACTTGGTAATTAGGTCACATCCAAGTATGCAACTACACTTAAAAATCTGCAGTCAACCCTTTTTTAGAGAGAGAATTTTTTAATATTTATTTTTCAGTTTTTTCGGTGGACACAACATCTTTATTTTATTTTTATGTGGTGCTGAGGATCGAACCCAGAGCCCCACACATGCCAGGCAAGCGGGTTAATGCTTGAGCCACATCCCCAGCACCTACAGTCAACCCTTTTTTTCAATCACCGAATATATCTAGAACACAGCTCCATTCTTTAATTTTGATAGGTAGTATAATATTTCATCTGAATTAATATTAAAGCCTCTTTGCCTTGCTGCTGAAAGTATTTTTCTAAACATAAATCTGTCTTCCTTTTAACTACTCTTCTTTACTTCTTACTAGATTTAATTTCACCAGATTTTTTATTTGCGTGCCTGTCATTATACATATACTCGTTTACAGTTTTTTTTTTTTTTAAACAAATAGCTAAGGGACTTGTGAACTAATCTAAGCCAATTTAGTATTCAGTACATGTATTTTCCTTTTGGCATACATCAATAGCCTGTGTTAGAAGTAAGTAGGAGCTCTACATCTTTTACAACTTCACCGCTAGATGAAATGTTGCAATGAAGCAAATCAGCCTAATTCTTTTACGTTATAACATGAATTAAGAAGTAGGCACAGAATAATATATCCAGTTCTTATATGTTTTGTGAATTCCATACTCTGTTCTTCAAGGATGATGCAGTGTTTTTCTAAAGATAGGATTAAACAGTTTTCTAATCACATGTGGCTACAAAGGGGAAAGAAAAAACAAGACCAAATGGAGCTGTAAGTTTAGAATACTTCAAACCAATGGAATTTTCAGTGGTGATGGAAATGCTGTACCTGCGTTGTCCAACATGATAGCCAAAGTGGACATGTGACTTTCTAATATTTAAAATGTGGTTAGTGTGACTAAAGAACTGAATTTCTAGTTTTAAGTGTTTTAAATTTAAATGTGAACAACCATATGTGACTGGCAGCTATTATCTTTGACAGTGCTGGTTATGAAAGTTAGTTCTGTAAGTTTAGTTAGTAGGATTGCCACATTCTAATGTTTCTGCTCATACAAAGGCTATAGTGCCTATACATTTTTTTCCAGAATACTACATACATCTCTTGAGCATTTTGTCAATGAAACATTTTGAAATTTCTTATGATAGCTTAAAAACCTTGTGGTATATAGTTTAATGTTTGCAATAACTGCTGGAATATGGATTACTGATGAAGATATTTCCAATGCCTATGAAACAAAGTTTAAAATTGTTTATGAATAGATAAACTATACTGCATTACTGCAGTATTTTAATGTTAAATGTATACATCTTATCACAATGCTAATTATTAGGTTTTTTGATGCATTTTTAAAATAATTCTGTGTATTTCTGTATTATTTTTACCATTACAAAAACTTTTGCTAATTTGTTATATGGAAATGGTGGGATTTTTTTTTCAAGTTTCATAACAAAATTATAGTCCTATCTTCTATTTCATAAACTACCTTTGTAGAAATTGTCCATGTCTTTTCACAGAATCTAAAATTCCTGTTTCATGCAGAATTATGTTCTTTGTTCTTCTGTGTTTCTTTATGTATGTGACATTTATCACATAATCATTACGCAGTAGTACCCCATTACCCATAGGGAGTACATTTCAAGACCATCAGTGGATTTCTAAAACTGAAAATAGTACAGAACTTTATTCTTTTTTTTTTTTTTCCCTACACTTATGATAAACTTTAATTTATAAATTAGGCACAGTAAGAGAACTATAACTTATAAGAAAATGGGAAATTATAGCAATATTTTTAGATAAAATTGCCAACATCAATACCATTGCACTTTAGACCTATTAATAGGTAATATGGGAGTTATTTGAAAACAGCACTACAGTACCTCAGTAGACAGATAACAAAGACAGGTACTAAGTGAGTAATAGGCAGGTAAAATACATAGCATGGATATACTGAGCAAATGAATGATTCACCCTCTATGCAAGGTGGGGTAAGGTGGTGAGTGCCTTGGCAGCATGGGCCATTTACCTTACTATTTCAAATGCTTTAGTACTATATTTATTGTTTTAATAAATGCTAGTTGAAAGATTAAACAAAGGCATAGTTGAATGAATGCTTCCAAGCAACAGTAGCTTGTCTCTACCCTGCAAGTTAGAAGGTAAATAATTTTTTATTTGTATTTTACATTCTTCATAACAAAAACTAATTATAGACTTAAAAACTGCCTATAGACTTAAAACCTTCACAGATTGCATTTTGACTCTGGTTAAAGTAATCATACGTGAATAATTTAAATTTTCAACATACCAATAAAAATAGGATTATTAAAGCATAATCAGAATTAAATATAATATCAGATAGTTGTTCTGCATAAACCTAAAGTCCTCATAAGTTTAGAGGAAAATCATAAGAAATAAAGAAATTCACAGTGTATTTACTCTTCTATATAATTGACAAGATAAACATTTTATCAGTGAAATTGTACTTTACTATAGTTTATTTTACATTTGTCTACTAATATTGATTTTTCTAAATAAAGTATTTTTCACCTTTCAAAAGCTCCCGTAAACATTTTTGAGGGATTTTCTATAACCCTGTTTTAGGGAAAGGCAAACTTTTTCTGTAGAAGTCCACATAGTAAATATGTTAGGCTTTAGAGGCCACAAAGTCTATCACAACCACTCAACTCTGCCTTAGTGCAAATACTCTGTAGACAAAATATAAATGAGTAAATATGGGTTGTATTCCAGTAAAACTTTATTTATAAATATAGACAGCATGCAGATTAGTGCAATGAGCTCTAGTTGGCTAAACTCTCCTCTGTGTCTTTAACTTGAAATATAGGCAGTTCTTCAGAGAAATAGCTAAAATAGTGGTCATGATTTTATGACTTTATAATTCTTCACTTTGTAAGAAATAAAAGATAAATATTCTTTTCTTTTTCCTTTTTAAGCTCATCAGTATTGACACTGTAGATTTTTCATAGTGTATTTTTGGTTTATGTCTTGTTATTTACCCATTCTTTTTAGGAGAGAAAAAGGAGAAAAAACAACAATCATTAGCAGGAAGTGTTGACTCTAAGCCTATAGATGTTTCCCGTCTAGATCTTCGAATTGGTTGCATCATTACTGCCAAAAAACACCCTGATGCAGATTCTTTGTATGTAGAAGAAGTAGATGTTGGAGAAACAGCCCCAAGAACAGTTGTCAGTGGCCTGGTGAATCATGTTCCTCTTGAACAGGTAATATCTGAGGTCATATAACATGATACCAATATTGATTAATTCAAATGATTCAAATGTGATAAATTCCGCAGAATGTATAAAACCACAAAAAAAATTGACAAGCATCTATTAATTAAGATAGAATTTATGAGCTGGATTATATGCCTGTAATCCAGGAAACTTGGCAGACTGAGGCAGGAAGATTGCAAATTCAATCCAGTCTCAGTGACTTAGTGAGCCCTTGTCTGAGCAAATCAAAAGGGCTGGAGATGTGGCTTCATCCATTAAAGGAATCCATTAAATTTTCAAATGAGTCTCCATGATCCCCTCTCCTCTTTTTTTTTAAATCCTCTAGTATTTACTGCATTATAAGGAAATTATAGTTGTCCTTTAACTTTTAGATTTGTGCTTTCTGGTTTTATAAGTGACTTACGAGGTCAAAAAATGATAGAATTCCATTATGGAATAATGATGAAAATATTGATGAGGATTTCTGTTGTTTTTAAAGTTCTTAATATGTAATCTTTTTACATATGCTATTTTATTTGCTATCATGTACACTTCTCTATTTAGGGAATGTAGTCAACTTGTGCACATAAGCATGTGCTCACTCATTTGACTCTAAGGCTGAGGTGTCCTTAATATCTATATGGGTCACCTTTCCTGTTCACCATTCAAGATGGGGCATAGTCAGTCTTGAGGCTTCTAACTGCAAATTTTTAGTGCCATACACATGATCCAAGCCATAAGTCATGACTGTTGGGAGCATGTATGAACTATGGACATTGTATGAGCCATTAAGGCAGAGAATCCGCTTTTCTGGGAACTCCTTGGTGAAATTCTGCAGTTCAAGAAAGTCCATATCATGCTGGTGCCCTGCCTTAGCTTACAACTCCAAGTTCAAACACTGCCTTCCAGAGATAGGTGTAACCTGCCAAGCACCACACAACCTGTTTATCCCTACTCCTGTCCTGCGCTTCATGAAGAAACTCTACTGATCCCCTTTGGTCTATACCTCTATAAGTTTGTTAGAAGTCAGACCATCTGGCCTGCTTGACCCATCATGTCCCTGCTTTTAAAATATTTCTGGTCTTCTGTGTTTATTTTGTAATACTACTTCCATAGCTTTTATTTTGCAGCCAGCCCATAGCTCCAACAGTTACCCACTCCCTTCCCATGAAGGACGTGGGCAGAAATTAGTGCCTGGAGCAGGGACCCCAATCACAAGGAATTCAGAATGAAAAATTGCAGGTGGGTTCTTGGCCCTCATAGAAAATGAGTGTGGAACAGTTTAAAGAGAGAAAGAGGAGGGGGGAATCTTTCAGATAGGATAATCTTAAGCATGGGGAATTCTCTCTCTTCAGAGAGCAAAATTTATCTAACTATTCTTAAAACTATCATTAAACAAAGAGGAAAGTCTGTCAAGTGAGCTCAGCTTGCCCAGTTCCTAGAAGTGATTAAGGAAGTTTGTCCTTGATTGCCTGAAAAAGAATCTCTTGATTTGCATATTTGGGAAGGACTTGGTGAAAAAAATGCCTCCTGGTTGTATTGCAGTGACTGTACCTGAGAGCACAAGTGAAAATGGAGAAAGAATGTGGACTTTGATAGAGACATGCTTGTATTCATATCAAGATAGTGAAGTGTGGACTGCTGAGGAATTAATTGCTAACCTCAGAAAAGCCATTAGGAGTTTCAGAGGCAGTCAGTAGGCCTGCCTGCCTTGCAGGACTTCCACATATGCTGAGAATGCAGACTGGGAAAGGGCAGGAGATCTTGGCCTGGAGGCAGAGCCTGAGCCCACTCAGAAGAAGAGACACCAGAGAATGAAGAATGGGAATGGAAGACTGAGGAGGACTCTGAGTCTGAGGGGGAGGTACCTCCAGAGCTTTGTAATTTGAATATGAATCTTCCTGCTCCAGTAATTCACCCAGTCCCTTAGGGGACATTAAAGGTCAAGGTCCCTAAACAACTAGATCCACAGTATCCAGGGCAGCAGAGAGCTCTTGTGCCTGTCTCTTTAAAAATAGTGAAAGAGTTAAAGTCCGCTTGCTCCGCTTATGGACCGAACTCACTATTTGTACAAAGCTTGATAGAATCCCTGTGTAATGAGGCCCTGCCACCTAGTGATTGTCTCTTGCTGGCTAAAACCTGCCTTTCTGGGTTTGAATATTTGTTATGGAAATCTAATTGGACAGATTTTTGCTCCAAGCAGGCAGAGATTAATGGAAAGCATGGAATTAACATTACTTTAGATATGCTAACTGTAACAGGACAATTCACTGAGTTGGGGCAACAATTAAATTGTGATTTGCATACTTATGCACAGATAAGTGTGTGTGCAAGAAAGGCATGGAGAGAGTTAAACATCTGACTATTGAAAATGCTAATAAAGTTTGCCAAAAGGTAATCAAACCTCCATGTAAAAGGGGAACAATATCAGAGGATATCAGACTACATCGGTCTCTGTTCTCATATTGGACCGGCATACATGCAAGGTGTAGCAATGGCGTCTGCCATAAAACAAGTTTTTCGACCTCCTTTAAAGGAGGTCAGTTCTAAGAGGCGATGTTTTAATTGTGGCAGAAAGGGACCCTTGGCTAGAGACTGTAAACTGCCCCAAGGACAAATAAATGTGCCAGGAATTTGTCCACAGTGCCTTAGAGGATGCCATTGGTTGCGGGAATGTCGCTCCCAAAGAGGCATAAATGAGCCACTTCTTTCTATGCAGCAGGGAAACTGGAGGCAGTACCAAGCCCCAGCCCCACCAAATGATGAGAGCATCATGTTTCTCTCCGGAGCAGTCATTACCTATGGCTCAACAATCACTCTCTAGCCCAGCCTCCTTATGAGTAGGCCTAATCTCCCAGGACATTTTCTGCTTGGCAACAAGGAGTCTGGGCCTCTGCCCCACCTCAGAATTCATACTGACTCCAGATTGGGTCCACAAAATCATCCTTAGGGGAATTTATGGACCTCTACGACCAGATGCAATAGGTTTAATATTGGGTTAGAGAAATTTAACTCCAGAAGGAATTCAGGTCCTACTATCAGATATTCTTGACGTAAATTTTAATGGAGAGGGTAAAGCTGTTGCTCAAACAAATTCCATTATCCAGAGGATACCATAGCACAACTTGTTTTTTGCCTTATTATTCTGCAGAGGAGGCTTTATCAAACAGATCCCAGGAATGTCAGATTTCCATAGATAGAGCATACGGGGCTCAATTAATTAAAAAAGAGCACCCTCTATTGGATCTTAAAATTAATTGCAAAATTTTCAAGGGAATTATTGATACTGGATCAGATGTTTCTGTGATTTCTACCAAATTTTGATGGCGCAAGTGGGCCTTACACACAGCATCTGCTAATTTAGAAGGCATTGTCAAATTTCTTAGCCTGCTCAAAGTGCTCTGTAACATCAGTGGAAAGATAAAGATGGCAATATGGGACTCTTAGCCTTATGTCCTTAATACTTTGCCAGTAAATTTATGGGTGCAAAATATTTTGAGCAGCCTGGGAGTCTTGATGATAACCCTCATTCTATGGTGACATCCCAAATGCCTAATCAAAGATCTATCTCCAGTAAAGATTGAGAATGAATCTACAAGAAAGATATTTACCTATGCCTCAGTCCTGTCAGCAAAGACAATATGGGTTAATTAATACATCTAATTAGCCTTTTTAATGGGGGCATTGATCTCTTCCCTGGCTCAGAAAACAGCAGAAAAATTAATAAGCTGTCTGATAATCCTGTCTAGGTTGATCAGTGGCTTCTTACAGGGGAACAACTTCAAGCTGGTCGTATTGAGCCTACTGTTAACCCTTGGAACACTCCAATTTTGTAGTTAAAAAAAAAATAGCAAATGGAGATTGTTATAAGGTCTCAGAGCCATTAGTTGAACTATGGAATCAATGGGGATTTATAATCTGGGCTTCCCTCTCCTATAGCTATTCCCCTTGATTATCAATTAATAGTAATAGATTTAAAAGATTGTTTTTTCACTATACCATTATATCCAGGTGATTGTAAGAGATTTGCTTTTAACATCCCAGCTATAAATTTCAAGGAACTGGTAAAAAGATTGTCCTGAAAGTCTTACCTCAAAGTATAGTCAATAACCCCACATTATGTCAGACATTTTTAGCAAAAGCCATTGTTCCAATATGAGAACAATCCCCTGATGCATATATAATCCATTATATGGATGATATTCTTTTGGCTTATGCTAATTCAGATATGCTTTTAAAATTTTTTGATCAATTAGAAACCTCACTTATTGCAATGGGTTTATGCATAGTACCTGAGAAGGTGCAAAGAAGCCTTCTCCTTTTCAATGTTTGGACAACTTAATTGAAGAATGCATGATTCATCTGCAAAACCTACAGATCAGAGCTGATGATTTGCATACTCTTAATGACTTTCAGAAATTACTGAGTGATATTAACTGACTGTGGCCAAGTTTAACATTATCCCTTGCAGATTTGAGTACTTTATTTCAAATTTTACAGAGGGATCCTTCTCCAACATCTCCTCACCAACTTACAGCAGAGGCAAGGGCTGCCTTGACAAAAGTTGAAACTGATATTAAGACTGCACAGCTTACTAGGATTAATCCACAAGAACCTATATATTTATTAACATTTCCTACTATTTGTACCTCTACAGAAACATTATGGCAGTCATTGAGAGTTACTGAATGGTGGTTTCACCTAGCTCACTGCCCTCAAAAGTTTTTAACTCCATTTCACAATTTTGTTGTTCAGTTAGTCATTAAAGGTAGGACACAGACTTAGAATTGTTTGGGTCAGAGCCTTCTATTATTGTAACCCCTTTTCCACCCAACAACATAGTTGGCATTGCTAATCTTCCAATATTTTGCGAATTTTCCTGGTTAAGTAGAAAGTCATTACCCTCATGATAAGGTTGTTCAGTTTGCTCTTGTAACTTTGTTTATTTTTCTAAAAACTGTACATGCTTAGCCAATAGCCTGAGCAGTGACAGTGTTTATGAATGGCTCAAGCTCAGGAAAGGCAGGTTTCTATAGCCATGCTCATACTGAGATAATACAGACATATACTTCTGCACAACAAGCAAAGCTTCAAGCTCTTCATTTGTGTTTTACTTCATTTTATTAATGAGCCATCACTATTTATAGTGATAGTTCATGTACTCTTATTTTTATGTGGTGCTGAGGATCGAACCTAGTGCCTCATGCATGCTAGGTGAGCATTCTTCCACTGAGCCACAACCCCAGCCCCATAGTTCATATACTCTTGAGGTTGCTGAACATATTGAAACAGCTACTATTGGAAGTACACCATGAAAAAGAGTTACTTCATTTGTTCTATACTTTATAAGACAGTTCAAATGCATCAGTATCCTTGTTTCATTGGTCATATTCCCGTCTTCCAGGTTCTTTGGCATCAGGTAAAGATTGGCCATCTTGTTAATGTTTGCCCACAAATGTCTTTATATACAATTGTGCACAAGCTAGGATCAGCTGACCCCAGTACAATAAGCCCTAGGAGATTGCCTATTTACATTCCTGTCTCACCCTAATGGATTATCTGACCCCAATAAAATGAACCCCAGGAATTACCCTCTTATCCCATTCTCAACAGAGCCTTTATAACCCAGACCCTTGCTTCATCCTGCCTCCATTTTCTGCCCCACAAATGAGCCTTGCCAGGTGTTCAACCCATTGACTCCACTGCTGAATACTGAATAAAGAAAAGCTTGCTGCTCTGAGGTTTGCTTCCCAGTTGCCCGCCTTTATCATGTGTGAGTCATTTGTGGTAACATTTGGTTCCCTGACTAGGAACTGGAGTAAGGTGAAATTGACCCTTTCCCTGTCCCCCTCCAAACCCTTCCTTTTCCCTTAAGTTGAATGACCAGTGGGAACTGGGAAGTGACTGTCAAGCAACCAGCACCCCTAAGGATCTCTGAGGTTGGGGGAATCCCCAGCCATGACTCCTGCAGCTACCGCTGAACCTCTTAACTAACTGCATTTTCCCCGCCCCATAAAACAGCTGAATCTCTTAACTGACTGCATTTCCGCCCCCTGCCCCAATAGAACATGGGTCCTTTACACTCTCTGCTGTTCACTTTATTTGGAAAAAATTTGGTACGTGAAACAGGAAAGACTGAAAGCAATTGATGGTGTCTAGCTGGGGCAACTCCTTAGTGTTGCACAAGGGTTTTGAGTCTAAAACCTGACCCCAACAGCCCTTAGGAGTACCAAATATCAGCCGCTGTATGGGAGAAGTTTGGTATGAGAGACAAATGTGAAGGTCTTTGGTCTGAAATCTGACTCTGGCAGATATACCAGATATCAACCATCTACTAAACTTTTTACACTTAATACAATATGGAGAGTAAAAGGATTTGTACTAAACACTTTGTTAACATTAAAGGAGGCCTTCTTCTACTCCCCGGCCCCCCACCTTCCTGTCCCTTGCATACCTTTCAAGCCTCTGGATCAGGCCCCTCCTTGCCATTTTGTTTCTGCCTCCCGCACTAGCCTTCTCATCTCTCTGAAGAGGTAAGAACCTGTTCCTCCAGTTTCTACCAGTTGATACCCCTGCTTTTTCTCTAACTGGGACCCCCAAGGACCCCTCACCATCGAGATTAGGGTAATGATGTTTCTCTAGTCCCCACTGGAAAAAGTCCAGTCTGGGACTGGCATACTGGTAACATAAGAGTGCAGTGTGTTTGTTAAAAGCATCTGGTTAGTTTGCAAAGTTAATATGCTGCTGTTAAATATAACATCAAGTACTCTTTTTGAATTCCATAGGGTGATATGCTTGAACATTATTTGTGTTTTCATGAATTGGTAAACAAGCAAATGCAATACTATATACCCAGGGTCAACAGATAGGAAAGAGAAATTAGAAAGTTCTAGGTATGGAAATATATTTAGTGGAAAAAAACAATTCTGAATAAGAAAGTCTTTGTATGATGAAATAAACAACTGAGGGTCTGTTTAAGTAAATGGCAAAAGTTGAAAAGGTGGAACAATCAGTTAAAGCTATTTAGGGTTTTCCCCTAAGATCAGATACTAATGTTCTTATATAAAACCAAGGTTTAATCTCTATTAACCTGACAAGGAACTGAGATTTATACAACACTGGTACATAGCAACAACCATTATTTGCAAGCATTACAGTCTTAACTTTTCCTTTAAAAGCTAAATTTGGTTCATATAAAAACATCAGTATAGCATACTAAATGTGTTCATATCTCCCACATATATGTCTTTAAATCAGGAGGGTTAAAAACATTTTTACCAAACGATGTTTTCCAAACATCATTGTAATGGTAATTTTAGACTTATAAGAATAGCAGATTTAATTGGGTATTTATTTGTCATTTAATGTTCTGTAACTAAAGCTTACTTTACTTTTTACACTGGGGTAAAAATGTAAATGTATTTCTAAAAGATAATGAGTGTCTCATCTATTTAAAGGTTTATATTGTGAAACATGAAAGCATTTTTTCACTTTTCCACACAAAAGGAAAGTTAAATACTCTCTTAGCCTTTCTTTAATTCATATTTTAAATGTAATATTATACTGTGTTAGCTATCCATATAGACTCAAGTGACAGTATATGTAAACTTTGTAAAATGATATTTAAGAGGCAAAAATCAGCTTCAGAATTAGAACACTTTGCCTAAAATTTGACAGGAGCCCCACCTTACCTGAGATAAGACTCTGCTTCCCACCTTATTGCATGTTAGAATGGCTCCAAAATAAGCCAGACTTCAGCTCATTTCAAGTTGTATTCAAAAGATTCATTTTTGTTGTAAAGATCATTGTGATCTCAGATGATATAATGTATAACTCAGCCAAAATTCAAGATAGGTATTATACAAACTGAATATATTTTTTACTCTTGTTATTTTCATTTTGTATTTTCCTTGTAAAACTCTGTAGCTAGCTGTTGCCTATTAATGTTTTGCAGAAATACTGCTTCAAGAACAAACAACCTGGGTTAGTCTGAGTTAATACACCATCAGATAGATAGAATATAAGGCTAACTTCCAGTATTAATGCAGGCTCCAATTAAATATAAAGGGTAAAGAATAAAAAAATAAGACTATAAATTTATAGACATTAAAGTTTAAAGCCCAGTACTCTTAACTTTAAGATTGGTGAGACTGGTTTGCTAGATATTTAAGACCAAGGCCAAATAAACAAGGGGGCCAAGAAAATCAGTATTTGGCTCCTGGCCCCTAAGTCAGCCTGACTCCAGGAAATAGGGGAACTTTTTTTTTTTTTTTTTAAGAGAGAGAAAATTTTTAATATTTTATTTTTTAGTTTTCGGCTGACACAACATCTTTGTTGGTATGTGGTGCTGAGGATCGAACCCGGGCCACGCGCTACCGCTTGAGCCACATCCCCAGCCCAATGGGGGAACTTTTTAAGGAGCTTTGCAACTCTGGGCCACATGACCTCCTGATCAGGGAGATTAATGAGATCACTGGAGAACAGAAAGCCAATCAGTGCACCTGCTGAAAAGAGGAGTGTCATTGGAGAAAGGAGATACCCCTGATGCTTCCAGGGGAAGCCACCTCATCAAGGAGACCCTACCTAGCAGATTGCACTAAAGGAGCTAAGAAGTTGCTCTCCAGTTCCCCAAAAGTGACCCCTGTGGGAACTCTGCTGCTGACTCTTAACAACACATAGGAACAAGGTCAATTTGACCAGCTTGGTCTTGAACACCTAGCAAGAATAGTTTTAATTTGGGGCTGGGGATGTGGCTCAAGTGGTAGCGCGCTCGCCTGGCAAGTGTGCAGCCCGCGTTCAATTCTCAGCACCACGTACAAACAGCGATGTTGTGTCCACCGATAACTAAAAAATAAATATTAAAAAATTCTCTCTCTCTCTCTAAAAAAAAAAAAAAAAAAATAGTTTTAATCAAAATACAGCCATACCTGGGCATTTAAAAAAACAAGACAATTCTTTTAATAGAACTCAAGATGTATACTTGTGACAGCCCCACAGCCCAGATGCCCCCCCAAATTCTGGAGCTTTTCCCTCTGCAAGGCTCATAATTATCCCTGTCTACTAAAATTAGATTGACCTCTGTACCTTAATCTCCCTTACTCCTCAAAATTACAATTTATCTCACAAGCAAAGCCTACCCATTCTAATAACAGCACACACCAGATGTAGGAGAGCCCCCAAATTATTCCTTTACTCATAGGGCTAAAAACATTCATTGGGATAGGCATAGGTGCAGCAGGATTAGAACCCTCTATTCACTGTAAAAATCCTCAGCACAGATTATTGCAGATATCCAACAGATCACTGATTTCATACTGACTTTACGAAATCAATTGGACTCCCTGGTATCTGTCATCCTATAAAATCAGGGAAGAATGCTGTTTCTATGTAAACCAGTTGGGGATTGGAATAGATAAGGTTAAATGGCTTCAGGGCCACCTGAAATATGGAGAATATATTTAACTCAGGAGCCTTTTTGAATTGGAAATGGTAATTTTTAATATAAGTTTAAAAATGTTACTTATCTTCATATCTCCTTTCATAAGGAATTCCATCTCACAGCATGGATATTAAATCCCTCTGTTTTATTGTCTGGACCTACTCAAGTACAATATAATGCCTCACAAAATTTGTATTATGTTTTACGTGAGAACTGTATGCTACAACAATGTGTCGAACTATATGGCAAAATTCAGGACAAATTGTTATGATTCCCAAAAAGCCAATAGCCACCTGGCTCCTTGTAAAACTGTTGAATGTTTTCTTTGATGGCCAAGATAATAGCTTCCACAGCTACTTTCAGCAATTTCAAAAGAATTTTACTGAGACAGGAAATTTTAAGTGTAATCCACAACTAAAAGATTCTATTATATGGCTAGGAGAACAGGTACAAGATTTCCAATGGGCCCAGAGATATCGTGTGTCGTTAACATTAACCCAATTTTGTGTTACTAGAATTCCTTATAATGATACTGAGATTCAATGGCAAAGTGTAAGTAATTGCCTAATGGACTTGATCCTTTTTATAATATTTCTTTGGATGTGTTGAAATTACAGTCTCAGAGTCTGGCCATGGTTGATGCAAAGGCACCCGCTTTTAACAATGAAATGATTTGGGACCATTTATCTGAAGTAATCTCTTCCCTAAAACCTTTTAAATAATTTCCTATACACGTAGCTAGATTGTTAGCTACAACTATACTGTTAATCTTATCTCTGTTCTTGTTTTACATAGTGTATCAAGCAGGATGGAAGCAATAAAAACAGCAGGAAAATGTGGTTTCAAGGAATCATTTCTTAGGGAGGTGACCTGCCCAACCCAAGCTGCCTCCCACAACACATCTCCTCCTGCACCCATCACCTGACTTTTGAAGGAGGACTTCACTCCCAACAATATCGAGTGTCCTCCTCCCACTTGCACACTAGGCAAGTGTCCTACCGTTGAGATATATGCCCAGTCCTTCATTTTACTATTCTCATGGATTATGCACTATCTGCCCACCTAGAAGCAAAGCTATATCAACATCTATCTAAGCCATTAAGACCCTAATAGTAATTCGAAGCTTAAGCCCATTTTTTTTAATCATAGAATTTGGAAGTAAATTTGCATATAACATTTGTTTATAAAGCCACTTTCACCCAAGAATACATCTCTCTATTTTTTTCCCAACAGCATTAGCCTTTTTTGTCCCTTGTACTTTAAGCCTTTGAAATAATTTAAAGAACTGCATTCCTTATTTTTGCTGGTTGAGGAAAGAATTAAGATACTTCAATATTTGAAGATTAAGGAAATTTGTAGTCATTTCTATGACTGATTATAGAAGTAACTGTAATATTAATTGCATAACGCTCTGATTGTTGAAATGTTTGTCTTTAAGGAGGAAATCTTGCCTAATATTGGAAATGACCAAGTGGTTAGGGAGCAAGATGTGCATGTGTAACTGAGTACATTTATTTTAGTGCTAATGCTAAGATAAATGCTTTACATGCATGTTATGATTTTTTAATCAAAATTTTGTTATTTATTTGACAGATAATTTCTGAATTCATATAAAGAAATGATATAACTCATATATACACTAGTTAAATTTTTTTTTATGTCATCACCAAGTAGAAAAGTTTCTGATCTTTTCAACAAAAGTACCATTATCATTGAAAGACTGCCTCAAACTCAGTTTACTTAGGTTTTTAATCAAGAAACCTAAAGCTGCCTATCACAGCTTCTAACTAGCATGAGATGACCAGGTTAAATCCTTGTGAGTGAAAAATAACTTTTAAGTTGTGGCCTATCCATTCCAACCAAGGGGATCTGCTGGCCTCAGTCTGGTCATTACTGATCTTAGGTCCACAAGCTGAATTTCATCCTTACAACACACAAACAAAATGAGTAATATGTACATACAAAGTGAGTACAAAGTATCATAAAATACACACTCATGTACATTCAAGGGGAGTAATGCCTAATTCCAGTGGTATACAATGCAACAAACGGCACAGAAACAGATACCATTTACTAATCCACAAGACAGTGGAAGGAATGAAATGTTTTGTGGCCTGGAAAGGAGTGGAGGCTTTGTACACCAGGTGGAATCTTGGCCAGACCAGGAACATGAGTAGATATTGACACATGTGGGGAGGGATCTTTAGGGCTGGAGATGACAAAACAATCCAAGACAGCCACAGATCCACTGACTACCGAGAAGACAGTGGAGTATTTGTACTGACTGAAGAGATGTAATCTAAGAAATGCATAAAATAGAACACAAGGAGCCCTAGGGAACTTGGAGGGCTTTTTGTGGTGCACATTGATGTTCTCCAGCGCCTGCTGCCAATGCCTCAGCTTTGTGAAATAATTCTGTACCAGCATGTTTTCCCACCACAGTTCATTCCTTATTTCTAAGACATTTTCTTTGATAACTTGCTCTGATTTCTGGACAGACAACTGCAATCTTTTTTTTGTAGGGGAAAATAAAAATCTGTCTTGCAATATCCAGAAACTTCTGGATATACTGATCAACACCAGTTTAAATTTCTTTCTGATCGGTACCATTGACATCATTCTGACCCACAAGAGAAGCAAAGCAAGCCTCGAATGAGGATTCCAACTGGTCCACTAAGGTGCTGCTAGAAGTTTGCGCTTCAGGCACTGCCTGAAGAAGCAAGACCTGGTCCCAGCAGGGGTGGTGGGGGTCTGGCAGCTGCCTGGAGAACCCTCATGTTTCGGATCTATGATTAATCCTTTGGGAATCCTTTAATTTTTTTTTTTTTTCAAAAATACAGGAGGATCAACTTTATACATTTATACATATGTTTATGCAAGGCTTCCTAATAAATGGCAGCCAGAATTCAAAACCAAATCTGCTTCAATATTCATTTACTAGGTATTTGACTGAAAGACCTCTGTTTTTTACCCATAATACATTGTTAGTTTTTTTGTTTTTTTTTTTTTTTTGAGAGAGAGAGAATTTTAATATTTATTTTTTAGTTTTCGGCGGACACAACATCTTTGTATGTGGTGCTGAGGATCGAATCCAGGCTGCACGCATGCCAGGCGAGCACGCTACCGCTTGAGCCACATCCCCAGCCCCAAGTTCGTAGATTTTTGGGTTTTTTTTTTTTTTATGTTTATGCAAAGCTTCCTAATAACAAGATTTGAGACACACAGAGACAAAGATACATCCAAAAAGTAAGGTATTTACTTTTAAAAAAATATTTTTTACTCAGCGATGGACCTTTATTTTATTTATTTATTTAGATGTGGTGCTAAAAATGGAGCCCAGTCCTCACACATACCAGGCAAGTGCTGTACCACTGAGCCACAACCCCTGATATTTAATAGGTATGCCTTAGAGTATTCTAGAGATTGTTATTCTAAATTTATGTACATCTTTTGTCACCGATTTATGTTTCACACAGATGCAAAATCGGATGGTAATTTTACTTTGTAACCTGAAACCTGCAAAGATGAGGGGAGTACTATCTCAAGCAATGGTGATGTGTGCTAGTTCACCAGAGAAAGTTGAAATTTTGGATCCTCCTAATGGATCTGTTCCGGGAGACAGAATTACTTTTGATACTTTCCCTGGTAAGTATTTACTGATAATTAAAATAGTTTGGGAATCAGTTTTCAAGTGATGTTTATAATATTTGGAGTTAAAATCAGCCTCATATATGAATCATAAGGCTTTGAATTAAATGATCATTATTAAATGTTATTGAGTGAGATGTTGAGCAAAACCATATAACCATCCTTCGCTTCATTAAGACACACATCATATAAAACACAACACAGGAATTTCATCCTAGGTAAATACTAATATTAATGCCTGTGTAGCAAAAGAGTATGACATAAAGAACAAATTAATATCCTGCAAAATCATTTAGAGTGCCTTAGACTACAACATAAAAAAACAAAGAGATGGAAAGTTCAGGCATGGGGGAAAGATATCTAACTCAAAATTCATCTGACTTACTTGCATGTTCTTTTACTTGACTTCAACGTATAGAGAAAATCTAAATTAAAATTCAATTATTTAATAATCTAAAAGAAAGTTTCATTTTATATTGTTCATTTTCTCCTATGGAAATGTTCCTGAGACAAATGAAACTTCAAATGTGTGAGAACATTTCTTCAAATAGGTCTTTGAAGCAGAAGAGAAAGAATAGTTGGCAGATGTTAACTGTTTGACGAAATATTAGAATGTGAAGAAGTTTTAACATTGAAATAGTTTGAAAATATGGATTATTTTCCTTAAAATTCACCTCCTCTCCTAATCAAATGTAGACTATCTAAAAAAGTATTTTTTATAAGTCTCTATGATTGAATGCATAAGTATGTCTTGAACCTTGGTAGATGAGAACATGATGGCTTAAGTTCTAAGAACCTTTTTTTGAGAAAAATCCCTGTGTGAATGATTTCTCAAAGAAACTGATGGTTTTATATTCTAAGAGCATATGATCACCACTTTTCCCACGCAATCCGAACACTTCCCCAACCTTTTACTTTGGGCCAAACTCTCACATTTATATTTAATTAACCTAAAATTCAGTTTAGAAGTCTGACTAAATTTGAATAGAATGAGAATCAATTTTTTCTTTTAAGAATTAGAATGCATTTGGAAAAAAAAAAAACAAAAAGGAGTGAATCCTAATTTACCTTTCCAGATTAATATTTGCCTTACTTTTTATTAAAGTAAAATTTGGAAACTGAAGGCCAGTGAAACTTGGTTAAAGTTTTAGAGTTAGCCAAGAATCAGGCCATAGATGTGACCAGATCTCTAATACTGTAGTATTTTTGTCTGTTCATTGTTGCTTCCTGTTAATTAATATGAACTATTTAATTAATAAAGCCTTGTGGTTCTTTCACTATAATAACTCTCATTCACTTATAAAGCTAAAAGAAAAATATTTGAGCATTTCAAATTAGTTTTTATTATATGAATGTTACTATTAAATAAAGTGAAGTATTTTCTTGAGTTAACCTATGACTCAGCATAAGAAATGCTTATTCTCCTTTATGCCTTAAGCATTTGAATATATGGGGAAGGTTCTTACTTAAAATGTGAAACAAAAGAAAACCTAGTTTTAAAACAATGCATGAGGCCTAACACTTATCTGAGTTGAATGGTATCAAATAATTGATAAAATTTGAGACATGAGTTCTCTGAGTACTCCTTAGATTCCATACCAAATACTGCTTCTATAGCAGTAAATCTGAAAAGAAATAACAGTTTGATACTGTACAACAAAGAGTTGATCTTACAGTGTTTAGTCTGTTTTCTTTCCTGGAAAAAACCATGATTTATCAGTGCTTTATTTCTTAGTGTCTGTTTTGCATTATAAAGCTTAAGGTGCCTGCTGGTACCCTTTGATAGTCCCTTGATATGCTTAGTGTCTGAAGATTGACATTTTATTATGTTTATTAAGTGTGTTTAAAAAATTACAGTTTGGGTTCAGGCCTTTAAACTGCTGTTTGGCCTTGAAAAAAGTTTAACACTTACCTATTTTTTTCCAAATAGAAAGCCAAAAAAACTCATAGCATTTAGAAGACACCAAGTAATATGTTTATAAGAACAGCTAAAACTTTTCCCACCAACCCAACACTTTTTAAATTCTTAAATGTGGAAAGCTATAAATTTTAGTGTTTAAATATGTTAATTGGTCCCTAAAGCCCCAAGCAGAAATAACCTGAAATCAATACTACACTAAGAGCAGCTCTTTCTGAAAATTAGTTCATAGTCTAATAAATGAGAATTTACATTAGGACATTTTAACTTCCAAGGTCATATTTATTTCCATAGATATTGAATCTTACTTATAATATAAATTAACATTTTTATCACAAAGCTTAGGTTTTAGCTTTTAAATAGATTTATTTTTAGTTAAAGACAAAATTTTTTCTCTCTAAAATCCTTTTCAGAAAGATTTCTTTCCCACTATTCCCCTACTTTTCTTCCAAAACTGCTCTAGTTGAGATCACCACTTTCTCCCTGTAGCTAAGTGACTAGTTCTTAATCCTTCCTGCTTTACTGGCTAACCTTCTCATCCCCTTTGCTGATTTTTTTTTTTTTTTCCTCACTTCTCTTAACTCTACCTGTTTGGAGTGCCTCAGGCCCTGGTCCTTCTCCTTCTCTATTTCTGTCAATGCTCTTCCCCTAGTGACTTTGTCCAGTCACTTATCTACTATCCTAATGAATTTATTCATTTAACATGTCCCAAGACAGAAGAATTTGCATGTCTTTGCTCTCTAGAATTCCCCCTTTCCATGATACTTCCCTCTCATTGATGGCAATTCCATTCTCCCAGTTGCTTAACTGCTTCTCTCATACCCTACATGTGTGTTCACTGGAGTAGCACTTTTAAGAACTTTTGCTTTGCATTTACTACTTGACTGTTTGGCACAAGAAGCCTAGCTTTGGACCTGTCTCAGCATACCTTCCTCACTGAGCCTAATCATTGTTAGTTTTTTTCTTTTTTGGCACCAGGACTGAACCAGGGATATTAAACCACTGAGCCACATCCTCAGCCCTATTTTGTATTTTATTTAGAGACAGGGTCTCACTGAGTTGCATAGCGCCATTGCTGAGGTTGGCTTTAAACTCAGGATTCTCCTGTCTCAGCCTCTTCAGCAGCTGGGATTATAGGCATGCACTACTATGCCAGCCATTGTTAGCTTTTGATTTTGAGTGAAAAATTGATGATGTTTAGTTTGAATACTTAGAGGGTATTGTAGAGTTGTTATTTGGCCCAATTTCAGTACTGTTGTTTCTCAGGAAATAGGAAGGGCTGAGAAATGGGATGGAGACTTGGTGAGGAGTTGGGGGAAGCAGGTCAGGACACACACGTATCAGTTGTTTGCTGTCTTGTATGGACATGGTTTGTGATGCCCCAAAACAACTATGATAGCAACATCAAAGATCACTGATTACAGATATAGTAATCATGTATATATTGAAAAATATGTGAAATAATAATTTTTAAAAATTGGATTTTTGTGAGAATTACCAAAATGCAACACAGACACAAAGTGAGCATTCACTTTTGGGAAAATAGTACTGCCAGACTTGTTTGAGGCAAAGTTATCACAAACCTTCAATTTGTAAAAAAATTTCTACAAACCTTTGTAAAACAAAGCACAATAAAACAGGGTATAATGGTAATAATAGTTCATCTATTTTTTTCTTTTTCATGTTTAATGCATTATAATGTTAAGTTAAAACATGACTGTGGGGTTCATTTTGACATCATAAATGCATATACCATAGCTTACCCATTACTCCCCTATTTCCTCCCCTCCTCCCTGTCCTGTTTTCTATTGATCTTCCTTCTGTTTTTTTTAAATTGGTACATTATAGTTATATATATATATGAATGAATGTGTTGTGATTTGTTCATACATCCACACAGCATAATTTGGTCAACTTCATTTCCCAGTTCTTCCTCATTCTTTCCCTTCCTTTCTCCCCTTTGATTCCCTACTTTTACTCAGTCTGTCTCCCTTTTAATTTTGTGAGAAGCCCTTTTCTTATTCCTCCCCCCCCCCACCAGCTTCCTCATGACAGACAACATAAAATTGTAAGGTAATTTGAATCTTCAAAATTTTCTTTTATTCCATATAGTCAAAAGTAAGTGAGCTTGCAGATTTTAAAATGTGGGGTATTATCTACTGTTTAAATTAGCTTAAAGCAGTGAAAGTGATAGCCTTCTGGCATTAATAATAGACACTTACCTAACACTTCTTAGTTTACTAAGCCTCTTTGTCTCATCTAATCATTTATTAAAATAGAAAAATACCTTCATAGCAGTCAGGTGTTGAATCTCCTGAGTTAAAAGTAATAGTCAAGTTTGGGGGTACCTTTATTAGTTTCTAAATAAAGTTTTAGTTCACATCTTTGTTGTTTGAAAATTATTGAAGACTTGTGAGGTTTAAAGCTTTCATATCTTGGCCCTGCATGTGCTTCATGACCTGGGAAGCTTTCTAAACCTTAGCTTTTTTTTCACCTATAATGAGTTTTTAACTATATAATTGTCTCATGTGGATTTTGTGAGCTTTAACTTTTGAAATTTATCTCCCTTTCTACTCTTAGCCAATGCTGTAGTTTTTCAAGCTCTTAGCTGTAGTTTTTGTGCCTCTGTTTCTTCAGCTATAGTGTGATGGTGATTAATATTACTTAGATGTATACTGAAAGGATTAAATGAGTAAATAGATACTGCAGTACCAGAACCTCTTAAGCACTATATACATATTATATGTTATTATGAATGTGGTTATGGGTACATAGTAATATTTTTCTAGATATGAGAAGTTTATAATTTTGTGCTACACCATAGCTTTTTTTTAGTTGTAGATGGATATAATACCTTTATTTATTTGTTTATTTTTATGTGGTACTGGGGATCTAACCCAGTGTCTCACACATACTAGGCAAGCTCTCTACCCCTGAGCCACAACCCTAGCCGGCACCATAGGTTTTCGTAATTGGGGGTTTTTTGTCTGCATTCAGCAAGAATTTATTCATATAATTTATATTCTTAATAAGAAGTTTATACATGCGTCTGGGACACCTTGTTTAGTGAACTCACCAGTTTGACAACATCTTTGGAAAGGGGTACAAATCTGAATCAGTGCTCTGGCCTCCACGAACAGTATCTTTGCCTCTGTTTTCGGTATTCTGGAATCCCCATTTCCCCACATGATTTATTCCCAAGATTAAGCTTTTAGACTAAGGAATTATTTACAAACAATAAATAAAAATCTCATAGATATCAGGTAAAGTATAATTGCATGCACTTTATTGGATATTTTTTCTTATTCTGTTCATTACTTGGAGTCTGTTGTTCAATCAAATGATCTTAGAGCGGAAAAGAAAACTTCTCATCTAGTCATTCAGTTTTATTTCACTGCATCTTCTTCTACTGTAGACTTTATTTAGATGATTGTTCTATCATCTTGGAAAACCTGGATATTAGAGGGCAGTTTTGAAAGTTCTTGCCAGTTTTCCCATCTCTAAAAGAGAACAAAATCACCATGGCCAACCAATTTAATCCATTTTATTTTTCCTCTGCATGTACGACCAGAGGATAAACACTAAATCAGAACATGGGATATAGGTAGTTCTGGTAATTAAAAGATAAAAGTAATTTTAAAAGATTCCTACTTAGAAAAAAGAAGTTACTGGGGAAAAGATTCAGAAGGCATATATTTACTACCTCAAGGAAAATCTTTGAATACATTATTAATGCTTAATTAAAAGATTAATTATTTTCTTCATTGTTTCTTAAAATGATTCTTCATTCCAAATATTTTTGAACATTTCCAGCTACTGTCCACTTTACTGTCATTACACAGAAGAATTATTTGATATATTACTTTCCTTTAAGCCCAGACTAGAGATATACTGTACTACTTGTCTTCTGTTGATTGCAGAGTTTAGAGTGAGTTGTTATAAATAGAAGGAATAAGGGGATTGCTCTCATGTAAGAAGTTAACTTGTTTCTTTTTGAAAGCGTAATCTATGTTTCAGAAACAGTTATTTTACACTTTGCCTGATGCTATACTAACAGAATATGGGCTTTGATGTCAAATGCTGGCTCCACTTTGTGTGACATTGAGCAACTTTTCTATCCTTTAGTTTTTTTATATTTAAAATTAGAATCAGGGGCTGAGGATGTGGCATGCTCGCCTGGCATGTGCAGGGCACTGGGTTCGATCCTCAGCACCACATAAAAATGAAATAAAGATGTTGTGTCCACCGAAAACTGAAAAATAAATATTTTTAAAAATTCTCCTCCCCCCCTAAAATAAAATTAGAATCAGGGTTGTAATGTAAATTTCAGATAACAATATATTTTCCTACTGTTTGGAAAATACTGGTCCTGTGTCTACTACTCCTTTCTGTATCTTTCCATTTTACCAAGGGTAGCAGATAAAAACCAAATCAGTTATTATATTTAGTTACATTATCCCAATGCTCAAGCCATTCTTCAGTATTGATAAGAAATCTTTAAGCACTAGAACAGATATCTAGTTGTTCATTTTGTATGTTAATATGTACAGTAATGCATTAGCTGCTTCTGCTAAGTATAAAAATATAACATCATAATATACTCTTCATATTTTTCTTTATACATTATGATTAAATGAGTATCTTATATTTTTCTTTTAATAATTTGGAGAATGAATTCACTGAGCTATATTACTTGTAAAAATACATAACAGTATAATATATCTTTAATGTTCATAAGGAAATGTTAATCAGCTTTGTCTAGGAAGGCTGAAGCAGGAGGATCACAAGTTCAAAGCCAGCCTCAGCAACTTAGCGAGTCCCTAAGCAACTCAGTGAGACCCTGTCTCAAAAACGGCTGGTGTTGTGGATCAGTAGTAAAACATCCCTGAGTTCAATCCCTAGTACTTAAAACAAAAAAGAATATAAACTGCTAACATCATAAAAATGTGTTCAAGTTTTGATTAGACCTAAAGATCAGAAAGTGCTGCAAAGATAATTCATTGAAATATCACTAGACATTTCTTGAAGACTTCTCTATATTTGTTAGGTAGGTTGTTTGTTTATTTATTAATTTTTGGTTTTCTCCTCCCCAACAGGAGAGCCTGACAAGGAGCTAAATCCTAAGAAGAAGATTTGGGAGCAGATCCAGCCTGACCTGTACACTAATGATGAGGGTGTGGCCACATACAAAGGAGCTCCCTTTGAAGTGAAAGGGAAGGGAGTGTGTAGGGCTCAAACCATGACCAACAGTGGAATCAAATAAAGTGCTTCCATGATGAAGAACATTGGAGAAACTTTAATAATAATAAAAAGGAATATATTTGCAACTTACACCTAAAATGTGACTGCCTTGTTTTTGTGTTGTCTCTGTTAAACTTAACTAGCCTTACCTGGTGTGTGTGTGTGTGTGTGTGTGTGTGTGTGTATGTATATATATATTTTTTTTTTCTGTTGATTAGGGAGATACAACATCAGATACCTTTGGTTTTGATCCTTGATAATGAGGAGGGGAAGTTGCCTATGTTTGTGATCATTTATATTTTTAGTGAGGATGTTGGTTAGCTTATTTTTTTTTATACATTAGATAACTTAATTAATATTTAGTTCCTTATTTGTAGGTATGTGATGCATGAAATTTCAAACCTGTAGAATTTCAGCATATTATGAACCTGTATTATTAAATGTCCTGTAAAAAAAGACATTGGAATCTGTAAAACTTATTGACTATTATATATTATAGTTATATATTATAACACTGAAATGACCAAATGTTGATTCTAAAAATCAAACATCATAAAAACCAGGGGACAAGGCATTTGAACATTTTGCAATTTGCTGCCAAAGTAACCCTGATTTATCCCTGATTTATAATACTTAAAATAACTTTTTTAAAAAACTGAAAATTTTAACAGTGTATTGAACTTTTTCTTTCCACATGATAAAATTAGTAATAATTTTTTTCAGAATACTTAAGATTGATATATTTTGTTTTTTATATACCATAATATTGTCTATATTAAAAGGAATTTTAGATCAAAACTTAACATATATAGTATGGTGTCAAATACCTATTTTCACTTACCTTACAAATATTATAGGAGCAATGAAAATTAACTTAAAAATTATGAGTCTCGAAGTCAAGATCAAAAGACAGGCAGAATACAATACCAATATAATATTTTCAATCTGAAAAATTAAATATGAGCTGATCATTAACATCTATTGATAACTGAAAACAATGAATTTCAAAAGTTTTCTTGTACTCAAGATCTGTTTTCTTTGAGGAATAAAGGCTTATAGTGATAGTCTTTCATAAGTCTTGTTCTAATTTTTCTCAATTATATTGAATTTCTTTAATTCTGAATTACACAATAAAAAGAATATTTCAACTACTTAGTTGACTAGTTCCCTGTAGTCATTTTTCCAAGTAAAAATTGGAATGCTCTAATCTATATCAAAGATAGTAAAGCCTAATGATTATATCATATATAGAATCTGAAAATTATAAAAACTATTTGTTCATTTGTTAAAGCCCATGATGTAACATCATCATTTTCTGATTTATGCTTGAAATTTCATCACAAAGAGTACATCACACGAATTTCATGTTTTTTGTTTATGTTTTTTTTTTTTTTTTTTCCGAAGCAAAGGACTTCATTAATCTTTGTTTCAAACTTTAGGTTTCTTCAGCTTAATTAGCTGCAAAGAATAAATTGCGCATAAGCAAAAACTGGAAAGAGATATGAGGTCCAAGGGGCTTGGGCTTAAAAATATTAGAGATCTAGATTTTATCAAATACACAGACAACTTTAAAAAGCAGTTCTAATACAAATACCAGCTCCCAGTAACTTCCTAAAGTTTACCTTCTTCGGAAGTTGATAAGTTGCCTCATTCTTAGAAGCCTCATCAAAATTCTCCACAAAAATCTTCATTATCATTCTCTCCAGTAGCAAGTGTTGCTTTTCCATCCACAGATTTTTTGGGCAGAACTTCAGCCAGCCTCCTTAAACTAGTCAAACTGTCTGCACCAAGCTGGTTTAAGATGCTAGGTAGCATTTCGGTCAGTTGCTTTGTCTCAATATGGCCTATAATGGTCAAACTGTTTGCTGCCAGAGAGATGCCTGAACTTTAGGATTGTTAAAGTGAATCACTGTTCCTTGGTTTATAAACATATCCACCTCTTCGATTCTAGAGATATTGTTTACCCCTAACTTCTTTAGGAGAACTGAGGTTTTTCATCATCTACTATGGCTATTCTATGATCCACTTTCTTATTTTGATAAACCCAGTCTGATTCCTTCTTAAATTTGGAAGCCATCTTGCCATAAAGGCATAAAAAACTAATTTCGGCTTTACTATAAATTACTGCAAATTCTAAACTGCTTGGAATGCCTACACGTGCCTTGAACTCACCCATGCCTAACTTTCCTTGACCAGATAACAATCCTCTCTGAGGCTCTATTGACCTTCATAAATTCTGATGTCGGGACCAGCAAAAATATAAACTAGCCTCTGTGTTATGCACGTCAGGGTTTTGTTATCTGTAACCCCTGCTTTGTGTAATTTTCTGGGCTATAAAGCTGCACTTCTAGAAAGCTACGAGCCTGTCTTTGGCTCTCATGGTTTTTGTTGGGAGAGGCAGCCCAGCCGGTGGAAATAATAAGCTTGCTTTAATTTGATTTTAATTGGAGTCAGTGGTCTTTTCTTTGCTTCATGGTCTAACAGTTCTGCAAGCAGTTCTTTTCCCACCACTGTGCACTTGTGCCTGAAGTTGGGCGAGTTGTTCCTGGTTCATGATAGTTTCTTTCATCTTGTCAAAGCAGAAATGGGGCCACGTGGGGGACTAGGCTTGGTGCTCAGGAGATCTCATGTTGACCAGCTAAGATTAGAGCACATACGTCTTTTCTTACTCAAGTACTATAGTATACCTTGCCAATTTTACCAAATGACCATGTTTCCTTCAGCAGTTCTATCAGATCTTTAAAAATTCATGCTAAAGAGAGAGAGAAGTTGGAAATTAATGAACAACTTTTCAAGTTAAATAAAAGCATTAATTAGGTTTTCAAGTTAGCCCCTATATAGTTTTTATTTTTACAGAAAATCTAATTACAGTTTATTTATTATGCTGGGATGGGAGAGTTATGAGGGAATCAACAACAAAAAGAAAGACATTGTTACCAAACTGGATATAACCCTGTTGGAGTCCAGCTCCAACAGGGGGTCTCAGGAGGATGGTGAGGAGTCCGTGAAACAAGGGTGGAGAAACAACACAGACACCAAAGTGAAGGTGCTGAATCCCAATCTTTACTTGTGAAGTTGATCATATATACTTTTCATTTTGACAGGCTCACAGTACTTTGTGGTTACAAAACAGGAATCATTCAAACAAACAATATTACGTAGCTACAATTAGAATAGAAGAATGTATCTTGGCTTATGCATAAGCAAGCATTTGTACTTTCAGTTCGAGTTTTGCTTTGAGCTGTTTCTGCTTAGTTAACTTTTAATAATAGTTAGAAATGTCCCAAACTATTGGCCTATACCTTGACTATTCTTTCTTGACTTACTGACTGGAACCGGTGCCATGGTTACGGCAAGTGGTTGACTTGTTATTAATTTTAATCAAACAAGAGTAAGAGCACAAACCACTGTGCACAGGAACAAGAACAAGTTGCCCAGTACTGTTGAGAGCTACAGCCTAAAGGGGCCCCAGCAAACTTCCAGCTGCCAGCAAACTTCCAGCTGCCAGCTGATGATTGGCTCACAGCGGGCCCCAGCAAACTTCTAGCTGCCAACTGATTGGCTCCTCTGCAGTGGTGCTCATTGGGCTGTTTCCCGCCCTTTCAGACCATGGAACTGCTCATTGGGGGACTCTTTTGGCTCCCCCGACATGACCCAGCCAATCGGCCTCAAGAGCAGGAGGAGTGGGGGAGGGGGAGAGGCTTGTGGGAAGCCGGTGGTGGCAGTTGGGCTCTGAAGGTTTTTCCTGAGGAGCTGGGTGGTTTGGTGTGTGTGTTCTAAAAATAAAGTTCATTTCTTTTGACAAGTGGCTCCTGAATTGTGCCCAGCCAGACTGCAGCACAGTACTAAGCACTAATCTGTCTTCTTAACATTAATTCTTCTTCTCTAGATTTTAATTTAATTTCTCAAAAACTTCCTTGACAGGAATACAGGGAGTTTTTCCTTAAACATTAACAATTTACGCTCCACAGCTGAACAGATCTATTCTTACAAGTAGTTGCATTAATTGGGAAAGTCATGTTTTTCTCCTTCATACTTAATGGTCATATGAGAAGTCGCAACTATACTTATTAAAGGAATACAAAAACAAACCAGCCCATTCCCAGAAATATACTGCGCTCCTCCAGAGGATGGACACTGCACCATCCACCTCAGTAGGGCCTTGCCATTGCCTGAGTCAGGGGAGGGGCGCAGCATAACCCTTCTGGCTTCTTACAGTAGTCTGCCTTTTAAGGATTTCAACATGAGAAGGTAGTATTAGATCAGAGGCTTAACAGCTGGCACCTTCTGATTAGTTATCATTCACTTTCTTGATTTCTATTTATATTGCTAACTGAACCTAGAGAAAAGGTGACCCTCCCCTAACACACTTAGTTTTGCAAGAGCAGCCCATTACCTTGGTGAAGGCTGAGAGTACTAGCTTTTCTTACAGAGACAGTCCTCACCTTACAATGGTTTGACCTAAGATTTTTCAACTTTATGATGGATATGTAGTTAGTGGAAACCATACTTCAGATTTTTAACTTTAATCTTTTCCTGGGTTAGCAATGTGCATTGTAATACTCTCTAGTACTCGTGGGCAGTAGCAGCAAGCCATAGCTTTGGGTCAGCCATGAGATCACAACGGAAAATAAGCAATACTTTCCATCATACTGTGTTACTACACTATGATGTTTGGTAGGTTAGGTGCATTAAATGCATTTTCAACTTTTGTTTTCAACTTTCAATGGGTATATCAGGATGTAACCCCATGGTAAGTTGAGGAACATCTATTTAAAAACTCCATGTGTAGTAGTATTTTTTAAAATATTTCTTTAGTTGTTGATAGACCTTTATTTTATTTATTTGTTTGTTTGTTTATATGTGGTGCTGAGAATCGAACCCAGTTCCTCACACATAATAAGCAAGTGCTCTACCACTGAGCTACAATCCCAGCCCTGTAGTATTCTTTTAAAATGAATCCTTTTTAGGACATGTTGATTTCAACATAAAATTAGAAATCTTTTTTTTTTCTGCCCTGCTCCTGCCAAGAACATTATTAAGTGCCCACCAAACAGAAAATTTGTTGTTGCTTTTTAAAAGTATGTAAACTCCTGATTAGACTATTTATAAGCTTTTCCATATTCGTGGAAGTTTGAGGAGAATCACATCAGCAAGGTACTGGGGTGTGGGTTGGGAAGGGACCCTGGTAGAGAAATCTTAGTGAGTTTTAACCGGTCTCTCAGTCTAGGCCTTAGCTTTGCAAGACCAAAAACCTGGATCTGTAGGAGACTGTCAGAGATGCTAAATCTATCGAGATTACTCTTATTGGTTTTGAAGCCAAATGGCTTAGTTTATGTATCAGCCTCTGTTACTCAAATGCCTGTGTAACCATGGACAACTATTTGGCTTCTGTATACTTTGCTTTCCTCATCTATAACTGGAAAACAACTGTGCCTACAGAGTTCTAAAGATTTTGTAAGTCAGTACCCATAAAATACTTAAAACAGTACCTAGAATATAATAGATGTATACTGAATTGGTTTCAATTTATGATAGGCATATTTCTTTCAAATGCTAGTGTTTCTATTCCTTCTGTCTCTGTTTCTGGTATCACATTTTCTGAGAACTTGAATTCCTGTTCAGGAGATTTCTTATTTCATATTGGATGAAGGCCCTGTCATAGCAGACCTGATCTGTCCTCTATACATCAATGTAATGTCTCTTCTCTTTCTGTGGATGCTTATTAAAGAAACTTTCTCTCCTCTCCCTCCACTTCCATTGATTTTTAGATGTTGGCCAGCTCTGTTTATTGAGGCTCTTTTACAAGTTTAATGTCATTGATGTTATAGATAGTATTACAGTGCTCTTAAATGTGTTTCTAACTATGTGTGTTGCTTTACTTGGCTTAACATAAACAGAAGCAATCCCATTTCCAATTTCTTGGAGGTGAGGGAATACTTCACAATTTCAAAGGGGCATGAATTTACCTTCTCTACCTTTCAGGAAAATCATATGTTGTATCTTTAAAAATAAAAAGTATACTTGGAAGTAGACATTAGACACAAGCTTTACATGAATTATCCATTCCAAAAGCCAATTATCACACAACTCCTAGTTCTCAGTGACATGCAACAGTGAGAAAACTACAAACTCATTATTAAGATACAAAATTTAAAACTACAGGAAGCAAGTTAGTGTAACTCAACTGACAATAATACAGCAAATTGTGGAGAAAGCTGTACTCTCCAAAATTTTAGTGAAGGAATAATCGTCAACAACAGCCAAAGAAGACATATCTGTCTAAAGTCATGGGTTTTATAGTAAAATTATCATCAAAATACATAATGCTCTATAGCTTCCAAAATGTTTTCTTTTCTTAACTTCTTATGAGGTAGCTCTATTATTTAATCCCAAAAAACTAACAGTTAAACCCCTGTACTAAGCAGAAATCTATATTTTCTTACAAATCTTACTTATCCTGTGTTCTTCTCCATTATAGTATACTTTGTTCCATGTGAATTAAGTAATTTGATGGTTTCTTTTATTTGAGTGAGAAGTTTAGGAAGAGGTTGTTGTTTAATTCCTTTGATTAAACTTGTTAGGAAAGATGGTGATCAAAAACAAACAAACAAACAAAAAACCCTAATCTATAGTAACTGCTTCAGTGGAATATTTAAGAGATTATTATATAGCAAATGAGAGCATTAAACACTCCCCAGGAATGGATATGAAGAATCTTTATTACATATTTTTTCTTTTTCCTGGGGAGTTCATAGGAGGAATTCCCTTGGCAAAAATCAGACAGCTGCTGCTGCTGACAATAGTTGCCTTTTTATTTGCAGAACCATATACGCTTATTCTTATGAGTAGTACACTGTTGTTGAAGGCATTGACCTCGTAATGACAATCCATCCCAAAAGCCAATGTGTAAGAGAAGTAACTAAATTCCAGATAGAGAATTTAAAATAGTAATGACTTTTTCTGCGTACACTCAATTGTGGTGCTACTAGAATGATAACCATAAATTTTGTAATAATGATGAAAAATAGAATAGTTGCTGATGGGCTAATATGCGTCTGTACAAAACAAAATCCTTAGGTACCAACCTGTTGAAATGGGAAAGAGTGACTCATACATACTTGTTTATTGTACTTTTTTATGATTAGGGTTTTTCCTCTGAATAAGTCTTGGCAGAGATAATTCATTGGTGCATAACTCCAGAAAGATTATTTGGAGGTGGGACCCAGAACAATGAAATAATTGTTGATTTGAAAGTGAGCCATCTGAAATTTCAGAGTGTGAATTAATGAATGTACATTGTGTTTTTCACCCTTGTGTATTACCTTATTTCTGTTTTTTTTCCACTCCCCTAACATACTCTATTCCCAATTCCCCAGATTTTTAAATAAAAAAAATGTATGCAAGTGTTATATCTTCATCAAAATCATTTCCTATCTGGCAGGCTATTGTCCTTAGCAACAGGAACAGAAACAAGCCTGGGGCTCAGTAATTTCAAGGAGAAAGAATAATCCTTTTTAATGAAGAGCTAAATAATACTCTTCTTGTCCTCCCTATCACTACACAATGCCTACAGAATTGTCCAAATAGCAATTGTGAATGTCTGCTCACATCCTCTATGGCATTCAAGTAATGAATCTCATGTCAAGGCCCTCTGAAAAAGTCTTACCTTAGCTTTAGTAAATTCCCTTATTAGAATATCATACATGCCACAGAGAAAGGCTCTCAATATATACATCCACTTAAGTTTTCAGCCTTAAGTTACATATTTGGCTGATAACTTATTCATTTCAAACCCACTCAAGTTTTCACACCTGGAAAATTTGGAAAGAACAGTACAAAGTCATCCAAAATCAACACCTACCCGAATTTCTCTTTGAAAATGATTAATGAAAAATACAAACTAAAAGTCATTTTCAATAAGTTTAGCAAAAAAAAAAAAAGTTGGTTGAAATAACTTTTTTCCATAATCTTCAGTTTTCATATGAAAATAAAATATTTTCTCTTAAAACAGCATGTAAAAGAACAAAAACTTTGTATGTTTGAAAAGACAATTATTTTTAAATTAAATTTGAGTGAGAATCTGGGAATTAGCAATGCCACTTGAAAAACCTTAATCTTATGTACACAAAGTGCAATATGTCTGAAAATCAATAGCAGGGAAAAACTAAGTGAATCCTTCAAAAGAAAAGGCAGAGTACAGATAAATATAGCTTAACAAGAAAAGAAAGGAAGAATGGTAGAAGAAAATCTGAAATTGTTAATCGAGGTCATAGGTCTAGAAGAATAAACCCAAGAGTGGCTGGCAGGTTTAAGGCTCCCAGAATGGAATTAACTAAGGAGATAATAATCCTAGCTGCATAAAAATACCAAGCATACAATCTTCTAAAATGTTCAAAGCACTTTCAAATATAAAGTTTACTGGAAATTTTTGGCTTCCAGATGAGAATAGCATACAGAATGGGACCTGGAAGGACATGAGGAAAGATGGTAAACAATAGACTCTAATAGAAAAGGTGGCAGGACACCAAAGACAAACTGTCTGGATATCATTTATTTGGCCTAGAACTAATCCTACTCACATGGTTCTTTTGTTGTGAGTTGTAATTATCTCCAGAAATGGTTTGTTTATTTGATGTATACATATGCACTCTCATTCAGAAAAAGATGCAGCCTCAGGTGACACACAGTTCATTGTTCATTTTAATGCCTCATTCATATGATTGAGCAATCCCATTAACAAGTAACACATTATTTTCCTGCATTCACTGATCCTGGTTATTATTCAGAGTTGGATTTGCTATTGCATAAGGGTACACACAAGAGTACATTTAGAAGTTAATGCCTCATATAATACTATGTTAGGATTCAGGGTATGTTAGGAAAACTATCTAGAAAAAATGAAGGAAGATGAAGAAGGAAGGAAGTGATAAGGAATGGACTTCCTCATATTTGCATATTAAATTAAAAGACATAATATAACCAATCCCCTTTAAAATTAAAAACTTTAAATTAATTTGGCTCTCAAACTTGCTCATGTTGTGAATGGAAGCTAAGAAGCTCCTCTCTCACCCAGACAAGCACTTAAGAAACTTAAACTGTGATATATTTCTGATTAGCCCAGCCTAGCTAAATCTGTGTATGCATTTTGTCCTACTGTGCCACCCCCTCTCCTCTTATAAAAGCTGTCTAGGCAACAAACTCTCTGAAGATAGAGATTTGATACAGAAAAGACCCCCTCTATCTTCCTTCCTGTTTTCTTCACCAACCTTTGTCTGCAAGCTTTAGTGGACCCTATTCCCCAGAACAGTTTTGGTGAGACAGCTAGGAGAGTCCTCTTTGCACAGTCTCCACTGAGGGGAGCCACCAGGATCTCACAGGAAGAAAAGATTCAACTGCTCTCTAGCCAAACACTCAGTTGGAACTTCAGGAAAAATCCCAGCAGTTACCCAGAGCCTCTTTGCATAAGGGGAATTTTCCTTCCTTCCCTGCTCTGACATTAACCCATAAGTGCTTGGATGATACAAGAAAAAGGTTTTGGGGAGCTGGCCAGCTCCAGGCACTCCAGGGCCCTGGAAAATTTTTACCTCTGCCATTTGGAGCTAAAATACATGTAGCCTTTTGAATTTTGCAGGATTCACTTTTGTGTTACCAGGTGGTGTGAAATAATCTCTTCATCATTTGGGTCTTAAATAAACCATGTGGATCTTGTTTTTGGGGTTACTGGTCAGTGTGGGCTAAGATTCAGAGATACAAAATTCTCAGCAATCATTTTTGTGTGTTTGGAGGATTATCACTTAACACAGAAGTGGGAAATTTGTGCAGGGCAGAACAACTCCGGTGAAAAATGTCTTATATAAAATCAGCTCAGGATGGCAGAGCCCTGCAAAGAGATGTCTTGTAGAACAATTTGCAGCTGGGGAGATAATAACTGATGTTTCAAGAAAGGAATGGAAACTAGGATTACCCATTGGCCAAGGTGGCTTTGACTGTTATATAGCTTGCTGATAAAGAGTCTTTGAAATAAGTTGACACCAAAACAACTCATACTATAAAAGTAGAAACCAGTGACAATGAACCTTTTTTTTTTTTTAAACTGAATTTAAAGTTCTCTCAGCAAGCTGCAAAACCAGAGCAAATTCAGAAATGGATTCATACCCATGAACTTTAGTACACTGGTGTTTCTAAACATTGGGGGATCTAGTCTACATAATAAAAATGCAAAAAGTTACAGACTTATGTTAATCGATTGCTTTGGAGGTGCCCTTCAGAAAATATATGAAGCAAATGCCAAAAGATTTTCTCAGAAAACTGTCTTGCAGCTAAGCTTACCAATTTTGGATACTCTGAAATATATTCATGAGCATGAGTATGTACATGGAGATATCAAGACCTTAAATCTTCTGATCTATAGAAATCTTGACCAAGTGTACTTGGTAGATTGTGGCCTTGCTTTTCAGTACTGTCCAGAAGAGATCATGAAGAATATAAGGAGGACCCTTAAAGATATCATGATGGCACTATTGAACTCACCAGCATTCATGCCCATCAAGACATAGTGACTTGGAAACACTTAGTTATTTCATGCTCCAGTGGTTTAGTGGCCATTTTCTCTACAAGAATAATTTGAAAGATCCGAATTATGTTAGGGATTCTAAAATTAAATAGAGAAAATATTGCAGGTTTGTTGGAAAAAAATGTTTCCCTGGAAAAACAAGCCTGGTGAAATTGCTGAATACATGAAAACTGAAATTACACAACTATACAGAAAAACCTCAAAATTATCAAAATTTGCACAATATCCTTTTGCAAGGATTAAAAGCTAGAGGAAGTAAGGATGATGACAAACTGAACCTTAGTGTCATGAGAATGTTGCAGAGAATGTTGCAGAGAATGCTAAAACAGTAACAAAGAAATGAAAGAAAAAGCACGGAATCTAGTGTTGGAGACATAGAATATTCAAATACAGTAGGCCACACAAATCTGAAGTGAGGAGTCCCAAGGAGCCACATATCAAAGCATGTGTCATCCAGAGGTTATGACAGTTCAGGAACCAGAAAGGAAGTCCAGAAGTGAGGCAAATGCTATGAACCAACTTTTATTCCTTTTCATTTGACTTTCTCTCCTTTTCTGTTTTACTTTCATTAAGTACTTATGCCTTTAAAAAAACCTTTTTATTAAAATGATTTTTTAAAAGAGTTAACATACTCTTGTAATACAGTACAGCCTATATATCTAAATATACACTTGAGTTTAATGAAAGTGTTTTATGTGTTCTTTGTTAACTTGGCCATTGGCTTAGCAGAGGCCAAAATCTGATGGCTGCAACAACAGAGATGTATCTCTCAGACAAGACAAATGCTCGCTGGTTCACCCAGGGAAACTTGACTAGAATCCTAGCAGAGGTGTTGAGGTGCTGCTTAAGAGTCTTTTAGGGAATTCCAATCCAGAATCATAGTCCATTCCTGGATAAGAAGGAACTCTTTATAGCCTGTCTGGAGGTGCAAATGAGGGCATGAACAACCCCAGACTCCTTACTGTATGGGATTTTCTGAGACTCCTAAGGGGGAAATCTCTGGCCCGCTGGTGACACATTAGGAAGGAATTTCTACAAGTGATACATCTTACTAACCCAACTACCTTGTTAGCATTGACTTTTTTTTTTTTTTTTTTTTGATACTGGGGATTGAATTCAATGGCACTCAACCACTTACCCACATTCTAGCTTTTTATTTTATTTCATTTTATTTAGCAACAAGGTCCCTCTGAAAAAGGCACACTCATTCATTGCTGGTAGGACTGCAAATTGGTGCAGCCAATCTGGAAAGCAGTATGGAGATTCCTTGGAAAACTTGGAATAGAACCACCGTTTGACCCAGCTATCCAACTCCTTGGTTTATACCCAAAGGACTTAAAAACAGCATATTACAGGGACACAGCCACATCAATGTTTATAGCAGCACAATTCACAATAGCTAAACTATGGAACCAACCTAAATGCCCTTCAGTAGATGAACGGATAGGGAAATTTTGGTATATATACACAATGGAACATTATTCAGCATTAAAAGAGAATAAAATCATGGCATTTGCAGATAAATGGATGAAGTTGGAAAACATAATGCTAAGTGAAGCAAGCCAATCCCCCAAAATCAAAGGCTAAATGTTTTCTTTGATATGAGGATGCTGACTCATAGAGGCAATGGGGGTGGGGGAGCATGGGAGGAATGGAGGAACTTTAGATACCGGAAAGGGGAAGTAGGGGGCAAGAGGGTAAGAATGATGGTGGAATGAGTTAGACATCATTACCTAAATACACGTATGAAGACATGAATGGTGTGAAAATACTTTGTGTACAATCAATGACTTGAAAAATTGTGCTCTATATGTGCAATATGAAATGAATTGCTTTCATGTATAACAAATTAGAATAAATAAGTAATTTAATTTAAAAAACAAACAGGATTTTTCTTAATTCTTCCAACTATGATATTGAAGCTCAGGGTTCCTGATTGTAAGCAATAAATAGTAACTGGATGGCATTACGATCTTATCTATATTAGAGAAGAGAATTTCTTTTGATAGAGAAGATAATTTTTTCAATTTACTCAACTATCAATAAAAGTTGTGGATTCCTTATTTAAAAAAAAAGAAAGAAAGTAAATACATAATCAAAGAAGACTGGACTGGGGATATAGCTCAGTTGGCAGAGTGCTTGCCTTGCATGCACAAGGTCCTGGTTCAATCCCCAGCACACCACACCACACACACACACACACACACACAAAAAAAAAAAAAAAAAAAAGACTGTAGGCAGGCTCAAGAGAGATGACTTCTAAGAGTCAAGCACAGAATACCTGAATGAATGTGGGCCATCTTAAGAGTGAGAAACAAGTGTTTGGGTTTCTTGATTCTTATTTTAAAGGGAACTCAGTGGAGAGTAAGCATGGGAAGATATATAAAAATGCTATCAGTCTGGTGATCTCAAGAAAGTTTCTGGTGGTCCCATCAATCTCTGGATCCTTAGGGTGGATGTGGTCTTCATTATCTGATCAGTAGATAGTACTAGAAGTTCACTAAGTTATAGGTTTTTCAGTGTCATATCACTCTTTACTTAATCTATTAGTGGGGGGAAGGAATAATCAACAGTGCCCACATAGATTTACAGATTTCCCAAGAATTTGGGAGTGACTGACTTGGGAGAAAGACTGACCTAGGAGTGACAGGCCTGGAAAAATATAAATTTTAAAATTGAAATTTTATTCTCTTGTTCTTCCTTTATGTCTTCTTTCTACTTATGTTCTATTTCCTCTATCCTACCTCAATATAGTATGTTTTATTGTTACAAATATTTTAAATTTTTATAAAGTTTTAGAAATCTTATAGTCCTGACATAATGCTGTATCGTTATCATCATTATTTTTTCATGACTTATGTCTTAACATATTGTAAAGGTAACTAAATTGTTTTGCTCAAATGTTGAACAATCTATGTAGTAATAATACATTATGTATTGTTTGTAGTTATTTGTAGTTATTTTTGGTAATGAGTATTGAACCTAGGGGTTAGCCACTGAGCCACATCCCAAACTTTTTAATTTTCTATTTTGAGACAAGGCCTTGCTAAATTACTTAGGGCTCTGGAAATACTGAGGATCCTGTGCATCCCAGAAGTCAAAACAAACAGTTGGACACTAATCAGTGTCTGTTGAAAGGACAAGAATTTTACTTCCACGTGCAGAATGGCACACAGCAATTAAAACCAAAGCAGGAACACGGAGCAGACAGTCTGGTAGGCCTCTATCCCTGATGGAAGGGTATTAGGTTATTGCCCATAAATTAGGACTGACTTTACAGTTTTTGGCAGGAAACATTAAGCTATTAAGGAAAGAGGGTACTTGATCACCCTCTTACATTGGTCAGAGCCTACTTCACTATCTCCTATTGTGTTATTTAAAGAAATATACCTCTAGTTGTAGTACCCACCCACTTTAGTTCCCTTGTGAAAGGAAAGTCCCCATGGATTGAGGGCCTTTTGGCACGTACACAGTTTATCTCTGTTGGTCAGCTCAGGCTCCTTCCTTCTCATCTCCTGTGTGTCAAGGGGCTAGAAATCTTTACATTCAGTGTTAACTGCTTGTAACTTTCCATCCTGCTTTCCCCTCCAGTTGCCTTTCTTACATCGCAAGTCATTTTACATTTAAAGCTTAATATTGTATTTTGAAAATGGACCACCTGGATTTTCTGTTTCTCAGAGGGCTTCACTAAGTTGCTGAGACTGGTCTGGAACTTGCAATCCTCCTGGCTTAGCCTCCCAAATCACTGAGATTATAGGCACGCGCCACCATGCCCTTCTTGTAGTCATTTTAGATTGCATGAAACATATCCCTGTAGTTAATAAGTTGAAATCTTGTTTTATTCGTTGTTTATATGCAGATAAATTTAAAATTAAAAATTTCAGCATATGTATAAGATTCTCTTAGTTATACTGTTTTACAATTTGTCTTACAAAATGTATTTGGGATATAATACTTACATGTTCTTAATTCTTGAATAAACTTTATTTCTTGTAGTCCATATTCAATTTTTTTACCATTCTGTGGAATAAACCTCCAATTTTTTTCTATCTTTTTTTAAATTTATTTTTATGTGATGCTGAGGATCGAACCCAAGGCCTCACACGGGAGACGCAAGCACTCTACCACTGAGCTACAACCCCAGAACTAAACCCCAAATTCTGAAGATATTGTAAAATGTGATACTGAGTTTTCTACCCAAATGGTAATTCACCTTAGTTTGCATAAGACAAAGACTCCAGCTAACAGATTCTTTAATGCAAATTTTGAATGGAACTACTTTTACAAAAAAAAAAAAAATTGGTTTTCTCTAGATAAAAATGGTACTGCTAACGAAATTATGTTTATTAGTTTAAATCTACTATACAGAGTGGATTTGATTTGCTCTTATTAATGTTTTATATTTTCTTTGTCCAAATCCTTAATGCTGGACTTAGTATAAGGAATACATTTCTAACCCTCTTATTGCTTAAATTTGTCTAAAAAGGGGGCCTTTTGACACTGACTCATAATCTGTCACTTCCCCTCTGAAGAGGGATCAATCATATCAAAGAACTGGACAAATCTTCAACTTGGGGGACCACCTGTTACTGGGCATGAGGCCTGCTATGAAACTAAGGCAGCCACAGAGGCCCCCCTCTTCACCCTTATTCTTGTGATCATGCCAGAAAGATTTCGGACGTGTGAGTTTATTAGAACGGAAAATGAGAGCACTCTGAAGGGAGAGAGTGAGTCTTCTCAAGAGAGGAGAAGGATGGTGTGAGCTTCCTCTTCTTGTGTCCCTGTGCTCCCACAGATAGAGATTTAAGACAGAAAATGGCTCCTCTATCTTCCTTCAATGCTGACTTTAAATAAACCTGTTTTCTTTTGACTAAACTTGTGTGCCCTATAGTTTTTGTTGTTGTTGTTGTTGTTGTTGTTGTTTTAGTGTTTCTCTGCTTTTTAACAGGTCTACATAAGTTAATAGTACAATAGCTTCAGACCTCGTACAAATTTAGAAGACAGTGCTAGTGACCACAAACAAGACTGCATGTCCAAGTACAGATTCACTGGAAATTGCTGCACATTGAAGTTTTAAAAATCTTTCTACACATAGGAAAAATACAGTATGGATGATACAAGTGCATCTTAAGTATCTAATAACCAATGGCTGGCTACTCAATCAAAGCAAATTGATGGTAAAAAATATTATAGGAGGTTTCTCTGAATAACCTTGATAGCAACCATATAAAATTTCCTTTAAATGCCTTTTAAAAACAATTTTTTCATGTTTACAGAAGCATCACTGAAAACTTTTTATGCTCAAGTTTCCGATACAATGCATATTTTATAAAAGAGAACACTATTTGTTTCCTTGCATAAGTTAAACCTATGTACTTCTTTTTTTTTATTATTGGCTGTTCAAAACATTACACAGCTCTTGACATATCATATTTCATACATTAGATTCAAGTGGGTTATGAACTCCCTACCCTATAGTTTTAAACTTCCCAGGGAAGTTTCCCAAGAGCCCCACCCAAGCCCACCTCTTGAACTTTTGCCTGACAGCATAGGAACTGCACAGACTGCCTCAAAGAGAGGTTGACGTGGCACTCAGAGTTGTTTTTCAGGCAATTGAATCCACCTGTTTCTGTCTCAATTTCTTACCTCCTTAATCAGCAAGTCAACCTTTGAATAACCTCAGTGAGCTTTCTTTGTGAGCATCTTGATATATTGGTTGCCAGGATAATTGGGGTTTGTGATAGTTTCAGTGATAGGTGAGGGTCCAGGCTATCTGGTAGGGTGTGACAACAGTCTATCTTAGTGGGGTGTAATTATGGCTTGGGGAGACTTTGAACTACCTGTCTGCCTGTCAGATAAGGTTCCCTGTGGCTTTCAGTCACCCCTAGTTGTCCTTTCCCTGCTCATCCATTCATGGTTGGCTAGCTACCTAACACAACCACTTGAGAGATAATCAACAATGTCTTCAGCAGAAGTCAGTCAGAAATGGGGGGAAATTGCACACAGTCACTTGTCAAAGTCATGAAAATAAACAGAGCTGGGAAGTTATAGAAAAAGTTTATGCATGATTATCATAATTCTTCCCCTAGATGGAGCTACTAACTGTTTTAGACTTCTTTGGAAGGTTTATGATAGTACCTTCAGGAACAAGCTTCTGGCTCTTATGCTTCAGATGCCCTTGGTGGAATCTACACACTGATGCAGCAATAAAGAGCCAGCCAGAGGATAGATGCCCCAATTCCTCCAAAATCAAGGAATGGAGCAAACAGGGGAATTTATGATGAAAAGCTCCAAATTGTTTTTGATCCCAAAGATGGAGAAATATCCTATATGCTTGTAAGAAATAATATCACAGAATGTAATTTGTCATGAAACACATATACATACATACTATAAAAACATATGTTTGGGAAATTAAAAAGATAATCTTAGACTACATATGGAATGAATGTCTGAGAGAAGCCAGAAAATCTTTATTTTTATTTTTTTTGGTAATGCTGGGGATCAAATTTAGGGTATATTAGTCAAGTGCTCTACTACTGAGATACACCCCAGCCTAGAACATCTTTTGAAAAAACAATGATAATAAGGAAAATGACCTCCTAAGTATCAAGGAATGTACCAATACACAGAATGGAGGAATTCCAGTTCTTTAGCACAGTAGGGGCAACTATTAGTTATAACAATCTATGATATATTTTAAAATGACTAGAAAGGTATGAAATCCCCAACACTTAAAAGTAATTAATGTTTGAAGAAATGAAAATGCTTTTTACCCTGACTTAATTATTATACACTGTATACATGTATTAAATTACTATAATGTACTACATATAGATATTATATATTAAGAAAACCATTATATTTAAATCATTCTTTTATGTAAATAAGATAAATAATGGAAAAGAATAAAGAATTCAGAATAGATTCAGAAATAGACTCAAGAGAACTAACTCCATGTCCATATTTAGATCTAGCTATCTACCTATCAATCACTTAAGTAGGAAAAAGATGAATTATTTAATAAATACCATCTATAATAGAGTTTAAGTAATATTGAACATAAAAGTAGACTTTTTAGGGTTACTCTAGGAGACTAACAAGCAGTTGTAATTCTGTTTTTAATGGAAAATACAGAACTTATGAATTACCTTTATGAAAACAAGCTGTTTGCAAATTGGTGAATATCTTAGCAAAAGCTCGTATGTAATCATGAAATATGGAAGTGTTATGATTTGACTTGGTAATGGAATTGGCTCCTATAATCAACTGGAATTATTTTCCTTCAATTCTCACTGCTGTCATTGAGACCATCCTGAGAATCTCTAGTACACTAAAGTCCCCAGCCTTCTAAGGTAGGGGGAGATACAGAGGTTCTCTATAGTTGGTGATCACAGTTGCTATGCTATTCTTGCCAGAGGGCTTGCTCCAAGTTTTTACCTGATGTTTCCAAACCTAAATAGGAACCACAGATTTTAGGAAAGTGGAAAAAATAAAGGTAACACTTATTGAGCATTTACCATGTGCCAAGTCATTTAATCATTACAATAACGATGAAGCAGGTATTCCACGTGAAGAAACAGACTCTGAGAAGTGTAAGCAATTTTCCTTCTCTAGTATTAAGTGAGCAGTGGAGCTAACTTTTAAAAACTTGAACCCTACTTTGCCATTTTTTAAACTTTTATTTAAATATAACACATACTAAGTTGCAGATAAATGACAACCATTTGTTGTTGCTTTTTCACAAGGTGAACACAACCTGTGAAGCCAGCTCACAAATTGAAAAATCAGCATTACCAAACCTCAGAGGCTACCTCAAGTGCATGTGTTGCTCATTATTCCCCAGGAAAACCACTCTTCCAAGCCTTGGCACAGAAAGAGAGTAGTTGGGATGACTTTAGTTTTTGAATTTTTTTGAACTTTATGCAAACAGAATCAGAGAATGTGCTTTTTTTTTCTGTCTGGCTTCTGTCTTTCAGCATTATGTTTGAACAGCTGTTTGATAATGTGATATGGAGTCAAGTTTGCTCTGTAAGGTATCTCATTGTATTAACATGCCACAATTTACATATTTACTATTAATGAACATTTGGATAGTTTCCAGTTTTTAGCTATTATGAATAGTACTGCTATGAACATTCTTGTGCATGCCTATCTTTTAGTGCACAAGTGCACACCTTTCTGTTGGTTATGTACTTAGGTGTCTAATTACTATATTGTGGGATTTACATTAGAAGTCTTGAATCTCTGATGATGTTCTTACAGTTTTCCAAAGTGGTTATATAAATGTACACTCACTGACCATGTAAGGAATTTTCACAGTCCACATTTATGCTTAGGAAGGCAAGTTTTTGAAATCAGGTTTCTGTCTCCATTGTTCAATGCTCTTTTTATTTAAATTTTATTTAAAAGTAAGACCTTGATAATGATTCTCTTTTATAAATTCCACAATTCTTTCCAAGATTTTCCTTCTTTGTTCATTAAATAAGTTTCCTTTTTTATACAGGAAAACATATCTCTGCTTAATAGAACTTAGTAGGGTTAAGAGCGTATCAGAGGAGTCATGTAAATATTCATTTTCACTGAACCCAGCATCTTCTATTTTTTCTGCATGGGTGAAAAGAATAGCAGTGTAATTCTTCCAAGTATCTCCCAGAAGTTCCTGAAAGAGAAAAGAAGTTAAATGGCTATTTTCTTTGGAATCTATTCCTCAAAAATGAGCAAAGGAGTTATGAAGTTCCAATATAGTGAGCCAACAGATCTATGTGCCATTATATTTCTGAAAGCTGATACATGTAATGGGAAGCTGATATGAGGTCCAGTATTATAAGCAAATAGAGGGAGATGGATGAGCATTCAAGAGAAAAAACTTTTGTTCTCTTTTTATTTATTGTTATAATTTATCCATATAAATTTGATATTAAATAGTATCTTATTGTGTTGCATGTTGAATAATTAATTATAACATTCAGTAATCATTTATACTTGTCTGGCAACCTGACTTTGTTAGAGCCACTAAATACCTTTGAAGTCAGAGGACCTTGACTAGAGAATTGTTTTATACAATTCCCACCAGATTTTGTAATTTTAAGCCCCATATATAAGATTTTATTGATAAAAAAATCCTTTAAAATTTTTATATTTGTGTATATGTATATATATTAAATCTGTACATATACATATGTATATATATTAAAGGATATGGTGTTATCCCTAAAAAAATTTACATGGGGCTTAAAATTACATAATCTGGTTATACTCTGTTGATTAATCAGATGGCTTATAATGGAAAAGCTAAGATCAAAATACATTTGGTGATTTGGAAAAACTACAAAGTGTTACTGTAATCCTCATCATCCTCAGTCCACATGCCTAAAATCAAACACAATTTATTGAAGGACTTATAATGTGGTTAAAAAACATCAAAGACTGGTGTTCCTTTGTTTAGTAATATGTGGAAGTTAGTTATGTAATAAATTCTTGTTTGATTAGTGAAAATAAGCTGATATAAAGCAGAAGTAATTGCATGTGGCAAATTATTCACATAATATGAAAGGCATCTAGAAATAACCATTTAACTTTTTTTAATGTTTCCAAAGATATGTGAAATCATGACAATGTGACAAATAAGAATTTCTCCATTCCTAACACTCCCATTACCAAAACACTTCAAAGGTGCTACCAGTTTATAACAGCAAGAAAATGCAAAATACCTAGGAATAATATAACAAGAAAAAGGCAGAACCTCTAGTAATCAGAAGAAAGAAAGAAGGGTAAACAACTAACATTCAGTGCTAAGTACTTTATATGTACTATCTCTTTTGAAGTTCAACATTATTCTTTGTGGGAGATAATCTGTTATTGTCTCCATTATGATATGAAGAAATTGACATACAGAGATGTGGAGCAACATATTAGTAAAAACTCTAGTGTAAAAATTGTTAAAAAATGGAAAGATAGTCTGGTAAACTATTATCAATGTACATAACAAATATAGGATTAGTATTTATGGTATTGAAAAATTGAAAGAAGAAAAGAATAAGAAGTGAAGAAGGAAAAAGAGATTAAGGAAGGAATAAAGACATGTAAATATAATATGAAAATACTATAGAAATGTGCAAGAAAGTATTTAAAATTAGAAACACTTCACAAAATTACCAATTACAACTCCTGATACAGTCTGGCTTTTATCAGAGCCATTTATTTAATTCATTCCTGTCTAAAACTTGATCATGAACACTTTGAAGGCAATGTCCATGTCATTCCTGTATCAGCCAGAGATGCTAGCACATGGTAAACTTTCAGTAAATATCTGTTGAATAAATTTGGCATTTATAATCTCATCATCATCTCAGATAGAAGGTTTAGGGTTTTGTTTATTTATTTTGAGGGTCTAGTTGTGAGGTTTAATTAATCTTTGGGACACAAGGTTGTAATTTCCTCTAAAGTCTTCCTTTTGTTCTACTATTCTTTGTGATGGATTTGCCTATAATCTGCACTTTCTCTTTCGTATTCAGAGCAACTCTCCTAGGGAATAGTTTCAACATTTTCCCTTGCATCTATTCAAAATTTGTTTTTCTATATTGTACAATGTTATACATTTCTTTCTTTTAAAAATGCTTGTTTAGCTGGGTGTGGTAGTTCATACCTGTAATCCCAGCAGCTCAGGAGGCTGAGGCAAGAGGATCACAAATTCAAACCAGCCTTAGCAATTTATTTTTTTATTTTTAAGAGTTACAATACAAGTCTTTATTTACGTTTGGTCAGTACAGGTAAAATATACTGAAGTCACTGAGCAATATGCATTAACAAGATACAACAGTTCATAAAAATTGAGTTAACAATGCACACAAATATCTTAAACATTCAGTCACCTAAAGAGAAAATGCACAGATATGGTGGGAAAAAAAACTGTATCTAACACTGAAACTACTATAGGATTCCATCAACAAGTCCAACTTTTAGAGATAAAAATCTATGTTACTGGGCAAACTTGACAGTCATAAACCCACATCTACTCTCCCAAGTCTGAATGGTGCTGAAGTATATAACAGCATGAGGAAGAATGCTCTTACACAACATGGGTTCTAGAGACACAGATTTATAAAGACATCATTGTGTTATACTTTAAGGAAAGATTTCCATTTACAACTTCAGCCTTAGCAATTTAGCAAGGCCCTAAGCAACTTAGCAAGATCCTGTGTCAAAAAAAAAAAAAAAAAAAAAGTCAGGAGATGTGGCTCAGTGTTTAAGAGCCCCTGGGTTCAAGTCCCAGTACCAATCCCTCGCCCCCCACCACCACCAAAATAAAAGCTCTGTTTCAGGAAAATCTACATTCAATTTTCAAGGCCAATACATCAGGGAATATTATTTCAACTAAAACATTCTACAGAATAATTTTTGCAAGTACTTAAAGTGACATATTCTTTTTTTTTTTTTTTTTTGTACCAGGGATTGAACCTAGGGGCACCTAACCACTGAGCAACATCCCCAGCCCTTTTTTACATTTTATTTAGAGACAGGGTCTTTCTGGGTTGCTTAGGGCCTCACTAAGTTGCTGAGTCTGGCTTTGAACTCACAATCTTCCTGCCTCAGCCTCCCAGGGCTCTGGGATTACCGGCATGCACCACCGCACCCGACTTATATATTTTTATATTCCTTTAATATACAAATTTATTAGCCCAACTTTTAAAAAACATAACTCTTGTGTAAATCTAAGAATCCATAAGATATTACAATTCCAGTTAATCTAATGGTGGCATAATGATAGCGGTAGTCTAAGAACTTGTCATGTATTCCATGCATTTTAACCGATCTTTAGTGCAGTCACAGAATTGCAAAGTAAATGAAGAATGGTGTTATGGGTTGAATTGTGTCCTCTCCCAAATTCATATGTTGAATCAAAACTCCCACTTCTTCAGAATGTGACCTCCCTTATTTGGAAATGAGATCATTGCAGATATAATTAGTTAAAATGAGCTCATTAGGGTGAGCTCCTATTCTAACATGATTGGTATCCTTATAAAACAGAGAAATTTGGACAAAGATGCAAATATAGGGAATGTGATCCTGAAAATGGTCAAGCCAAGCAGAGGGCCTGGAACAGATCTTGCACTCACAGCACTTTGTAGGAACCAACCTTGCTAACATTTTGATTTCAGAGTTGTAGCCTCCACCATTGAGAGAGAATACCTATCTGTTAAGACACCCTGTTTGTGGTACTTTGTTACAGCAGCCCTAACCAACTAATACCAGTGTTTAAAACAATTACTCAAATGCTATATATGTCAGATGTAGGCTCTGTCAATAAAAAAAATCTGGGCCATTTGCCTCAGAATAATCTGGGAGCCTTGCACGAATTGCATCATAATCCTTATGGAAATTGAAGTTTAAAAAGCACTACAGATGTTTTCTTCCTTCTGCACATATGTATTAAGGGTCTGCTTTGTTCTAGGCATGTTCTATAGGGTAGGACACAGTGTAGAACAAGACAAATACATTTTTTGTTCAATACCTAGTAGGGATTCTTGTGTAATTAGTAAACTTAGAGCTGAAAAAGAAGGCCAGATGGGAAAAAATACTTTCAATTTGTTTGCAATTGTCAATGTTGTGATATAAATTATGTTGATGCTATACAGGTAGATATTTAGCACCATCTAAGGTAGGAGTGGGAAGCAAAGTTAAAGGGTAGAGAATAGAAGATCAAGAAAAGTTTCTTGCATGAGACAAAGCCTTGAGCTGAATCTTGAAAAATGCATAATAATTGATAAGGGAATCAACATAAGGAGCCTGACTGGGGATTGTACAATATGGGGATTTTATTTCTATACAATTATAGCTACTTATCCTTGATGATTCTTATCTTTGAAAGTTTCTCAAGTTTAGAACCAGATCAGATACTCAATCAGTTCACTACTGACATAATCACACTGATGGTTATAATACTGAAATACATACAAAGTTAATAAATAGCCACTGTCCTTTACCTGTGAGCACTATCCAGACTTATCCCATGGTTGTTGATTGGTTGGTGTTTGGACCATACTTGTCATTAAATATTTTTGAAATATCACCATAGTAAAAATGCATGCTAAATAAACTGTACAACAGTCCCTTCCTGAGATATACACCATAACATAGAGTTCTTGTCTTGCTAAGTTAGTACTTACTGAAGTAAATGATATCATTTTTACAGTATTCTGTTGGCTTCTGTTTTTTTGCATAGTAACAATACATTCTCTGTTGCCACCAGACATTTCTTGTTCTTTAAACCATTGTCTCATTCAGGGAAAGCGAGTTAGAACATCTATGCATGACAGACTCCTAAACTCTACACCACTTACAGACCCATGTGTTCAGCCACTGGGAAGTTTTTGCATGTTGATAATTATTTATGAAAGGATGCTCATGTCCCAAACTGTGAGAGAAATTGCGCTTTTGAATTACTGCCAAAAACAGAACAGAATGGTTGATTTAGCTTTTAATCTTTAGATTGATTTTTGGCCAGAAAATAGCTGAATATTTGAAAGTCGTGTCACTTGGTGCAGAATCATCATGCAAGTGGCCAAACATGTTCTCAATGGACCCAGAGAAAGAATAATCACAGTTGATTGATGCCTCTCCCCCCAAATCCAAGAGCAAGATAAGTTACTGTGAGTTATCTGGTGTTAATAATTTAAACACAGTACCAAGCTAGGTAAAAATTTTACATTCACAAACTGTTTGGTTTTAGAGTGCTAATGGGTCTAAGTCCATCTAGTCCTTTTGGGACAACTAGTTAGAATATAAACTTTGTTTTCCAAGAATTATATTCATTTTCCCAGGACCTCACCAGCCCTGCCCCATTTGTTTGTGGTTGATGAAATCATAGCATCTGGACGTTTTAGGGGGAAACTTTGTAAAAAGCCAACTATTACATCAACTGAGAAAAAAAAATTATCATGGAACAGGAGGACAATAAGGACCATTTTTTATATTTTATGATATTCCCTTACTCTCATTCCTCTTTAAAGTGCCACATTTTCATTCTCAGAGAGCCAAGGCTGAATGATAAGACCTCATTAGATCAGATTCAGAGAACACGCAACCTTAGAAAGCCTCCATCCTCATTGCCTCATTTTACAGATGAGAATATTGAGGTTGTGCGATGTTAGACAGCTTAGCCTAAGCCAAAGTCAGGGGAACCTTTGTTATGGGACCAGGCCCACCAATAATGAGCCACTGACTGTTGGGCTCATATTCTTCCCACTAAATTGGGGTTTTTCAATTTAACCTAAACTAGTACATTTTTTTCCTCGATTTTTAAAAATTTATAAATTAGAGTCATTTAGATTGTATTTCATTGTTATTTTCTTTTGAAGTCTATTGAAATAAAACTTAACAAATTTATTTCTACAAATAATATATCCTAATATTAGGATAAAATAAATACCAACAATAAAGCAATAGTGACCAGAGGTAAAATTTACTATACGCTTGCCATATGCCAGTATCTCAGCTATGACATTAATCCCCAAAGTAACCCAGTGAAACAAATACTGAAATCATTCCAAATTTACCTATGGCATTTAAAGGAATTATTTGCCCAAGGCCACAAGTAAGTAACTAAGTAGAAACTTGAACACAAATATAACTTACTTAGAACCCACACTCTTAGCCTCCAGTTTTCCACCCATATCTATGGTTCATTTGAATAAGTGCTTATCAAAATCTGGGAAAAACAATAGTAATAGTAATGCTTTGTCATTTTCTATGAATCTACTGTGTTAGGCACAGCTCTAAGCATGTCACATTTATTAAATCTAATGCTCTGAACTCTTTAATAGGTAAAATTATCCCCATTTTTGCAAGTTAGAAACTAAAATCATAAAATCTTATTACTACATTAGGCTTGTTTTTAATTAAATTTCTATTGAACAGCTAAGCCCATGGTCTTTGGTATATTTAGGCAGTAATTGGTCTGAGACTTTTGTATTTGCATTTAGCTACTTGTGGACTACATTAACACTTAAGGCGTTGATTATGAAACAAAAATATGTACTTGAAGCCTGTTTGTACACAGTACTAATGGATGATACCATGGCAGTGGGAAGAATATGCACTTTGGTCAATTCCTAGGTTCAATTCCTAGAGTGCCTTGGCTGTGTGCTACCTCTTTCCTGGAGGTGACTTTATTATATCTTCTCTGATCCATTATTTGTGGATTTTGCTTTTAACATTCAAATAATATTCCCAGAAACTTTCAGATGATTCCTTCCCTTTATTTCCCAATTTTGGGGAGATGACTCACTGACTTCTCCTTCATTTTAATATAAATTAATAAAAGGCCTAATATAAATAAAGAAAAAAAGATCAAGTGGAGAAATGTCTCCATTGTCACAGTTGGCAGTCTAGAACCCTCTTGTAAAATGTTAGAAACAATTGGGAAAGGTATTCAAGAAGACAAGGGGGAGGCACAGGAAAGGAGAGACCAGTTATCTGGCTCTGGCCTTGTAAAACCTTTTCGTGACAGTCACCAGCTCCCCCCCCCCTGGAAAGTGTAAAGGAAAAGGAAGAAGGCAGATGCTTCAGTCTTATCAGACAAAAGAGAAATCCAGGATATGTGTGAACCCAAAGACCTTAACAGCTCCTTGCTCCTTCCTAACAGTTGCTGGTCCTGTTGAACATTTAGATATCTGGCAGCTGTTCCAGATGTGTGAGCACATACAGCTGGCTGCCACCAGGAGCTGAGGCACCTTCAGAAAGAAATTCAGAGACCTCCAGCCCATGCTTTGGAGACCATCAACCAAAGACGCTGGTGGAAACCAAAACAGATCTGCAGGGCCTCCCAAGTCTTGAGTATTACCAAGTCTTGGTTGCTGAGTTTACACAGGACACAAAAGATTTTTATTCTGGAAAAAAGGCTGCCTCTGAGCTTTGCCCTTCCATCTCCTCTCTATCTTCAACTTCTGAATTGGACAGTGACTTAAGGAAGGCAGATGCTGGATACTATCCTAAAAGACCAGAGATGGGTATGAATTAAATTAACTAGTATAAAAATTAGGGATTATAATATTGTTCTAGAGTCTAAAAGTCAGAAAATCTATATTTAAAATGTATGTCACGGAAAATAACTTTTGGGCTCAGCATAGGTACATCAGGAAAAATTAGTAGGAAATATGGAAAGTGTTAGGGTAGCTTTTGAGAAATAGCTTGTACATTTACTGAATTACATTCATCTATACTTTAAGCTAAATGTTTATTTAGCAATAGCTTTAAATGAATTCTGAAAATGGTTTAAAATTACACTGATGTAATGGATGCAGGTTTCCCATCACTTGATTTCTACCAGAAATACTGTTTGAAATGCAGGATTTAATAGTCTGGGGAGGTTTATGGGCTGTCTTAGATTCCATATTATGTCTTAATTGCAATCATCTTTTCTTCTTTAGTTTTGTACAGCATGTCCTTGATTTTACAGGAGTTGGATGATGAGGGTTATTTATTTATTTTTCTTGCTATTGTCACCTTAATTTTTTCCGCTAGTTTCTTGTGATTACACATATGGCTTCTTTTTTTTTTTCAATTTTAGAAACATGCACAATTACTGAAAAACAAAACGTGTGTCTGTCATTTAGAACAATCTTTTGTCTTTACTAGTAAAGAGAAAAAAACATCATTAAAGCAAACTATCCCATCTTTCTGGGTATAACAGGGCCTACACTGACATAGCCTGAGATTGGATCAAAAGAAAATTAGCATTTATACAAATACCTGAATGGAAAATATCTATTCTCTATTCTCAATTTAGTTTACCTGCAGAGCTAGCAGACATAGCTTCAGTGAGCTCAGTAAGTGATATTAGTGAAGTCGAGCACTTAGTGTGGGTGGATCCGGGTAAGGAATCGAGAGATTGAATAGAACGGAACAGTTCAATGAATAGTTTCCAGGAATTGTTAGTAATAGTAGACACAAGGCTTGCTCTTATATGCTGTACAAAATTAGAATAAAATAAATATGTATGTTCCTTCTGTCTCCTAGCTGTGGCCATAATGGACCTCTCCCCTCACCTAGCTCCTCTAATTGCCTGAATAAGTCTACATCTTAAGAATTTATAGTGAATAAACAAACAAACAAACAAACAGGGATGGACCACTGAGCAAAGGTGGCATATATCATTTATGTTTAACCCAAAGTCCCTGTGGTCCTCTCACGGATGGAATGGAGCAGTTCCTTATGCTACAGGTGATGAGGCACACAAAACATTCCTGTTTTTTTCCCCTTTAAATAATGCACAGATCTCCTATGAATATTTATTATGATCTGAAGGCTTATGAAGCCCCCTCTCATATGTCACATCACATTGGCTCTTAATGCATTGTTGTATTTGACTTGTTTTATCTATTTGTCTCTTCTAGATTACAGTTTTATGAAGGTAAGTCTCAAGTCTGTACCAATCATTAGGCTCTGTGAAGGTGCTCAATAATATTCAATGACCAAGCAGTGAACGAACATGTTTGTTGATGAACTGTAACAGATTGTCTCCTTGATGTTGAAGTCAGTATTTAAATTCAGTGGTTCTGAAACCAAACTGTTTTTAAGAAATATATGGAAATTTACGAAAATGCAGATATGCAGGTCCCAATTTTGAGCTGTGTCAGTATGTGAATATGCATTTTTAACAAGTGGCTCAATAGTCCAGGGGCCACATTGTGTAAAACATTCAGGTTTGCAGTTCTTAAGGTTTTGAGTCTTAGTTAACCTCAGAAGGTTATTACTTCAATTTTTGATCTAGTTGTAAAGTGACTGACTGAATTTACCTAAAAGGATATTGCAAAAAATGACTCTTGGTGGAAAAGCAAGTAATTTTTACTGGTTTTACTGGTTACTCCTATGTGACTAATATTTTATGGTTTAAACTATTCCTTTAACAAGTTTTTTCCCCCTATTAGGGCAATGTCCTCCAAATAGGAAAAGTATAATCGTATTTTTGTATTACCTGAATTAATTGGATTGGGTAAGATTCTTCTTGTCCATAGAAAGGCACGTCTGCTCTAAGGATCAGCAGTGCAAGGTGGAGACCCTCTTGCCCGAAGTGATGCACCAGTGCCGTCTTGATTTCTTGTTTCATGTGACTCATGCTCAGCTTGCTGTGTGGATAACCTGGAGTGTCCAACACCTGGACCTGCAGGGTTATCTCTTGCCCCCCTCGACGCATGAAGCTGTGGAGGTGACAACTGCGGCCCAAGCTGCAATCTGTGGTTATAGAACATGGAGCAAATCTGCTGTGGAAGTCAGTACTTCCCAGTAGAATGTTCCCAGCAGAACTTTTTCCACTCTGAGTCCTGCCAAAGAGTGCCAAGTTGATAATCATCTTGTTGCTGTCTGTCATCACTATGGGTAAGCAAAGGCACAGCATAAACAATTAATTCATCCAATGTAAAGCTTCTTACCTGACCTGGAGCATTTCATATGCAGTCATCCCTCAGTATACGTGGAGGAATTGGTTCCAGGATCTCCATGAGGATACCAAAATCCATGGATGCTTAAGTTCCACACAAAATAGCATATTATTTGGTTTAATCTATGCACATCCTCCAGTATAATACTTTATATGATCTCTAGATTACTTATAATGTATATTTCAATATAAGTGCTATGTAAATTATACTGTATTGTTTAGGGAATAATGGTGAGGAAAAAAGTCTATCCATGATCAATACACACACAATTCCTTTTCTTATTATTTTCAATCCATGTTTGGTTGAATCCACAAATGCAGAACTCACAGATATGGAGGCTGACTCTTACCTTTGGTTTGCTTTTCTCTCCTTTATAGTGACTAAGGCACAAAAGAGAACTCCATTAAAATGAAGATGTGGCAAAGACAAAAGATTGAAATAACAGTGGTAGTTTACAGTGGGAGGACAGAGAAAAGCAGAATATAGATAAGGTAGGAGGAAGTAATAATTGCAGGAAAATGGTGGAGGGGGCTACCCAAACTTCATGAAGATAACATAAAACATATTTAGGAAGACCATGCTAATGCATTAGTGTAGGAGATTAGTTGTTTTAGGATCAATATTCAGGTTTTTGAGCTCAGGAACAAGACCAGAAAAAGTATTTGAAAATTATTCACTATTGAAGAATTGAACAGTGGGAGAAACAGACATTTTTCTTTTTTAAATTTTGACAATATCGTTTACCTTCCTATCTTCCCACTCCCTGAATACATGTCATCTGTAAAAACTCATCTTTTCCTACTTCCTGAATGCTTGTCTCCTATGAAACATGAATAATGTCAAAGAAGATTCCTATTTCTGTTTACCAAGACTTTTTTTTTTACAACCAGGCTATATGATGATGAAAATGAGAAGTATTTGTAATTTCTCTTCTGAAACTATTAGTAAATCATCCCTACGATAGGTCATTGCAAAGTGTTGACTTCTTGATAAAGTAAAGCTTGGCACATTTTTCAACTTAGCTAAGAGGGAGAAGAATATCAGGAAAACCTACTCTATTTACAAGGCATGAAATTGCAGTTAATCATTTGTACAGAGTATAAGCCCTTACAGAATTTTAAGTTCATCAATCATTTTCACTGACTGATGGATAAGCAAAGATACTGGCTAACTTGCCAAGTATGCTCAATCTTCTGATTCAGAAGTAAAAGAAACTTTAGTATAGCATACTTATTATTTTTGCTTATAACTTATCACTCTATTTTACAGGTTTAAGTATTCCAGGCTCTTCTTGTTCTCTAATGCCCCCTTACTCTAGTATCTCCAGATCTTAAAATAGACACCTTGAAGGAGACTCACATTCCCACAAACAGTCACTTGTTTTTTGTGTATCCCTCAAGTTGACAGCAGCTCATGCAGTTCATTCAGTTGTGTCAACTGCTCTGAGTTAATTTCTTTTCACTATTCAGTCAGATACATGATGTTTTTAAAAAATGACAGGTAACCCAATCCATTTGCTGTGTAGCACTTACCTTTTTTGGTTTGAAAACGCTTTCTTCACAGACTTCCCTGGAACTAGTGTAGTTTTTCTTTGGTATGAACTTTAATCTCCTGACAATGTTATTGTACCAGCCAGAGACTGGTAGTATATTATTTAATTTAGTTAATCTATTACTAGACATCCTCTTTATAACTGATTGTCTTTATCTAATCAGTACTGACTTCTGTCTTACAATTTTAATAGATATTTTCTGAAACTTCTATTCCCAGGATTCAATTCTTTGATTTAATATGTTTCTCATTATAATTACCTATAGCATAAAGAAATGCAAGATTGGTAAGTATTTAACATTCCATAGCATTGGCAACTTTTTCCATTTTACATGATAAATAACCAATGTCACTAATTCATGAAAACTTGCAATAAGTAGATACATAATATATGCATGATAATTGAATACTGATTTCATAATGATATTTAGTTCATAAATTCAAAATTCTCTAAGAAAACTCTTTAAATTATTTCCATATAATTGAAACTTATTACCTTATCCTAATCAACAGAATCACTAGCATGATTATCTCAGTACATGTAATCTTTTATCAATTAATGATAATATATTTAAGAAAAGGAATAAAATTAACTCTAACTTCTGGTTAAATAAATTTTTTTAAAAGATTTGTGTTTTGGTATTGACATTTCAAATTTGATTTTTGTCACTTCTTAGTATATATCCATAATTCACAAAATAATTTCTTATAGTATGTAAGATGTACAAACTTAGCTTGATTATAGTGGGGTTCATTTTCTCTTTTATCTCAATAATTCTCTGAAGTATATAATATATGTGTGTGTGTGTGTGTGTGTGTGTGTGTGTGTGTGAAGAGAACTTGGAAACATCCAGAAGATCTTATGACTTCATGGACAGAGGGTCAAAAAGTCTTTCCTATGTGGACATGACAAGGAAAATGAATGGGATTCATTCATCTGACGAGCACATTGACTTTCCTGAATAAAGCAGGAAAGAACCTCCCCCAGGTGGCAGTAGCACCCTGTTTCCTAAAGAGTGATCTTAAACCAGAATTTATTTTATTTTTCTTTCTCAATTGTAAACTGACATTCTCTAACAGTCTGCATCAACGTGTATTGTGGGGGCGCATTTTCTGAAGAAGGGAAAAGCCCAGATTGGTCCTAGGTTCCTTGTAGAACACAGCAAGCCTAGGAGACTCTTAGTTTTTCATACTCTTCACTAAGTCCTAATTAAGTCACTTGCTGAATGCAACAGTTGTTTAAAAAAGTTAAATTCAGAATTTAAAAACATGGTTCATAAATGTCAATGAGACTGCAAAATTTTTAGGTAATTTTTCATAGCGCTAAAGGCAGTTTTAGATTTGAGTCAATGTCAAGGTTTATACAAGGGAAATTTATTAATGTTAAATGATAGTGAAAGATTGGATATGAATACTTTTTGAATTAGGGTGAAAGAACAATTTGAAAATGACCTTTTCACTGATTGGGCTAAATATGATGTAGTAGAGCTAATACATTAATTCCTAAGAATTCCTCTTTGGAAATAAACTATCTTGGAGAAAATAATTAGGTAGCTACTTGAGGCAAAAAAAGAGATCCTGGGCATGTGCTTTAAACTCACAACAAGTAAAAGCCAATCTTCTGGTGATGGGGAAAGAGCCATAAAAAGAGTAAAAAATATCAAGGTATAAAAAGAGGGAGAGGGGAAGGGAGAGACAGAGGGAGGGAGGAGGAAGAAAATATGAACTACGAAAATACAGCCTGGCAGGATTTTTCAATTGGGGAAATAAAGTGTTAAGGGACTATTTTAGAGCAGAAATAGGTACAGGTCAGTTTTAAATTCTTCACATTTCTGGGAAGAAATGTGAAGAATTCTTCACATCTTACATAAAAATCATTCACATTCACAGTTTCCTTGTTTGAAGGTGACTTTTTATTTTCATAACAAAAAAGTTTGTCCCTGTATTATCAAGGGACAAGAACCACACAAATTGGAGATTGTGGGATGGCATCTGAAATGAAGTAATTCAGAAGAGGCAAGAGATTGAAGCTGGCAGGACTTTAGTCCCCAGGAACTGGCTGGAATCCTTGAGAGGACTTTAGACTTTCACAGTCCTTGAAATGAGACATTTGGGAGTAAGGCTGAATCTTGCTGATAAATAACTATTATATTTTGAATATATGTGCATGTGTATATAGATGTGTGTATACACGCATATTTATGTGTGTATATATAAATAATTTATAATATATGTCTCTATACCCAGTAAAATCATATCTTTCTAACCAAATGAGTTTTTTTATGAAGTCTTTTTTTAAAAAAAATTGTATTTGTTTTAATTAGTTATACATGACAGTAGAATGCATTTATGCACTTTGATACATCATACATAGATGGGATATAATTTCTCATTTTTCTGAGTGTACATGTTGCAGAATCATATTGGTCATGCAGTCACATGTATACATAAAATAATAATGTCTGTTTCATTCTACTATCTCTCCTATCTCCACATCCCCTCCTTTACCCTCCCATCACTTCTCTCTACCTAATCTAAGGTAATGCTATTCTTCCCTAGTGCCCCCGACCTTATTGTGAATTAGCATCTGCATATTAGAGAAAACATTCGGCCTTTGGTTTTGTGGGATTGGCTTATTTCACTTAGCATGATATTCTCCAACCCATCCATTTACTGGTAAATGCCATATTTTCACTCTTCTTTAAAGCTAACTAATATTCCATTGAATATATATACCACATTTTCTTTATCCATTCATCTATTTGAGGAACACCTAGGTTGGTTCCATAGTTTAGCTGCTGTGAATTGCGTTGTTATAAACATTGATGTGGCTGCGTCACTATAGTATGCTGATTTTAAGTCCTTTGGATATAAACCAAGGAGTGAGATATCTGGATCAAATGGTGGTTCCATTCCCAGTTTTCTGAGGAATCTCCATACTGCTTTCCATAGTGATTGTACCAATTTGCAGTCCCACTAGCAAGGTATAAGTATACCTTTTTCACCACATCCTCACCAACATTTTTTGTTGCCTGTATTCTTAATGATTGCCATTCTGACAGGAGTGAGATGAAACCTTAGAGTAGTTTTGATTTGCATTTTTCTAATTGCTAGAGATGTTGAACACTGTCTCATATATTTGTTGATCAATTGTATTTCTTCTTCTGTGAAGTGTCTTTTCAGTTCCTTAGTTCATTTATTAGCTCATTTATTGATTGGGTTATTTTTTTTTGGTTAGGTTTTTTGAGTTCTTTATATATCCTAGAGATTAATGTTTATTATGAATAGTTCTTGACATTTCAATTAAATGAATTCCAATTTTCATTGGTTTGAATTTTGAACACCTTGTTCTAATATTCAGTTTCTTTTTCATAATAAAGACTAATATTACTCAGAAGACTAAGATTAGAAACATCATATTATCAGCTATGCCATGCCTCATCAAAATGAGATGAGTTAATATGTAAGAAAGGGTATTTATCCCAAAGAATTAAAGTTGGCATACTGTACAGATACATGCATGTTTATGTTTATAACATACATTTCACAATAACCAAGTTATGGAAACACCTGAGGTGCCCATCAACAGATGAATGGATAAAGGAAATGTAGTATACATACACAATGAAACTTTATTCAGTTGTAAAGAAGAATGAAATTATGTTGTTTTGCACAGAAATGGATGGAACTAGAGAATACCATACTAAGCAAATAAGCTAAAATCAGAAAGTCAAAGATTGCATGTTTTCTATCATATCTGGAATATGAAATGAAGTAATTCAGAAGAGGCAAGAGATTGAAGCTGGCAGGACATTAGTCCCCGGGAACTGGCTGGAATCTTTGAGAGAACTTTGGACTTTCACAGTCCTTGAAATGAGACATTTGGGAGTAAGGCTGAAGTATGATTCTTTTGTTGGTTTTTTGTTGGTTTGCTTAGTTGCTTATTGTTCTTCTGAGTATTTCTGCACATAGGGACACTTCTTTTTTCAAATTATTCATGTCATTCCCCTATTGATTACTTGTCTTTAAGAATCACTAGTATAATGAGATGCATTGAAATGAGAGTATGGGCTGAGATGCAAATCATAGTTACTAACTCAGGGTACAATATTCTTTCTATATACCACTGTATTCAATTTTTTAAAATTTATAATTTTAGCAACTTTATTAATAATGAGGTTGATTTATAGCATTATATTTTTATATTTGTCAGAATTTCAGATTAGGAATATGCGTGCTATTAAAATAGAAAAGTTCTTCTTATGGGTCTCTGAAAGAATTTAGATACTTCAACAATTACATATACCTAAAAGATTTGAAAAACTGTTATGAAGACAGAATAGGTAACTTTCTGGAAGTGATTCTTGAACAACTTTAAAAATTTCTGTCACAGTAATTTGACTCTTCTTGCATCAATTTTGGTGATTTATGAGATAATAAACACATGTCTATTTTACCCATATCCTCAATTTTTAAAAGTGTATAATCACCTTCATTTCTGATATTGGTTCTGATGTGGCTAACATATTAAAATTGGCTTTATATGTTTAATAATAAACATTTTCTCTCTGTGTGTGCACACTTAACTACTTCTCTAGTTTCAAATGGATTTTCATGACCATAAGTTAAAATTTATAATCTATTGCCTCTAGTGTATCAGGATTTGACTTAAAATTACCAAACATTTGTCCAACAACTCTGAGACAATTAGGTTGAAAACTGAGAATCAGAGGTATAACCCTTAGTCTTAGAACCCAGACATTAGGCTGGCTTCAAATTCCTAGATGCCCTAGTTTTCTCATGTACATTATTCAGTTCCAAACACTTATGTGTTATAAATTCTTCTAGTATTAACCTAGAAGAAATATATTATATATATATATTTAATATCAAAATAGAAAGCATTATAAATGCCATGGACATATTATTAGAAATAATGTTATTGAATAACAGGTATCATACCTGAATCCTTCTAAACTTGATGCCACAAACTCTCCTTTTATGATGCATTTTTCTTTTGCAAAAAAATTAACAATCTCAAGTGAAGAAGAATAGGCTGTACACAAAAATAACTAACATATCTAATAAAAATCTAAAAAGAAATCTAATACTCTAAAATCTAAAAGAGTCTAATAAAAATCTTACCTAGGATACTTAGTCATTTTTTTCCCAGGGAAACGTAATTTTTATTTTCCTAGCAAAAACTATGATCTGGCACTAAGTTCCCAGATACTTCCCAGATACTGTCACTGAAATCGCTGATACCAAAATGTCTGAGACATTGGAACCCATGAAAGACATAGTCAATTTGCTGTAGAACAGTCAGAAAATATTCTAAATCCTTCAGGATCTTTCCATCTTATATTGAGGTTAGGTATCTGTGTCTCTGTGTGTGTGTGTTTGTGTGTATGTGTGTTGCTTGTACAGTGATGAACTGTTATCATGAATAAAGCTTTGGAAAACACATCAACCATGACTACATGACAATATTATCAAATGCCTATGAAAGAGCATCAGTTCCACACTTGGTATAATTCCTAGTACAAAATTCAGGCCTTAATAGTTTTTCAGAGGTTAAAGTACTAGATAGTAAAGCTGTACTATGTAGCAGCCTTTAGTGTCCTTAAAAGATAAAACCACAACAACAAAACACTAAATGTACTTTTGTGGCCTAAAATAAAAATTTGAGATTTCCAAATTCCTAACAGTAGTGAAGATCCTAAGAGAAGGAGACTCAAACAAGTATCATTCTTTGCAATACAGATGACTTAAGGACACACCACAGAAAGGAAGACAGTTAACCTGCTACAGGAAAGAAAATGTCTGTGTTTTGTGTAGATGTTTTGTGTTTGTGTATGTGTGCATACAATGCTATGTCTGAGTTAAAGCATACTGTAATAAAAAAGAAGAAAGAAAAAAAAAAAACATGACCTATGGAACAGTCATGGGCAGCACTGTTCTAGACAGTTCAGTGTATTAATTCACATAGCCCTTTGAAGTGGGTATTATTATTAACCTCATTTTAAAATTCATGCAGGCACACAGAGGTTCAGTAACTGCCCTTGGCCATACAGTTGGTAAGTGATAGTGCTGCGGTTACACCTTTTTTTTCCCAGAGTGTAGTTGTTGACACACATCTGCTCAACCAGTTACTGTTCACATTTCAGCTGCAGTACTTGGCCAGAGCAACAGGGTTCTGTGCCAGAGCACAGAGAAGGGGAGAAGGCACCGTGGAAGAAAGCAACAGGACGTAGAGAATGCAATTTATCAGTAGATGTAAATGAGTATTGTATTTTTATGCCTCTTTTCCCAAACATGTTTTGAGAAAACACTTAAAACATAAAATTAAAGGAAGAGTTAAAGCTGTCCAAAAGTATTTTAAGTTGGGCAATAATGTATGTTGCTTCTGTTTTGGGTCCAATTTTGTTGATCTGGATTAAAATCATATGAACTCCTCAAACCCCCAATAACAGCAACAACAGTAATAATAACTGAAATGACAACTATTATTTATGGAGTGATTACTCTGAGGCAGGCATATGCTAAGTGGTTTATGTGCATTTTTTAAATATAATCCTTATAACAAATCTGTGTTGAGGCATAATTTTGTTATTTTTCCTAATGAAGAGACTGAGGCTAAGGAATAGAATTCTCCCAAAGTTGCACAGCTTAGAAGTAGCAGAGCAGAATTCTAATCCAAACCTACTTCAATCCAGGACTACCTGCTAACACATTGCAAACTGCAGCATGTAGATACATACAAGAACAAAATGTCATATGCTTTACAAAAATCTTTTGCTTATGCTCTTCCTAATTCGGGTCATACCCTAAAACTATTATAAATAACTGCATCATTAAAATCCCACACTGACCTGGTATTGTACCTCTGTGATCATGGCCCTGCACAGTACATCACATCCTGCTTGTCAGCCAAGACTCCTCAGAAATTAACAAGCGTGATTTAAAAGTCAGAGGCAGAACAGGCAAGAGAGTGGGTGGTAAGTTTTAAGAATGGTTTTCAGGTGCTCACCACATGAGTTAAGTACAGAAATACAAATGCTAAGGTTGATACGTTGTGTGGTCTATGAGAGATGAGGTCAGTAACGTAACACTGTAGTGGTAAATTTCGAAGAGACATATGATATTTACATAATTCCTAAAAGGTGAAATTAAATAGGTCTGGATAAGAGCCACTATCTGTGCCAAGCATGATTATATGAAATTGAAGTCATTGCTTTACAATATTGCTATAAAATTGCTGGACTAAAAAACAAACTGTAGGCCCACAGTATTTGGAGACAATCATTTGAAACATATTGTTGTAAGCTCAGATGTGGTAGAAGAGTTGAATTTGGTCTTCTAGCCAATTTGGGAAGGTATACAGGATATTACAAAATGGAAGAAAGATCATGTTTACATTGCCCAATAGTAAGTTTAACTTGGCAAAAGAAATGGCGAGAAATAGATTGCATATATAAAGGGCAAAACAGCTTTATGGCCCCAGGGTGGTCTGTTGCATGATACAAATTTTATTTTCAGTCTTTAGTTATAATACTTTGTTTTTAAAGGTCAAGCCAGCTATTCTTTAAAGACATTTCTAAATTCTGTGGTATGCATACATTTACATCATAATCATGGAATAAGGGATAACATTCAGAGATGTCATGGTAAATAAATACATAGATGGTTTTGCAACCTGGTGTGATAGTTAGGTATCATGGATGATACAGTATACAGTCTAAAAGTGTATGTTTTCTCCTGTGTTTGTTTCTGTCATATATGCATTAGAGATAAGAGAAATGTCACTATTATTTAAGATGAATATCGTTATTTCAAAAAGAACTCTATTTGAAAAAGTAAAACATTATGGAAATGTGTTTATTAAAATTTATACCACACTGTAGGGACAAAGCTAATTCATTAATAAATTAAAACATATTATTGAGTGAATTGTATATTGGGTACACCATTTGCTTTCCAGAAATCAGAAGTTTGATAAAATAATTATAAGGCAATTTAAATGATATAGGATTTATTGCTGTATTTAAATCTCACATGTGTTTCATGATGCAGAAAGTATTCAAAAAATTAAAGATGAAACTCTTTAAAAGTTTGGACACATTTTAGGCTCAAGATCATTGTTATAATATCCAAAGGCTCAATTGCCTTATTTCTTTCCTTTATCATCATGGGTAGGTAAAGACATAGTTACTCACATAAATAGTGTTGAGTGTGTTCCTGTGTGTGAAGACAAAATATTTAGAAACCAAATCAAGTAGAAAAAAAAAAAGGTTTAAAGAAATCAGGAAAGTCTCTGAGCATAGGTTCCTTCTTTACAAAACAAGACATGATCTATTTACAAGATCCTTGTTGCTCAGGCAGGCATCAATATAACTGTTCTGTGAGGGTCTCACTGTAGTAGACTCTATGGTTTGAATAAAGTCTGCTCCCAGCAAGACTCAGGTTGAGAATTGGTCCTGAAGGCAGCAGTATACAGAGGTGGGGACTCATGGTAGGACTTTGGGTCATAGGGAAGTGCCCCCAGGAATGTATTAAGGCCTTTCTTGTATGAGTTTCAACTTTCATGGAGCTGAATTAGGGTGAAAGCAGATTGGTATAAAGCAAGTTCACCCCTCTTACTTCTTTTCCTTGTGTCAGTCTGTCCTTCTACTTTTCCACCATATTCATATGCAGCACAGAGTCCTCACTGTATGTGGCAGCCCTGATCCTGGACTTTGCAGCTTCCAGAGGAATGAGCCAAAATAAACCTTTCTTCATAAATTAACCAGTCTTGGCTGTACTATTATAGCAATGGAAAACAGATTAAAGTGGGCTGCGGTTGTAGCTCAGAGTGCTTGCCTCGCACTTGTGAGGCACTGGGTTTGATCCTCAGCACTACATAAAAATAAAATAAAGGTACTATGTTCACTTACAACTAAAGAAAGTGTTTTAAAAAAAAAACATAGTTAAGTAGTGTTTGATAAATAAGAGTTAAATTTGAATTTGTCTTTATAATAAGGCTGACTTTAATGACAATTCTTTTCCACTCTGACAATATGAACCCCCTTCTAACCTATTTATTTTTGTGTCTTTACAAATGAAACAGTGATGGAAATGATAATGGAGAAGAATAATAGTAAAGAATGGATTTCAGAGGCTGGGGCTGTGGCGTACCGGTAGAGCGCTCGCCTAGGATGTGCGAGGCATTGGGTTAGATCCCCAACACCACATAAAAATAAATAAATGAAATAAAGATATTGTGTCCAACTACAACTAAAAAAAATTTTAAAAAATGGATTTGATTTTGTGTGTGTCAGGGGAGGGCTGGGGATTGAACCCAGGACCTTGTGCATGTGAAGCAAGCACTCTACCAACTGAACTATATTATCCCCAGCCCCAAGAATGGATTTGATTTTATGTTTTGAGTTTACACATAGTTTCCTTTGTCTACAATAACTTTCTTTTTAAAAAAATATTTATTTTTTAATTGCAGTTGGACACAATACTTTTATTTTACTTATTTAATTTTACGTGGTGCTGAGGATGGATCCCAGGCCCTTGCACGTGCTAAGTGAGCGCTCTCCCACTGAGCTACAATCCAGCCCCCACAATTACTTTCTTGAGTGAAATCTAGTCATAAAAGTTGCCATAAGCATATTTAAAAACTATAGATCTAGATTTAGATTTCTGTTCTACTACTGACTACCTATATGAAATGGACACATTTTATATCTTCTGAGACTTGGTTTTCTCTTCTATAAAATGGATTCAGTAACACTTTACAGATCTAGTAAAATAATGTATGTTAATTAAATCAACTATAATATCTAAAAACAGGTAGGATAGTGCTTGACACACAGAAAGTACTCAGAAAAATTCACCATGTCTCATATGAAAATAATTATGCTTTACTCAAGCCCGTCCTTTACTTGTGTTTTCTAGCTTGGTGAATAGCATTCCTAAGCAGAAATGTGGAAGGCATGCCTATATTTCTTTTATCCAACCCAACTCATCTAACTGGAAAAGAAATTTTAGTTGTTTTCATTTCAACATCTTTCAAATGCATCTGATCATCTTCCTTTTTCCTATTACTGTTTTACTTCAGGCTTTTCTGAGTGCTCTCTTGGATATAATGAGGAAATTTCTGAAGTGATCTTTTCTTCCTTTATGATCTTCCAGTTCATTCATCACATCATTGCTGGAAAGACTCTTCCAGAGTAAAACATAGTCATATGTATAAGTTGGCACAAACCACATGTTTTTGTAAGGTAAAGGCCAAACTCCTTAGTCCTACACCTTATCTTCTTCACAGCTGTTAATGAGCTAGCCAAGACCCACCTCTTTTTCTTCTGCAATATGGTCATTGTGTTCCTTCTCCTGCCATTGCATCTGTCTAGAAGGCCCTGTATTTCCTAAACCCACCTCAACTAAACCTTTTGAGATTTGACAAATAATCATTCATCTTTGAAGACTCAAGAGATATTTATAGCATAAGTATAAATCTGTGGGACAGGACTGAAAGTACACAATAAATCCTTATGTTAGGGTGAAATAATTGTCTACAAGGGGGCCAAGGGAATTTAATGGGGGGGGGGAAGAATAGTCTTTACAACAAATGGTGCTGAGACACCACATATTCACAGTCAGAAAATTGAAGTAGGCCTCTACCTTACATCATATAAGAATTAACCCAAAGTGAGATATACACCTAAATGAAAAGCAAAATCTACATAATCCCTTGAAGAAAACATAGGAATAAGTCTTCATGACTTTGACTTAGGCAATGTTTTATTAGATGTAACACCAAAAAAACAAACAACAAAAAATGTAGTGTCACCTTACCTGCTGATTTTTGGTTTTATTTCTTGAGCTTTAGGGATCTTGTTAAGGTGCCACCATTTTGATGTTTGTGCCAATATGTTGGAGTGTTGGCCCTACATTTTTTTCTGGTAATTGCAAAATTTCTGGTCTAATTTCTAGGTGTTTGATCCACTTTGAGTTGATTTTTGTGCAGAGTAAAAGAGATCTAGTTTCATTCTTATTCATATGGATATTCAGTTTTCCTAAAACCATTCATTAAAAGACTATCTTTTCTTCAACATATGTTTTTGGTACCTTTGTCGCCATATCTATGTGAATCTGTCCCTGTGTCTTCTATTCTGTTACACTGGTCTTTGTGTCTGTTTTGATGCCCACACCATGCGGTTTTTGTTACTATAAATTTTGTAGTATAATTTGAGGTCAGGTATTGTGATGCCTTCAGCATCCATACAGAAGAATAAAATTATGGCATTTGCTGGTAAATAAATGGAACTGGAGAATCTCAGGCTAAGTAAAATGATCCAGACTTACAAAGTCAAGGGTTGAATGCTTTCTCTCATATGTAGAAGCCAGAGCAAAATAGACTGGAAAACATGGGGGAGACATCATGAAAATGGAAGGGCTATCAGTGGAATGGAAAAGGGAAGTCCAGAGGGAGAGAGAGAGTGATAAGAAAGGAGAGCAGCAGATATGGCTGACCAAATTATGTTTTGAGCATGTACAAACGTACCACAGTGAATTCCACCTTCATGTATAACTATGGAGTACCAATTTACAAAACAATGAATAGATGGGGAAAGCCAATAGACTACAGGAGAGGGGGAAAGAGAGAGGGAGAAATTATCGGGGACTGAAATGGAACAAATTGTATTCCATGCATATGTAATTATGTCAAAATGAACCACACTATGGTGTGGAACTATAATGCATTAATAGAAACATAAAAAATATCAGGACAAGGAAAAAATATATAGATCAGACATCATAAAAAACTTCCTGCTTTAAAGCATATGATTAAGAAAGGAGAAGACAACCCAGAGAATGGGAGAAAACCTTGGCAACTTCTATATTCTAATAAAGGACTTAAATAAAAATTCTCACACTCAATGATAAAAAGAAAAATAAATAAAATAATGGGCAAAGGATTTCATAGTTATTTCTCTAAAGATGACATACAAAGCCAATAAAGACATGAAGAGATGCACAACATCATTACTCATTAGGTAAATGCAAATCAAATCCAAGATGGGCACCAATTAAAAACCACTAAGATGACTAAAATTACAAAGACAGACACTAACACATGTTATTAGGGATGTGGAAAATTTGGAGCCTTTACACATTGCTGGTGGTGCAGCAGTCACTTTGGCAAACAATTTGGCCTTTTTTCAAAATGCTAAGCATAGGGTTACCATATGACCCAGCAACTTCAGTCCCAGATAGATATTTAAGAAGAATGAAAACATATGGTGACACAAAAGCTCATAGATGAATGTTTATAGCTACATCGTTCTTAGTAGCCCCAAAGTGGAAGCAACCTAAATGTCCATTAGTTAATTCATAGATGATAAAATAAAATGTGATTCACCCACACAATAGAATATGATTTAGCAATAAAGACACATGAAGTACTCTATCTGCTATACAACATGGATGAAGCTTGAAAACATTATGCTAAATGAAAGAAACCAGGCATAAAGAATTACATGTTGTATATGTTCATTTATATAAAATGTCCAGAATAACCAAATCCATAGAGAGAAAGCAGGTTAGCAATTTCCAGCAGATAGGGGTGAGATAGGGGTGGGAGGAATCGGACCTGAATGCTAATGAGCATAGAATGTCTTTCAGAACAATGAAAACATTTAAAAATTAGATAGCAATAATGGGTGCAAAACACTGTGAATACATACACTTTAAAAGCACAATTCAATGATGCATGAATTATATCTCAATAACTGACACTAATAAAGGGATAAACGTTAGGGAAAATTTTATAATTGTTAAACTTTTTTGTGGTGCTGATGATTTAACTCAGGGGCACTCTGCTATTGAATTACATTCTTAATCCTTTAAAATTTTTTTTGAATTTTGAGACAGGGTCTCACTAAATCACTGAGGCTGGCCTTGGAGTTATGATCCTCCTTCATCAGTCTCCTGAGTTGCTGGGATTACAGGCCTCCATCATTGTGCCGGGTGAGAAACAAAACATTATTTTTTCTATTGACTTCAGTGCTCAACTACAGTCACCTCCTTACTGGAGCCTTTCTCACCTCTCTCCCAGGCCTTCACGGACACTTGTGTCCAGTGAGTTTTCTATTGTTTCCTTTGGAAAAACATAAACAGTTATTTAGACATTTAGTATTCATCTATTTGACTTTATTATTTTATTTTATTTATTGCAGTACTGAGGATTGAGCCCAAGGGTGCTCTACCACTGAGCTATATCCCTAGCAACCCCGGCTTTTGATAATTTTGAGCCAAAATCTCACTAAGTCACTTCCAAGGCAGGTGCCTTTCAATCCTCCTGCCTGAGCCTCTGGAGTTGCTGGGAGGGCTGGTGTATTATAGATTTTCATGCTCATTTTAAAAATATTTTATTTTTGAGTAACATGTATTAGTTATACATAAAAATGAGGTTCAATGTGCTATTTCAACATAAGCATAGAGCATTCAACACAAGGCATAGTATCTCCTGGAGAACTTAATAAATGTTTGTTAACTAAGTGGAAATAGTGAAAATTAATACCCACACTCCATTTCTCTTCCATATACTGTTAGTTCTTTCCCATGATGTCCTTTTATATACTTGATCATTAATTATATGCCTGCATCACCTTAAATAACTTTTTAAAAGGTCTTTTTCACTACATGCAATGAGTATTAATTGATTTGACTTTAGTGAAAAAAATTAGACATGATATATATATGTATATATATATACATATATATATATTTATATTCTCATATATATGAGAAAATTTAATGAAATTCAATGGGCAATGAACTATTGAATAGAACCCCTGCATTTAAGAGTTACTCTTCCACTTTTAAGTTCTGTGACTTGGGGTAATGTACATAATATAGTATATAGGACCTTGATTTTCTCAACTATAAAATAGAAATAAGAATAATATATCTTATTGAGTTATGCTGTGGCAGTTAAATTAGTTGATTATTTAAAGCACTGAACACAGTGACTTTATGCATAAATCTTAACAATTGTTATAAAAGATTCCACTAGATACACTATAGACCACCACACAACCCTGAATATTTCCTGAATGCACACACACATATATACCAACACACAAACACACATACGCATGTACTTGTCAAACATGATAGTCATTTAGATTACTTTTACAGTTAACAATTTTAATCCTCTATAATATCTCCTCAGTTTCTTTCCTTTTTTAAAGTTCATTTGGGCAAACTGAGGATTTTGGTGCCACTGTTATACTGCTGTGTATTAGAAAGAATGATGCAATGAGTGGGAGGAACACTGTAGAGCAACACTTCATACTGCAGGCGGCCTTCTTATCAGAGAGGTGTCCTGAATTTCTATTTAGATACAAGTGCAGCACTTATAAATTTTCCTATAAGTTAATAATACCAGATGGTTAATGATTCCTTTAAACAATAACATCGAATCTTATAAAATCTGCACAGGCTATCCATGCTGCAAGGTAGTGGAGTACAGCTAGGTTATCTAGACCTATGTCTTCTGCACCTCTCATCCTGTGATCTGGAGATGTAAATGGTTCATTTCATCTGTTCTGAGAAAAGAAACTCAAACTTCTTGTTTTGTTTCCTGTGTTGTTGTTGATTATTGTCAAGTAGTACCCAAGATAGGAGAATGAAGATTAGGGCCTACTTTTTCTTCTATTAGATGCAGAGTCTCTGGTTGTATTCCTAGGTCCTTGATCCACTTTGAATTGAGTTTTGTGCATGGTGAGAGATAGGGGTTTAATTTCATTTTGTTGCATATGGATTTTCAGTTTTCCCAGCACCATTTGTTGAAGATGCTATCTTTTCTCCAATGCATGTTTTTGGCACCTTTGTCTAATATAAGATAATTGTAATTTTGTGGGTTAGTCTCTGTGTCCTCTATTCTGTACCATTGGTCTACCAGTCTGTTTTGGTGTCAGTACCATGCTGTTTTTGTTACTATTGCTCTGTAATATAGTTTAAGGTGAGAATGATGCCTGGAATTGACTGTAGACTTAATTGTTGAGCCACTCATAAGATATAAGCAGCTGTAGGGTGTCTCAGTTCTAAAGATGTGGGCTTTCATCTGTTACTTGAAGCAACTCATAATCTAATTTGGGACTTTGGTAGAGTAATTAGAAACAAAGATCTCAGAGAAAGGAAAGTGGAAATAAGGACTTCTTAGCCTTTTAAAGAGGGATTCTGAGGTCACCTCAGAGCTCAGTGAGGACAAGTGTAGCAACCCATTACTGATGTTTGCAGTGGCCACAGTGAAGACAGCAGAGGTAGCTGAACTATTTCCCTTTTTCTTTTATCTTAGAGGTAGCTCTTAGATCTATATAAAATTTGTGGCTTTCAAATCAACTGATTCTTATTCAGTAATTCAGAGAAAGAGTTGGAGTGGAGGTAATGGGAAAAGGACTTCTGTTTATTAAGCATGTATTCTCTTCCAGGCACTGTTAAGCTACTTTATATTTAATCTCAGAATAGCCTGCTGGAGCAGATATTATTGTCCCATTCAAAACTATAGCACTATAGCACTCTTCTGAAGCTCCCCTCAGTGTATTTAATTAGTAAGTTTGAACCTGTACCCTTTTATATGCAAATCTTATACTTATTATACTCAATTATATCAGAATTGTAGCAGGCAACAGATGACACATGCAAATGGAATAACTGAGGAGAATTAATTAAGGACTATTTATAAAAGCTGGGGCAGAAATATGAAAAATTTGTAAATGATGGCATAGTATCCTGAGGTTAGCAAGAGTGGGAAGCTAACTCATTAGAAGAGTTAAGGAAGGAAGTAGTCATTAGATCTCAAAGAGTCAGGGGTTACCTGACAGGAATTGTGGCTATCAGTAGAAGAATGAACATTTCAACCCACAGTGACCTTGAAGGAGGAGATAGGTATCTACTTCTCACTCTCTTTCTGCCCATGTCCTGTTGCTGGTGACTTACATTGGCTGAAACAAACTGGAAGCTGAGGACAAAGGAGTCCATAAGAAGGTCCATAAGGGTCAGCCTTTTGGCAAATAGAGAAGACTGGAATAGAAGAGACAGGTGATCTGAAGGACAAACAAACTACATAGCACAAGATTTCATTATTCCTAAGATAAATAGTGTCATATAGGGCTCTTTGGTGTTTTCTTTGAACATTTATATGGGTAAATAATGGATTTGCAAAGCCTTTTTTAATTCATTGCAAAAAAAAAAGTAAAAAATAAAGATGGGAGAGGGAGAAAAAGAGAGAAGAGAGAGAGAACATAAAACTTAACCAACAGTGGTTTAAGCACTAAAGGTCACTATCTTAAATTTGAAGATGTCTAAATGTCAGTAGTCAGGGCTGACAGAGAAGCCTAGTGATGTCATCAGGGGTGTAATTTCCTGTCCGTCTCCCCTGGCAGCAGCCCCATGGGGTTGTATCTTCTTATGTGTGATATCACTGACAGGTTACAGTATGTCCACTATAGCCCCAAGTCACATGAATGTATTTATAGGAAGTTGGGTGTAAAAACCAAAGGCTTTCTCCTTATGAAATTTTACCTTCTGTTGCATGAAGCAAAATCCTGACCATTCCCCAAGGAAGACTGACCTTTACATCTTACTGGTCAGCACTGGGCCATGCAATGGAATCTGGGAAAGCAAGCATATGAAGATAGGAATTGGAGCTTTGTAACTGGCTAAGCCCAATCTTGAATCACACCCTGGAGCTGGGCACATTGCTACTTGAATCAAACCAATGTGCCATGATCTGGGAATGAGGTAGGGAGGTAAGTTCTTAATGACTATTGTCTGTTGACTTGTCTTGGAGTTTGATATTATTTTTGCTTATAAAAAGTAAAGTAAATATCTCCTATATTTCTGTGGGAATGTGCCCTCCCTTCTGAAGGTCCTCTATCACTTTTTTATTAGTTCATTTTAATTACACATGATGTTGGGGTTTGTTTTAACATAATTATACAAGCATGGTGTATAATTGCTCTAGTCTGGTCTCCAATACTTCCCCTTTCCTTTTCTTTCCCTCTACTGACTTTTCTGCTATTTATTTAATTTTTTTAAAATTAGTGCCTTGTGCATATGCATGAAGTGTGGTGTATTCACATATGTACATGGGAAAGTTAGGCCACCCATTACTTTTTATACCTCAATAGTCGTATCAATCACTGTTCCCAGGACACAAGACTTGCACTTTCCACTGATTACATCACAATTATTTATTTCTTATCTCCATTTCATTCTTTATTTCTCTCTTACACCATGTCACCATGGTGTCTATTTCTTCACCACGTACATGTTATTGTCATCTCTGTTGTGAAGATGTCTGCCTCCCGCAATGTTAATTTATTCTCTGCTCCTGTGGTTCTTTGTGCTCATCTCTATTATAGCATATACCATGCGGTAAACTTTACTTTTTGTGTTTGTCCCTCAATTAAAGTACCCATTCCTGGAGGGCAAAAGTTGAGTCCTTTATTTGGGAGTAGATTTGCTTCTTTGTGCTTTGATATACTAATAGCTCTACTTCTTCATCCCTCCCTGTAACATCTTTTTGCCATATACAATTTTGTAGGACCCTCTTCCTCTACCCAAGTCCTCCATTTTGGGTTCAAGGAGTTTTTTGGATTCAAGGAGTTTTTTGGCCAATCGAAGATGAGTATGCAAACAGTGGCTGACTACCCTCTGGGGCTTCTCTCTTACAATTCTGTCCTTGCCTTGAGAAGAACATGATAGAGAGTAATTGCCTCAGTCATTACAAATCAGGACAGTCTAGATCAGCTGACACCCAGACAATCTGCAGAGACATGTGTAAACCTGGTTAAGATCAGCAGAACTTCCGAGATGACCAATCCAGCAGCATAATAAATAAATGTTTAATATTATAGGCTGCTGAAGTTTTGTGGTGTTTGTTAGGCAGCATCATTGTGGTAATAGATGACTAATAACCTTCTCTGAACCCACAGTAAAATTTATTTATTTATTTTTCTTTTTATGCTTTTAGTAAAAAGGTTTTAAAAAAATACAGACATTTTACTCTTTACAGATTGCAGATATAGATATTCCAAAAGCGTTCACTCTATTTTGTTGTTTTATGACACCTCTTGCCTCTGATATCATAAGCATTTCTCTTTTGTTGATATCAGTTTCAAAAGGGGGCATGGGAGCATGACCTGCTACTCATTCAGTGTACAGAAGGACAAAGTGCTCAATTATAAGTTGTATATCTTCTATACATTATTGCATTAGGGAGCCACAAAATTATGTAGCATCATTACAAAGAAAACAGGTTAAAAATGAAGAAAATTAGGTAGAAGAAATACATTGTCTTCTTGCAGAATGCTCAGGAGGTGTCAAAATGTCACGTGTGGGAAGCTTTTTTTGTGTGTTTGTATATATTTGCTTAGCAGTTCAAAACAGGAAGGAAGGTACCAAATAAGTTAAAAATAGCAAACAAGTAATAATTATGTTATATGGCTTTCTCTTTTGTTTAAATATCTCCAAATAAAATGTGAAATAGAGAAAATATATAATCTTTTATTCCCAGAGAAACATTTAACACAAAAAATTATAAAGCTTTATACTCTAACACCTCTGAAAGTATTGAGAGTCTGAAGGGAGGCAACACAAGATATCAGGATAGTTTTATGTCATCTTTTAGGGGAACATGGAATATTCAGATATAAATATCTAGTAAATGGTTAGAGTCACATAGATATGGTATACATTGGGGAAAAGAAGACTTAGAGATATGATTTTGAAGCTATGTTCATAAGAATGAGGCCAAGATAGTAATAATCATAACAATAACATTTATTGACTACATATTTTATGTCTGGCACAATATAGACACTTGGAATATAAAGTTAAACAACATAGGCCAGGTCTCTTCTTTCACTGAAAGACATACAAAAAAATCTAAAACATGAATAAGATGACTACAAATTACAATTAATGCTACAGAACAAATGAATAAATGACTGAATCAAAGAATAAATTTGCAAGAGTTATTTTAGATATGATGGTCAGAAAAGACTTTTTAAAATGGTAACATTTTATCTGAGAAATTCTTAAAGAAAATGGTAAAGAAATATTTCTTCAATAAAGAAATATCTCCAACACAAAGACAGTGGACCATGCAAAGGCCCCAGAGTAGAGAAAAGCTGGAGAGACTTGAAAGTACCACAGGGAGCCGTACTCTGTGAGGCAGTACATGGGGAATGAATGGCAGTGAGTGCATCGCAGGCTGGAGGAGGAAGTCTGGATTCAGGTCCCAAGTCCAGCAGAAAGTTGACTTTTTTGGTTCTAGGCAGGAGTGTGACAAGATGTGAGTTATGGTTTATATTTGAGGATGATTTAGGTAGGTATCATTGCTCACATGAACCAGAGTTTTGAGAGCTCTGACAGTTTTTTTTCAACCACATTACCCTGTGTTCCATAACTTGCTGATGGGGAAGTTGGGGTGGTACTTGGTGGTAGTCTGGCTGTTCTCCTATCTTACATAGGAGCCCTTTGGGGAGGTACCTGGTAGCTTATTAGTACTTATGAAAATGGGCCAACGGTGTGCTTTATCACCATCCTTGGGCCTTAGAATCTTAGAGATAGTAGAAAAAAATCCTACTCACTATTTTGTAACACATTTCATAAATAAAACGGAGACTCAGAAATATGAAGCAAGTTACCCAGAGTCACATGAGAGGTAATCAAAGAGTTAGTTTCAGTTCTATACTGTCTGACTTAGAAGCCTACATTTGGAACCACGATATTAGTACAGTGTATTCCAAGAATACGTGTTCTCTCAGTGGAGAGTGTAAAATAAAGAACAAAGGGTTGAGGGCTATATTGTTTTTCACACATGCTCAGTGTTCCATCTCTCTCCTTTATCTGTCCATCAACTAAACTATTCATTTAGATTACCTTGACCTCAAGACCCTGAAAACAATGCAAATGAGAGTCAGAAAATGAAGTAAAATATCTCATAAACTTTTCACAGAGATCCTTTTTAAGACTCTTCAATCTTACCATGAAATCTTAAGGATACACAGGAAGTTTCCATTTTTCCAACAGGAAAAGCTGAGATGTTGAGTAATGCTGAGTTGGCAATGCAGAATGGAAGTCATAGTGCCTCCAGAGGAACTGAACTTCTTCAAAGGATCTCTAAGGCTGCGTGTCCTAGAATCCCCATATTACATTTCCATCCATTTACTTTGCAAATCTACCTTTTCTCTAAAAGCAGGGAAGAGTCTAGCATCAAAAATCATTTAGTTGTTTTCTCTACTTTAAAAGTTTAGTACTTTTTCTCTTAAGAAAAAGTATCATTCTATCTTATTTCTAGACCTACCCACATCTGTCTTTCTGGAAACAATGCTTTGTTTGCCCTAATTTGAGCAACTCATTAAAAAGAAAAGAAGAAAAGAGGTTGTAAGAGAAACTGATTGTAGTCAACATTCCCATAATTTGTAAGGTCTTGATTTCTAATCCCACTGCAGAAGGAAACAGTACTTTCTGTTTCAAATTTGGATAATTGAATAGTGACTTATGTGCAAATTGACAGTGATTGTCAAAAAATTTCCATCATATTGATGATTAAAGCAACAAGGCTGTTTTTTTTTTTAAAATAATCTCTCCTTTGCATGTTTTGCCAATCACATAAGCTTTTTTTTTTTTTTTTTTAATTATTTCCCCAGAAACAGGTGGGAAAGCTTTTGTCACCCCCCATCCCTGCAACTGTTTGTTTTGATTCAAGTAGATTTTCATTGTAGCCATAGATTTAAAAGGCTGTTTAAAATAAAAGCTTTATAAAATCATGTGAATCATGATTAAAGTTTGGGCATGCTTATCATTTCTGTTATTAAATTACAATACCACTTAATAGATTTTACTATAGTAGCATAAGTACTGTTAGAATACCCATTAACTAGCCTAAACCTTGTTCTTGAATTAGTTGTTCAAAGTGTTCATTTTGTTCAATTTTATACTGTAACAAATGCCAGAAATCCTAGATTCTAGTCCTGGAGTTGCCACTAAAAAAAGCAAATCACCTGACTTTTCTGGATTTGACTTCCCCAACAGTGAAATTAAGAGACAAAGACCAGATATTTTCAAGGTTGTTTCAAGGTTTAGAATTAAAATTCTACTATTATAGAAAGAGTGATCATACAAGTTCAGGATCAGAAATTACCAGAGTTTGGCTGGTTTTAGCTGTAGTAAATTGCAGTGTCTAAGATTAATAAGCACATATATTGAATAGGTACATGAAGGAAATTCTGATTCCCACAAGGATGTAACTAGTTCTTTGCTGACTCTACGTTGATTCCAAGCCTTCTAAATAGAAGGGGAAAGGGAGATGTCTTTCTCCATATTGGAAAATGATGGAAGTGGAAGAACCATTGCTTGGGTTTTACTTCCTCTGTTCCCCTTTTGTCTGTTTGGCCCCCTGTTTTCCGCCCCCATCCCATCAGCACCATACTGATGTAGGAGAACTGTCAGCTGCTGGGAGTTAGTGGCAAGGCTGGGGTTTGCAAATGACCTCACCTTGTTTTGAATTTCTGTTTTCCATCTGCTTTTGGCAAACATTGCTGCATTTTTAATAAGTCAATCTACTTTTAATATAATTGATGAGCATTCCATTCCCTTTCCAGTGCAACACAGAAATTGTTTTATATTGAGGAACAAGGAAGGCTGGCTTCCTTCCCCATTAGGTCCCACTGGTCCCTGCTGCCATTCATAACAAGAACTCTGTAATTTACTTTCTCCTTTATCCCTACTTAGGATCTTTTCCTGTGGCCTCTTTCTCTGATTTGCAGAGTCAATTCCTCAATCAACCTCTCTCCATCTGTCTCTCTCTCTCTCTTTCTCTCCAATCTATTTCTGGTCAGTACTGTAGGATTAAAGATGTGTGTGGGCCAGGGGCCCCTCACTGATTCTTCTCTGGAGGACAGATTATACACGGGGATGGCATGGGCCAAGGAGGTCAGCCCTCCTATTTGAAGAGCTTCCTCATTCCTCTGCTCCTCCTTCCAGTTAGGAGAGAGAGAATCAGTTTTAGCTGATCTCAGGGATCCTCCCCATTTGTTTTCTAACTTTTAATTCAAAATCACTTTCTCCTATACTTTTATCTTCAGAAACCAAGCTTTTTAATTGTATTGAGAAGCGAATCTAGGCTTAGCAGGGAAGAATGCTGGAACCTCTAAAAGTTGTGGGAAGGGAGGGCATCTTGGACCAACAACTTTATTAGTCCTTATGTTATACCCAGAGAGAATTGGTCCTGTCTCCGTTGTGTTCCAACAGTTTACTGGGAGAATCCTGCCCTGCCACATTTTATTGTGCTTGCATCTACAAAACCTCAGGGTCACCACTCAACTAAACTTGAAGCTTTGAAGAACAGTGGCCATATAGTTTTCATATTTGTATTCTCCTTAGAACCTACTTAATATTTGGTCTGGAAGACAGCAAATGCTAATAAAGCTAATCATATGTGGAAAGTGAGATGATTTGGTTTTTTTTTATCTCTCCTTCTTCTTCCTCATCTGCCATATCCCACTTCATCTGCGAGCCTTATTTTACCTTCTAATAGCTCTCAAGATTGTCCATACTTCTGTCTACCACCTGAAAGCCCTTTTTTTCTCTTCTCTGTCTGCTACTTATCCTTCCAGTAACCTTGGCTGGGAATAATTTTGCACCTTTTTGACCTTCCTCCATATCAGGACAATCCCTCTTGTGTGCCCTCCACTGAATCCAGGGCATAGACCTGGATTCTCAAAACCCTTACATATGGTGCTTCCATTTTAGGTTTTCCTTTCCAGCTTTCTCTCAATCCTGAGCTCCTTGAAGGGAGAAGTATAGTCCCTGGTAAGTAAAATACAATAGGCAGTCCATAAATGGATTTTAGATGAATGAATAAAATCATTAGATCTGTGTTAAGAGGTAGAACTCAGTGCAAAACCTAGGTAGTTCATTTCCCAGAGTGCATCTAAGAGTAAATTCTGTTTTGTGTTAAATTTATGGCCTGACAGTTCATTCAACAACGTTTCCCTAGAAATGCACTGCCACGGGTTTGATTACTTGACATTCGATTTTTATTATCACTCCTGTCTTCATTGGAAAGGTCATTCCTTCTGTTCTCTAGAGATCATGCACTAAGTAACTTTATGCCGTTCTGATAAACTCACACGGTTTACAGGGAAGAACTTCTAGTTAGAACCAGAACCAAGAAGTTCATAACCCTAAGGATAAAATTGCTCAGAGACCATATAATACGTTGCTATGTACTCATTAATTTCCCCACTCTAAAGAAAACTGCTCTGAGTGATGATCCTTTTCTGTAAAATCATTTATGTGCAAGTGGAACAGATACATACTTGAGAAAAGCAAAGAAAACCTGGGAACACTCCTTTCTTTATATAATTTTAGTCACTGTCCATGACAAGTTTTGCTTTACAAAGAATCTTATTTTGATCTTGTTAGAAATTACTTGGTTGAAAGATGTGAATATTTAAAGGCAAACATATGTTGAAGAAATACAAAACAATTGTGTATGTGTTCTCACTTGTAGTTTCTTTCTTTTGTAAAGTGAGCATAAGAAACCAGTAGGGAAAACTCAGAGAAAAAAAAATAGATGTATAGTTTGAGTCTTTGCTATGGTTCATTGGGTGTTCATTTTATTTTTTTCTTCTTTCCCTTGATTAGACTCATATTTAAAACAAACGGCACTTCCCTGAACAACACATACACAAAAATCACTTACATGTGCTTGTATTCTTTTTCTTTATTCCTTATGCTTTGGCTAAAGGGAATATAAATAATGGTTTTGCTAATTTATATTTTGCATAGTATAAAAGTGACTTTTAAACTCATGTGTAATCTAATATGAGGCTATTTTAAATCACTATTTAGATTTCATTTTCTACACTCTCAAATGAAAATTAACATAACACATGCATTGTTGTGGTTTGAGTTTTATTTCTGCTTAAACTTAGAGACTAATAAATCATAGAAAATCTCATAGAAGAATTGTTGATGTTCAAGATCCTTGAAGGAGTCCTTTTTCTTTTAGTTTTTTATTGTGGTAAAATACACATAAAATTTACCATCTTAACATAATTTTAAATGTATAGTTCAGTGACATTATGTATATTCACATTGTTATGCAACCACTATCAACATCTATTTCAGAAACTCCTTTCATTTTGCAAAATTGAAACTATATATCAGTTGAGTTGTGCCTATACTCCTGGCCCACCCCCAGGCTCCAGAAATCACCATTCTACTTTCTATCTCAATGATTTTGATTACTTTAGGGATCTAATGGTGTCTCAAAGGTTCATCAGATTCTTTTCACTTTTTTCAATCTTTTTTCTTTCAGTTTCTCAGATTTAGGTATTTTAATTATTCTAATGTCAATTTTTCTGACATTTTCTTCTGCCTGCCTAAATATACTCTTGAATACCTTTGTTGAAATTTTTATTTTAGTTATTGTACTTTTCAGCTTTATGATTATTATTATAATTTGGTTTCTTTTTGGATCTCTGTCTTTACAGGTATTTACATTTTGTTCATACATCATTTTCTTTATTTTTATGTCTTATTTTAATTAACAGTACTTTTAAGACTTGTTTTAAAATCTGTCAGATCTGCCATTTTGTCTTTTTCAGGGATCATCTATTGGGTTTATTTTCTTTAAATAGAACATGTCGTTATGATTCTTTATATATTTTGTGAGTTTGCTCAGACTCTGTTTTCCATCATATAAGCATTTGCTTTTGAATATCCTAGTCTTTAATGTCTGACTCCCCAGAGTGGGGAGGGGGAGGACATAATGAAGGGAAAGGAAAGAAAGCTGGCCCTTTAAGTCTCCCAGGGAGTCCACTGCAGCTAGAGGGGGAGAGTGATGCAATAATGGGGAGGAGTCTGGTGCCTGCCTCTGTATCTGCATTTCAATGATCAGAAGGTCAATCACTGATGAGAATACAGATCTCAGCATTTGGATAATAGGGACTTATTGCCCATTCTGGGTCCCACAAACTGTCTGCTATAGGTTGGGGTTTTGGGTTTGGGGAATGGGTATCTGCTACTGAGCTAAAAGCTGAAGTTCACATCAATTAGTCACAATTAACTATCTGAACCTTCTTTTGGAAATTACAATTATAGAGTTAGAAAATTGTTACATCAGATAGATTCCGCTGTGCATTTGTTGTCTAAGTGGGGAAGCAAGATTCCTGCTGTTTTCTACTCCTCCATCCTCTTCAAATCCTCCTGGAAAGACCTTTTAAATTAAAAAATGTATATAATGTTTCATTGGCCAATTGCTTCAAGTTTATTTCTCATAAATATTAATACATTATACTGAATTGATAGTTTCTTTTCATATTTGGCACCCAAAGAGATATTCCCTTCAAAACCTTTTCAGGATATAACTTTGTAAATTAGTTTTCTTTAATACGATCATGAATGAAAACAGTCCAAAATTTTTGTCATTTTGATTTTGCTAACTGAAAATGACAAGTAAACTTTAAGAAGAATGTGAAAATGTGCACTATGAACTCATGAGCATATAAAGAGAGAAGATTATGAGGAAGACCTTATGCTTACAACTCATCCAGGTGGTTAAATAAAAAAGCAGTGACCAGTATGGTCTTGTAGCTAAGTAAGGCACATTTTTTAGTTTTGGAACATACTTCATTTCATAGGATTTAATATGTAATTATTGTTTGTATGTAAAATAATTTTTACTTTCTCCCACACATGCTAGAATTATGAACTTTTTTTTCCCCTATAAAATAGAAAAAGACACAACATTATGTAGCAGTTAAATAGATTGTGAATTTTTTTCCCCTTGGTATTGGGGATTGAACTCAGGGCATTCAACCACGGAGCCACATCCCCACATTCTCAGCCCTATTTTGTATTTTATTTAGAGACAGGGTCTCATTGAGTTGCTTAGTGCCTCACCATTGCTGAGGCTGGCTCTGAACTCGCACAATCCTCCTGTCTCAGCTTCTAAAGCCACTGGGATTACAGGCATGTGCCACTGTACCTGGTGTGTAATGAGAATCATTTCTAATTTAAAAACTCAGAAATAATTTTGTCCTAGACTACTAACAGAACAGAGGCATCAGATATTGGTGGTACATAGATTTATTAATGGTAAGACAATGTTTAATCCAAATTCATTTTATTGCTTTGTACTTATATTTAGCAAAGTGCTTTTTTTTTCTTTAAATGTTCTCTTAGTTATAGATGGACATGATATCTTTATTTTATTTATTTATTTTTATATGGTGCAGAGGATTGAACCTCACATGTGCTAGGCGAGCACTCTACCACTGAGTTGCAACTCCAGCCCAGCAGAGTGCTTTTGATACATATATCTAATAGGCATTGTGCAAGGTAGTATGTGTGGTTGTGGGTTGAGGGATAAAATTGTGAATGGTTAAAACTTAATTTCCTGTATTCGACTTTCAAAAACCTACATTTTCAGGATGGGGATATAGCTCCGTTGGTACATGTTTGCCTCACATGCATAAGGCCCCGGTTGAAAACCCAGCACCACACATACACACACCAAAAAAAAAAAACAAAACAAAACAAAACAAAACAAAAAACAAAAAACCCTCACAAACCTACATTTTCCTACATTATTCGTTGACATTTCCAAGACATCATTCCAAAATGAATTAAGATTTTGGTTTACCAACTTATAAACTAGTTCCACAATACATAAAGAAAGTTCAACATTTTCTTTTTTTTTTTTTTTAAATATTTTTTTTATTGGTTGTTCAAAACATTACAAAGCTCATGGCATATCATCTTCCATACATTTGATTCAAATGGGTTATCAGCTCCCATTTTTACCCCAATTACAAGTTGCAGAATGACATCGGTTACACATCCACATTTTTACATAATACCATATTAATGACTGTTGTATTCTGCTACCTTTCCTATCCCCTACTATCCCCCATCCCCTTCCCTCTCCTCTTCCCTCTCTACCCCATCCAAGATCAGAACAGGGAAGAAGAGCATGAGGAAAAGGTTAACATTTAACAGAGACGAGTGGGGTGGGAGAGAGGGAGAGAGAAGGGAAACTGTATGGAAATGGAAGGAGACCCTCATTGTTACATAAAACTACATATAAGAGTTTGTGAGGGGAAAGGGAAAAAAAAAAGGGAGAGAATTAAACAACATTTTCATTTTTAACTTCTGACATTTACAGGTATGAATTATTTATGAAAGCAGAAGATTTCTGTAAATTGAAGTTCTTCTTGTCCTTGTATTGTAGTTGGTATATAAGATTGGTTTTGTATTCTGAGAGTTGCAATGAACAGAAATGCATGAAAAAGTTCATGTAGGATGAATAATGATAATGATAACTGATAGATGATAATAATAACTAACACCTATCCAGTGCATACTATATTTCAGGCACTCTTTTAAGCACATATGCATATTAAATAGCTCTTAAAACAATCATATGAGGTATTATTATTACTTTCACTGTACATACAAGAAAATTGAAACACAGAATGGTAGTTATTGGTCTGAAACTATATGGCTAGGCGATCGCACAGTGGGGTTTCAATCTCAAGTTGTCTGGCTCTGGAATATACAATTTATTTTCATGAGGATAACCAGAGATATTTTATAAAACATCAGGTGACTCTGAAATGTGTATTAGTCAGCCTTTCCTCACTATAAATGAAGTATGTGACCAAAGCAAATCAGAGGAGGAAAAGTTTATTTGGGACTCATGACTTCAGAGATTCAGTTCATTGCTGTCTAACTCCATTGCTATAGGCCAACTGGAAGCAGAACATTGTGGCCAAAAGGATGCAGTAGAGGAAATCAGCTCATCCCATTGTGGCCAAGAAGCAGGGGTTGGTAAGAATAGCGGGTGGAGTGGGGAAGGATCTACAGGAAAAATGAGCCTTACGGGGCATGCCCCCAGTGAATCATATGTTGCAATCCTATCCCATCTGCCTATAGTTAACACCCAGTTAGTTCATTCAAACTAAAATGGACCGATTAGGTTACAGCTCTCAAAATCCAATCATTTCACCTCTGACTATTCCTGCACTAACACAAGAGCTTTTGGGGGATACCACATACCCAAACCACAACAACTTAGAAACCCAAAACCAAAAAGACTTGACTTTTAAATTTTAATTAAATGTGTTTTATTTTGAAATAATTTTAGATTTATAGAAAAGCTGCAAAAATAGTCCAGAGATTTCCTATGTGCCCTTCCTCTCAGCGTCCCCTGATGTTAACAATTTATATAACCATAACACAGTTATCCATCCAGGAAACTGACATTGATACAACTCTATTCAATTTGAATTAAGTGAATTATTTCAATAATGTCTTTTTTTTTTCCTGGTTCAGGATTCTATCCATGTTTCTCACATTGCATTTAATATTTATGTTTCTTTCTTCTCCTCCAACTGCTATTGTTTTTCAGTCTTTATCTTTTGTGGTCTTGACACATTGTAAGAGTAATTTAGGTCCATTAGTTTTGTTACTTATTGAGTTTCTTGATTTAGATTTGTCTGATGTTTTATCAAAATTATATTAAAATTTCCTATGGTTTAGATATGATTACTCTCCCAGAGGTTCATATGCTGGACTCTTGGTTCTCAAAGTGCAGATGCTGAGCAGTGGTGGAATATTTAAGAGGTGGGGCCTATCCCAGTGCAGTGGCACCAGCCTGTAATCCCAGCAGCTCTGGAGGCGGAGGCAGGAGGATCACAAGTTCAAAGCCAGCCTCAGCAACAGCGAAGTGCTAAGCAACTCTGTGAGACCCTGTCTCTAAATAAAATACAAAATAGGGCTGCAGATGTGGCTCCATGGTGGTGGTTGAGTGCCCCTGAGTTCAATCCCGGTACTCCCCCCCTACCACACACACACACACACACACACACACACAAAAGAGGTGGGACCTATTAGAAGGGGATTCTGTTATTGGCTTGCTCTCCTCAGAAGGGACAGTGTAATTCTCCAGGATCACGGGTTCATTCCTATGAGAGCAGGTTGTTATAAAAAGAATGCTCCCGAATTCCCATGGCTTCCAGTCTTACCACATAATCTCTTCCTTTTCTACATGCTCCTGCCATCCCACTCTGTGCTATTGCCAAAGGCTCTCACCAGAGCTGAGCAGATGTTATCCCCACATGAATACAAGCATTGGCTAGTACTTCCTATATTGAAGGAAATAAGACAGAGCGATTTCTGAGCAATAGTGGTATTCTCTACTGCTTTCTTACTTTAACCCAGCTATCCCATTGAAATTCTATACATGTAACCAAATTCAAATCAAATGCAAATTAAAGGCCATGAATAAGGAACCTTTCTACTATATCTTTAGTAGTGCTCAATCCATTCATAGGATATTAAAATATTAACATTTACTGAGTACTTTGAAGTGCTAGACGTTGTACCAGTTCTATGCATTAACAAAGAGTATACTTGAAAGAAGTTATTTGGAAAATTATATTTACTTAAAAAAAGGAATCATAAATAGTAGGTGTGCACAAAATGAAAAATAATTAATTACTTTTTTAAGAGGCTCATAAGTAGAAAGTATAATAGATACATTACTTTTTAAAAAGTACATGAGGTAATACATATAAGTGATATAAAATTATAGAAATATTAGTAAGGAACTGTGGAGTTTTGTGGAGGAGGAATGAAGTAATTCTGCCTATGAAGGACATGGCTGGTGTGAGAGGAAGCCTCAGAAACAAGGTCTTGTTTCCATAAGTCAGAATCCATCTTCCTGGGTGAAAGGGACCTGTGAGGACTTCAAAGTTGAAGCTTAAGTTGATTAAGGACAAAGGCTGAAAAGAGAGTGATGGGATTTGGGAGGTACTGAGAGGCCAAAACCCAGGTTCCATTTGTGAGGGAAGAGGAGTGGGGAAAGCAGAGTGATTGAAATGCTGGGGTCATTTGTGGGAACCAGAATATGATGTGTCTTATAGACCATTCTAAGGAATTTGCCTTTCTCTTGGACATTGGAAATTGTTCAGCAGTTAAACTCAGATTTTTTTTTTTTTTTGGAAAGACAACTAGAGCAAATAAAAGATGGCATGATCCTCAGTATTTTCCCCAAAGGTCATTGAATCACTTGACACCAGCTTTGATCACAAATATTTAAAAATACGCAAACCCAAACATATAGATCTCATTTCTGGCTCAATTTTTCTTAACTTTTTCATATTATTTTGTGGTATTTCTTGTTAGGAGAGAGGCTTTGGGAAAAGGGGGAAATTGAGTGAGTTTGAATATAATCAAAGACAGTATTCTCACATTCAATATTAAGGTTATATTTTCCCATGTTTGACAGTGTTTTATAGAAGAACTGTACCTGGTTTGGGGATAAAACATATGCATGAGTCACACATAAACCCATATGCAACGTGCACTTAACTAATAGAAAACTGATTTGGAATCTCCTTTTCAATTAAATTTAATCTTAAATTCCTTATCAATGCCTTTAGAGATAGTATAGGATACATTCTTATAAGAACTAACTACTGAACAAATTAGTGTAATATACATATATTTGCATATAGAATTTATTTTAACTATTTTAAGGATAGGATGAAGTTACACCATAATTAAAAAAAATTACTTACAGAATTAGCAGATTTATATTGTGTACATTTCAGAGAACAGGGAACTGTCTACACATTACATAAAATAAAATTAAAATAAAAAATAAATTCAAGCTTGAAAGATGAGTTTATTTACCTAGTTTTAAAATTGTGAACATGAAGAAGAATTGAACATTTGTAAACCACACAATAAGTAGTGTAAATCTGTTAAAAATATTTAGGAAATTCTTTTATTAAAAAATTTCTTCTTTTTAATATTAGAATAAAAATATTCAAATATGACTATAAGGTGTTTAATAAAAAAAGAAACCAGAATGCTCATTTCGCCACAAGGATATTAATGAGTAGATTTACCTTTAGGCATGGTTTGCCAAAAGGATATGAACTAGTGAAAACACTTGAAATTTTTAAATACTTTGAAATGAATAGATCATTTCAACAATAACTGGAACATTAGAATAATGTTTTTATATTGTCTTGGATCTTCTATTGTAGTGGAATATTTGTATAAATGTAAAAGGCATAAGTATCTTATTTTTTACAGAAATGAATAAATCAAGGAGCTAAATGTATTAATTAAAATGCAGTATACATTATAAAACACTACTAATTTTATCTTTTTATACAATTTCAATTAGCTCAAATTTTAATGAGTAGAAAATAAGGCAAAACATATCTTCCAATGTTATATATTTTTTAGAAGAATGCATAGAATTCTGATGAGAATAGTCCTTTGGATTAAGCAAATAAAAATTTAGTCAGATTGATGATTTCTGATGTATGAGATGAAATCTATAAGATATATATGTATCAATATGTAGGATTATTGGGGTGGAAATTCAATATTTAAAAATGTTTTTAGGCTGCTGCATTGATAGTTTTTTGGCAATTGAACACTTTTTTTATGCTGGAGTCTCAATCATTTGCTTGATTAGTGACTTTAAAGGAAATTTTTTAATTAGCAGCTGTGAACAATTCTATAACTGGATTGTTTTAAATCAATGAAATCATGCTTTGATGGAGGGAATGCTAAAGCCTAGTGTTCTGAACCATTATGCAAATTACAGCTTCTGGGGAAATTTTGGAAAGATCAATGAAAACAATGAGTAGATTCTCTTGGACCCACTGAATGTAGGAGAGATAATAAATATGTTAATTTTTTAATTTATAGATTCTTAAACAGGGCAAACTTAATTGGATCACCCATTGGGTCAGTAATCACAATATTCTAAAGAGAGAATCCATGACATGCCTCTTTTGCTCACATTGATCCAAAAACTGTCTCTATGTAACTGTATGTAATTTTCACTGATATGGAATTCCATGAGTTTGAAAAGGATTGAAATAGATATCCATTATGTTTCTTCTGATGTAATACATGTAAAAAAGACATCTGAAACTCATCTTTATCTGTCCTCTTCCAAAAGAGGAGCTATGAGTCACAAAATGTTGCATTGGAGAGCTCTGGTGCCCGCCTGGTATAAAGCCATTGACTCAGAAAATCACTGCCCAGAGATGTGGAATTGTCTGGGAGAACAATTCAAATATAAATACCTAAACACCAGGAAAGTGGAAAAAAGTGATATAGGAGAAGGTCATAAGGTGTTCTGTGCCGCCATAATCCCAAACCTTGCCTGTCATCTTATGTTCCAGTGTTAACATGCATGCTGTAAAGTCTCATGTTTATTCTCACCAATTGAAAAGTGTCTCATATTGTTAATCTTAACTCCCACTACTATAATTTAGAACATTTTAAGCCAATTTCCTCTTATTTGGTTCCCAACATAGAAGAATAGCTAATTAAGAGTTTATATGCAATAATTCATTAGATTTCCTTTTCCATGATACCTAAAAGAGCATGACTTTGTTTTCATTTTGTTTTGACCGACACACATTTCCTGCCTATTTCTTAAGGATGTTGAAAGGATTCACTAATTAGTACACATAAGATTTTTTTTTAATGTACCATAGAAGAAAGTTAATACATATAAACATAAAATTTCACTGGGAATAGAAATTAGGAATTGAATGGCATTTATGTGTGAATATGATTACATTGTCCATTTTAGATATCAAAGTTGTGGGATATGGAGATTTATATAAGCAAGAGTGAGATAAAGTCTGTAATTCTCTGTGCCTTTAAAGGGTAACTCACATTTATTTCAAGGATATTTAAATGATACTTGGATTATTTTCCCCTCAGACACAATTCAGTCTTATTTTTTTAATATTGTTAGAATATTATCTCACATACACAAAATCAGAAACATGTGCTTTAGGGCTAATAGCATTGCAGTTTTGAAAGGTCAGCTACAAACTTTACATAAAGCTTGGTTAATTTAAAGTGAAATAGAAACAGCTGTCGTAAGGAATGCAGTATATAAGCTCTCATTCAAGGTTATATTGTACTTATTAATTTTAATTGTTTTTTAGAGAAAGAACTTATTTAAAAAATAAAATAAAACCCTTTTCTGTAACTGTTCTGTAAATAGAATAAAATAGTGTGTAAAATCATAAAACTCATTAGTGGCTTTTTTCCTTCTTTTGTAGAAAGGAGTATAGATTGCTTTTTTTATGCAATAGGGTTATAAGCATATAGGAAAAACCAAACTGTTTTTCCTATTCTCTACTCTTTACACTCACAATCTCACTGAACACTCTTGACACCAAATATATGACACCAAATGCTGTTTTATTCCCCACATACCAAGCAATTCTCTGGTAGATACTCGAGTGGACACCAGGTCAGATCCCACAGGTTGTAGGCTCTCCACTTCAAATACCAGTGACACACAGGTCATGACTTGTGTTTTTGATCTACTAGATATAGGTCAAGGTTCCCACGACACCCTTCTGTTTGGATTCTATTAATTGCCTAGAGGGACTCTTACCACTCAGAGAAACACTGCACTTATGCTTATAAGTTTATTGATAAAGGATATAATAAAAATGTAGATGAACAGTCAGATGAAGAAATACATAGGGTGAGGTCTGGCAGAGCCCCGAGCACAGAGCAGCTGTCCTGGTGGCGCAGGGATGCACTGCTCTCCCAGCACATAGATGTTCACCATCCCCAAATCTCCCCAATTTTCATATTTCAAGGATTTTTTTATGGCGGCTTCCTAATGTAAGCATCATTAATTATTAACTCCATTTTTAGCTTCTTTCCCCTCACTGGAGAATGGAAGATTGGGCTGAATGCTTGAAGCTTATAATTATAACTTGGTCTTTCTGATGACTCATCCCAGTTAGGTGCTTATCAATAATTTAAAAAAAATGTTTCTATCATCCTGGAAATTCCAAGGAATTTTGGAGCTCTGTGTTAGGAACTGGGGTCAAAAAGAAAAGATTAACATAAAACCCTGTGTCATCCTTAAAGAAAACAAAAACATTTTCCATGAAATACCCCTTTCTATTGCCAAGAACCTTGCCAAATTAAGGGAAGAATTAGAGTGGACTTGGATCAGAATTTCTGGATAAATATTATATTGGGGGATGCTTTCTCTTTCTCATATGTTTGCAAATAGAGCAAATTAGTGTTAACTGTAGGAACTGCTTTTTTGCACATGTGCCAGGACAGATTCTCCTTGGAATGTTGATCATAGAAAGAACAAAGCAAACTAAGCAAACTAATGATGTCACTGCTTCTGTAGCCTATCTTACAAACCCTTCTCCCTGTAGCAACTGGTGCAGAATTGAGACCACTGTACTGAAGATAAGATGTCTTAGGAACTGGAACAGAAACCAAACACTAGAACAAAAGATTCTCCTCTCCTAAACAAATTACCAAGAATTTTAGGAGCACTATGTCAGTGACTTGAGGCAGAGATCAATATGTCTATTTCTTACTATTCCACAGCAGATTATTATAAATTCATTTATACATTCAATAATATTTTCTTCAGAAAAGATAACAAAAATGACTGAGAATTGTATTTCAAACCTTAAGATTTCAAGATTGCTTTGAAAAAAACTGAAGGAAGTTACATTGCTTTTTTTCTGTTTAATACACTCTTACTACCTATAACTAGAGATTAATTGCAAACACAATAAGTGGCAGCGACTACTAGCACATTATTTTAGGCAATTTATTGACCAGATCCTGAAAGTAGATGGTATTGGCTTTATCTTGACTTAAAGTTAAGATCTGTTTGTGGTTTTTCTTTTTACTCTTTCTTCCCTTTTCTTTTCTTCCCTATTCCTTCCTTCCCTCCCTCCCTCTCTCCCATTCACCTTCCTTCCTTCCGTTTTTCCTCACCCCCTCCTTCCCTCCTTTCTTTTCTCTTATTTGAGTGCTTATAATCTCCCAAATATTTTCTTAGAAGGCAATCAGTTATTAATACAAGTTGAGAATATTGTGCAGGAATTATGAAAAATATAATAATGCTGTTGTAAGCTATACTTTTACCCAAATCCAAAAAAAGCATTGTTCAAAACACTAAAATCAATCAAATCAATCAGATTGATCAAAAGATAGATGATAGATAGATGGAGAAAATTCAGTTCATGGTGATCCTCAAAATATGAATTGACTACACAAAACTCTATATGTTTATAAAATAGATTTTCTTTACCTACACAGCAATCATTAATATTTACTGTTTCTACTAATAAAAGAAATACCATGTTCATTGTAGATAAACTAAAAAATTTTGAGATACTCAGGTTTCATATGCTACAACAGAGTCATATATTAGCCATGCATCAAGAAAAATTATTTTAAAAAGAAAGGAGGAGAAGAAGGAGAAGGAGAAGGGGAGGAAGAGGGAGAAGGAGAGGGAGAAGGAGAGAAAAGAAAGTGGAAGAGGAAGTAGAAAAGAGAACCTGAAACAGATCTGAATTTGAAATCAAGAAAATGCTGGTATCAATTTACTTTCAGAATCTGGTGGACGAGTTGACTAAATAATACACAATGGAAACAGCATATGTTAGGGAACAAATATGAAGGAAATCTCACCTGATATTCTCTCTTCTATTAGGCACTGGAGATTTCATAACTTACCATGTTTTCTTGTTGTTTGATTAATAAGAATTTCAGAGCCAAACTTAATGCTTACTGAAATCATTTACTAATGTGTTCATTTATCCAGTCATTCATACATTCAACAATAGACAGTTATTTCACCTCCATTAGGAAAGATTCTATAGTATCAAGACAAGTGTAACATGGTCTTCATTCTCTAGGTCCTTCCACAAGATGACAAATGGTCATTTCACTAGGGAAAGAGCTTGTTGGAATAGCATACAATTTGATCCTGATACTTGTGTATCTGAAAGATCTGAAAGGAAATATCTAAAGTAGTATGTGTTTTTTTTTCCCACCGATTATGTTTTTTCACTGATAATGATTTCTTTTGTCTTTGTCTTTTGTTTCAGAATTTTTCTCCATAATGCAAATCATCATAATTTAGTTTGTATGCATTTATCTTTGTTATATATTGAATTTTTGGATTTCCTCAAATTCATATGTCGATGAATTCTGAGTCAGGGTTTTGGGGAGATGGTTAGGTCACAAAGGTGCAGAGGGCTTCTTTGCCTTTTCCATCTAATGAAAGGACAGCCATTCATGAAGCAGGGAGTGGGTCCTCACCAGACACCAAATCTGTTATGTTCTTTTTCTGGATTTTCTAGCTTCCAGAAATGTAAAAAATATATTTTTTTCTTTATTAGCCACCCAATCTATGATATTTTCATGTGGCAGACTGGAAGAACTAAGATAATCCTGTTAGAGTTTCATAGACATTTTAAAATTAATTTATCAGTTTTTAAATATTTTATGACAACTGTATTTCCAATATATTGTTATGGTTTAGATATGAGTTGTTCCCAACAAGCTCATGTGGGAGACAATGCAAGAAGGCTCAGAAGTGAGATGATTAGATGCGAGAGTTGTAACCCAATCACTGGATTAATCCACAAGTAGGGATTATCAGGGTCATAGCTGAAAGCAAGTAGGGTGTGACTGGAGGAGATAGTCACTGGGCGCATAACTTGGGTTTTTATTTTGTCACTGGTGAGTAGAGCTATCTTGTCTTTGCTTCCTGGTGCCATGTCCTGGGTTACTTTCAACCACCACACCCTTTTGCCATGATGTTCTGCCTTACCTTTTCCCAGAGCTATTGAACTGAACGTCTGTGCACAGACTGCTGATACCATGAGCCAAAATAAATATTTCTTTCTTTTATTGTTCTTGTCAGGTATTTTGGTCAGAGTGACAAAATCTGACTTAAACTGAAATTGGTACCAGAAGTGTGGTTGTTGGTGCGACTAACCTGATCATGTGGTTCAGAAACTTTTGGAGCTACTTAGCTGAGGGAGAAATTTTGAAAAATTCAGAGATGCAAGCTGGAAACGCTTTATAATATTATAAAGAGAGCTTAATGGGAGATTCTGATAGGAGCTCAAAAGACAAGAATGCTGATAGGGACTGTGGACACGGTAAAGACTGGGCACATGAGGTTTCAGAGGAGGGCAACTCTATGTAAAATAGGACTATAGGTCATTCGTGTTATGTTTTGGCCAAGAAGTTGTTTACATTTTGCCTTGTCCTGAGACTCTGTGTAAGACTGAATTTAAAGATGATGGACTAATAAATCTAACAGAAGAAATTTCAAGGCAGCATAGCCTTCAGGGGGGTGGAATGGATATTACTGATAGCTTTTAGCCAAGTTTACTGTGTTAGTCAGGAGTAGAAAGGTTTGAAAAACTTGCAGTCTGGCCAATGCAAGAAGGTTCAGAGGTGAAATGATTAGATATGAGAGTTGTAACCCAATCAGTAGATTAATCCACTGTCAGAGATTAACTGGGTGGTTAAAACTAAGACTAAGGAAGGTGTGGTGCTATTTCTGAAGAATGCTGGAATTAGGGATACATGAAGGTTTCCACTGAGATTTCAAAGAAGGCTTGGAAGACCAGGATAAATGTAGCAAGGTTGGAGTCTCTGTGGTTGCCACTGAGGGGTGATGCATGAAGAAGTGAGATGGAAGCTGAAGCTGCAATGGAGACTCCCAAGATTAAAAAGAGATGCTGGTAACATGGGATGTCTGCCAAAGAAAGTTGCAGGAATTGAACAGAAACAAGCTAAGAGAGTTATGTGGGCTATATTCAGTAAGATCATAGGAATGGAGCTACATAAGTTTTTTGGAGAAAACATCATGATGCCATGTACCCCAGATATTGGATGTGAAGCTACAGAACTTATTTGCCCAACTGGATTTTAGTCTTGATTTGGTCCCATGTCTTCTTTTTATGTTCCTATTTATCCCTTGTATAATCAAAATGTTTACTCCATGCCATTATATATTGGATGTATTTAACTTGCTTTTGATTTTTATAGGAGCTGACACTGAGAGTTTGCCTTGAGGCTTTGGACTTGAACTTTCAGGCAGTGCTGGAACTGTTAAGACTATAGGAACTCTTGGAAATAAACTAAATGATTTGAATTTTGCATTATGAAATTGGCATGAGCTTTTGAGGACCAGGGGCATTATATTACAGTTCAGATATGAGCTGTCCTCCAAAAGCTCATGTATGAGCCTATGAAAGAAGGTTCAGAGGTGAAATGATTAGATATGAGAGTTGTAACCCAATCAGTAGATTAATCCACTGTCAAGGATTAACTGGGTAGTAATTGAAGTCCAGCTGGGTGTGGCTGGAGGTGGTAGGTCACTGGAAGTGTGACTTCAGAGTTTATATTTTGTCCCTGATGAATGGAAATCTCTCTCTGCTTCCTGATGCCATGTTTTGGGCTGATTTCTTCCACTATATATACCCTTTCACCATGATGTTCTGTCTTACCTTGGACCCAGAGCTAGTATATACTAGGAATTATATTGAATTAATTTTAAAAAAAGAAAAGTAGCATAAATCTGTTCTTTTTATCATTGATTGTGGTGACATTTACTATTACTATTATTCTTATTAATTTTATTTATTTCTGTGGCTCTGATGATCCAACCCAGGACCTTGCACATGGCTAGGTAAGTGTTCAAACACTGAGCTATAGTCCCAGCTTAGCTCTGCACTCTTACATTATACTTAAAATTGTGATATAAGCATATATTTCTCTTTTGTTAGACGTAATGTAATGATTTAATGAAATGGTCAGTTATAAGATAGCATATAAATAATACTATTTGGATTAACAGAAAGGACAAATAGCAAAAGTTTCTTTTAAGATACCTTTAACAGAGGCAAAAAATACTGATACACTTATGAATATACCTAACTAAAATTGTATAAATTGTATAAAACCTACATGAAAAATTTCTAAGATAACAAAATAAGATTCAACATTGCAAGCATGTCAAATTTCCCCAAAATTTGTCTTAAATTCATGACACTTTCTATTTAAATCCCCAAAGTATTTTTTTAGATTGTATTAGATTTATTTTTGGTGATATGGGCTGCCAGGAAAGGATTTTTAATTTTTAATTTGTTTCTTTTTTAGATCTACATGACAGTAGAGTCATTGACATATTTATACAACTATGGAGTATATATAAGCATATATTCCAGCATCCATTCTTTGCCTGAGCAATGTAAATGCTTTAATTTTGAGCAAAAATATCTTAGGCACACAAAACCTAAATTTGACTAGAATTTTAATTCCAATTGAGTTAACGAAGTTCACAAGAATATTAGATTGGTCATTGAAAAATAACTTTGGGGCAGTATGAATAAACCTTAACCAAAGGTAAAATATAACTATGTGAAAAGTAGAAAGCAAATTTTATGTGATATCTGTGATAGTGACACATTTTTTTTCCATGGTAGGCAGAACACTAGATAATACTGATTGGATGAAAAAATTTTTGCGTATATCTGGCTTTCTCCCCTGTATACATTTGTGAACTAACCAAGCCAAGTCCTAAAGCTCAGCTATATTTCTAGATCACTTGACACGGCTGTTTCAGAAAGGATCAAGTACAAAGATACTATTTTAAAAAGTAGAAACAGAATGAAATAAAATCAAAATAAAAGAGAAAAAAAAGAAAGAGAAAGAAAGGTAAAGAAAAAAATTAAATTGGCTATTTAGGGATAAAGGGGTGTGTGGTACATGGAATGAATACTAGCCTAAAGGTATACCCAGGTTCTAACCTCTGTAATCTATAAATGCTGCCTTATAATGCAAAACAATTAAGTAATAACAACAAAGATTTGTAGATGTGATTAAGATGAGGATTTCGCATCAGATTATTCTAGATTATCTAAGAGCCTTTATAAGAGGGATGCTAAAAGAAATTTTACTCAAAAGAAAGTCATATGGCAGAAACCAAGGACAGAGAATCAGAGAAGTCCCGGCTTTGAAGGCGGAGAAAGTAGCCGTGAGGCAAGGAAAGCAAAGGGTGCAGTTCTAGACAACAGAGAAAAGGAAGAATGGACTACTGCCTACAGTCTTTAGTGGAAGTTTAACCCTGCCAACACCTTGATTTTAACCTTGTTGGGCTTGTTTTGGACTTCTGGCCTCCAGGACTCTAACTTCTAATGTTTTACGTGATTAAGTTTGTGGTATTTGGTTATAGCGATAATAGAAAATGAATGCCTAGAGGTTTCTAACTGCATTAAATATTTTCTAAGAAAAATTGTGTTTATGTACTGCTACAAGATACTTAATGAAATATTTTTTGATATACATATAAAATATAAAATCATCTTTTCTGGAACTTCTTTCAATAAATACTTTATGTTTTGTTTCTTCTTTATTCCCCGCCCCCCCCCCCCCCCCCCGTACTGATTAAACTTGCACTTGGGGTACTCCTGCCTGAGCCTCTGGTTTACAGGCATGGGCCGCCACACTGACTCCCTCCACTTCTTTCTTCTACTTCTCTTTCATCATTGACTTTCTTTTTTTTTTCAGTGGTGGGGATTGAATCCCCATGCTTTACCATTGAGCTACATCCAAGACCTTTTTAGTTTTTGAGAAAGGGTCTTAGTAAATTGCCAAAGCTGCTTCAATCCTCCTGTCTCAATCTCCCCCATACCCAGGGCTTTGTGCATACTAGGTAAGTGCTCTACCACTGAGCTATATATTCAATGCCAAGTAGTTTTTATTTAAATAGTTCTAAGCTTATTCTTTTTATTCCATGTCCATTTTACAAGAAGAGTCCTTGCTATTGATATCTATGATCCATAATCCATTTTGCTTTAAAATATTGTAGTAATAGGGTTTGGGGCTAAAAATAGCTATATCATTCTACACAGATCCTTGTAAAAGAGTAATGAAAGATTTTTAAGGAAGACTAAACATTAGATACATAGTTTTCTTAAAGATGGAAAGATCAGGGGCTGGGGATGTGGCTCAAGTGGTAGCACGCTCGCTTGGAATGTGTGCGGCCCCGGATTCGATTCTCAGCACCACATACAAACAAAGATGTTGTGCCCGCCCATAACTAAAAAATAAATATTAAAATTCTACCTCTCTCTCTCTTTAAAAAAAAAAGATGGAAAGATCACCTTGAAATTCAGCCAAGTCACATAATGCTCTGTCCTTACAATGTAAAAAAAAAAAAGATTTTGCATTAGTTTTAAAAGATCAAGTACAAATGCTTCACATTCAAGTGGGAACTCTAGATAATAATACTCTATACTTCTAAGACAAAAATTATTTTTAGAAAGTTGTAATGAACAAAATGTAGTTTATAGAGTCCTATGAAATGCCACTTTATAAGGAGCAAGTCATTTATGAACAAGTCATTCATCTACCCATCCATCTATCCATCCACCTATCCATGCATTCAATTATATAATCATTTCTCAAATAACTCACTTTTCAAAGTATTAGTAGGTAAATATGTATTATGTGTCTTCAAATATAGCCTTCTTGAATAGAATTTATAAGCATATTTGATCTCAGAACCTCCATTGATCAAGCATGTTTGATCACCAAGATTCTGGTAATAGAAATGTAACAGATCCTGTATTTGTAAGACTCACAATTAGATTTTGGACTGATTGACTATTCTTAGCTTCTTTAATTCCTTCCAATGTTTTCAGTATGGCTGTTAAACTTTTAATCCTCACCCAAATCCTATTCATTTCATGGTGAATGCTAGAATATTTCTGACAAGTTTCAGAAAAAATAAACACACACACACACACAACACACACACACACACACACACACACACACACGAGATTGGATTAAATTCCTAAACTGTCTAACTAAGGATACAAAATCTTTTCCACATATAGAGGTTGCTTAGGATAAGCACTATGAAGCGTATCATATTTCCCCTCCTAATTTTTAAAAAAATAATACACATTCACTATACCTGTTAATAATTTAAGCATAATCTTTTCAAACATGCATATAGCATGAACTGATAATATCTAATTACTACCTCCCTTCTCAATTCCTAAGAATCACTATTCTACTTTCAGGTTGACATTTTTTAGCTTCTACATTAAAAAGAAAATATGTGATACTTGCCCTTACGATCCTGGCTTGTTTCCCTTAACATAATGATCAGTTCCATCCATTTTGCTACAAATGATAGGATTTCATTCTTCTTTATGGCTAAGTAATATTCTATTGTATACATATATCATATTTTATTTATCCATTTGTCTGTTGATGGATACCAATGCTTATTCCATAACTTAGTTAGTGTAAATAGTGCCACTATAAACATGTCCATATAGGTATCTCTTTGGTATACTAATTTTATTTCTTTTGGATGTAGACCCAGAAGAGGGAGACCTGTAGCATATAGTAGATCTAATTTCAGCTTTTTATTTTGTTTTTGTGGGGTTGGAGATCAAACCCAGGGCTTTGTGTATGCTTGGCAAGTACTCTAAAATTGAGTTACATTCTCAGTCCCCTTTTCTTTTTTTGGTTTCCATTCTGTTATCTATACGGCTGCACTAATTTACATTCCCATGAATAGTGTGTAGGAATTTCATTGTGTCCACATCCTCACCAACATTTATGTTTTGTTTTTGGAAATAGCCATTCTAACTCAAGTATCTTACTGTCATTTGGATTTGCATTTCCCTGGCTATCTGATTTTTAAAGAATCGTGCAGTATTGACAGCAGGATGTGCATTAAATCTGGAGAACAGTGGGTAGATGAGGTCCAAAAAATTTTTCTTGGGAAATCAGTTGTCTGCAAATTGTATTTGGAGCTGAAAAAGCGAATGAAATCATCTAGGGAGGACCTATAAAAAGAACAAGAAAGTCATGGGTCATAGCACATTTGGTTGTTGAGCAGAAGAGTAGAAGCCAGGGAAGGAGCCTGGGCAGTTGTGAGCACTGAGGTAGGAGGAGAATGAGCAAGGTGTAGTATCACAGGAGCCAGGATATGAGCGCTGTAATGAGTGTTTGGTCAACTGTTTCAAATCCTGCTGAGAATTCAAATAACATAAACATATTTGGATAGCATTGATAGTGGTGGCAAAAACAACTTTATTTCCTTTGTTTCTCCTAGGCACACAATTATTTGTTTTCCAGCTTCCATTGTGGTTAGATATGATAGGGCAACTCAGTTTGGCCCAGTGGAACTCATACGTGTAGTCCTCCATTATGCTTACCAGATGAGTGAAGGGGACTCTGAGAACCTCTAGATGGGTGTTTGGTCAGTGAGTCTCTGGAGGAGAGAGATTTGGGATAGATTTTGGCAAAGGACATCTGCTCTAGACTGCCTTATGAACAAGAAACAGACTTTTGTTAAACCTGCTAAGATTTTCCGTGAAAATTAGTCAACAGGAAGAGACACTATTTAGAAGAGAATCATTTTCTTCCCTCTTTTGTGTTTTAGGATTTGTAATATTCCAAATCTCACAAAAAAGAATGGGAGAGGGAAAAAGTTTCTCAACACATTTTATGAACTAAAATTCAAGAGAAAAAGATAGACCTACTATATATAGTTCCTTCTGTTTTTTTTCCACATTTTAACAGAAATAAAATTGAGATACTTCATATTTAATGTATTATGTTACATTGCATTTCGCACAAAAGTTTTCCTTTTTTTAGTAGTACTTAGAAAAGTGGTTTTTCAATTGAGAGTGTTTTTCTTTTTTTTTAGTTGTCCTTAAACCAATGGTTTGTCTTACAATTGACAATGTCTTTGATTTGATGAAATGTAGTCATCAATATAGTCAATGATAACAACTTGTTATTTTTCTTTACATAGTGGACCAGATTTGCTGTGCCCTTTTTTGTTGTTCTAATATGTCTGAGCCACATTATTAAAATTATATCTTGTTCAACACTGAGTTGACCTCTATACCTTTGAAGTTCTGGCATTTTCCTTGCAGCAGTATAGCCACTCCAGTGATTATAAAATAGCATCATTAGCACTGAGGGTGGCATTTGGACTTCCAAATCTGTCATATTTATTAAAAAAATGCCTCACTCAACCTCACACAGACCATTTAATTCTTTTCTCCAAGAAGAAACAGATTTCCCATTGTTGTTTCCTGGAAAACTAGTTTGGCATTCGACAATGTGATGATGTGACAAAAGGGAAAACAGTCTTCCCCCAAAGCTAAGACATTTGAAGTTCATCAGACAGCCTTAACAACAATGTTTTAAACTTTGCGGCAAGGTGAGGAGGGATAGTTCCTTTTTCTCCTTTGTAACTCTCCTTTTATTATGACTTCTCAGCCCAAGTGTGTTTTGTCCCATGTGGGGTGTGACATTTTGTTCCAACCAACTCTTTCATTTTGTGCTTCACCCTTAACATCTGAGATGAGCCGTATCAAACTGCACAGAGGTCTCTTCATGGTCCAGTTATAATCAACAGTGAACTAAGTATCTTTTTCTGGTACCTGTATCATCTCTCTTTTGAATATGAGAAGAAAAATCATTCTACTGAGAGATAAAGCAGATTTTTCCAAAATTATACAACAAACCAATGGCAAAGCAACATGAGGAACATATCATTTTTACTTTCTCCTACTTCATCAATCATGCTTCTTGTAAACAAGTCTTCTTCCATACAAAGTAGGACTCATGTGATCACCTATCATGCTATTTTAGCTTAACTCTTTCAGGAAAGTCTAATTAAAATGGTTACAAGGAGATGAAAGAGGACATTCAATCTATCAAGAAATCACTGGTGAAATAATATTAAACAGCCAATGTTTCTGACTTGAAAGACAGAAATGCTGGCATGGCAAGGGAGTTTATAATACTGATTGGAAGGAGGAGATATTAACCTAAATATCTGAGTTTAGTTAAAGTGGATTCATTTAAACTCAGCATCAGCCTATGGAGTCGTTGGAGGAAAAAAAAAAAAAAGTCACCATCATGTTTCCTGTTAGTTATGGTTTCCCTAAAATGTTTTAGAATTTTGGCAGATTAGTTTTTTTAAAAGTCCATGGGTTTGCAGACCTTAGTAGAACCAGTCATGAGGAGGGGTAAAGAGAATGGAGACAGGAAAAAGAGGAGACAGGATACAAGAACCAAAACACATGTCTGAACTTAATAAAATCAAGCAGATATCACAAAGAGAACAGGGCACCAAAACGGAAACTGCTTTGTGCCAAAAGTTTGCAAATTTAGTTCTGGATTAAAGAGTTTCAATGTGTATTGACGTGAAAATGGAATTTTGCACGAGAGGGACAACGTATCCCTGTCTAATAGGGAAATATAACTTTACTTTTTCTGAAACACTCAAGAGTGTTTCTTAAAGAACTTCATCACTTTCAAACAGAACAAAATAGAACACACATTTTCATGCTGCTTAATGAATTATTTCTCATCATTGCTCAGTCAAACGCATTTCCTCCTTTCAATAGACGAGTTAGAAATGAACATAGTTAGGGCATGTACTGGAGCAGGGTTTTCCAGCTTCAGCACTGTAGATATTTTGAGTTGGACGGGTTCCTCGTTGGGGCAAGCTATACTGATAGTGTGCTTACCTACTAGATGTTGATAGCAGCCTTCCAATAAAATGTCCCTTGCTCCTTGTTGTGGATCCTATGCTAGATGCGAGTCCCTTGAAATGGCCATTCATGGCAGGGGCTGAGGTTGTAGGGTGGGAGTTGGGGAGTGGAGCATGGGAATAAAAGGCTTAGGAGAATGGATGTAACTTGAAAAGGGGGTGGGGATGAGGAAAGGAGTTTGCGTTAGTTTTTTCTAGGGTTGTAACAAATGACCTCCAACTATAGAAACTTATTCTGTCACAGCTCTGGAGGCTAGAAGGAGGAAAATAATGTGTGAGCAGGACCAGGCTTCCTCCAAAGGACCTTGGGGAGCATCTGTTCCATGCCATTCTTTTAGCTTCTGGTATTGTCAGCAATCCTTGGCATTCCTTGATTTGCAGACACGTCACTCTGTTTTCTGTTACAGTTTGTCTCTCTGCCACCAGTCAGATTGGGTTAAGTCCCACTGTAATTGAGAATGGTCTCAACTTGATTACATCTAGGAAGACGTTATTTCCAAACAAGGTCACATACGCAGGTGCTGGAGGTCCTTCAGCATATCTTTTTGGTAAACACAGTTCGACTCACAACAGAATCCAAAGAACAGAGTTTCATTCCCAAGTGGTTCCAACAGAAATAGCCACCAGGGAAATTTCAGAAAAATGCAAATGAGCCCACATTAAAGGATATTGTTAAAAGTTTAAAAATAGCCTGTCTTCTAAAACCAGTTACCAAGAACTGTAGAAAACAAGTGAGGAAAGCTCTGGCAGATGTTTTCATCATCCTTTACGTGGAGGCATGAGTTGCAGTAGACAAAACCAATAGGCCTTTGTTACCATCACCTACTGGTCTAATGGGAAGGAGTGGTTATGAGAGAGAGAGAGAGAGAGAGAGAGAGAGAGAGAGAGAGAGAGAGAGAGAGAGAGAGAAGAGACACAGAAGAGCACAGTCTTTTGAGTTAGAAGCCTGAGAGAAGATTTGGGTTAATGGATGCAGCAATCCCATAGAGACCCTGCACAAAGTCAGCCAGAGCTAATAAACTTCCTGATCTTTCCTTCCTCCTAACAGTGCTGCTCAACTGGGCAACCACAACCAAAAGCCAGAGGGCAACCTATTGATGTGGTTTATAGAATTCAGACCTCTGCCACTAGCTCCCCTGTCCCCCTCATACCCTGACCAAGCATATGCATAAAAACAAACCGAAGGGGGACAAGTAGCTGTGAAAGTCCAAATTAAATGTAGGTAACATACATAAGAAAATTAAAAGAAATAAATTTCCTTCTCTATATTGTTACTATTAAAAAGTAAAATTCGATATTATTAATCGGGGCATAATTAACAGGGATTTCCTACTTGGTTGATTTAGTCTATTTATTCATTTTTGAATAAAAAAATTACACAGAATTTCATAGTGGATCAGACTCACAGTCAATATACAGCAATGTCTGTCTTAGAGTTTGAAGCCAGGGGGATATTTTATAGAACAATGTGGTGGCATTTCGTGATGTTTCTGTAATATTTGAGGGTTGCATCCCAAATAAGGACAAGAACGTACAGGGAAAAGAGTGAAGGAGTAAGTCAGGAGAATGTGGCTCCAGTCCTAGCCATACTGAGAGCTAGAGGGATGATATTCATATGAATTACTTGATTTCTTTGCCTTTTAATTGCAAAACTATAGAGTTGGGCATTTCTTCTAGGTAGAGATTTTGTAACTTCTTTCTTTGAGTTTTTTATTTGTGATCATTATCCCCTTCATCAATATACTTGTCCAGAGTACATATTTTCTAAGAGATAAGATATGTAAAATATATTTCTAAAGAGACATATTATGAATAATAAAATAATAAGAATAAAATGATACAATAATAAAATAAATATGACTTTACCACATTTATCATCGTAAACCAGGGCTCCTCAAAGTCTTTGCATTGTTGACATTATTTTGGACTAAATAACTGTTTGTTGGGTTGAGTTGTCCTGTGCATTGTAAGATATTTGGCAGTATCCTTGGATTTTGCTCAGTGGAATCCAGGAACATCCCTGGATTGTCACCTAGTTGTGACAACTGAAGTCGTCTTCAGACACTGTCAAATGTCCGCTGGGACTCGCTGAGAACTGCTGCACCTCAGAACTGATGATCAAAAAAGTCAAACTAAACTAAACAAAAACAAGAAATAGAAACTTGTATGCAGCACATTGTTTCATTTTGCTATCCCAAGAACCTAAAAAATCTCACAGGGCAGGTTACTGTTGTCTTCATTTCACATATAAAGAAAAGCCAGTGGGACAAAGTAAGGAATCACTTCAATGCCACATAGCAAGAGGCAGAGTGAGGACTCTAAATCTTATCCTTTGATTACCAAGTTTGTGTCATTTCTATAAATCTATTTTGTTTTCTTAGTAAAAACTGGGAGTGATCCAGAACAGAGAAGAGCGCTGCCGTGACTCCACACTGTCATTCCCAGGGCTGAGTGTCCCCTCTACTGATCCCAGGGGCCTGAGGTCTAATTCAGGCCTCAGGCCATCCCTGGTGGCTGTCATCAGAGTCCTTCAACTGTACATTCTCAAGTCTGAAAAGAGAACGTCCAGATCTTCCTTAACTCCTTTTATGGGCGACACCTAGGAGAAATTATTTCCATCCAGTTTTCCTTTTCAGTATTCATTTGTACTGACACTGCAGCTTTGGAGGGCATTATTGATAATATCATCAGTGGTTGATGTGGTTTTAGAAAACTTAAATTTGTTTTATTTTTCTGTTAAGTCAGGCAGGGACTGGAGATGGGGCAGGAAGGGAGAAATGGGGTCACATGAAGAGGAATACACAGTCACCAAACAGGAAAAACTGAAAGGAAGTCAGGAAGAGACAGACAGAAAGACAGAGGGATGCTCTGAGATATGCAGATGGATGTATGGAGAGTGGGACAAGACAGAAGCACATACAGACAGGGAGAGACAAACACACAGATACACTGTGAGTCAGAAGGGAAATGAGAGCAAGGCATGGTGGTACATGTCTACAATCCCACCGGCTCTGGGGGCTGAGGCAGGAGGATCGCAAGTTCAAAGCCAGCCTCAGCAACTTAGTGAGGCCTTAAGCAACTTAGCAAGATCCTATCTTAGAATTAAAAAAAAAAAAGCGCTGGAGATGTGGCTCAGTGGGTAAGCACCCTCGGGTTCAATTCCCAGTAAACATACCTTCACACACACACACACACACACACACAGAGGGAGAGAGAGAGAGAGAGAGAGAGAGAGAGAGAGAGAGAGAGAGAGAGAAGATGGGGAAGGTCCTGGAATGTGGAGGGAGATGTGAAGGTGGGAAGGAGACAGATTACTCTTTAGGGACTTGACCAAGCAACAGCCCTTATTTCAGCAGTGTTGCAGGCAGTATTGTTCAACATATTGTGGATCATTTCTCTCATCCTGAAAAACACCATGAGTTTGTATACTATAGAGAAGGAACTTTCAAACCGATTTAGATAATAACCTCTTGAGAACACAGGACATGAAAACCCCCATTTCCCTCTCTCTCACCTTCTGCCCCCATCTCAATTTCCCTCTGGCCCCACAAATCCAAGAGCATCGACTTAAGCATATGTCAGAAAATTCAGAGCAGGGTAGGCAGGCTGCAAGCAGCTGTGTGGAGCTGGGTGGGGGAGGGGTATAGCTGTGAGTTCTGCACTTGGGAGGGCCCCCAAATTTTGCTCCCCTTGGACCATTCTGACTATTCTAAACTCCTGTGTTGAGGTACAAAGCAATGAGGCTGCTACTATCCAGTTTATAGCCTTGCAATTACAGTGGAAACCTGATTATGCTGGGAAGGGCTTTAGTGCTTGATCACATAATATTTGATACCTCCCTTTGGATCCCAAAGCCCCAAAGTCAATGTCCAGCATCCAAACATTTTCTGACTAGCTTCTCTGCCAACAGCTGGAGCCAGCCATCAAAGGTTCCGCCAGACTGTGCACGGTTGACAGACCACAAAACAGTTAACCTTCAGGTAAGGAATTGGGTTGACACTGAACATAGAGGAAGTAGTTGTCATAGTTTATGATGGATATTATTTCTGAATCTATGGCTATGGTGTCCACTCCTAGTGACCCATGCTTCCTCTCCATCATGATGCTGAAATAAAAATATTGCATAAATATTTTCAGGCATATAGTTACCATTGGAGACAGATTTCAAAACACATTGTGACAGTGCCCAGTTATATGGAGAGCTCATGTAGAACCAAAAGGACCTTTGTGGTTTTCCAGCCTAACCACTTAACTTTGTGAAGAGGAAACCCAGGACCACATGGGTTGAAAGACTTGTATAATTCCCCCAACATTTTGATGGCAGAATCCTGAGTAGAATATTCTTAAACTTGTGTTATTTTCCACTTAGGGCAAATAAATAATAGTAATATTTAAAATAGAAATAAATTATCTTTGAAAATTTCCAATCATAATCAAAGGGATATTAATGCATAAAGTGAATATTTAATAAACAGGATTAGCAAAAGAATTCCAAAGTATTTAGCCTAATATGTGCATAATAAATATTTGTTGGATGAATGAATGGAATGAAATTATGAGCATTCTTAGGAGGTTACTGTTACATGAAGCAATCACAAATTTATTTGCCTTAGTGAAGGATGAAGGGCTCACAACTCAAAAGGTGCCATTGTGGAAGGATGTTTTTCTTGTATAATTAAAACTAATTGGAAAATTCACTAAGCAGTGAAAGGCTAAAGATATAGGATGCTCAAGAGATTAACAGATGCAAAACATATGTAACTACTTAAGAAAGTACACTCTCAGCAAATGTGAAGCTCCTCTGTTGTCCCTGCAGAGCGAAGCAAGTCCTGTTTCCCAAGTCTCTTTATTTTGGATTTTCTCCCAAAGTAAAAATTCCTCTACTCTGTAAAATTCAACAGCAATGACTTTATAGAGTATAAAGCCAGGAATTCATAGAACTAACAGGTTATTTGAGGGGGAATTACCCTACCTCAGCCCATCAGCTTTAAATAGTACATTTCATCAAATATTATATCAGCAAAATGGGGTAGGGGGACAGTATTTCTCCTAGAAATTGGATTAGTTTTGATAGGTAGAATGAACCAGATGGCAGATTACATTTTTCCGATAACTAGATTCTCTGGGGATTGAAGAGTGGTAAAGTTTTCGTAAGATCTCAATGAATCTCTTAGGCTTCCTTGTACTTGATTGTATTCTACCCAGGAATGGTGCAAAAGTTCATCAGATTCACTCATTTCTCAGCTGTGTTTTGTGTCATTAGGCTTTTGCTCTTGTCTGGCACATGTGTGTGTGATGATCTGTCTGTGATTCCAGGTCACCTGAGTGTTTAGGCTGCTGTTCTGTTTACAGCTCCCAAGTGTCTCCTTTTCCCAAAGGCTACATCATCCTGGCCCTTAGATTTGTTGGAAGGACAGAGATATTGCAAAACAGTTCTTAGAGCATCTCTATTCTGGGATATAAATTGCTAAGTGAACCTAGAAGGCCAAGGATTTCCCTTTACAATTGCTCCCTGTAATAGAACAAGCCAAAATAATGCTTACCAAGGTCATTTTTGGCTACTTTTAATGAATGATAATTTCAATTCAACAAACATTTTACTATCAACAAAAAAAAAAAGTTTAAGACAGTTCAAACAAGCTAAGTTAGTCATTATGTTTAACAGAGAGTGAAAATTTTAATTTGCTGATAAAAAAATTAATGATTCTTCAGGGAATGTTGTAATATATTGGCAATGTGTATTTCAAAGATCTTATGCTAAATGGTTCTGAAAGAACACTTATTAAAGCATATGACCATTCTAGATTTTTAAAAGCTATCTCTTTTTCTTTTAGCACACAAACTGAACTTTACCAAGACTTCTCCATGCATCATCCCATCTATGCTCACAGTCTTTTTAGAAAAGTCTGATTATATGAAGATTATCAGTAAGGAGTATGTCTCAGGAAGATTAAGAGACTTGTCTCAAGACATACAACACAAAAGAGTCAGAGTGGAGCTTAAATTTATTTAAAAACTCAACTGAAAGTATTTAAAATATATTCTCTAGCATATTGCCCCTTTTAAAAAAGATTGATAAGCAAAAACATAAAAGTTGCACATGTTCATGGGGTTCAGTGCAATGTTTGAAACATGTACATTGCAAAATACTGAAGTCAGATTAAACATGTTTATCTCCTCAAATATTTATCAATTCTTTGTGGTGAAGCATATTGCCTCTTAAATGCTTGATTCTTTAGCAACTGCCTTAAGCTTTATAAAATTATATTGGACTAAGAAATAAACATTTTTATAAAAATTTCATTTTTGAACTCAGACTGAGACCAAAGGTAGACTTGAAGGTAATGTGTCTCTGCTATTTGACTGAATTGCTTTTACATCATTCCTGGAGATGAAAATTGGTTTTTTTAAGGTCTCTAAAAAACCAAGAAATTAAAAAAATATGTACATCTTATTTATGTCAACTATCTCAATTACTTAACAATATAACTAAAATTCATTATTATAATTTCAAACTATTAATCTGGGGAGAACTATTTTGATTACTAAATTCTAGAATTTGTTAAGAAAAACTGTTCTTTAGGTTCTCTTAATTTTTGCTTTTAATGCTTAGAATTTATGTAGCTAGGTGTCTCAATAAGTAAAATATAATGCTTCTTTTTAATTTTAGAACTTTACTTCTGACTCAATATTAAAGTAGAATTTCAAGAATTATTAAATGCTGTAAGACCCAGGTTTTATAGATCAGGTTGGATACATATTTAAAGATCATGATTTAAAAATATTATTTTATTAGTCAATCTACTGTCTGTAACTGTATTATTCCATCTTTTTGTTAGTGCTTCCCCCCGGGCCCCCCCCCCCCAAATCCTCTCCATCTGGCAAACATTTGTCTTCCCTAATTAGCATACTCTGCCTTGTCTTTAGTTTACAGTAGTGGTTCTCAAATTTTATAGCAAGCTTCAGAAACACCTGGATGGTTTGAGAAAACACAGGTTGCTTGGCTTCTCCCTAGAATTTCTAATACAATAGGTCTGGAGAGGCCTAAGAATTTGCATTGTGAACTAGTTTCCTGGTGATGATGATAATAGTGATGGCTATGTTGATACTTTAGATACAGATCTGGCACTTTGAGAACAAATCTGTGTGTTTTGATTATTTCAATTTCTTCTGTTTGCCATTTATTACATTGGAAAGAAAAAAAATTAAAACAACTCTTTTTTCTCAGTTTTAATTAATTATTAAAGTAACCAAGTTTTTATTTATCCATTTTGACCCAAAGCAACATCATAATCTAGCATAGCTGTAGTATCCATTTGCAGAAGAAAAAATTCTCCCTTGGTCCTTTTATAATATATGTTGTCTTCTCCCAAGATTTGTGCTCTGCCTTATTGGATCAAGAAAGATATGGAAGAAAAGGTCATCACCCCTCTTTGAAGAATAATTCCTATACAAAATGAGGTGAGAAAGCCAGAAATGTATAGGGCTTTTGATGCTCTGCCTGACTTTTGCTTCTATATATTCAAAGAAATGTGATGAATTAATTTTTTATTTCCTCCATGGCCAGACTAAATGTTATGTGGAGGCAGACAGCAGTTAGTTTAGACATTACTTCTTAATGTCTACACTCATACTGATTTAGCCTCTTTGGAAATAAATGATAATTTCAAGCCATGACACTACCCAGTGAAACAACAGAAGAAATATATGAAGACAAGTCAGGCTTGAACTGCCCTTGGAGCTGGAGTGAGCCTCTATTTAATATCTAAAACAAACAAACAAACAAACAGTCAAGTCATATTTTCTTTGGTTGTCATAAGTCTTATTAACTTTTTTATTAAAAATCCTCTTGGATTCTCAATTTGCCTGTTCCTTTTTGAATTTTGTAAAATGAGAGTTTGTTTAACAGGCAGTTTACTTGACTCCATTAACTGAGAACTGAGCGTCTTCCATGTATCAGATAAGTCAATACTTAAAAGACATAGCTCCTGCCCTCTGGGAACTTACATAACATAATTGGAGCTTGCATAGAAAGTGTATTTCATTGCAGGCTATAGAAGATTCTTTGGCTGGGGACTCTTCATAAGGGATTGACCTTCACCTGTGTTCTCCTTCCCCAACCCTATGAGCTGTTTCTCTTGCAAAGGCTGTCAAATTATTCAAATATTTATGTAGTGAAATAACACCTTTGCATCAGAGTATCCTCTGTGTTCCAAGGTTTGGTTTTTCTATGAGACACCTTATTACAGGCAGTTAATATCCGTATGTTTCTGTGGATGGTTAGAGTTCTGTGAAAGAGGCAAATGGGGACCATAATGCAGGACAGGCAGCAGGTCCGGTCAAAAGTGAGTAAATAGAAACACAGACAAAATAGTTCATTCTTCCAGCCCTTGCATTGCTGAATTGTCAGCTGTATTCTCCATATACTGGTCTTGAGCTCATTAATCTTTAAACACATTAATTATCACTGTGTTGACTGACTCCTTGGGATATTTACACGCTGTAAACAGTTCTGGTATTCTTTACAAACACGTATCATGAAGGACCCCTTGGGTTCTAGTGCACTGCTTTTCCTTACCAAACATTTGTTCTTTTGCAAACCATGAAAATGACCATTTTCCTTATACCATTCTCCTGTGTATGACAAAATAAAGATATAGCTCTTGGGGAAAATAAATGAGAGGGCCTTCCCATCATTCAGTGTTGTTATACTATCCTGGGAAAACTGTAGCTCTCCTTTGCACACCATTGAGAGAGTCTTATTATCTCTCAGGAAGGAAACACTTTGGACTTATTTATTCCTCTAATTAATATCGTATCTGCAGTGCACATGTCCACTTTTGCCACAGTTGCAACCACTTAAGTCCTCCATGTATTAAAAACCAACTCTACTGGCTCTGGCCACATTGAGGATGTTTCTTCTATGTCACTGTATCTGAAACTCACAATGTACACTTACGGGCAAGCAGCCTGAAAGTGGAAGTGCGGGGGATGCTAACATGGTCCATATTTGTTAACAGGAACCTCCTTCTGGTGAATGAGGGAAGTCTAATCCCATGGAAGTATGGTTTCAATTTTTCATTGAAATTACAATCAAACAAATTGCCAGCACACATTTTTCTCTGTCAGATGTTTCCCTTATGGTAGATTTGGAGTACCCTTGGGCCGGCTTATAAACCTTCTGCTCTGCCAGTGTTGCTACAGACTCTTCTCTTTGTTTTCAAATTAATTTCATCTTTTTCTCTGAGAGGTGGATACATTTGATATACAGTAGTACCTGACAGGAAAACGTCTCTTCCACACTGACTTTTTTGCAGGGCTTTGATGGAAAGGATGACATGTTACTGGCTCATCTTCGGCTCTCCGTAGGGAACACGGGATGATAAAAATCACAAAAGCCAAGAGCCTGCAATTTCCTGATTTTTCTAGTACTTATTAAAATCGTATTTATCAAGGTTGACTCTTGGCTGATGGTTGAACTGGCTCTCCTGGAAGGAATGGCTTTTAGAGGATTGCTGTGGGAGCAGGGGATCCTGTGACCACTGCTGGACAAAGCAGTGTGGGGAATGACTGTACAGTTTTCAGGCTCATGAAACCACAAGCGTCTCAGGAGAGCTGAACCCAAGTTGGAAATCATTCACCTCCTCTTCTTTCAGCAAGTGGTGTCAGAGGGAACAAGCAAACAATCATAAAAACCAGTTGTTTTGATCTCTGGTTCTACTACAATGTCCATAGTGGATGAGAATCTATATTAAAGAAACTATAAAGGCCTTGGGAATTGACCATATTTTTGTTTTCAGCCCATCTCCAGGCAAAGGTGTGATGGAACTGATTTGGCCTAAAGCTGCGGCCATGTAAATCTTTTGGCAACTGCCAAATATTACCATCTGGACCAAATCATTTCTTTCTGCATCTTTGCAGGTGCTATTTTCCAAGGTGACTGCCTCTGATTTAGTTGGAAAGGAGGTGGGTCCTAAAACCAGAAATAGTTGAACTACTATTAAGTCTGTCTTACCGAAGGAGGATTGTTCTGTTAAATACTTTCTACTGCATAAAAAAAAAAAAGACAGAAGAAGAGACAGAACTGAAATCACAGAAAGCTAATATATTTTTGTGAAAGGAGCCATAGAGAAGGGATAATGAGGCTTGGGCTCATCCAGGTTTTTGCTTCTAACATAAGTATAACTGAAGTAAGACATCCTTGGATATCAATATTCTTTCCCCCCTATGAATTATACCAGCCTCACATCCCTGAAGTTCAGAAATGGAAGAAATCTTGTAATATTAATATTTCTACTCATTTTCATATTGTTTTGTGAATCAAATGAATATTCAAGCCATTTAAAAAACTTTCCCTTTATTAGGTACCCATTTTGCAGACAACACTGGGGGAGGAGCAGAGAGAAAAATCACAAAGAGGAGAAATATGTGATCTTTTCCCTCAAAGAAGCCCATCATCTTATAGAGACATTCATTCTGACTTTCCTACAGGTGTTCAACGTTTGTTTCACACTCTATGGGATATGTTGGGAAAACAAAGACAAAAAAGCATAGTTTTGTCTGTTTTCAGGAATTTCTCTTATTTACTAGAGAGATAAATAAGTTTTCATAACTGTGATAAATACTCAGAAGCCATGGGAACTATGATAGGGACACTGTTAAGGGAGGCTTCCCAGGGGAAATGGCAGTTGGTTTATTTTAGACAAATAATGCAAAGGGTAAATGAAAGGTGATATGTGTGGTCTGAGGGTAAGGAGAGAGGGGTGGATGCCACATGGCATCCAGGAAGAAATTATTCTAAAGGACCTAGGCACATTTTTGGGCACCATATTACCTAAGTCTAAATGGAAGTCTTTTTTCTCTTAGTATTTATTGATTTCTCAGTTTCTCTTGGATATTCATGGAGAAGAGTTATCAGTAACTTGTTTAAAGCTTCCCTTTACAATTTTGTGCAGAGTTTCTAAAGTAAGAGCACCATAGCTATTGTCAAAAACAGAATTAAAACACAAATGCCACCACTGTCACCCCACCACTATTTTAACCCCACCACCATCATAAATACTATAATCACTACCACTGACAATGTTATTACAACCATTAGCATCAACAACCAGACAACTACTGATCCATTATCATCACTGCCAACACCCATCATTAACATTATCACCACCACCATCACTATTACCACTACCACCACCATGACGTCAGTCACTAGCACTAGCACATGGCCATTATCACCAACAGCAACCACAAACGTTGTCACCACTACAAACCATCACCATTATCACTGCTGTGACCTCAACACCATCACTGCCACCATCACTAGCATTACTATCACCACTCCCATTTTCATTCCTGAAATATTTTCAAGACCTTCTCAGGCATCTTATGCACCCAGGTTAGAGTTCTCATATACTATATTTGAAGGTTGTAGAAGCAGCTTGAGCCAGGTAGAAGTGTGTCAAGGACAGCATTAGCAATGTACAAAAAAAAAAAAAAGAAAAAGAAAAAGAAAGAAAGAAAAATCCTAACAACCTCAGAAATGAACAGAGATTGTATTTTTAAAAAAATTTGTTCATGTGGCTGAGTTCCAGGAAGTCATGTTTTAGGTTACATTTGGAGCAATTTTTCTAGGAAATAAAGAATCATACAATTTATGTGCATTATAAAAACCAAAATCACAAGCATCTATGGGAAGAGAAGCTATTGAATTAACATGATCAATTCTTTCCAACTTTTTCTGTAAGAATCATTCACAGTTTCTTTAGTTGTTTTGACATGCTAGCACTCATTTGTGTCACTTAATAAACATCTCTTAAATGACCACCATGTCACGTGGTTGAATGAATATGTTCCATGAGTAGCTCTTGAGGACACCATACCTCAGTAGCTGTCTTGGAGCTCATCACATAATGAAAATAATAGTAAGAAGGAGGTGATGTTACAGAAGGATAAAGCTCTGATAGACACATGAACCTGGTCCAATGAAAGCATCTGAGACAAATTGTTAGATGAGGCTTTGGGTGATAAAGGACATGATCAGAAAAGGAAGCTGAGATTAAATATCTCTTCTGTAACTTGAAAGGTCAAGAGAATTTTGATAGGACAAGAGAGAGTAGGAAGATAAGGAAAGAAAAGAGGAATTTTAGGAAAAGAGAACAGGGTGTGCAAATCAAAGCAAATATAGCTTGTTCTAGAATTGCTTAAGAGATCAGTAGGATGAAAATATTACAGTAATAAATAGTTGGCTCCAAAAGTATGTAATATGCATTGGAGGAGAACTAAACTTTGAGAAAATAATATTTATTAGCAGCACCCGTCACCAACTCTCTGAACAACAACAACAAAAAATTATGACTTTCTGATGCCTTTGTATCCACTTAGTGGATGAAGCACCAGCATTTCATGGTGGTATATAACCAAACTACTAGTTATAGACCAAGATGGTCATATCTGATTTTCAAACAAAGTCTAACATGGAATTAAGGGTGGCAGAATGATAGTGGGTTCTGAACACATTTTGGAGGATTTGTGAATGTGCACTCCCTGTTGTGTGTCCTCTGCCTCAAGGGATTCAGATCCATTAAGCTTGTGCAAAATGAAAGGCAGATATTCATAATGAGTTTCTTGTATCTGTTCAAGGGTAATGGCAGAACCCTGATCTGTATGAAAATCAAAAGAATGGGAGGAAAGGCAATATCACCAGCAGAAAATAACCACAGAGGGGCTGGGGTTGTAGCTTAGCAGCAGAGCGCTTGCCTCGCACATGCGAGACCCTGGGTTACATCCTCAGCACCACATAAAAATAAACAAAATAAGGGTATTGTGTCCAACTACAACTAAAAAATTATAAATAAATAAATAAATAAATAAAGTAACCACAGAAATTCATGGTGTGGAAGTAGAGCTCTAACTAATGAGCTCTGACAGTCATTTTTAAAAGCACTTTTTTTTTTTTTTTTAGATTTTTAACACTAAGTAGTCATGCTTTCATTTATCCTAAAGAGAATTACAACTTTCCTGACAGAATAAGGAAGTAGAATTCCTTGCACAATAAAATCTGATATGAAATTATTTTTTTGAGACAATTTTAAAATATTTTGGTAACTTTCTTAAAAACAAATAGTAAATACTTTCTTATTTAAAAAGTTACTTTGATTTCTTTCATTCTTCATTTTTAAAAGTTGTCTTGCCTTGAGAAAGCCAAGATTCTCTGAACATATTTAACTATCAGAGGGACATGACCCAGAAGTCCAAGTGTAAGCTAAAACACACGTTAAATTCCCTGAAGCAACGGCTTCCAATCCAAAATAAGGTCAAGAAATCCACAAAATGTCTCTACAGCTGTTTTTTTTTTTTTTTTTTTCTCTCTCTCCCTTTCTCTCCCGATTTTTTATTATTTTTGATGTCTGTACTGGTATTTTCAAAAGTCTAAAAATTAATAATTCTTTCCTGTAATATAAAAAAAGGCAAAGGTCAATCAGTAGTTTTTGGCTCAAATGATAGTTGTTACTGGTTTTATTACTACTTCTTATTTTCCACTATAAAACAAAATGAATAAAATGCAAATTCAAATTGAACAGGCATGTAAAATATGGATTGGAAGCATGACAGTCACTTTGAAAAGCCAGTTGGTTCCTCCTTCCTGAAACATAAACTAAAATACTCTGCCAGTTAGTTTAAGAGTGGAAATAGTGGGCTGGAGTTGTGGCTCAGCAGTAGGGTGCTCACCTTGAACGTGTGAGAACATAGGTTCGATCCTCAGCACCACATAAAAATAAATAAGTGAAATAAAGGTATTGTATCCAACTACAACTAAAAAATAAATATTAAAAAAATTAAATCTATTTAAAGAAATAAAAGAGTGGTAATAAAAAAATTAATATTGACTACATGGCGATATTTCAGTCAATTCATGTCAAAACAAGAAAAAAAATGGCACATGGTGTATTTGTTGCTATTTTTAGTTTGTTTCTGTTGATCATTTTTTAAATTAGGAAATTTAATTCTCAATGCATGAGTTATTGTAAATTTTTTTAATGGTAGGCACTATGCTACATGACTTAAATAGCTTTTCATTTGTATAATAATAACATAAAATGTATAGTATCAAACACATTTTATTGATGAAGAAAGACAGACTCACATTAATTTACTTTAACTCCCATCAATTTTGATAGATTCATCATATAACATTACAAGCAAAAATGATAGTACATTTTCTGAAGTTTAACATAGGAAAAAACATCTTTTATTTATATATATAAATATTTAAAATATTTCCAGTTGTATATGGATACAATATCTTTATTTTGTTAATTTTTTTTAATGTGGTGATGGGGAAAGAACCCAGTGCCTCATGCATGCTAGGCAAGCACTCTACCAGTGAGCCACAACCCCAGCCCTCTTTTGTGTATTTTAAAGGAGATTTAAATAAATAAAACTCCAAGTTGAATCTTCTTTGTAATTATGAAGAATGTGAAATTTAAAAAGTTCCCAACTGGGATCTTGGTGGTGATGTTCAAATAACAATTGAGATTTGAGAGAAGACTTTTTAATTTTTATTTTAACACTAGCCATCAGTTCTGACCGGATTCAGAGGGTACAGAATATGTTCCCTTCAGGAACATTTTCCTGCTTATGGAATTTGACCACAAGAAACTCTCAAGTCACATCCAACTTTAATAAGAATTTTTTTCTCCTTTGTACTTTCTAATTAAAAGGATGCTTTTTATTTTTTTTTAGAAGGAGAAACTTGGAAAGTGACTAATTTATATTATGTTCCAATTATTTTAAGGTAAGTGGGAATGAAATGTAGACAAAGGAGAAGTTACAACTTAACACTTGTCTCACAGTGTATACTGGGGAGGAGGAGTTTGTTTTGTGCATAGGTTGCATCCTATGTGCCTTCTTTATGGTCTGTGTCTTGGCAAATTAACATTGGGATCCACTGAAACCAATCTGATTCATGACAGAAGTCATAGAGAGGATGCAGGTGCAGTTGTTAGGTCTAAAGGTAGATGTGGAAAAAAAACGAAAGAAAATTTCCCTAATACTTGATTTGTTGGCTCTAAATTGCCCCTTGAATTTATACATTCATTCATTCAAAAATCAGGTTTTGAAGCAGGTATAAAACCATGAGCAAGAGTTCTTAGTCCAGTGGAAGAACTTTTGGTCACTCTCTTTTTAAATAACAAGCCTGCTATATCTGAAAGCATTCAGAGTAGAAAAGTCTACCAAGCTCTGCCTAAAGACAGAGGGCCAAAGAAGGTGGCAAAGAGGTGAAGCCTCAGCTAAATATTTTTCCCTCAATTTTTTATTGGTGCATTATTATTATATTCAATATTGAGATTCATTATACCATATGTATACATGTATATAACATAACTTGTTCAATCTTATTCCCTGGTACCTTCCCTTTTCCTCCCCCGATCATCTTGCTCTACTCTACTGATCTCTCTTCTATTACCATATTATTTTTATCATTTTAATTAGTGAATTACATATATGTGTGTGTGTGTGTGTGTGTGTATAAAATATGGTGTCTCTATGTTCTACAGACACTAGACAGCAATAATTGGAAGGCTTTTCTAAAAAGTTTTTAATAATAATGTCTTTTAAAATCATAAATAACAAGCAACTGAAAACTAAATAGTCTGTTTAATTAGAGACCTTGCTTTTTGGAGACTTCGGAGCCTGTCCTGTCCTTATGTATTCCAAGGACAGTGCATATGTGGAGTTTCAGTCTTTTGATTCTAAGCTTCAGTAAAATCTTCGTTAATCCTTTAGCTGTGTTCAGCTGTCCTAGAGGAATAAAGAAAGTGTGCTATGTTCAAGTTTGCAAAAGAGTAGTATTCTCTGCCAACATGGGATTCCAACATAATATTCTATTGCTGGTGTGATGGTTTTAGGGTAAAAACAACTTCTTTCAGTCTGCCTGGGACTGTCCCAGTTTTTGCCTCCACTTTGAAAAATTGTGGCAAAAATATATAACATTGTTTAGCATCTTAACCATTTTAAAGAACTCCTCACAGTTTTTAAACAATTAATAAAAATCTAACAACTGTGTGTTTGTGTAATCACAGTCCCAGTTTTAAGATAGAAAGTGCCACATTCCGGAAAATCCTCAGTTTTGGGCAAAGTGAGAAGGCTGCTCATTAAGTGCTGGTGATATAGTGGCACACAAGTATAGACTTTTGGTAGCAAGACATTGCTTATTACAAATGTAAAGAAAAACTTTTTTTGTACTGAGGATTAAACCCAGGGAACTTTATCACTGAGCTATATCCCCAGTGCTTTTTTATTTTTAAATTTTGAGACAGGGTCTTGCTAAGTTGCTGAGGGATCTCACTAATCTGTTGAGGCTGGCCTTGAACTTGTGATCTTCCTGCCTCAGCCTCCTTAGTTGCTGGGATAACAGCTGTGTGTCACTATGCCCAGTTACAAATTGAAACTTTATTGAGAAATTTGTAGGTACTCATGAAATTGTAAAAAATAATTCTTAGCAAAATCTTATACCCTTTACCAGTGATAGCATCTTGTAAAAGTATGTTATTAAAACCTGTATATAGATATTGATATAATCATTCATTTTATTCAGATTTCACCATTTTTTAAAAGAATATACTTTTAAATTGTTGATGGATACAATATAAATATTTATTTTTTAATTGTAGATGGACACAATACCAGTATTTTATTTATTTATTTTTATGTGATGCTGAGGATTGAACTCAGTGCCTCACACGTACCAGGCAAGTGCTCTACCACTGAGCTACAGCCCCAGCCCCTTAGATTTCACCAGTTTTACATGTAGGGGTGTGTGTGTGTGTGCGCGCGCGCCTTTGAATGCATGGGTAGGTCTATGTAATTTTATTACCTGTGTAGTCTCATATAATCCTCATCACAATAAAAATACACTACTGTTTTATTACCATTAGGATTCCGCCACTTGGTTTCACTGTACTAATCACACTCCCTCTGTCTTATCCTTTCTGACTCCTCTCCAACCCCCACCATCCCTCATCCTATCTCTAAACCATGGCAACTATTACTTCTCCTTCTCTAAATTTTATCACACACATGTATACATGCATACAGACATGCACATGCATGTGTTTGTAATTGGAATCATATGATATATAATATTTGAGGACTGACTTCTTTTCATTCAATATAAACTTGGAAGAGTTACTAAGTCATATCAGTAGTCCACCCTTTTCTATTGCTGAGTATTGCAAGGTATAACTGCACAGTTTGTTGAACCACAGTACAATTATATGAGGATTTCCTCCTTACTTTTTGGATATTACAAATAAAGTTGCATAGGTGTAGCTATGTAGGTTTTCTGTGTGAACATAGATTTTAATAACCTGGAATAAATATCTAAGATTGAAAATTTGGGTCATATGATAATTGTATATTTAATTCTCTAAGAAATTGTTCAAGTTTTTAAGAATAACTGTAGCATTTTACATTCTTATTAACAACGTTTGAGTAATCCAGATCCTTAGCATCTTTGCCAGAATTTCGTTTTGTCATTATTTTTTATTGTAGTCATTCTAATTGGTAAGTAGTGATATTTCATTGTAGTTTTAAAAAATATTTTTAGTTGTAGATGGACACAATACCTTTATTTTGTTTATTTAGGTTGTTGTTGTTGTTGTCGTTGTTTTTTAATGTGGTGCTGGAGATTGAACCCAGTGCCTCACGTGTGCTAGGCAAGTGCTGTACTACTAAGCCACAACCCTAGTCCTCATTGTAGTTTTAATTCGAATTTCTTTAATGGTTATTGATGTTGAGCATCTTTCCGTGTATCTAATGTTATCTATATATCTTCTTTGGTGAAATGTCTGTTCGTGTCTTTTACCTATTCTCTAACTGTATTTTTTTTTTTTTTGTATTTTAGCAATTAAGTTTTCAGAATTATTTATATAGTCCAGAAATTGATCCTTTGTCAGATATGTAATTTAAAAATATTTTCTCCCAGTTTGTACCTTGTCTTTTTATCTTTTTTATGTAGATTTTAATAAGTCAAGCATTTTATAATTTTGTCAAGTTCCATTTATCAGCATTTCTTTTTTTGAATTTTTTTTTGTTGTAAAGTCTAAGAATTCTGTCTGGCCCTGGATTCTGAAGGTTTTCCAAAGCTTTTTTTTTAAAAGCTTTATAGTTTTTTAAAATTTTCAATAGTGGACTACTTTCTACTTTTCATTAATTTTTAATAGGTGTGAAGTTTAAGTTGGGATTCATTTTTCTGTTTATGTATGTTCAATTGCTCCAGATCTTTTTGTGGAAAAGGCTGTCCTTCCTCCATTGAATTGTTTTTGCATTTTTTTTAAACAATTGAAAATGTCTGTGTAGGTTTGTATCTGGGTTCTTCATTCTGTTTAATTGCACTATGTATTTATACATCCACCAATATCTCAAGGTCATGATTACTATAGCTAAATAGCAAATCTCAAAGTCAGAGGAATTCCTTCCACTTTTTTCTTCTTTATTAAAATTGAGAGTAAGCTTAATTACACCTACAAAAACCTTGCTGTGACTTTGATAAGAATTGAATTAAATTTTGAGGAGAATTGACATTTTTACTATGTTATATCTTTGAATCCATAAATATGGTTATGAGACATTCATTCTTTGATTTAGCAGTGCTTTAAATTTTCAGCATATTGTTCCTGTACATGTTTGTTAAGTTCATACCTAAGTTTTTTATTTTCATTGATGTAATTGTAATTAATATTCTGTTTTAAATTTTGGTTTCTTTATGTTCATTGTTAGTGTATAGAACTGTGAATTTTTGTGTGTTGTATCCCTTATACACTGTAACCTTTATAAACGGGTCTTTTATTTTGTATGGAGTTCTTGGAATTTTCTATATAAATAACCATGTCATGGGTAAATGAGGACAGTTTCATTTCTTTCTTTTCAACTTAGAAGCCTCTTGAGCATTACTACTACCCGGCCCTCGCCCGGCTTTTCTGCAGTGGTTTGAATTTTCAGTATTATGTTGGAAAAGAATGATGAAGAGATATTCCTCCTTTGTCCCTGATTTTGGAGGAAAAGCGTTCAGTCACTCACCATTAAGTATGACTGATATAGGTTTTTTTTTTTGTTGTTGTTATTAAGATCTTCTTTAGAAAATTTAGGAAGATTTTCTTTATTCCTAACTTGCTGGAATTAAAAAACATCTTAATAGGAATGGATTTTGTCAAATGCTTTTTTTTTGGTATCAACTGACATGATTATATGAATTTTCCCATTTACTGTGTAATGGTAAATTACTCTGATTAATTTTTAAATGCCAAGCCAGCCTTGCATACTTGGAGTAAATCTCATTTAGTCACTGTGTATATTGTTTATATATACATTATTGGATTCAGTTTGTTAATAATTATTGAAACTTTTCATGAATAGGTTTCTTTCTTTCTTTTTTCTTTGGGTCTGTTTTTTATATTATGGTAATACTACCCACAAAAAAACAAGTTGGAAAGTGTTCTATTTTTTATTTCCTGGAAGATATTATGTAAAATAGGTGTTTTTTCCTGATTGTTTGATAGAATTCTCTAGTGAAACCATCTGAACTGTAAATTCTTTTATTTTTAATAATTCATTTATCTAATGCATAATTCATTTATCTAATTCCAGTAGGATTATCCAGATTATATTTCTCATGCTGGTTGAATTTTAGTAGTTTGTGATTTTCAAGGAATTGATCCATTTATTCTAAGTTGTCAAATTTATGAGCATAAAATTATTTATCCCTTATTATTCTCTCAGTAGCTGCAAAATCTGGTGATATCTCCTGTTTCATTTTTGATATTGGTGATTTGCATCTTTTGATTTTGTGAGTCTCGGAAGAAGCTTACCAATTTTATTATTATTTTTTAAGAACTAGCTCTTTGTTTTATTGATTATCTCTGATTATTTTACTTTAATTAATTTACTTCTGCTTTTATCATTAGTGTTTCTTTTCCTATTCTTGTTTCAACTTTACTATGCTTTTTTCCCCCTAGTTCTTAGATTATTGACTTTGTGATCTGTACTGGTTTTTAAATGTAAATATTTAATGCTGTCCATACCCCCTCAGTACTGTGCTGGGTGCACTCCACATACTTTCATGGCTTGTATTTTCATGTTCATTTGGTGTTACACATTGAAAAAAATTCTCCTTTAACACTTCCTCTTTGACTCATGGATTATTTAAGTGTGTGTTGCTTAATTTTTACATGTTTAGGGATTTTCCTGTTTATCTTCAGTTTTTGCTTTTTCATTTGATTCAATTATGGTTGAAGGATATATCTGATAAGACTTGAATTCTTTTAAATTTATTGTGGTTTGTTTTATGGCCTCGGGTATGATCTATCTTGGTGATAGAAGATATAGGCTTGCATTCTGATATTACCTATTAAAGTTATAACCTACCTTGATGCTACGAATATAGTCAAACCTCAGTTGAAGAGACCTGAGTCATACATGGAGCCAAAGTCGATAGTGAAGGGCCATAGAGGAGGCTCCTATCAACCACTGATTTGAAGGAGAAACCTAAAAGGAGCAAAAATCATTGCACATCATTGCACAGTGGAGATTTGTCACCACAATTCAGCACTAGGAAGCTGTACTAGAGAAAGGCAGAATAAGACACAAGTACAAAATAGGCAATGGGGTATGATGGGTACACGAGGGATGTGTGTGGGAGGAAGGTTTATCTTGCTTTACAAAGGGAATCAAAGTCAAGGAAAATTCAGTCAGTTAAGGAAGAGTAACACTCAAAATCTGATACGTGGATGCTAACACATAATAAGGGTGGAGAAGAATAGAAGTTCATTGGATTGGACAAAGGGGAATGAAGGGAAGGGATGAGGGATTGGAATAGGAAAGACAGTAGAATGAATCAGACATGACTTTCCTATGTGCATATATGAATATACTACTAGTGTAGCTCCATATCATGTACAACTGCAAGAATGGAAAGTTATAATCCACGTATGTAGGATATGTCAAAATACACTCTACTGCCATATATATCTAAAAAAGAACAAATAAAAACAAATAAAAAAATTAAGTGGCCAGTAAGCAGCCAGCCGGAATGAAAGACTCTCATTCTACATGTATTGATTTTTTTTCTCATAGCTACTTCAAAAATAAGGGAAATAAATGAACATATAGAGCATCATAGAAGCATCATGGAAAAAACATGCCATGTTGTAAAGTTTAAATTGAATTTATCTAAATTTAGTAAGGCTATAGTTTGGAATTGGCCAACAACCCCATGTCCTTCTTTGGTAACTAATGTAGATGCTGAAAACGTAAAGTAAATATGAAATCTCAGCGACTTAGTGCAGTCATTTCTTTCTTCTTCATATAAAGTCCAATTCAACTGTGGTGGTAGAGAGTTTCATGTAGAATTAGAGAGAGCAAGCATTCAGTAACTCAGAGAAAGTGAGAATCATTTAACTCTTGGCTTCTGGGTAGATCTCTTGCTGGTGAATTGCTGAAAAGAGAGTGTATGATAACTTAAGAGGTTTCAATGGGTCAAGCCTGGGAATTATGTGTATTATTCCATCCACATTTAATTGGTCAAAAAGTAGTCAGTAGTCAGTATAATCATCTGTTGGTATCTTCAATGAATTGGTTCCAAGATTCCCCCATAAATATTAGAGTTCACAGTGTTCAAGCCCCTTCTACAAAATGGTGTAGTATTTGCAATAGAACCTATGTACATCTTCCCATATACTTTGAACCCTTTCTACATTACTTATAATACTTAGTACAATGTAAATGTTATGTAAATAGTTGTTATTCTGCATTATTTAGGGGATAGTGACAAGAAAAATAGTCTATACAAGTTCAGTACAGATATAACCATCTTAGTTCTGGTTGCACAGTACTCTGTCCAAGGTCGGTTGAATGCACAGCTACAAAACTGGAAGATATGGATTTACTGACTACACACTCAAATGCAAAGGAGACCAAAAAATATACCCCAGTTTTATGACTAGGAGAAAAGTAAAATGATTTGGCCAACAGCTACCCAGTTTTGTCACAAATTATGTATCCACCAAGGCCTCTTTACTAGTGAAACTGTTTTACCAATAGTCATGTATCAACAATTGTTGCCACATTCCTTAATTTTGTAAATTGGGCAAAAGACTTTGTCAGCACTCATAATGGCTGTGAATGGGATTATTATTCTGCTTATACAATTAAAAGTTTTAAAATAAGTTATTTTTTATGTTGACAACATTAAGTAATGTCTAACTCACAACTCATAATTAGTAGGACAAGTTTTCTTTTATGGACCAACAGCTACATTAGCTACATGTCTGCTTTCCTTCTGTGAGAATGTATTCAGATAGAGCAAGAAAGCAGAGATGGTGAAAGGAAGGACTTCTCAATAGAAATCATTTGGAACCACTGAAACAGCAGTGTTTCCCAAAATGTCTCTTGCTAAACACGAGTCCTTGGATATACTCCAAAGCAGGGAGGATTTTCTTTACTCATAAAAGTTTAAAGACGAGTGAAACTCAAATCTCTCTCTTGAGTGTTCACCATGCATATGAGCATATTAAAGATTTTAAATAATCCTGCCATAAAGAAACCCTTTGGTTGTAACCTCATCTTTTCTAACACTTGTCACAGATTTCTGTGTTTTAGTGCCATCGACCGTTGTGATCCATATGTATGCAGACTCCCTCCTCAACTGAGCACCCTGGCCTTGAATGTTACTTTCCATACTGAATGACTTTAATTAATGACTTAATGACTAGAAGAGCACTTTCATATTAATAATGTTATCTCCAAGTGTATTAACAACAGATGAAAAGTATTTAGTCTTTCTTACTGTCTTCTGCAGGTATCAGCTATCTTAGCACTAAAAAGGGGAGCATCAATTTGTGCAGTTTTTTTTCTCCTTCTGACTTAAAAGGATCTGCCCTGGTGAAGAGTTTAGTTTAGTTTCCCCTTAGGCTGCCAAATTCACCTTATGAATTTTGGACACACTTTTTCCTACTACCAATATTTCTTTAATTCCTTGGGAAATTTTTCTCTCACTGATGTTAACTGTTCTTTAGAAGAATAATCTCAGGCCCTTCCTTTTATCTTCAGTTATTCCATTTTATTTACATTTTCCCTTTCTATATTTTGAAACTAAACCAGGGAACAAATCTATGAGGGTACTTGAGCTTGAAGTCAGAGCATTGCTACCGAGGATGGCTAAATCTTTTTCTGGAAGGTGGCACCAATTTATAGTGTCATGCAGGAGTGGTAGAGATATCACAAGGTGACATTCATTTGTTTTTAGTTTATAATTCAATGAAAAATGTATAATTTTTATGATGGCATGAAAAGCAAAAATAGAGCTTTAGCATATTTTTTAAAATGACCATTTTTACTTGATACATTGTTGCCTCTTTTTTTTTTTGCACATAAAAATGATTTTCTACTGGATTTGAGGGATATAATATTGTGAAAGTGTGTTTTCCAAAAATAACATTTGGAGTAAGTTGAAATTTATAATCCATTACATTAAAAATTTTTTATGGGAAAAATTATTGCTCTTGTCTTTTCTTCCTTTTTTCTTTTCCAGCATAACTACCAGTAACTGTAAAGATATGTGAACTAATATTTACACATTGAGATTCACTGTCTGATTTGGTGCCAGTCTATTCCTGGTTTTACAAAATGACAGGCTGTTCCTTTCCCTGAATGTTCTCAATGTGTACCATTGTACACATGAACCATTGCCAATCTCCAGATGCCAGGGTATTGGGTTTTCTTTCTTTCTTTCTTTCTTTCTTTCTTTCTTTCTTTCTTTCTTTCTTTCTTTCTTTCTTTCTTTTTTTTTTTTGGTAACAGGGATTAAACCCAGGGGCATTTAACCACTGAGCCACATCCCCAGTCCTTTTATTTTTTATTTTGATACAGGGTCTTGCTAAGTTGTTTGGAGCCTCACTACATTGCTGACGCTCGGTTTGAACTTGGAATCTATCTGCCTCAGTCTCCTGAGCCACTGGGATTACATGTGCATTCCACTGTGCCTGGCCAGAGGGGTGTTGTTGTTGCTGTTTTTGTTTTTATTTTGTTTTAAAGTTTAGTAATAATCCTATTTGTTTTTTAAACTTTTAAATTCATTCTTTTTGGTTATACTTGACAGTAGAATGTATTTTGACATATCATACTTACATGGAGTATAACTTCCCATTTTTGTGGTTGTACATGATGTGGAGTTACACTGGTCTTGTATTCATACAGGTACACAGGAAAGTTATGTCTGATTCATTCTACTGTCTTTCTCACATCCATCCCCCACTCCCTTCCCTTAATTCCCCTTTATCTACTCCAGTGAACTTCTATTCCCCGCTCCTTATTGTAAGTTAGCATCCGCATATCAGAAAGAACATTGGGTTTTTGGTTTTTTGAGATTGGCTTATTTCACTTAGCATGACAGTCTCCAGTTCCATTCATTTACTGGAAAATGCCATAATTTCATTCCTATTTATGGCTGAGTAATATTCCATTGTGTATGTGTACCACACCAGGGTATTTTTTTTTTAAATGACTCCTCACCAAACCAAACAAAAATAAAAAACCAACAACAACTACCACTACAACAAAGATATAGTGATGGAGCATCCTGCTTTCTTTGTTTTGGGTAAACCTTATAAATTTGGATTGAGACCATAAGAAATCAAAATATTTGTGGGACCGTAGTATGGTATTGGTTTGGCTTTCAGGAAATCAAGATAGTTCTGGTTTTCCAGGTGCTGTCAAGACTATGGGTCTCAGTGTAGTTTAAAGTAGTAAAAGTCTTAAATTTTCTGTGATGGTGCTTCCAATATGTAGCTATTAGCTACATGTGACTATTGAAATTAAAATGGAACAAAATTAAGTAGTTAGTTCTTCAATTATTCCAGCCATATTTCACATGCTTAGTGGTTACATGATGCTAGTGGTTACTGTAATGGAAAATGCAGATTTTAGGTTTTAGAACATTTAGAACATTTCCATCAACGCTGAATGTTATAATGAAAAGAACTAATCTTGGGGGTAATTTTTAATTTCAGTTCATCTATAGAAGACCAAAATGTAAGAACCGCATCTGATCATTAGTCATTTTTCTTTGTTTCATTAAGTCTTAGTTATTCAGATATGAGATACTTTTCTAAATGACCATATAATCTACTAGAAAGACTATTGGGTAAGCAAGCTAGGATGACAGGAGTTCATCCTCAGCATAAACTTATGAGAAAGTGATTGCATTTCTTTATTTTGAAAAGCAAGCTATAGGCACATGAAGAAAAGAGTTAACAACAAATCTGATTGCTATTATTAAAAAGGTCTGTTTACAAGGTTGGCTTTTGGCTGGCATCTGGGAACTTAGAGTTTAGGAGAATTCTTATCATTTCCTCAAAAGAATGGCTCATGGTTGCCAAAAATGCTTGTACAAACAACATGGTTTTTACTGAACACCTGCTTTTCCTCTGGGAGTCTGGAATTTGTGTAAGTGCAAAGGAAAGGGTGTCTACATCACTAGCCCTTGGTGAAAAACCTTAGCCCTGGGTTTGGTAATAAGCTTCCCTTGTAGACATCTTACACTTAAAACTACGGATGGGGGAATTAAGCATATCCTGTGTGATTTCCACTGGGACAAGACTATAGAAACTCATGCCTGATCTACCTTGAACTTTGCCCCATATACCTTTTCCCATTGCTGATTTTGTTTGTATCTTTTTTGAAGTAGTAATTCACGACTCTGAGTATGACTACATACTGAGTTCTATGAGCCCGTCTTGCAAATCACTACACCTATGGCTAGTCTTGTGGACCCTCAACAAACATCATAATTATGTTGAAAGGGTCACAGGAAGTCTAAAGCTTGAGTACAAGTGGGAATCCAAACACAGTGCCATATAGTTGCAAATCATTGTTAATAATTATAGTGAATTTGGAAAGGAAGAAAAATGTTAGACAAAAATTTATTTTAAAAATGCACAAATAAAATAGTTTAAGATGAAAATAAGAGCTATAAATACCGAACAGATTATGTCTAGAATATTTAAGGCATAATCATGTGATATTGTTTATATTAACTAAGAACACTTTGAATCCCTACAGTATAGATAGAGATTAGAGAGAAGATATAAAGTGGTGGAAATACAGGACTCTGTGCCTTTGAATATCCACAGGAAAACTTCCAACCCAGTCTGGAAATGTGAGCTGGAATGGTTTAAGATAAGAATTTCAGTGAAACAAAATAGCAGTCATCCCTCCTTGGACAAAGTTTAAAGAAACTGAAGAGTCCTCTTAACACAAGTCCCTGGATGTGAATCCATCTTTCCACAGCAGGTTTAAGTGACTGAAGATCTTAGACCTGACACATTTGGGTGGATCTTGGCAGCAGCCAAAAAATATGGCCTTGGCTCCCACTGCTTGGAGTGGGAGCTGAGCGCTCTCTCTCCTTTTGTTTTAGAAATCACTTATATAAAGTATCTTCTTGCAGGGAATGCTTTCCTAGATCAAACACATAATCTTTACATAAACATGAAAAATCTGTCTTTCTCTTTGTTGTGAAATTCGGCCATTTCCAAATTCCAAATGTCAACCTTCTCTCTCCTCTTATTTTTACCATCCATTTTCTATATCATAGCCCTGGAGAGGGCATATGCTTGGTTACTGATAATAGTATCTGATGATTGTATTTGAACCTTCCTTTTTCCTTCCTTTCTCCCCATCCACCAACCTTTATCCACATGACCAATTTTAGAAGATTTGAACCAAAATATTGCAGAGCATCAGAGAATGTGGGGGCCTAAATTTGGGTGTAAGTTGTTTCTCAGGAATGCCCAAAAATTATTCTTGAGGCTACAGGGTTACTTAAAGGAGTACCAAAGTGGGGAGAAGGAAAACAAGTATCAAACTTCAGGGAGTCTAAAATAGTATAGGGTTTAAGACTCTTAATGTATGGAAGCAAAATTCTTGGGTTCAAATTTCATCCTCTTTTAAAATTTCTGTTAGGTCTCATGCAATTTCCTTAACCATTCTGAGCCTTAATTTCCTCATCAGTATAATGGGATGACAACAGCACCAAACTTGAAGTGTTATGAAAATTAAATGAATTATCACATGAACATTACACAGGACACATAATAAGTTCTATATAAATATGGTGATGTCTAATTTTTGATCCAAACTAGGGTTCATTTGAAGATGAAGGAAAATCATTGTTTATCATTATGACAAGACAAAAGATATATCAGTAAATATTCATTATTATTATTTTAAAAATTTACTTGAAGGAAAACTTAGATTTTTAAGAAGCCAGGTCTTCTACAGATGATATATGCATCAGTATAAAATTCCCTGCTGATAAAAAGTGCAGGATATGGGGGATAAAAATGAAATTACATGCTTAAGTGACAGAAGTTGGGGAAGAAGAATTCAGTTGGGTCACATGATTACACATACATTTAAATGTCAGTCTTTCTCTGTGATCAGAAATACAATGCTTACTGAGGATAAGAGTACCTATTCATTTCTCTGTGTAGCTACATGTTCCAAAGCATGGAGAATAGAGTTCCAGAAAACTCTATTTGAAGGTGAAGTTCCATCAGATCCATAATTGATCAGCCAGGTATCAAAGCCACCAATGAGAGCAGAGGAGGCATGAAACAGCACAATTTTTTTCAGGTGTTCTAGTCTTTCTGCCTTTTATGTAAGTGGTTATGCTTTTCCCAAAATTATTTAAAAAACTGTGTGAGTCAGCTTTCTGTCATTATAACAAATTCCTTAGGTAATCAATTTATAAAGAGAAAAGGTTTATTTTGGCTCATGGACTTCAGAAATTTCAACCTATGATTTACTGCTCTAATGCTTTGGGTTTGTTGAAAGGCAGCACATCACAGCAGAAGAATGTGGTAGAACAAAACTGTTTACCTCATGGCTTGGTAGAAAAAAGAGGGAAAAAGGAAGGCATTATGTAACCCTTCGTGGGCACACCTGTAGTGACATGAAGACTTAATTAATAGGGGACCCCACCTTCCAGTAGTGCCATGGGCTGGGCAAAAACCCTGTAACACATGGCACTTTGGGGGACAATACCACATCTAAACTATAACAAAAAATATCAAGTGATTGGTGATAACTCAAATGATCTCACCTGTTAATTGGTAAACGGTTTCCTTTAGAGCAGTTCAAACCCAGTTGTCATTTACATATTGTCATCCCAATTATTGTTTAACAGGGACAGTAAATATTTCTCTCCTTTCCAACTGGCATATGGATTCTTTCTTGGCACTTAAGAGGAAGAGTGACATTTTCCTCAAAGAGTTTCAGGGAAGGATGGTGGGTGGTAATGAGATAGGCAGGAAATCAACAGTCCCAGAACTGAAAAAGGACTCAACACGTGTATCAAAACGTTTGATCAAAACATGACCAGGCTCTGCCAAATAAAGTCTGCATGAGCAGAGCCAATAAAGTCTTTGGTGTTTCTTTCTTTCATAATTTTTGCTTTGAATATGAGAAATGACCTGTAGAAGAAAACAAAAACAAGACAAAACTGAGGACAAAGGAGGGGCTTAAATGTTTCTAATGTTTGAAGATAGATATCAAATGGGGAGGTTGAGTTCCAGAAAATAGTAGAGAAAAAAAGTACTATTATACTTCAAAAACCAAAATTTAAAAAGCTGTTAGTTGAAAAGATGGAAAATTAATGCTCATTTATTGGCATTAATTAAATTAAAAATTCTGACGTTAATTGGATAGTGTAAACCATTTCTACCTATGAACTACCATTCCCTTATGGCACAGATCCAATTGTATTTCAGGTCAAATTGTGTCCCATTCTTAGAAACTATTGAATTAGAAGCCTCACATGACAGTCCATGACATTAGTCATGTTCTGTAACTCAAGGTTGATTTTGTCCTTACTGTATGCAGGTTGTGTAATATATGCTTCTCTACATGCTTTATACATGTTTTTGCTTTTGATCCTCACAACAGCTCTATGAAGCAGGTATCGTTATTGTCTCTGAGGTACAAGGAATTGGATTTGCTTGCTCTGAGTCTCATAGCTAGTAATCGAAGGAGCAAAAGTTCAAACTACAGACCTCATGTCCATAACTCTTGTTCGTTCTGACCTTGGCACCATTACCAGAAAGAGGTTTGATTCTGAACACATAACTTAGATGAATGCTAAATGCTTAGTGATTTAATACATGGCACAATAAAAGCATTTAAGGGCAGGATGCCACAAAATGTTGCTTTTGTTGAACTAATTCACAGGTCTAATGTGAATTTAAAATAACTTGTGTGCATTTATGAGTGTTTATATATTATTTGTGTCAGCCAGAAATAGAACCAAGTATTAAGTATCAGGGCCAAAGCCAAGTAAATTGAAGATGTCAGAAATAACTAAAAGCTCGGGATGAATTACACCGATTCTTTAGGGCACTCTAGGGTATTTAAGAGGATGTTTCCAGTCCAGCTCTCAAGGCAATAAACTCTATGTAAGTCATCAAGTAAATAAATGTAGCACTGCATGTTTATGTTGTCTGAGAAATAGTTTTCTTTCAGAGAAATAAACCTTTTACATTTGACATCAGATTGTGTAGTCTTCTGCTTTAAAACCGGTCTGTACTGTACAGTCTTCAAATAAAAGGTATTTTCTTAGATAAGAAGACATTTTAGCTGATTACAAAGTTTAATATGTAAATTTAGAACCATATTTAAGGCAATCTCATCCTTCAGCCCACCGTCTATCAGAGCTACTCTGGGTAAAGAGAGGAAGAGGTGGGGGTCTGGAGCTTTAGCAGGTCCTGTGCACTTGGGTAACCCTGAAGGCATCTGCATTATAAAATTAAGGAGAAAAACCTTTAACTTGACTTTATTTAGGACTCAACTGGATTTCCACTTACTCCCAAATTGGAGTTCTGTGTTGCTAAATAGGGAGTCAAATTTTGTCCATTAAAAAAAAGTCTCTTGTTATTGTAACTTCTTTTTGAAGAAATACTACTCCTATACTAATCGGATAAGCATAATTTAAGCTAATCTTCAGTATCACTAAGGTGTCAGATCTCCATCTGCATCTTATGGAAGGTCAAATAAGGAGATTAAGTAAAAATCCTATGGAAGTACAACTCTATCTCTGACTCTCCATGAGACTTTGAACTGTAGACAATTTAAAACCTTCTAGGACTTTGGTTTCCTAATGTAATCATAGATAATCATATCCACTTTTTGTTTAAAATTTATGAGCTCTTATGCTTTTTAGGAAAGGGATTATTTAAAATGAATTTGAATCAACTAGTGTATCAAGTTTTCAAAGGCTTAAAAGTGAATCCAATTGTGGCTGGTTTTAATTTCTATGAGAAGTAGGGGGAGATGGTGCAAATTTAGTTGTAAAGAAAGTCTTTGTTCTTTAGTTGTAATGAGGCAAGACCATAGCTATGAAAAACTTATCACAATTCAAAATATTGTACCAGGTCGGTGTTAGAAACAATTGGATGTCATTGTCTCAGATTTGTGATTAAGAATCTGTAGGTGAGAACAAAATACTAGTATTCTATATTTTTAATTCAGAGAGCTGCCCCTTTTCAGGAACGTGCTTAAGCAGACTAACCTCTCTGCTCAGTTTCTTACCTATACGATTGTATTCACTTCATCAGTTTATTGTGAGGATTAAATTAAGAGTAAAGTGCTTAGAATGATAGATGGCACATGAGAACTCAATAAAATGTAGCCATCATTATTATTACTAATATTGGTTTTCCTGAGGTTCTTGTGGACTGCTAACTGAGAAGAAAACTGTGTGATAGCTTGGTGACGTCAGGTACTTGTGTGATGTTTCTGATATTTTCTCTAGTACTTAGTAACATGCTTTACAAAGTGCTGGCCCAGTACATCTTTCTTGCAAACTAAGTACTTTAGACATTTGATAATCTGTGTTTTAAGATATAAATAATCATTAAAAAATCATGTTTCATAAAAGTGAGCAGTTATAAACACTATGTAGTAGCACAAATGACAAGTTTAATGATACGTATAGATGGCATATATGAACATTATGTGTGTGTGCGTGTGTGTGTTTATATATATTCAATAAAACACATATACGACATGTGGATTACACATTCATATATTCACACATCAGAAAATGAAACCACTCTTTTCAGGCATACATGACACATTTATAAAAGTTGATCTTAATCAGATGCAGTGGTGCATGTCCGTAATCCCAGTAACTCAGGTAGCTGAGGCAGAGGATTGCAAGTTCAAGCCCAGCCTGGGCAACTTCGTGAAGTCCTGTCTCCAAAAATGAAGAGGCTTGAGTTATAGCTCAGTGGTAAAGTGCCCTGGGGCTCAATCTTCAGTACCTGAAAAAAGGAAAGTTGATCTTACATTAGGTTAAAGGAAATTCTCCACAAATTCCAAATAACTAATAAAATAAAATTCTACTCTGCTAAGCATCATCAACAAAATGGAAACTAATCAGAAAACAATTGCAAAGACTCCCATATATTTACAAAGTAAAAAAAAACTTAAATAATTAACTGATTAAAAAAGAACTCATGAAAATTATAAAAAATAATGTACTCTATATCAAGAATTATGAGGTTTACTTAAAGTATTTGAAATGTGTGCAATGGCATAGTGTGTTAGTCAGAAGTGAATTTTGTATATAAAATCAAATAAGAAGATTAAATACCAGTAAGACAAATTTCAGTGTATATAGCCTAGTAAAAGAAAAAGTCAACCTAATAAAAATAGAAAGAAGGAAGAAATAAAACAGGAGCAGAAATTAAGCCAATATCATTATGAATGGGAAAACATGGAAACAATTTCCTTCAAAATCAGGAGCAAGAAAATGATGTCCACTCTCACTACTTCTACTCACTATAGTGGTTGAAACTCTAACTAGAGCAATCAGATAAGAGAAGGAAATAAAAGGGATAAAAATGAGAGAGAAAGAAGTCATATTATCATTGATTGATGACGATAGGTTTCTATATGTAGAAGATCCAAAAAACTCCACCAAAAGACTTCTAGAGCTAATAAACAAATCAGAAAGGTTGCAGGATACAAAATCAACATAAAAAAAATCAATAGATTTTCTATATAATGAACTTGCTGAAAAAGAAATTAGGAAAACAATCCCATTCACAATAGCCTAAAGAAATGCCTAGTAATGAATCTAACCAAGGAGATGAAAGACCTCTACAATGAAATTATAGAATGCCGAAGGAAAAACCAGAGGACGACACTAGAAGATGGAAAGGCCTCCCATGTTCATGGATAGGCAGAATTAATATTGTTAAAATTGCCAACATAGAGATGTAATGCAATCTCCATCACAATTCCAATGACATTCTCCACAGAACTAGAAAAAAAAGCCTGTTTTGTAATTCATTTGAAAGAATAAAAATACTCATAATAGCTAATGCAATCCTGATCAATAAAAGTGATGCTGGATGCACCATGATAGCCCATTTAAAATTATACTACAGAGCTGTAGTAACAAAACTGCATGGTACTAGCATAAAAACAGACAAATAGACCAACGGAGCAAAATAGAAGATAACAGGCAAACTCATACAGAGTTAAGGTTTAGATATGAAGTGTCCACAAAAACTCATGTGTGAGAGAATGCAAGAAAGTTTAGAGATGAAATGTTTGAGTTGTGGGAGTTTTAACCTCATAAGTGCATTTATCTCCTGGTGGGTATTACTTGGGTGGTAACTATAGCAAGTAGGGTGTGACTGGAGGTGGGTCACTGGGGGTGTGGCTTTGCGGTATATATTTTGTCCTTGTTGAGTGGAGCTCTCTCTCTCTCTCTGCTTTCTGATGCCAGATCCTGAGCTGTATTCCTCTGCCACACCCTTCCACCATGATGTTCTGCCTCATCTGGGTCCCAGGACAATGGAGTCAGCTGTCAACTGAGACCTCTGAAATATTTTGAGCTCCAAAATAAACTTTTTCTCCTCTAAATGTTCTTGTTAGGTCCTTTGGTCACAGCAGCAAAAAAAGCTGACTAAAGTAGATAATCATTTGATCTTCAACAAAGGTGCTAAAAATATATGTTGGAGAAAAGTCAGCTTTTGAATTGTGGTACAAGGGATTGAACCCAGGGGTGCTTAACCACCGAGCAACATCACTAGCCCATTTTTGTGCCGCAGTCTCTGGCTGGGCACAAATCACGAGTCTCCACACAGCTTGTAGATTCAAACAGCAATTCTTTATTCCCGAACTCACACCGGCCGTCTACAAACACGTTCTGGGGGAATCCACGTTCTCTGCCCAAATCCACTTCTCCCAAATCCACTCTCTGCCCAAATCCACTTCGCATGGGCTTCTGTCTCCCAAATATACTGTCTGACTCTAAGCACTCAAGAGGAACTCAGCAGCAGGATACGCCCTATTCTAAAGGGAGAACACCCTAATCTCCTATTATGCTAAACCGCCCTATTCTAAAGGGGGAACACCCTAAACACATCCTGCCCTGGTCCTTGAGCAAGGTCACCTTTCAGAAGTCCTTCCACTAGACAGCATGGGAGTAAGCTGGCAAGGAATTTGTCATACCTACTTGGCTGATGGCTCCCAGCATTTTTGTTTTTCATTTATTTTTTTAAAGACACTAAGTTGCTGAGGCTGCCTTTGAACTTCTGATCCTCCTGCCTTAGCCTTCCTAGCCACTGGGAATACAGGTATGCACCATTATGCTTGGCTAAAAAGACTGCCTTTTAACAAAAATGCTAGGGAAACTGATCTGATTCTAGATGAACAACAATAGAATAACAATAGAATCCCTGTCTCTCACTCTGCCTACAAGTCAACTCAAAATGAATCATTTTGTGGAATTAGACCAGAAACTTTGCAACTAAGAAAATATAGGGTTAATACTACAACATATAGCCTCAGTAAATACTTTCTTCAATAGTATTCCAAAATAATACCAAGAATGAATGGTACTCAAGAAATACTACCAAGAATTAACAAATGAGTTGGCATCAAATTAAAAAGGATCTGCACAACAAAGGAAACAAGTGCTTAAAGAGAGAACTTAGAGAAAGGCAGAAAATCTTTGCTAGCTACTCTTATGAGAGAAGATCAATAACCAGAGTATATGAAGGACTCAAAAAACTTAACACCCTCCCAAATAAAACAATTAATAAATGGGATAATGAACTAAAACCAACTCTTCTTGAAAGAGGGAGGGAGTACAAATTACCAAGAAAAACATGAAAACATGTTCAACACCTTTAGCAATTAGAAAAATGCAAGTTAAAATTACACTGAGGTTTCATCTTACTCCAGTTAGAATGGCAGCCATCAAGAATACAAAAAAAAAAAAAAAAATACTGGTAAAAACATGGGGAAAAAGAAACATTTGACTAGAAATGGAATCAGCAAATGATCCTGCTATACCACTTCTCAGTATTTATCCTAAAGAATTAAAGTCAGCATGCATACCCGTGTTTAGAGCAGCATAGTTCACAATAGCCAAATTATGCAACCAGTCTAAGTGTTCATCTATGAATGAATGGATAAATAAAATGTCACACACACACACACACACACACACACACACACACACACAATGGAGTTTTATTCAGCCATGAAGAAGAATAAAATTATGACATTTGCTGTTAAATGAATGGAACTGATGAATAGCAGGCTAAGTGAAATAAACCAAACTCAGAAAGCCTAGGGTCCTACATTTTTCTCTTGTATGTGAAGGCTAGAAAGAAAACAAGGGGGAAAAGTGGTGGTGGTGGTGGAAGAATCTCTTAAAATAGAAGGAAGACCAGCAGAGTTGAGAAAGGCCTTGGTGGGGGTTGGGGGGAGAGGAGAGAGGGGAAGTACTGGAAAATAAAATTAACTAAATTATACTGTAATATTGTGTTTATATATAAATATGTAACAACAAATTTCACTGTTATGTATACTTAGAATGCATCAATAAAAAGAATAAAACAAAAAGAAAAAATTGGGGAGCAGTCAATTATTTTTACTAATTAGTATTTGTTTTTATTTTTAATGAGTCTGTCAAAAGAATGTCTTTCTATTTGGTGTAAATCCTGTCTATAATTATTTCTGATACAAATCTTAAAAGAGTGAAAAAGGAATTAAAGAGGTAGGAAGGAATTATGATGATTGACAAGACCAATAAGTGGTACAAAGAAAACAAAGCATTAAAAAATTAGACAACCATCTGAAAAACTGGTCTGAAAAGACAGATAGAACAAAAATAAATATTACAAGGAAAACAGGATCAAAGTATACATGCCATTTTTTTTATTGGCGCTGTGGATCAAATCCAGGACCTTCTAGATGCTGATCATGTACTGTATCACTGAGCTATACTTACCCTTAAGTCCAAAAAGAGTACTATGATCAATCTTATAACTAAATTTAGATAAATTAGATTACTTAAATTGAGTCAAAATTGATGCAAGAAAAAAAGTAAATTTGGGGTAGATTAATAATCATTAAAATGTTTATTTGGTTAGCACAATTCATACTACCTATCTTATCCTCACAAAATACCATAGAGTTCTACCTGAGAATATTAGTGTAGCTTAACCTGCAGAAAATTATGGCTTTTAGAAACATCTAGCATAGTTTAATGATTTTGCTACTCAACCTGTACAAGTAGAGTACCATAAAAGAGGTTAATTTCATTTATAAATGTAGATGCAAACTTGCAGTACTATTTTATCTCTCTCTTTGGTCCAATCTTCTTAGAGAACTTTTAGGCAAAATTAATCCAGCAGCAACATTACCAAATGATATTTGTTTTAGTACAACTAATTCTCCAACAATATGTTTGTATGTTCATCATGTTAGTAGATCAAAAGTGATGAAGGCATACAATCATCTCAATAAATTCTAGAAGATCATTCAACGAAATTCAATACCTTTCAAATAAAAGCCCTTAGTAAGCTATTAGTAAACTCAGAATGGAAAGAAGATGTAGGTCTTCTTCAAAAAAGTTATTATTACCACTGATACTATTTATATTATGTCAGTGGTTTTAATAATTACAAGAAGAGATGAAAAGGACATGCATGGATTAAGTAGAAAAAGAGAATATTTTAGTTTTCAGACAAGATAATTTTCCATTAAAAATATGCAAAAGAATTTCCAGACAAATTATTAGAAATAATATAAGAGTTAAGCTGGGATAAAAGAGATAGAATTTATATATAAAACCCCTAATATTCTTCTGTGACAGCAATAAATAATTGTAAAATGTTATAGAAATTTTTTTAAAAATTTGTAACATAACAAATTATATAAGACATCTAGGAATAAATTGAAAACAGATACTCAAGTTCTACATGAGTAAAAATATGAGATAGTTTTGAAACATATAAAAGGAGACTTAATTAAATGGAGATGTACACTATTCTTACATGCAAAAAGACTCAATGTCTTAAAGATTTCAGCTCACCCAAAAATATGTATAAATTCAATGTGATTCCAATAAAAATTTCAACAGTCTTTTTCAAGGGATTAGAGAAAGTTATTAACAATTGATATCTTAGAAATAAGTCCAAAAATAACTGAATTAATTTTGCAGAGGAAGAAAAAGTGAAGGAGAAAGTGAACCCTTGTCATACTAGTTATCAAGACTCATTTGTATACCAAAAGATTGTAAATTACTATGGTGTTAGCTTATGGAGGAGAAAGTATATCAAAGGACAAAGGAAAGAAAAAAACAAGTGAACAAACAAACAAACAAACAAACAAAAAACCCGAAGTCATATACACTTTAACATACATGGAATTTTAGTTCATGAGGAAAGTGTCAACATAATTTATTCACTGTAATAAATGGTGAGAAAAAATAAATTGTGTTGCGATAACCACATACCCAAATGTGGGAAAATATACATAGACATTTAATTCCATTTGATTAAAGACTATGGTATTTTGAAGAATATAAAGAATATCTTTATTAAGTTGAGGTAGAGAAGATATCTTAAGTCACACAAAACAAATAAATCATCAAGGAGTATATTGATACATGAAGCTATATCTAAATGAATTTCTATGCAACAAGTGAACAAGAATGAAATGTTTATGACATGGAGAGCAAAGGATTAATATCTAGTGTATATATAGAAATCCTAGAAACCAATAGGGAAACTGCATCCTCCCCCTGCAAAAAAGGGAGATTCTGTGGATGTGTACCTGCTTACTTTGTTGGATTAAAATCACATATACACTATGATAAACTATTCTAATACACTGGACCTGCTAATGTCTAACATTTGGATCTCCACAGAGAGAAATAATTTAAAAATGTAGAGAAAGCATTTACATAATGAAATACACTGAACAAATAAACAATTTACCTTTTTTTAAAGTTGTAGTTGTACACAGTGCCCTTATTTTATTTATTTATTTTTATGTGGTACTGAGGAACAAACCCAGGGCTTCGGATGTGCGAGGTGAGCGCTCTACCACTGAGCCACGATCCTAGCCCCCAATTTATCTTTTTAAAAGATATGGTTGTAGGAACTGTCATTAGAGAATATGAAAATGACATTGCATATCTGAAATAGCCTTTTTTTTTTTCACTCCTGTCTCAGGAGCCCACAAATCTATGTTTTTGGAAGGGTCAGAGAAGTCAACTGTTGACTCTGAAAGACAAAGGGAATATGACTGTCATTCTTCTGGGTGGTATAGCAATCTTCCTATTTCCCCTGGACATATGGAGGACAGAGAAGACTAAACAAAGTTACAAAAGGCATTTTGTCATATTTAGTTTAAGAATATCCATATTAAAATTTAACATATGCATCTGATTATATTTAACTTATTTATAATAACCGATCACCACTATTTCAGTTCATAGTCCCAGCCTGTTCTGTACATAAACTTCTTCTTAGCCCCATAGCAATGGACAAAGGATATGAAGATTCATTTCAAGAAAGAGGAAATCAAATGGCTAGGAAACTTTGAAAATTTAGTAACGAATAATATGCAAGTTGAAATAATAATAAAATATAATCATGCCCAATGGATGAGCAACATTTTAAAATTTGAAACTACTAAATGTTTAAAGTCTGAAATATAAAGTAAGGAGTTGAAAATATAGGAACTTTCATATAATACTGGTAGGAGTGTAACTTTTGGAAAACAATTTGACTGCAGTATTATTAACAATATGCTTACCTGACAATCTAGCAATTCCATTTTGTGGTATATATCCCCAAGAAACTGTGATACATATATATAAGGAGAGGTTTGTAAGGAGCCCTGATTTTAATAGTGGAAACTGGAAACAATCTAAAAACATAAACAGACCTTGACATATCATACATTTGAATCAGATGGGATATAATTTCTCATTTTTCTGAGTATACAGGTTGTAGAATCACATTGGTCATGCAGTCACATATATACACACAGTAATAATAATGTTAGATCATTGTACTGTCATGTGTAACTAATTAAAACAAATAAAAAATAAAAACATAGAGAAGTGGATAAATAAATTGTGGTATATTTGTGTAATGAAATAGATGTTCATAATTAAAATAAAAGTTATATTTATATGTAGTAACATTACTATATGCAAAAGATCTAATGAGTTAAAAATAAGAAGCACATATATACTATGATAAACCATTCTAATACATTGGACATGCTTATGTCTATCACATTTGTAATAAAAAAAATTGTAGAGAAAGAATTTACCACAAAGATGAGATAGCAATTTTCAAAGGATTTGGAGATGGAGGTAGCAGAATATTTGTCATATTTAGGTAAGGATAAAAATAAAATCTAAATTTTAATAGTAACATGTTATTTTACAATATAAAGCAAAAATAAACAAAAAACTTATACCAACAGAACTAAAGTAATCTACTGAACTATTAATATTTGTTAATTATATATGGTGGACACAGAGGTGTTTATTATTCTTTGTAATTTTTTATATTAAAAGTCAATGATGACAAAGTATGTATATAGGTTAAGCAATGAGCCTTTGTCTGTGAGTGAGATGTGGAGGGATCTCCTTGGCCTGACAATATCATCAATTTTGCAGCACATATCCTAGGTAGTCAGTGTGTTTTCCTCTCCTGATGTATTTCTCTGGAAGAAATTACTTGCAGTGGTCAATCCAGCACAAAGTACGGGGAGTTCTGGCCTCAGAGTAGTTCTTTACTTAGCATATCATCACCATATGAATTTTCACATTAAAATGCTAAGCAAAAAGAGCATTTTTATGTCAGGCTTAAACTGTGATAATTATATGACCTCATTGGTATAAGTAAAACTGTTTCTAATAAAGTTTGAAGGATGTAAACATTGACCAAAATATTTTGATACTCATAGATATGGAATCTTTACAGATTATGAATAAATTTGGGGGGCCAAGTATTATTGTTGAGCAATTTTAGAGTACTTTAAGATGTTTAATTTTCCAACTATGATATTTTCTTAACATTGTGTGTGCATTCATACACTTGATAGGTTGATGTCAATAAACATTAAAATGAAATGTATAAATCTAATAAATTTCTATGAAACTTTTCCAATCTCTTATGCTTTGTTTAGTTTTTTAGGTCTAAGTAAAATTCAGAATAAAATATTTAAACCGTATGGTGTTTTAGACTGAGTCTTGACAAGCAGGACAATAGTGGATTTATTTTAAAAGAAATCAAAAGGAACTGAAACAAAATCAATTTGCAATGCATTAATGATCTTATGATTAAATTGTTCCATGTTTCACAAAAACATTTGATGTACTGAGCAATTTGTTGTGTAATAGAAAGTGCTTTCCAAATATCACAGTGTTTTAATTAAGACTTTTTGTGCTTTTTCCTTTATACATATTAGAATTTTTATGTCCCTTCATTCTCTTTTGGACAGGACTCTGTTATGTCTTGAATATGGTTATTTTCAGTAGAACGGAGAGGAATATCCTCTGACGAATCAAAATCTCAAAAGCTGAGTCCTTGACAGTTGTCTTCCAAATGAGGATTTTGTAATCTGGAAAGATGCCAAACAACCCTAACTTTGGAGAGCCGCTCCTAGGATTTACCTAACACCTGCTGAATTGTTGACAATACATTGCTCCTCTTGGGATGGTTCATGTGTGACTTCTGTGCTGATGGGATGTCTACACAAATGGATTTCAAGGGAGGATAGAAGGTCACTTGCAATTTTAATCTTCCAGGCTTAAAGGATGACCCTATGATATCAGTGGCTAACTCGAGGCCTAGAAGGTGATGACCCTTCTCTGCTGAAAGCTTAATGTGTCTCCTGCTACTTCCCAATTGTTTGGCTTTCATCTTACTTCAATGATCATTCATGGGTCTTGGATCTTTGCAGGGGCAGTGATTTACCACTCTCTGAGGGATCTGCTCTAAACAACCATGCCAAAATTACTCAGATGTGAAGGATAAGGATGGCTGCCAAGAGAATAATGTTGGGTTGTAAATAAGCATGGCAACCTCCAAGTTGTTACTCTAAAGATTTAGATAGATAGTATTAGGGCCACAGGGAAGCTTCCTTTTGTTAGTAATATGCTGGGACCTGCTGTATTCTCTGGGATGTTCCTTGTATTTCAACTACTTCTGCCAGGAGAAAATTCTTTCTTCTTTTGCAAGATGAACTAGTTCATTGACTCAGTTCTCAAGTAAATAAGTGTAATCATTTCTTTTTATTTTTTCTTAGATTCTGATGCTGAGTGAAATGGGATAGGAATATTGATAATAAAAATGCATATTTTACCACTATAAATATTTGTTAACTCTAAGCAGGAGACAGAGATAAGGACGGAGGTAAAGACACAAAGAAACAGACAAAAAGAGATATCAAGAGACATGAAGGATAGAGGGAGGGAGAAAGGGAGTGGAGTGGGGTGGGGGGGGAGAGAGAGAGAGAGAAAGAGAGAGAGAGAGAGAGAGAGAGAGAGAGAGAGAGAGAGAATATGAGAACCTGAGAGATACCACTGGTGCTTGTGTGGACATGTGGACATGTCTAAGAGATTCCACAACTTAGTTTTTCAGTTAAATTGGGTATTTTAGTCTTCATTATGGTTCACTCAGGCATTTTAAGTCTTAAGTAGAGAGCCCACTTCAGTTGTTTTAACACCCTACATCTAAATCATTGGACAGTTAAAACTATCCAACTGGTCAACCATTTGGCAATCCCAGGAATTTACCAAGTGACTGATGTGGTATGCTAGGCAGACTGAAACTATAATTTGTAACTTCAGAGAAAGCAATCTAACAAATTCTTTTGGGAAACCCAAGAAAGATTGGATAATCTTGTGTTATGTGATAGGACAATACTATTACCTTACTGGGTGGTAGTTCTAAGGAGAGTCTACCACACATGGAAGGAATAAAAGACTATGAAAGTTGGTCTGCCTAAATATATTCCCAGTTCTGTCTTTTTGAAAGAGACAAACAACCTCTATATGTTAGACCTGATAAAATTAATCCCATTCTTTACTGCTCAAATGGCACCTGTTTAACATCTAGCTATAGAAATTAGAAAGTTGAAATGTCAGCTTCATTGAAAGCAAAGATAGGATCGGTAAATGTAGCTTGAATTTGGTCTACTTGGACTTCCTATGTTTTTTATTCCAGAGTTATATTTGAATTCACATGAGGAGGAAGACCTCCAGAGCAATTACTTATCCACTCAATAGTGTCTCACCATCTCAAGCCAGAAAGTCCAAGATTAGAGACCCAAGCACCTATGTGCAGTGACTTATCATGTTATCAATGACTACTAGAGAAATATGAATCAATCAATATCAGGTTTTTTAATATGTCAGTCAAACTTGTATCTGTGTCCTTCCTGTGGAGAGGAACAAATGAGATCTAGAAGGTAAATGTTTCTATCCAGGCCTTCTGAGAGAGAAATTCTATTTTGTGGACAAGCAGAAAAAGATGTGAAATAATTGACTTATAGTTTTGGTTAAAGAATCCATTTTAATATGGGAAGTTTTGTGTGGAGGTTGATAAGGAGCTCTGAGTTTATTACAGAGAAGGATGAGAGACAATGGAGGGCAATGGATTGAGAATTTACAGTCATGGAACATCAAATGTGTCAATGCTGCTTGCAGCTCTTAACACCATCAAGTTGAGGTTATTCTGTAAGTTCAGGCAGCTCAGAATAAAGAAGTGAGGTACAAGTCCAAGTCATTTTAATACCAAGACTGATGATCTTTTCATTCTATCATCCTATTACTATGAATGCCACCACCTCTTTGGAAACCTCCTAGAAGAAAGCACCTGACCTCCATTGTATAAGAATGGATAGCTCTGCTAGAAATGATTCATAATAGCCAAATTCCAGAAACAGCCCAAATTCTCATCAATTGACTACTAAACATTAATGTGGTATTTCCATACACTGGAATAATATTTAACAACCAAATGACCTGAACTACTGATAAATTCCACAATACAAATTTACCTCTAAAAAACCACACTGAGAGAAGCCAGTCATGAAACATCATATATTTATTGTCTGATTCCATTTATACAAAATATTCAAAAAAGGCAAACTTATAGAGGCAGAAAGCAGGCTAGTGTTTGCCTGGGGCTGGTTGTGGGGAGGCGGGGACAGCTGCAAATGGGCATGAAAGAACTTTTTGGCAGATGGAAATGTTCTAAAATTGGATTGTGGTGCTTTATAAAACTCTATAAATTTTCTAAAATTCATTGAATTTTACACTTGAAATGGGCAAATTTTATGGTGCGTAAGATCTGCTTTCCTCCAAACAGGCAGAAGTCTCTGAATTGGATACTGGAGGAAACAACTGTGGGTGTGGTTTTCTCCTTCCCTTGTGCATCCCTGCATTAATAATCACCTGGCCCCAGGATTCTGTGGGAAAGTGCTTCACAAATGTTTTCTTGTTCAATAACCCAATCATCCTCTGATAGAGACTGAGAGTGGCAAAGATTGATCAGCTGCTCACCACAAAACCATGACTTCTTTATCCCAGGCACAGAATGAGACCCTTCCAGTTAGGGGGACTGTGAGAGTGAGTGCTGAGTTCACTCTCAGGAATATAAGGACAGGAATGATTGTGCTGCTTCCAGGCCCCATCCACCACAAGCTTTCCACAAATGAGCCTGCTGTTTTATTTCAATTTGCTAGTTGGAAATCCATGCTCAGGGAGACCTCAGAAATAAGTATTGAAAAATGACAGATCCAAGAGTCGGGATAAGTTGGAGCTTCTGAATCACTTCTTATGGGAGGGATTTCAGTGATCAGAAATACCCACATTAGACTCTACATTATCTATAAATAAATTTTTCTCACGTCAGCACCGTTTTGAACTTTGGAATCAGTTAGAATATCTATCAAGAATTTAGCTCATATACTTCTATTTTCTCCTAACAAAAAATAAGTCAAGATGTATAAATCAGGATATTCATAACTTGTATAAATTCAAGCACCAAGAAGGTGTCAAAGTCAGGCTCTGAACCCCAAGTCATCTGATGTTGGCAATTATGCTTTTACCATCCATGGTATCTTGCTATTTCTTTTTATGAGAGTAGAGTGGTATATCACCAAACATCCAGGTGAGACTCCTCTGGCTCCATCAGAACCAAATCATCTCTACAGAGAGAGGGCAGGTTAGCCCAAGTCTGAGGTTTGCTGAGTAGGGCATTGTTTATTCAAGACAGCAGGGTTAAGATGACAACTGCCATTAATTGCTTCTTTCTTTGGTCCTATTTCAGGAATTGCTCAGTCTCTTTTGTAAATAAATACTTTTTAAAAACTTACCAAGTATTTACTTAGCACCAACTTTGGCAGGCACTTCTCTGAATGCTGGGAACATAGCTACAGATGAGAAAAGGTCCTTGTTTTTGTGGAGCCTACATTTAAGTGGAGCGATAAATACAATGAAATAAGTAAGTAATACTCTGGATATTGATATGTTTCATGAAAAAGAAGTGATGAAATAGTGATGGGGATGGGAGGATAGAAGCAACAGGAACGGGGGTTTTTAGCCTCAGCATGTTAGCAAGGCCTTCTCTGAAAACAATCCATTTGGATCCAAGACCTAAGGGATGAGAAGGGGCAGCCACATGAAGGTATGAAGAAAGACATTCCAGAGTAGGGAAAGGTTCAAAGGTGCCGCAGTCCAGCTGGGCAAATAACCGAGAGGTGACAAGCAACTTGAAGGTTGAAGCGAGAACTACTTTATTGCGAGTGAACTCAGCAGGAACTGAGTAAGAACTCAAAGTAGCGGGCACCCCGAGGTAGCAGGAGCCGCTTTATTGCGGGACAGCAGAGGTATATATACCTAACTGATTACACACAGCTTGACTCAATTAACATCATCTAGATACAGCAGTCAGCCAATAAGGAATCCTCACTACCTTAATGGCTCGCTGGCATTGCTTCACAAACCAGTCCTCCTGGCAAACTGTCAGGCGCCATCTTGACTTTAATTTGCATCCCCAACATAAAGGCCCTGACCTGGGAATGAGCTTAGCAAGGACAAGGAATGGAAAAAAAGTGTGCATGACTGGTGGGAATAGGGCAAACAGGTCAGAGGTGCCAGGAGGTGGTGTCTCTGGGCATTGGTGAGAGGTTGTGTTTCATTATAATGGCAGTGGGAGTCTTTGGAAATTTCCAATGCAGAACTCCTGAAAAATATATATGGTACTATGTACCCCAGCAATCTCTGTTGGAGGTTGCCTTACATATCAGTTGAAATTTTCTGCAAATTCCAACATTTAGAATCAGGAGAGAAGTACCAAAATCCAGTTTAGGCCCTAAATTTGTACCCCAGTGGGGAGAAGTGCTTATCACAACTTTGTGTCAGACATGCTAGGAAACTCTGGATCATGATTGTATCAACTAGTTATTTAAATGGTGTAGGAAATGAATGTCTCATTTTTAAAAATCATTTGCTTAAAGAGCACCTACAATATAGTCAAATGAGTCAATTGACATGCAACATTTTCTATTAAATGGGTAACCAGTTTCCTTTTAAAACTCAACACTTTAATGAGTCACAGAAAATAATCAAACATTCCAAAGAAGAGAGTCTCTGTTGAGGGAGGCAAGTTGAATTGGCACCATGTAATAGATAAAAGATTATGAGTTATCTGACAAAAAGCCTTGGCTCTATGATAGAACAAGGTAAAGTAATCAAGGGAGGAACATTAACAAAATAGCCAATTAAGTTTCCAATTAATCATATGTCCTTTGACTTGGAGGAAGTGGGAGAATGATCAGTGCTCTGAGGGTGAGATGCCAAAAGGAATTTACAAATTGCTTTATCTCTTGGTCTCCAAGGAAGCAGTGCTGCCTGGTATACTCCAAAACACAACAATGGTTCTTGTATGAGTAGCTTAATAGCATGCCTAGAAAGATTTCTTCATAAGGTTTCAAAATTGAGGTATTTTTGTAATTCTCCCCAAGGAATGCTACTATGGGAGAGGAGTGTAGAAGAATCTGAAGGACAAAGAAAAATAAAACCCAAGTGTTATATGCAAAAGTTGAATCCAAAAATGCATACAGATAAAACCCAAGTGTTATATGCAAAAGTTGAATCCAAAAATGCATACAGATAAAACCCAAGTGTTATATGCAAAAGTTGAATCCAAAAATATATACAGATAAGTATAGGACAGGTACAGGAGTTGTGTTAATAACAAATCGAGTTATTGGTTGAGCCATTATAACATAAATGTAAGTAGGTTTGTTCTATGTGCTTTTAGGGATTGAAACTTGCTCTTTTGGAAAGCTGTACAAATGGGACAGTCAGTCTTACTATATTTATTAAGTCCTTGTGAGCATATACAATATTTTTCCTACTCTGTATGTCCTATGCCTTGCTCTGTACCCACTGCATGCACATAGTATTATAATTATATATATGGCCCCCCAAATATTTTTGATACAAATAGGAAAATCCTGCAACATGATAATTGTTCTGTATTGAACATGGGAGCAATGATTCCAATATACATTTTCAGTGGATGGGATTAATATAGAACTTTTAAGGGTAATTTATTTTTCAGGACTCCATAATGCAACATGGATATACTATGGTCCATGGCCAAATTCAATCTGCTGCCTGTGTTTTTAGATAAAGCTAGGTGCATCCAAATTTTTTTAAATAAGTAAAAAATATGAGTATGTTCATTTCTCTTAAAAGCTCATAAACAATAGGGTCTTAATGTAAATGAAAAAATAAACAAGGCAAGTTAACTGTAGTCAATACATTAGTTCTGGCTGGACATGGTGACTTATGCCTGACTCATGATAGGGACTTGAAAACTGAGGCAGAAGAATGGCAAGTTTGAAGCCAGCCTGGGAAAATTAGGGAACCCCAATCTCAAAATAAAATAAAAAGGGCTAGGGATGTAGCTCAGTGTGGGAGGTCCTAGGTTCAACTCCCAATATTACAAGAAGAAAGGCAAAAACAACCTACTGACCAATAAAACAAACAAACAACAAACAAACAAACAAACAAAAAACACCTTTGCTCTTGTCCTTGCTGGGAAGAAACTGTACAGGCCTTTGGAAAATAGAGATAAAGGAGGAGAGATCAAAAGCATGAACAAAAGTAAAATTTTTGGAAAGTTTTTTATGTGTTTTGGGTGGTAAAGAGTCCCTTTTGGCTGATGGGTAAAGAGTCACAGCAGAGCGATTGGTAGAGTGGGAAGTATAAGGACTTGTGAGTCACATAAAATCTTGTGCTGTTACTTTGGGAAAACAGCTTTATACTTATGATCATCAAATTTCCCATCCTACAAGAGAAGTATTAATATTCTTTATCTTTGTGTTATCCTAAACAATAAGTGCTTACATTTTTGAGGACTTGGTCTGTGTTAGGAATGTTCTAAGCATATTAACTCTATTAAATATTTATGCAAAGCAGTCAACATTCATTACCTTTTTCAACCCTCACAATAATTCCAAGATGTAAAGTTTGTGAGGATAGAATAAAATAACATAATACAATGGTTGACTTAACTATGTCACAGATAAATGCTCTTCTTTACCCTTCCCATTTCACTTTTTCTAAGTAAAAAGTGACTGCTCAGCATAGAAAGGAAACTTGAGCCAAACTGCACAACGTCATTGTTATTAGTATGTTATTCAGTCAACAGCTTTTGGTCTTTGAAGGTCTTGAACCTGGGAAATGACTATGATTTCCCTTTAGCCATGAGTGGGCCTTGGAGGATGGATTTTTTCTCAATGGTTTATCAACTTTTCAAGAGATGAAAATTTCCATTCACAATGAAAATTTATCTTTTTATCATTAATTCCTTTTTTTAAGGAGCTAAACATTTCTCAGATGATTAGAGGTTCTCCATAACATCTTTGAGATCTGCTTAGTAACATATCAAGTACACTTGCTTTAACCTTTATCCACAGTGATAAATACAGCTGAGTCAAATGTATTCCTGGTTCTCCTCTTTGCTACTTTGCCCTGAGAAATATTGAGAGAGCCTTTTCTATCTGTTGCCCAACCCATCCATTCAATTTCAATTGCACATTTTTGTTTTCTTCTACTTATCAAATTTTAACTTAAAGCTTTCTTTAAACAAGTCTGCAATTTTTCTAGAATAGCTCAGCACTGATCTTTATTGGTAGATGAATCTAGTCTCTTTCACCCAAGAGATCACTGGATGGACCCTTCAAAATGACTCAAAATGTATAATTATCTCTTCTTAATCTCTTTTATTTCAACCTCTTATTATTTTTTGGAATACAAAACACTGAGTAAAATAATAATAATAATAATAATAATAATAATAATAATAATAATAATAATAATAATGTCATAAAAACATATCATAATCCCAGGGGATAAATCTCTTCAAAATCCTATGGTAGTTTCAAAGCTAAAATACTTATGAACTCCTAAACTATCTTTTTAAAAAGTATACTTGAAGAACTTCTAATTATTGACCATACTATTTAATTTAAGCATTCTAAACTCAAGACTAAATAGTAAGTTACATGGCTAATAAAAAATCAAGAGTGATTTTTTTGTTTTGCCATATGGAGCAGAAGGACAGAAATCATAATTTGCAGTTTGCAAATTGACATTCCCTTTCTCACATTCTGGAATATACCCAATATTGTAAAATTGTTTGAAGGTAACTATAAGAAAAAATGTCCAAGCCTCATCCTTCTAGATTCTTGCTCCTACAGACAGTTTTTGGTCCCTGTTCAAAAGAAATATAGTAAAGTGTTTCTAACCACTGTTCCCACAAGTGAGCCCATGCTAGTAATGGTGAGCGGCCACATGATGTAAGATTTTGTGTCAGTTCCCACGACTGAAAGGCATCGAGTCTTAAAGGGAAACACTGGACTTTTTCATGCCCAGAGCTTATTGTTTTTGAATCTGTGGTATCTTACACTGTGCCTAGCACACAACAGGTACTCATAATAATATGTAGTTGTTTTTGAAGGACTCCAATGTCAAGGATAAGTATTTTAGTACTATGTTTCTCAAAAGAACTGTAAAAAATTAGCTTTTTTTTGACTTTTCAAACTGTCTCATGCCAATTCTTTTATAAAATTCAACAAAATAAATGACTAAAAATAAATTGTAAAGACAAAGCAAAAGTAGAAGCTCCAACTTTTTTGAAAATTTGTATTATCACATAAAATAGATGCAAAGTTTCTTCATCAAATTAGTGCAAAAGTTTCTAAATGTGTTTTTTCTTGAATTCTGTACTGCTCTTGTTGAAAATGGGTAAAAAGAAAGTTTATGAACCAGGGATTATCAGAGAATGACAGTTTGAATAGCCAGCCCTTTTTGGTATTTAGTTTGCCACTAACTAAACTTGGTGAATCTGTTTTAAACCCGTTGAAGTCTGTTTGGTCATTCATGAAGTGGAGAACTGATTTGACACCCTAGAGGCTCCCAACTTCATTCTTGGTGAATTCAATCAGTATTCCTTCTAAAGGAGGGAGTACTGCTGGGATGAACTAATGTCAGGTTCAAGGGTTCCTTTTTCCCATCCTTTACCTGAGATAGACCTAGGAAGGTCTGAGATAAGGGACCAAGGCTCTTTCAGCCCAGAAACTAACTGGTCCCTGGATTGCAGATGATAATTTTACCATAGTAGTTATCTCTCCCTCCCCTAAAATATTTCATATCCCATTGCCTGCTTTATGTTTTATTCTTAGCACTCAATAACATACAACATATGTTACTTACTTGTAATCTATTATGCTACTAAAATGTAAGCTGTACCGAATTTAGAATTCTAATCCTTTTTGTTATTATAAAAACAAAACAAAACAAAAATCTAAAACTGTGTTTGACACATGATGGCAAATAAGTATTTAGTGAAAAATGATTAAATGAATCTCAACTTATATTGCCACATCATGCTTTAACGTGAGATCTCTTGCATACTCTCCACTTTTAGAATTTGGAATAATATGTTTTCTTCAAATTTCCCTAGTTTTAATGGAAAATTCAATAATTGAGGTCATTTGAATATAATGTTTCAATTTGGTTGTTTATAATTCTAGATATATTTTCCCCATGATGCATCAAAGAGTTTTTAATAAATGTCAAGTTCAAAGTTTTTTTTTTTTTTTTTCTTTCAAATGTATCATGTGGAAGGCTATACTTCACTAGTAAAGTGCTTGAACAAAAGTAAAATTTTTGGAAAGTTTGTTATGTGTTTTGGGTTCAATCCCCAGCCCCACCTAACATGAACAAACTATATATATATATATATATATATATATATATATATATATATATATTCCACTTACATACAGAAATACACATCAAATATATTTTAGCATAAATGTATGGTTTAAAAAACTATTCAGATAAATCATAAATGAGCAAAATTATTTCGTGTTTCTAAGAAAAAAGATATAACTTTAGAGAAAAGCGAAGACAAGAAATTTCAGCTGGAAAGATAGATGTGTGTGTGTGTGTGTGTGTGTGTGTGTGTGTGTGTGTGTGTTACTTTTTGTCGCTTGTGACCAAAATACCTTCAAGAACAGCTAGGAGGTGGAAAACGGTCTGGTAAGTCCATTGGTCTGGAAGGGCATGGTGGAGGAGAGCTGCTCCATTCATGGCAACTGGGAAATGAAGATGGAAGGGGGACAAGGGGTCACAGGGACCCACCCCTCTAGCCACACCCCACCAGACTACAATTACCACCCAGTCAGTCCATTGAAACTGAGATAGACTGAATAGGTTACAACCCTCACATTCCAATAATTTTGATTCTGAAATTCCTTTTTGAACATAGGAGCTTTTGGGGGGGAAACACCTTATATCCAACCAAAACTGTGTGTGTGTGTGTGTGTGTGTGTGTGTGTGTGTGTGTGGTGTATTTATATCTTTATTCTCCTAGGAACTCAGGTACCTGTTTTCAGATACTTTCTCAAGTTCTTTCTCAACCACAAATATACCATAATACAACAGTACTGTCAGCAATAAAACCAAATGGAATTTTATAATCCCACATTTATAGTACATTGGGAAAAAAACTCAAAATCTTTCTGTTCATGTCAAGCAGTCTTTTCAGAGAATTCAAACAATACAATTAAATAATAAACAATTTGTCTTATGATGTTACCTACCACAGAGAAAAAGGAACGCACATGTATTTAAACATATACAAACTTTTATATTTAATTTTTTGGCCACATATGCCTTAATAATTAAAAAAACAAAGTTTCCATAGACTTTTTAATTCTTTCCTAATCCCCTATTGGTTAACCAACTTTTTCAAATTTTTCTTCTATTACCTGATCCTTTCATTTTAGTATTCATATTTTAATATACTTTTTATGCCTAGCTTCATTAACTTTTCCATCAAGGAAAATTTGTCTTTTATTTATTCCTATTTTAAGGTGTCAAAGTGAAAGGCAGGGCTAAGGCAGGACCTCATTTTCTCTTTTTCAGTGTTTCCACCAAGACCCAAGAGTTAGAAAGTCTGATTCCTCAAGAAGTAATGCAAAGTGAAGCTTTCCACCCTCTCTTTCACTTGTTTATTCCTACCTCCCAAGAAGACAGACTTCATTGGTGACATTAAGAAGAGGGTGTTTCTATTTGCTTGACCTAAATTCACCTTTGTTCCCCTCTTAATCTGCTTTCCTTGAGGAAGTGTGAATTTCCTGTAGGCTCCTCTGCATGGCAAGTGACCCTGGTTCAGGACTGGAGGAACCAGGACTTGTTTTCCAGTGTGGTATCTGAAAGCACTATATGGCTGGGATCCCAGCGCCAGCAGCCTGACAGGTGTGGAGGGATTCTGGATAAGTGTTCTGCTCTGCAGCCCTAATTCTCCTTTGGAGGAACAATCTTGAATTGTAGATTTCGGGGAAGAGCATTTAAAACAACAAAAGAAAAACCAAAGAATGCCATTCTGATCAGATGATGAAACTGCATTCTCCAAGCCTAAATTACCTGCCTATTATAAAATGAATGTCTTGACAATGCCTAAATATCGTTTGATTGAACTCATGTCTGATTATCACCCTCTCTCCCTGATTAGGCCAGCACCTGGAGAAGAACACTGATTTAGACGAGTGATGGTTTTCTTATTAGAATGGTGGGAGGAATTTCATTAGGTGGAAATAAGGAAGGAGGTGATTCAGATGCGGTCAAGGATGCCCACTTCTGCAGCATGTGTTTGAGAATGATATGTCTTTTATAGCTGGAGTTTAGGATTCCCGTGAGAGTTTTCATGCAAAAATGTGTTGGATAAAATAGTATAGGAACAAATGTATTCATTGATATTCTATGCTAGAATGGTTGGTACTAAAAAGATAAAAAAACTAGGAGTGGTGTGAAGAAAAACCTGGAGGTTAGAGGGAACAATCATAGGAAAAAAACGAGAACAGGTAGGGGGCCCACTTAAGAGCAATGGGAGTCTGAAAGGAAGCAGCAGGCATAGAAAGGAGATATGTTTAAGAATAGAATCAACAATATTTAGATGTTGACTATTACGAAAATTGAGGAAGAAAGAAGCAGAATTCTGCAGATTTTCAAACCAAATTGGAAGAATGATATTTTTCTTAATTAAATTAAAGTACACACACACACATGCACACACACACACTGTATATATATGTATCACACACTTGTATATTTTATGTATGTAAAATTTTATGTTTATATGTAATATTATAATATATAAAAATTGTATTTCCCCTTGCCCCTTTCCTTTATTCTTTTTCTCTCTTCCTCCTTCCTTCCTTCTTGCTTGTCTGTCTGCCTTTTTTGATTTCTTTTCTTAGTAATCTATGGAGCACCTGTGGAGTAGATGCTTTTTAATTTATTCTTTCATTTAATCTGTGCCGTGATCCCATAGGGGCAGTTTTTAGTTAATTGATCGATTGGTTAATTCAAGGCCCAGAAGAGCTGGAGTGACATGTGCAAGGTCTCTGACAAGCAAGGGTGGGCACTCAGGTTGGAACACGGACCATTCCATCTTGAAGGTTCTGTTCTTTACATTTCTATGGGAATCAGATTTGAGGAGAAGATGGTTTCTGTAAGTGCCTGCAAACTGCAAAGAAATCCATCAGGCAGCTGAAAGTGTAGGCTGGGTGCTGAGGAGGAGATGCAGATTTGGGAGTCATCTGTGGGAAGGTGAAAGTAAAACAGAATGGGTGAGGTCATTACGAGAATGCAGAAAGTGACCCAAGGAACAGAGCTGATGACAGGCCCTCAGGGATCGCCTTCCTGTAAGGGCCAGCTGGCACACTCAGAATTCCTTGGGGAAACTTCTAGTGATCTAATGAAATCCATGAATTTCTAAGTTACTGACTCCATTGTATCTCATATTATAGAGGATTGCATTTTTATCTCATATAAAACTTACTTGTGATTAAAAAAATCACTAGGGATGTATTTATATTAAAAAAAATTACATTGATAGAATTACAAGAAGCTCATGTAGTTATAAAATCCTCCCACAACCACAGGTTTGGTGGGGTGTTGCCATTTGAAAATTGCCATGCCAGTGGTAAATTTATGAACTCAATGTTTCATTAATTAGCTTATGATTATTTAATTAACTATTAGTTTAATATTCTGTTAAGAGAAATCTATATATTTATTAAAAAGTAATATTTAAAAAAGGATGTTAATAACATACAAACTCTCGCGTGCTTTTTAAAATGCGAAGTTCTTCAAGATGTACCTAACCAGATGTTGGCCTGGCTTGGCTTGTACAACGTGGAGGATGGAGTATGTGTGAAGTGACTGTAAGGAAGTTAAACTACGTGCTATAGTTGTGTCCCCTCCCTACAAATTTATATACTAAAGTCCCAACCTCCAGTATTTCAGAATGTGGCTATATTTGAAAATAAGGTCTTTAAGGAGGTGATTAAGTTACAACAAGGCCATTCAGAAGGGGGCATAATCCTACAGACTGCTGTCCTTATGAGAAGATGGAGAAACAGCAGGAGTTTATGCTCAGAGGGATGACCAGGTGAAAAGGCAGCAAAAGGGAGTCCAGTTAAGGCTAAGGAGAGAAGCTCAGGAGAATCTTATCTTGCTGGCACTTTGATGTTGAACTTTCCACTTCTAGAAATGTGAAAAAATAAATTTTTGTTGCTTAAAGTGTCCCAGTCTGCAGCATTTTGCTATGGCAACCTTTGCAAACCAATATACAAGAAACTAGGAACTTACCTCCCAAGAAGATAAAGGGAAATTAGGGGGGATTTCTAGATCAAGAAGTCTGAAACAAATACTTAGAGCGTGACAAAGTAGATCAATCACTTAAAAAACTGAAGCTGAAATGCAGGTTTTGTGTTTTCCTAAGGTGGAAGGGAGGGGGTCAGCCACAGGGTCTCTGATCAATTATATTAACTTTGATTATTTAAGCAGGGGGCAGAGATCATATTAATATTTAATTGTTAAAGATCTTGTCTTTATTGCATAGACCAAAATGTAAAGACCATTTAGAAAGATTGTGACTTTTCTTGTTTGATTTTATGACCATACCCTGTCTCTGGTGATAGGCAAGGCCATCTAGAAATAATGAACATATAAAGTGCAAACTGGCCACTTTGATTCTTTCACAAGAACTTGTAAAGTTGCCCGAAAAGCACACAAAAATGTTCCTTTTAATGTTTTTAGGAGGAAAGCTTAAGGTTGTTTTCAAAGTTTCAAGATCCAAATGCAAAGGACTCCACTTCTTTACAAGTGGTTTGATCCCGTGGGTAATGTGGTTATAATCCAGATGAGCCTCTTGGGGGGCAGGGAGGAGTGATGCCAATTTTTTTTTTCTTTTGAAAGAACCATAAAGGAGAAACAGATCATACTTTGTGGGTTGATAAATAGTTCAGCACACACGGCCAGAAGAAGGAACCTTATGCACATTGCTGATTTTTTTTTTTTTTAAGGCAAAAACCAGGGAGACAGACTGTGCTGTGGTTTCTGTTATTTCTCTGTTATGACCCCTCTCTCAGTGACATGGCAAGGATGAAAAGGATATGTCAGAATTTAGAACGTGACCTTGAAAGAAAAGGTTTAAACCATGATAAAGGTCTAGGTAGAGAGCTTAATTTACTTTTATCCCCCTCAATTTCCTTTTTAAAATGAGAAAATGAAAGTGGGTTCAGAGATTATTTAGACGCAAAATCTTGGTGGCCTTGCTTAGGTGTCATATTTGAAGGGAAAATTTGAACTAGAAACAAAAACTGAGAAAAAAGTTTGCTTTGTTTTGGCTGGTTTTATACTTGACCAAAGACTATGCTCACTGTCACAGGGAGCAGGGAGTGCAGGACCGAGGGTTTTGAACATACTAAAAGTGTACCAGATGCCTGTGGAAGCCTCAGTTATGAATGCTGCTGTGGGGAATGTAAGTTTGTTCACACACAGGCCCCTCCCCTGCTCCTCTCTGTTCTTCCCTTTCCTTTGTTGTGTGAGGCATTCATTAATAGAAGGGTACACAAACCCACTCTTATAGACATGGTCTTTGGGCCCTGGGGAAAGATCGGGGCACAATTTCCCTTCCCCCTTATCCTTAAGGGTTGTCTGTTGTAGATTGGGCTAAATGAAAAAAAATTTTTTTAAACTTTCTCACATAAGTGAAAACACTATTTCCTTACACATCAAAGCCTATTTGAATTGGGTCACTTCATAATTTATTTTATCAAAGAGGTTTTAATTTTTTCCAGATTGTAAGAATTTCCAGATTATTTCAAATTTTATGGGCCAAATTCTGCCGTTAATTATGCACACGCAACTAATTGCACACACATAACTAAGGGAAGCATTTGGCTTTTGGAGCTGAAAGTCTCTGGTGTTCTGATTTTTTTTTTTTTTTTTTTTTGTGGGTGTGTGTGGGGGGAGGATGGTAAGAACAGGCTTTTATCTATAAATTTAAAAAAAAATCTTCAAAATTATTGACAGCACTCTTCCAAAGTTGTTTGTAAGCAGTAATTTACTTGTCTAACCACACCCTGGTATAATCATTCTTTTTAGCCTTTTTGCAATGAGAAAATTGTCATACAGACAACTCTATTATTTGCTTGAAACAATATAAGAATAATAAAATTAAGGCTAATAATTTGTATTCTAAGTGCTATGATAATAACTGAAACTATTACTGTCACTAACCACGTGATAAATTTGTCATATTCTTGATTGTTGCCTCTTTTGTTATATGAAATAACAATGGCTTTATGGTGTTTTTTCCTGATTGCAGAGATAACAATGGAGATGATTTAAGTAATATAGAAAAGCCTAGAGAATAATATATCACTTAAATTCTCACCACTGTGAAGTCACCAATTATATTTTATTAAATATCTTTCTAGAATTGTCTTCTTTTTCTCTAATTTTATACTGAAATAATATTGGACATGTCACTGTAACAGATTTTTCAACAAGGAATCGTTGGAAATCTTTTAGGGTGGAGACCCACATAATGCTCATTTCTCTTTTTGATGGTTGTTTCAATTCGTGTTTACAAACAATTCTTTTATTTTCAGAATTGTTGCTTTAAACTGTGATACAAGAAACTTGTATATAACTTGTTTCTTTATAATTAATAACTGAAACTTGCTGCTTTATAAGCTCTGTCAACAATCTTGAATTTCTATCTTGACTGTTCTTTCTTAAAAGTACAATTTTGAGTCACACATCCATAGAATTATATGAAATTTGAAAATGCCAGAATGATGAAAAAATAAATAATATAGGGAAGTGAAATCCTGAGGAAATTCAAATTCTTAATGTAGTTCATAAATAATCTATTACCTAACTTTAGTAATCTGATATAGACATCATGTTGATATAGATTTTTTGTGGTTTTGTTTTTGTGGTGTTGGGGATTGAACCGAAGGCCTTGTGCATGGGAGGTAAGCACTCTACCCTCTGAGCTATATCCCCAACCCACATTCATATAGATTTTAATTTTCATTCTTGTCATGAATAATTCTTAAGAGAGTAAGCATTGAAATGGAAAATCTTCATAATCTCTACTTTGGAAAATCAGTTGCTGATCACTAAATCTAGAGTGGAATGTTTGTATTTATAGGATCAGAGCTTAAAATATTGAGCTAAATTCCAGTACATTCTGTATATTACCATTCTATTCTTTGTTCTCCCCACTTCTCAACTGCTAAAACCCACTCTGTTGCCCTCTCAAAGATTCGGACCCATTAACAAGCTTTTGTACTCTTAATTCCATTCCTTCTGTTCCACTGGAACATTCTCCATTGTCAAGTTTTCCCCCTCTATTGAATAATCCATATGCATATACAGATATATAAATTTCCTTTTATAAAATATAAAACCTGTTTTTTCCATACAACCTGTAACCCTTAAGCAGGCAATGGCCATGAGGTTAGGACCTCCCTTTTCCTTTCTGCTTCTTGTCCTACTGCCCTTTCCCTTGTTTGGGCTCCTTGCTCTTCCTCACATATGCCAGAGACTCTCACCTTGGGATGTTGGCTTTGGGTATTTCTATATCTAGAAGTTCTCCCAGATATCGGCTTGAATCATGATTTTTTCTTCTTCAAGACTTTCCCTCAATCACTCTTTCTAAACAAATAGAAAGAATATCACAACCTACCCTCAATCACTCTTTCTAAACAAATAGAAATAATATCACAACCTACCTCACTTATCTCTGGCATTTTCTAAAAACCATTATCCTGCTCCCTTTGTGTGTATAGCATTTATCATTTTTGAACATACTGTGTTTGCTTAAAATATGTTTATTATTTAATTCCTCTGCCCTCCCTGGAATGTAATCCTGAAGTATGTCTTGGAAGAAAGGAATCTTTGTTGTGTGTCATGGAATTATTGGCAATTATCTCTTCATTAAAATTATAAACAAATAAAGACAAGCCATGGATACATTAATGATGATAATATGTCATAAAAATAGATTGTAGTTAATCCAATACTATTTATATGAGATCCAAAAATAAAGAAATAATTAATTAAAATCAAAGATGATCTGGGGAAAAGAAAGAACATCGAGATGAAAGAGTGTAAAATTATGTTCTTAGTTTATGAGTTTCCTTCTCTTTAAGAGACATTGGGAAAGAAGAGAAAAGGATACAAATGATGCTATGTTTGAATTTTGACTTACGATTGTGTTTGGTTTGGATGTGAGGTGTCTCCAAATAACTCACATGTGAGACAATGCAAAAAGTAATTGGATTGTGAGAGGCTTGACCCAATCAGTGCATTAATCACCTTATAGGATTAATTGAGTGGTAAATGAAGGCAGGTGGGGAGTGGTAGGAGGAGGTGGGGCATTGGGGGAGTGGCTTTGAGGTATATATTTGTATTTGGCAAGTGGATCTCTCCCTCTCCTTCTCTCTGCTTCCTGATCATCATGTGAGCTGTTTCCCTCCACCACAGTCTTCTGCCATGTTCAGCCTCCCGGGAACCCCAAGGAATGGAGCCAGCTGTCTAGAGACCGAGACCTCTGAAACCGTGAGCTCTTAAATAAACTTTTCCTCCTCTACAATTGTGCTGGTTGGGTCTTTTAGTTGCAGCGGTGAAAAAGCTGACTAAAACAGATTGGTTAAACCTTATACTAGCTTGGGAATAAAAAGGGAGGATTTTGGCTTTAAAATATAAAATGTATACATCATCATGGCCCATTCCACTGACTTCTTTGAAATTTCCCTCAACTAGAACTGATTAGTAACTAAAAATGTCAAGGTTTATTTCAAGAATATTAGACTAAGGCCTTGGAATAATTGTTTAGCTAAGGCCTCATTAAGAAGCAGACCATATTTAAAGCTGTAAGAGTTGGCGAGGCAAGAAAGCAAAATGCTTCTGAACATTTTATTCGATGAGGTCAATTATTGTGCTTTGTTTCAATTGGTTAACCAAATGTTCAAAGTATGACAGACTATTTTTGAAAGAAATGAAAATTTCCTGGGGGCCAATGGAATGTCGGGCCCACATCAAGTTTTTTTGTTGTAGACTACAGTTATTTATGTCCACTGATTTTGATGTCAATTATTTGTTATAAGAGAGAGTAATCCTTGAGGGCATATTTTTAAATATTATTTAATATCAGCATTGATGAAGTAGTTAACGATTTCAAATAAGAATTGGTAAGGCACATTAGTTTAAATGTGGGTTGTAAAAGAATGGAAAACACTTAATATAAAAAGAGTAAATCCCACCCCCCCCCTTTTCTTTTTTTAAATTGAGCTTTAAAGTATAAGGCAGTTTTTAATGCCATTTGTTAGGGTTTTGAGGGACCCCAAATAAAACACCCTGTTTTCCTATAATAAGGATAGACTAACGAATTAGATGGATGGAGATCAAAGTGCCACCTTTACTGTTAATCCTGAAGAATCCATATTAGACATACAACACAATTGCCTTCCCATCACTTCACCACTGCTAGACACACTCATCTGGTCTAAGCAACATGTGATACCTGAAGACCTACCTCATGCTCAGCAGGTTCATTATGGGACATGGAGCAGCACTGAAGGTGAGGGTGCTTTGATACCTGGCTCCAGAAAGAGAAAGAAGAAAAGGCCAAGGGAAACTTGTACAGGGATCTCAGGGAGGGGTAAGTAGGGACAGAATGAAAAGCTGAGGGTGTTCTTTCTAGTTAAATCCTGCCCAGGTGAAAACAAGAAGAATATAGACTATTCCTCCCTACCCAAGAACATGCTGTGTTTATCATGGGCATGATCCATTATGTTAGTAGTAATTAACCCATGTGTTTCCAAATGTATATTTTAGTGGGAAGAGGGAAATACAGATTGTTGTATTTAAAAAAATTCCACCTGCAATTTTCTGAAAGTTACACAAAGAGTTGCAAATCAGAAAGACTCATAAGTTGTTGGCATGCACACTGCTATAAATTAATGTTCAGGAGATGGTGACCCAGATGTGGAGGAAGCAGAGTGAGGAAAGTGGGGCGCTGTCTTATGAATGAATGAGGTCAGGATGCTACTAAAATCTTGTATCTGAGGAAGGTGGCACTGCTGCCATCTGGTGGGCTGTGACTGGTAGAAACCCAGAGGGGGAGACACCAGCTCATTTGTGGTATCTCCCTCCTCCCTGCTAGGCATCTATTTAAAGATAACAGATCTTGTTCTCTACCCTCAGAAACTGGGAATTTAATGATTTAACAGGGGAGAGTGACTCACTAAGCAGACTATGGTAAGTGTGGCCCTGATGGGACAGGCCACACTTGAGATGTTGGGATCCAAGACCATGACGAATGGCCAGGAAAAGATTTTACAGAAGATGTGATCTGAGTTTATGTTGGAAGCAAAGGTAGAATTCAAGAGGAAGAGAATTCTATGTAAGGTCTCTGCCAAACAACTTAGTTCTAAATCCATTATTTTTAGAAATAATCTTTGATTTCTCTTTTATGATACCCTCTCCCCAGGTTACAATTGATCTCATCTTGTGCCGGGAACTTTTATTAATCCCCGCCAGAAGAAATGGCTCCCTACTGCTAGAGGCTATAGTAATGATGTGGTCAGCATTGTGTGCTTTCCCTGCAGTGCCCTCATGGGCTATCTGCTCTGCTCTGTCCTGAAAAACACAAAAGACACTTAATTTTGGTGAATTTCTTTGGTCTGTGGTTTACCATAGCATAAGTTTATGAGGTTGAGCTTTATGAATTAAATTTTAATCAGTTATTATTTCTGTCCTAAATACCACAAATAAAGTTTTCACCAGTTTAGAAACCATCTATAACTCACATGTGCAATTAAGTTGAAAATAATGCTGAGATTTCACACTGTTCAACACTTGGGATTTTTATATTCGATGCCTTTATTCCCTAAATAGTGGTCAGCTGGATATTTCCCTGTTATATGCTGTGGTATGTTAAAGACCAAGCAAGTTAAAAAGTAATAACTTTAGATTTGGCAATGGCACAATAAAATGTGGCTAACTGAAGCCATTGCCAATATTAGCTTTGACATATGATGGATGGTGTTTTAGTTTGCAGATATGAAAGTACAGATGAGCTGCTTTGTACTTTCATTGGACTCTAAAAATTCATTGGACCTTCCTGTGGTTGTCAAAGTGGATTTCTTTCTATTTTTTGTGTAAGAGGAGGTTGATTTGTGTGGGATCTGAGTGATAGACCTGTCAAATACAATGGAATTTGTGATTCCATTGGGCCCTGTCATAAAAATCGGTTTTGAAACCTGCCAAACTTAAGAGAAGTCGGCCGATTCTGGAGTAAGGATTTAATGCATAGATTTGGATAATGCCTGCACATATGTTTAAAAGGCCTCTTACTTCAAATATGTTTGTATTTAAAGTTCTTCCAGAAAAGGATTTGTAACAGTAAATAAATACAATGGAAAACAAAGGTTTTAAGTTTTAAATACAAAGTTTAAACAAAGGTTTTAAGCTATTTATCCACTTAGTGTTTGAAATACCCTATCCTCTACCCGAAGCTACATTTTCTTCCACCCCAATCTCTTCTTTTTAATCCTGATGTTCTTAGCATTAATTTATAAGATGCATAAAGGCAGGCTCAAGAAGATCAAACAAAACCTATAAAAATCTAAGGAGGATAAAACAAATTGGAGGTAACACCAGCATCCAGGACAGTATGGAAATAGAGACAAAGAAGATAGTCAATAAGGGGTGAGTCAACAAGGGGCAGGAAGCAGGTGGACAAGACTAACACAGCTGGGAGAAACGTATTAAGTGCATGGGGTTTAATTTGAATCTTTGCTCTCTCCACCCCATTTTTATTTTTAAATTACGAACTACTATAAGTGTGGCAATTGCAAAGTGCATAAACAAAACAGATATTACTTATCTCACAATAACTGCCACTTATTAAATACTACACATCAGACACTGTGGCATATCCTTTAATTATGAATTATTTTTTTTCATTCTTGCATTTTTTCTGTGAGTTTAATCCCATCCATGCCCCAAGTTAAACAAGATGCCCAAAGTCAGACTCATTCAGTAGCTTCTGAACTCAAAAAAATTCTGATTCTAAATCCCAAGCTCTTACCAGGCCATAATTGCCTGAATATAGCTAATGATTTTTTCTCTCCATTTTGTAACAAGATGATGAAGGCCATGGCAGACAATTTTATTCCTAACATGAAGTATATTTGTGTGGAAAGGAATCCCCTAAATGGTAATTGTGAAAACTATTTAACAAACACAGAAAAACACAGGGCAAATGTCAAATGTACAAAGAATAATATAATCAAAGTATATATTTAATTCACATGTAAACAATCCTCTATACATATATAGACAAAGTGAAAGAAAAATTTGTAAGAAGAAAACTTTTTTGGACTAGGGAAAGTCATAGTTAATTAAAAATTTTTTTTTCAGTATTATATCATTTATAATAATTTTTAGAAATTTAATTTAAAAAGTAAAACTTCCTGACTAATCTGATAAGGGGAACTTAATGGTTGGTACTGAAAAGAAATAATTCTCAGATGAAAATTACACCTTGTTTTAAAGTATGAATTCAGTTTAGGAAGTCAGAACATAATTGAAATTCTTCAGCAGAAAAAGTTTAATTTATAAAGATGTTGGTTTTTTTCTGTTTTATTAGAAAACAATTTCCTGTCCAGAAATTTCCACTGGAGTTGCTATTTTAGAAGATGAGAAAGTTTATAAAGAAGGATCTCGCACTCCTTCCTTCCACTTCTCAGTCCTTGCTGTGTGTCCACTTTACTGTTTCGAGGGACAGGAACCTTACATTCTTGTTGAGTTCTCCCTCATCTCACTTTTTGTCTGAGAAACTCCACTTTAAGACTCACAAAAGTGTGAGAGGTTTCCTAAAAAGGAAGTGAAATAGGAGGTAACTAGTATGAATTTATTGCATTTTATTTTTCAGGCAGTATAGTTTCTTGAGTATGAGAACTGATGAATGGTTCAACAGACTTGAGGGAAATATAACTGAAAAGTCTCAATGAAGTCAGAGATTAAGCATTTAGCTAGAGGCACAACCACTGTTTTCTTTTGTTTCCTTTAATTTTTCTGTATAGATGGTGAAAAAAAGGATAGATCTCTTTTTCCTACTCTAGTAACTGACATACCAAGTTAAGGCTGCTCTCTATTTCCACTATAAATATCCTGACTTACACCTGCTGTATTCAGAATGTACCAGGCATGTTCTAATATACCTCTCATTTCCTTCCCATTGATCAAAAACCAAGTCTCTCCTTGCAAATAGTGCTTATTGTTGGGATTGTATAGTTTTGTATAAATATTAGGTAAACTGCTGAGTGGGAAATGAGTGAAAAATAAATGAAAGTTGTAGGAAACTAAGTTGAAAGCTTTGAAAGCGTAAAAGTATGTGGTAAAAAGGAGTGGTGGTGAATTCCTTGTGTGACGGATGATTACAGTAGAGAGCTTCAAGGAACTTTGGAAAGATCACATATTAATTCATATTGCATTGCAAGACATTTCTTTAAGTTGTTTTTTTTCCCATTGCATTGCCTGGTGTTCAGGTGTAAAGGCAAGCATATTCATTAGTAATATATAAAGTGAAATGTTTGAGTTTCAAGATGGTCCCTAGGAATTTTTAAACCTGTTTAGAACCATATTCATTAATTTTGTTTCTATCTCATTTAATGCTAAAAATATTAATTTCACTTTTTTCCCCTCTCTTTGTTCAAATCTCCCTTTCTCTTCTATAGTGGAGACTAGTTGTTGAACAAATAGACATTATTCCCATTCTTTTTCAAACAAATTGACCCAGAGTTTTCAACGGCACATGTTATCACATAGAAGATAGACCACATTTCCTGATCTCTATGATGCTGGATGTGCCCAGGTATATTAGTTTTCTATGACTGCTGTAATAAATTAACACAAGTTTAGCAGCTCAGAACAACCCAAATTTGTTATTTCATGGTGGGTTCAGTTGGCCAAAAGTCTGGGTTAGCTTGGCTGGCTTCTCTATTTTGGGTTTTACAAGGCTAGAGTCAAGGTGTTAGCAGCTGGGCTCTTGTTGGAAGGCACTAACTTTCAGACTCATTCAGGTCCTTGGAAGACTCCAGTTCCTTGACTGTAGGTCTGGGGCTCGTGTTTGCTTGCTGGCTGTCAGCTGAGAGCTGCCCTGGAATCCTACAGGCCTCTATGTGGTCTTTGCTGTGTGGGTCTACATCTCAGGACCAAGAAATTTGTAGGTGTTGAATCATGCTTAGAACCTGACTCCCCCTTAAAACATCTAGTCTCTAGATAGAGCATTCTCTGGTGTTAAGGTTTCACATGATTAAATTGATTCCTTCTGGATAATCCAGGATGTTCTACCTGTTTTCAGGTCGGTGATCTTAATTACACCTGCATGATTTTATTTGTCATTTAACTTAATACATCCAGAAGTTCCAGAGATTGAGGGTGGATCATTTGGGAAAGTCATTCTACAACCCAAACTGGTAATTATGGAGGTCTGTCTAATTAATGGAACTAGAGATGTTGTGTAGGACTTGTGAGAAGTTGAAGGAGAGGACAGATGCCTGTCCTCATTCTGCTGTCTAGACTGCTAGGGTAGCCAGCCTTGAAACATAAGGTAAGGACCACACCCTAAAGATAAAGGTGGGGAGCTGGGTTCTTTAATATAGTTGACTCCCTAGTGTTGGATTCCCAATCTCTTTGGATTTCTTCTCAAGAGAGAGAAATAAGCAGACACAAATTGGGTGTCAACCTACATTATATACAAGCAGAGTTATAAAAAATTGTGGTATATATGTGTAATAAGAATTGTAATGCAAAAAAACCCACAAGTACATGTATAAAGACATGAATTGGAGTGAACATACTTTATACAAAGATGAAAAAAAATTACGCTCTATATGTGTAATAAGAATTGTAATACATTCTGCTGTTATGTATTTAAAAAATAAAATTAATAAAAAAAGAGATAGAAATAAGCTTCTTACTTCTCTCTCTCTAGTACAGTCCCTGTTATTTGAAATATTCTGTTTTGCATAGTTGAATCCACTACTGAAAATTAAACATTTTTTTAGTGCATTTTAACATTCTATAGCATGGGTTGACAAAATTAAATTCAATGTATGGTTTCTGAATTCATTAAACTTCATATTAATCATAACTATACAACAAAGTTTTAAAATGATGTTTGCATATAGTTACAAAAATAGTTTGTTAAATAAATTCATTTTTCTTGGTAATTTCTGTTTCTTCTCTGTCTTCAAAAATGCCCTTATGTGCATTTCAATTTAATAATTTTTCCATTAGAGTAAAAAATAAAGGAAAATTTGACTGTAAGTCTGAAGCTTAAAAAGATAGGAAATGACCCATTTTGGGTTTATAGAGTACCACACAAAGTTTAAGAATACTGAGACTTTACTGAAATATGTATTATGATAAATCTTTTCTTCATTTAATCAGCTGCTTTCTATATTATTTTAAAACACTTTCTTATAAGGTGAATAATAAAAGAATGTGAATCATCCCCAATTAAACAGTATCTACTACTACCTTGTTTATTTTGGAGACTTAGAAAACTCTCTGAAGCTTAAATATTCTTTAAAATGAATCATGTAGGACTTTTCTGATGACATTTCCATGGCTTTATATGAATATATATGTGTAAATGATAGATAAGAATCCAGGACCTTTTCTTAAATTTAGACCTATTTTAATGACCCAAGTAATGAAGGATCTTTAGAAACATTGCTTGGTATATATCCTTGGCCAGGACAATTGAGTGTTATTTTTAAATTTAATAGTTGTTAAGTAGTATTTGGAGGATATTTTCTATGTCTGAAAACTTTTAGAGAATCTGATGATACACACATCATCTTGATAGAAAAATGTCCATAGATTATTTAAATTTTTTTCATTTATAGATGGAAACAATACCTTTATTTTGTTTATTTTTATGTGGTGCTGAGGATCGAACCCAGTGCCTCATGCATGATAGGCAAGTGCTGTACCACTGAGCCACAACCCCAGCCCCCATAGATTCTTATCAAAACATTTTTGGACAATTGAATGGACTATATGCCTATGTGTTACAATAGAGGATTCATATCCTTTTACTGTGTGGACAGGAGGATGACCTTTTCATTACCTTCTTACTTATGTAAACTAGGGCATAGAACAATGGGGGTAGGAAGGAATGAAAATAGCTTATATTTCATGATTACTAGGACAGAGATTCTTTTCATTTTTATTTGAAATTAATAGCTATTTACACTTGATATTTTTGAGCTTATGTTAAGATGAAACAAAAAATATATTTCATAGATTTTCTAAAGCTTAGGGTTTAAAAAAAATTTTTAATTACAATGAACACACAGAGGACACTTTTGGAAACTGAAGAATTTTCTGACATTACAAGTAAGGGGCTACTCCAAAACTTTTTTGGAAAGACTGGTTCTATCACAATAAATCTATGGAACCTATATGTAAGGGAGACATACTGTTAGACATCCAAGCATGGGAAATGGTTGTTTCTGACATAGTTCTTCACAGATCTACAGATAATCGAATGGATGATACAGAAAGAATAGTAGATAATAGTGTCAGTAATTTCAAAGTTCTCACAACAAATAAACGACTTCTTCATTTTTTAGGAATATTTTACATACTGATAAAAAAGTGATGAAAAAAAATATTTTAAAAATATTTTACCAGTTCACTGCCTTTATTTGTGTGTGTGTGTGTGTGTGTGTGTGTGTGTGTGTGTGTGTGTGTTTTACTGGAGATTAACTGGAGGGTGTTCTACCACTAAGTTTTATCCCCAGTCCCTACCCCCCTGTTTTTAAAAATTTTTAACTTCAAGACAAGGGTTTCACTAAGTTGCAGAGGCTGCCCTAAAATTTATGATCCTCCTACTTAACTATAGCTAAGATCATGAGCTCTTTTACTCTCGAGTTAGATTAGTATAAGCTGTGGCCTCTCCACCTTCCCATTCTTACTAACTTAGAATAAGCCAGCTTTATTCATTGAGCACATGTATGCTGTTAACATTTCCCCAATGGGTGGTGATTAGTTTTCAGTTTGATATTTATGTTGCCTTTGAAATTCTTTAATGTTTATTCCCATATTCTAATGAGATCCTATAAGGATGGCCTTAGGCCTTAGCCTAAGCAATTCCACTTTAAAAACCTGCAGCCTCCTCAGGCACAAGCCTACAGAGGCCTCCAATACATCATCAGGCATAGCCTGGTGCCGCAGTCTGGCTGGCCACTCAAGCAGGAACCAACTTTATTTCTGAACTCCACCAGCACACTCCACACATGCTCCCCGGGAACTGTCCCGAACACCACTTGGCTCCTCCAGGAACCACCAACCGGAAATATCCCTCCTCCGGCACTTCCCCAACCAATGGGAACTCTCCTAGAATCCCAGGGAGAACTCAAGCGGAACTCAACGGGGAACTCCGCCAGAACTCAAAAGTCATCTTAATGACTCGCTAGCATCACCTCTCAACCACTACTTCTGGCAAAAATGCCATGCGTCGGCTGTGGCCCTCAACAGCCTGGCAAACAAGTCACAAACAAACAACTTGGTACTAAACAAGTCACTTGCCTCACCCCTATAACAGTAAGTGTGTAAAATTAGGGCAGAAGCCACCAAACCATATGTCTTTGCTCTGAAGTGTAAAACATCACTAAGAAACCTGGTAACAGCTGATATGGACCCAAAGGGTGAGAAGAAGCTCCAAAATTTTGTATAGATAATAGAGCAAAAGGACAGCCAACGCTGATGCACACAAGCCTGAGAGCCTGATGAGGACTGACATCCCAGTTCTTCTCATCATCTGCCTGATCCTCTGAATCATCTTCACGGCTCTCAAACTCTACAGCAGCCTCTTAACCCTCGTGAGAACGGTGACTCCTCCTTACGACTGTCTCCTTGACCAGCCACCAACTGTACTCCAGAAGAGGCCTCTACCAGTTGCTGACCTGATCGCTGTGGTCTGAGTGAGTGTGCATGTGCTGGACTCAAAACCTAAGACTTAAGATTTTAGACCTGGCATTTAAGCTTAATATGCTGAGGGAATGTCTGTAATAAGTCTGTCATAATTAATTGTGTTTGCAGTGCTGAGAGTTAACTTGGAACTTTTTGCTTTGAATTGATATACGTCTATTGCAGTGTGCCCCCTTAAGAATTGTCACTTCTCGATTAAGAACCTATTGAGTGATATTGTATTGAGTGATTTGGGATGAATAAAACATCGGAAAGGGTATAAGCATGTGGACATTCTTTATTTCTCCCCTTGACTGCATAAGTTGCAACTTTGCCTATTGAGACAGCTCATGATTAGACAACCCTGAGTAGATAAAGTCAAGAGAAGGCAGAATTAAAAAAAAATAGTTGAAATAACAGGGAGTAAGACAGATGAGGTTCACTGTGAATTCTAGCTAAAATATCCCTCCCAAAATGATACTTGCAATAGAAGAAGATTTCCTAATAAGGTTTTTTTAAAATTTTTCTGGAAGGATAAAATAAGAACATCAATTCAGTCAAACAGTTTTCAAAGATAAAAGGACAAAATGGAAGACTAAGATAAAAATGTAGATTAAGAGAGAAAAATATTGGGCTAAGAAAAAAGTATTATTATATAACTAAGAAGCAACTTAGAAATAGTTAACAGCTAAAATAATTATATAGAAGAAAAGCTCAAAATAATTACATAAATGTAGATTAAAGATTAATCTTAAAGCAACAAGAGGAAAATTTATTAAAAAAGAAGAGACTGTTCAACATTAGAAAAACTCTGTACCAGTGTTAGATAATCTAATAAAAGGTGATAGAAAAAGTGTTCAATATAATTGAAGATAATTTCCTTAAAGAGAAATTTGCAGTTGATAAGTGATGTCATGTTCTAGTGAAAAATTATTGACATATTTTATTTGTTACTGAACTCCAAGGGTAACAGTGAATAACTCATTAGACTGACTCTGTGTGTGTGTGTGTGTGTGTGTGTGTGTGTGTGTGTGTATGTGTGGTGTGTTACACACACATCATTTAAAGGCTGGGTTTTTATTTCTCCACAATAGTCAATATCAAACATAATAAAGCAATATCTATTCCGGATTCTGGCAAAGAAAGTATGACTAAATAATATTATACACAGTCAAGTTATCATGCAAGTGTAAAAGCAGCTGGCAGATATTCCTAAACAGGAAAAGCTCAAGGAGTGGAGCACTTAGAAACTTTCTTGAAAAAAGAAAGAGTGATGAAATCCATGCAACCTGGGTTGCATGGGAGAAGTTGTGGTTTGATTCGTGCAAAGCTGAATGCCAGAAGTCAGTGGAGCAATGGTTATAAAAGTTATGATGGAAGAATGTGAACCAGACCCAAGAATTTTATACCGAGCCAAGTTGTCTTCTGAGGATAAAGGCAGGAGGCAAACATCTCAGGCAGGCACCAGGAATATAACACATTGAAGCCCTTCTTGAAAAAATGTGCTCCATGATAAAATGCAGACAGCTAGCGGATGGATTGAAGCAATGGACTCACACTTAAAGTGATTTAAAACAGAAGACTAAATAGTAGTTACTACAAAGACACAAAACAAAATAAAGTGACAAAAATGGTGAAAGACTAGAGTTTATTTAAACAAAGAATACATGGTTTTGTTATGAAATGGGGGAATTATTGTTTAAGATCAGAGTATAAATATTAGAAACCTTGGAAAATATAAAGTAATTAATATATATCTTTAAAAAAGAATTGGTAAAGGAAGATGAGAAAAATAGAATGTTTATCTTTCAAAATATGAAGACAGTTGGTAATTTCTCAAAGCAAAATTTAAAAATAAAATGAGGGGAAACCAAATGACTTCAATCACTTAATAGATTTTGTAATGTTGTTTCTTAATACCAGAAGCCTCTTACAAGAATTAATGTCTACTGCTGAGAGAACAGCAGTTCAGTAGTCTGTTTATATTCCCTTTGGTTCTTAGTTCTATTACATTTAAATATAGTTAAATAATATGTTTTTATTTAAGAATAGAATATAGAATATTATTTTAATTTTGGAAGACATTTTGGTGGCCAGTGTACTTTTTGTATGTATATGGAGTTTTACATGTATGCATGTGTGCATGATCTCAAAATAATATTATATTATTATTTTTTCCTTGTGTATCTATTTTTTTGTTTTATTTTTTATTGATTTTGTTTTTTTAAACACATGACAGTGGAATGTATTACAATTTTTATCGCACATATACAGCAAATTTTTCATATCTTTGTATAAAGTATGTTCACTCCAATTCAAGTCTTTATACATGTACTTGTTTTTTGCATTACAATTCTTATTATACATGTATACCACAATTTTTCATATCTCTTTTTGTATATAGAGTGGGTTGACACCCAATTTGTGTCTTCATACATGTACTTTGGATAATGATGTCCATCACATACCACCATCCTTGTTAATCCCCTGCCTCCTCCCTTTTTCTCCTTCCCCTCTTCTGTATCTAGAATTCATCTAATCCTTCCCCTTCCCTACCCCACTATGAATCAGCCTCCTTATATCAGAGAGAACATTTGGCATTTTTTTGGGAATTGACTTAATTCACTTAGCATTATCTTCTCCAGTGCCATTCATTTACCTGCAAATGCCATGAATTTATTCTTTTATTGCTGAGTAAAATTCCATTGTGTATATATGCCATATATTTTTTAATCCATTCATCCACTAAAGGGCATCTAGGTTGGTTCCACAACAGTTTAGCTATTGTGAATTGTGCTGCTATTAACATTGATGTGGCTGTGTCCTTGTAGTATGCTGTTTTTGAGTCCTTTGGGTATAGACAGAGGAGAGGGATTGCTGGGTCAAATGGTGGTTTCATTCCCAGATTTCCAAGGAATCTCCATACTGCTTTCCATATTGGCTGCACCAATTTGCAGTCCCACCAGCAATGTTTGAGTGTACCTTTTTCCACACATCCTTGCCAACACTTATTGTTTGTCTTCATAATAGCTGCCGTTCTGATTGGAGTGAGATGATATCTTAGAGTAGTTTTGATTTGCATTTCTCTGATTGCTAGAGATGATGAGCATTTTTTTCATATATTTGTTGATTGATTGAATATCCTCTTCTGAGAAGTATCTGTTCAGGTCCTTGGCCCATTTGTTGATTGGGTTATTTGTTTTATCAGTGCTTTGCTTTTCGAGTTCTTTATATACCCTAGAGATCAGTGCTCTATCTGATGTGTGAGGGGTAAAGATTTGCTCCCAGGATGTAGGCTCTCTGTTCACCTCACAGATTGTTTCTTTTGCTGAGAAAAAACTTTTTAGTTTGATTCTATCCCATTTATTGATTCTTGGTTTTAATTCTTGCACTATAAGAATCTTATTAAGGAAGTTGGGGCCTAATCCCACATGATGAAGATTAGGACCTACTTGTTTTTCTGTTAGACACAGAGTCTCTGGTTTAATTCCTAGGTCCTTGATTCATTTTGAGTTTTGTGCATGGTGAGAGATATGGGTTTAATTTCATTTTGTTGCATATGGATTTCCAGTTTTCCCAGCACCATTTGTTGAAGATGCTATCTTTTCTCCAATGCATGTTCTTGGCACCTTTGTCTAATATAAGATAATTGTAATTTTGTGGGTTAGTCTCTGTGTCCTCTATTCTGTACCATTGGTCTATTGGCCTGTTTTGGTGCTAAAACCATGCTGTTTTTGTTACTATTTCTCTGTAGTATAATTTAAGGCCTGGTATAGTGATGCCACCTGCTTCACTCTTCCTGCTAAGGATTGCTTTAGCTATTTTGGGTCTTTTATTTTTCCATATGAATTTCATGATTGCTTTTTCTATTTCTGGGAGGAATGCCATTGGGATTTTGATCAGAATTGCATTAAATCTGTATATTGCTTTTGGTAGTATGGTCTTGTTGATAATATTAATTCTGTCTATCCAAGAGCAAGATATATCTTTCCATCTTCTAAGGTCTTCTTTGATTTCTCTCTTTAGGGTTCTGTAGTTTTCATTGTATAGATCTTTTATATCTTTTGTTAATTTGATTCCCAAGTATCTTATTTTTTTTTTGAGGTTATTGTGAATGGGGTAGTTTTCCTCATTTCCTTCTCAGAGGCTTTGTCATTGATATACAGAAATGCCTTTGATTTATGGGTGTTGATTTTTATATCCTGCTACTTTGGTCAATTCATTTGCTAATTCTAGAAATTTTCTGGTGGAGTTTTTTTTGGGTCTTCTATGTATAGAATCATATCATCAGCAAATAGTACTAATTTAAGTTCTTCTTTTTCTATACATATCCATTTGATTTATTTTGTCTAATTGCTCTGGCCAGTGTTTCAAGAACTATGTTCAATAGAAGTGGTGAAAGAGGGCATCCCTGTCTTATTCCAGTTTTTAGAGGGAATGCCTTCAATTTTTTTCCATTTAGAATGATGTCGGCCTGAGGCTTAGCGCAGATAGCCTTTACAATGTTGAGATATGTTTCTGTTATCCCTAGTTTTTCTAGTGTTTTGAACATAAAAAGGTGCTGCATTTTGTCAAATGGCTTTTCTGCATCTATCGAGATGGTCATATGATTCTTATCTTTAAGACTATTGATGTGATGAATTACATTTATTGATTTCCGTATGTTGAACCAACCTTGCATCCCTGGGATGAATCCCAGTTGATCATGGTGCACAATCTTTTTGATATGTTTTTGTGTTTGATTTGCCAGAATTTTATTGAAAATTTTTGCATCTATGTTCATGAGAGATATTGGTCTGAAGTTTTCTTTCTTTGATGTGTCTTTGCCTGGTTTTGGGATCAGGGTGATATTAGCCTCATAGAATGAGTTTAAAATTACTGCATCTTTTTCTATTTCCTAAAATAAATTGAAGAGTATTGGTATTAGTTCTTCTTTAAAGGCCTTGTAGAACTCGGCTGTGTATCCATCTGGTCCTGGGCTTTTCTTGGTTGGTAAGCTTTTGATGGCTTCTTCTATTTACTTACTTGATATTGATCTGTTTAAATTGTGTATATCTACCTGACTCAAATATTAAATTATTATTACAGTTTATATGTGGGGGATTTGGTGTGATGGATGAAGTTCTTCTTTGAACTATTCTGTACTATGTGACTTTATATCATTACTAATACTATTCAATAACAATAAAATTTATACCCAAATTTTATGAAGTAATAGACAAATGTCCAAGAGTTTTCTAAGTACTCTACAAATAACCCTGTCAATTATCAAAATAGTTGTTATCATCTCTATCTTAAAGTTGAGAAAACTGAGGAATAGATAAGTGAAGTAATTTGCTAAGAATTCCACAGCTTGTTAGTGATGGAGCAGGAAAATTTATAGTATTTCCAAAAATAACTGAATAATTATATTGTAAAAAGGAATAGATGGAATATATAAAAATTTAGAAGTCTTAAAGCACTTGAAGGCATTGAAAATAGAATTAGAACTTGCAGTATAACTTTTTGTGTTACTGTAACTCTGAAAACACACACACAAACACACACACACACACACACACACACACACACACACCTTTTTTACCTCTGGAAAATAGTATTTTTTTAAAAAGTTAAATTATCTAGGCCAAAACAAATATATACATTTTTTTCATGAGTCACTCTTGTTCTTTTATTTCTTTTCTCCAAATGTAGCTATTACCAACTTCCTGTCTCCTACTGATAAAAAGGTATTTGAGGCACTAATGATCTTTATGACACTTTAAGAAAAAGCTAGCATTAATTGACTTCAGAGTTCCAGAGAGTACATTTTCTTATGGTCCTTTGTGATTAAATAATGCCAGAGGGCACTGAGATCCCAACAAGGGCAGCATGAAGAATTTCTGCAGGATGTTTTTGAGCTAAAATTCCCAATTTCCATATAAACCTCTTTTGAAAGTTCAACATGTGTCTAGAATCCTGTGTTACAGGTATACAGTGCAGGAATCTATTGCCCAGGGCCTGTAACTCTTCCCTGGACATGGCTGGATGATCCATATCTATTTTTGATGCTTAAAAATCATCTACAGGACACTTAAATAAAATCTGATGAAGAAAAGGAGATGATGATCATGGACATACTAGTGACCACTTCTTATGTGTTGCTTCAGATTTTTCTGGGTTAATTTGTCCCTGGAGCTCTTGACCCTTTGCTCAACTCCAACTATTGCTTGAGGAGACCCACTCATCAGGAGGTTTTGGGTGTTTCTAGTTCAGATACAAAGTGGAGCCCCCCATGTACATACATGATCAACAGAAGATAGTAGAAGCAGGCACATAAAATGCCTCTCTATTTCCCCTCCTGTGTGCATTCTGGGACATAAGATTTCTCTGTTAATATTGCAAGTAATAGAGGGAAGATTTGCATTATGAAGCAAGGACCTTTGAATAATGAATCACCCATTTGCTTTCCATTCTTTCTTGTATTTCTCTTGCTCCTCTGATGTTTTCCAATCAATCATCCATAATCAAGCTTTCACTGAGACTGTTATAGGCAACCTGGGGCAAGCTGATGCCCTAAAGTAAGGCTTTAAACCTGAATAAGGCATAAGATTTATGTTTTTCTTGTTTTCTCATCATGCCTTTTGTGTTCAACAATAGAGAGGGGAAAAGAAGATAAAAGTGGTGTTTAGTGAGTACCACTCCATGGACTTATATCCATGTTTTATACACTTAAAACGATCTTACGGTCTGTAACACTTATTTGCATTTTGCAGATAAGGAAACTGATATCTAGAGTTTTATGTAGGACTGGAGGCGTAGTTCAGTGGTAGAGTGCCTCCCTAGCATGCTGGAGGCCCAGAGTTCAATTTCTAGTACCACAAAACCAATAGAAAATTAATAATTAATTAATAATTAATTAATTTGTTTTTATTTGTTCTAATCAGTGAAAGCCAGATTTATTTGACTACAAAAGCACGTTTTTTTTTTAAACAGTCAATCTGTTTAAATCTGTAATAGGAAATAATGTTCCAGTAAGGATTTTAAGTGTTGTATAAGCATACAAATAAGTGACAGAACAATGTCTTTTAAAATCAACATTTATGTAGAACTTAGAAGATAAACATGGCTATCTTCTGAATGCCACTCTGTTTGAACTTAATGCTACTTTCTGCCTTTTTAAGATTAAAAATGAATCTTTGTTAAGAGTTATAGTGTTAAACTAATGCTGCCTTTAGTTACGAAACTGAAGTACATACTCTGTGTATTTAAGGCCCAGTGTGAGCTTTAGCTTGCACAGTCTTGTCATTTGCTGTAAAGATATCTCTTCCAAGATGACTTGGAAAAAATAATACTAGAGACTTATTTGTTAGTGTTGTTTTGGTATTATCTCCATAGAAAAAAATTCTAGTATTGTCTTCTGGTGAGGAGTCACTTTATTTATCTTTTTACCCTTTTTAAATCAATGAGAATCAAGGGGTTAATTAAAGTAATGCACATTTCCCCATAATATTTCCTGGAATATATTGTTTTACTTATGAACTTACATTCAAAAAAGTTAACTATGCCTAGAAGAATTTGTTCCAAATATTTTTTTTTGTGGAAGGTGCAAAGTCATAAATTAGTAGTAAGCATGCTCTAGAGAAATGCAATAAGCATGCAGGGGATTTCCATGTTATATTATCTGAACTTCTGTGGCCAACTCTTGCAAAATAAGTCTTGGTGAAAAAGATTAACAGATGTATTTGAATGAATCCTCCATTTGGAATAGTATGGGATTAGTATTAGTGCTTTCATTTAGAATGTTCTGTGTGACATTTTCTTTCTCTCTTTGGGAAGTGAAATAACATTGAGTTCACACGATGATTCATTAGAAGGTTATGGAAGTTAGAAGCTGTGAACTGTTGAAGAAGTTTAGAAAGGGGTAATTAAAATTGTGAATCTGGTTTTAGTAGATTGTGAACATATTCTTCAGAAAAAGGAGATTTAGGGAGAAATCCAATTTAAGACATTTTTGCCACTCAGTTACATTGCTGAATTTCAGCATTTATTGAACATTTATGATGTCTCACAATCCTCGTTAAATTTTACTTTAATATCAGTTCCAATTTTAAAAATGGAAAGTCAAAAAGACAACTTTCATGTGTACCCTGAGACCTATGCTTTCTCTCTAATTTTCAAGGCTGCAGAAGAAAAAGATAAGAAGAATAATCCATATAAATGTGGAATATATAAAACAAAAACATGTCTTTCTAGCCCTTTTTCTTATTTTGGTTATGCCTTCTAATTCCTGCAGCTATTCTTGTCTCTTTAACTGCTCCCCAGTGACACTGGTGTCAGATCGCCTTCTATACTAGATATTCCTGGACATAATCCATTAACGGTTCACTTGTTTCCTGCCCAAACTCTGTTCATAACCCCTCATTTGACTTTACAAACACCTCTACAAAATAAGCCATGTAATTACTTTAAAAGAGCTGTCTGCCTTTATCTTATAAAGAAAATTTGTTAAAGTGAGCCTTGTGGGATATCATTATTTGAAGCTTTTTCAAATGTACTTGGAGTTCTCTGTATTTAATTTCATTTTTACCTATCAACATTTTTCCCATACAGTCAAAAATATTCATCTCAGTTAAAACATGGAACAGAAATATGCAGAAAAAAATCTATAAAGATCCTAACCTTAAGTTTTAAATTACTAAAGTTTAAGTGCTAAATAACTCAAGAAATGGAAGAGCTATGATGCTATAAAATGAATTTCTTTTTATCTAACTAAAAGTTGTTCCCTGGATAAAACAGGAAAGTTCAGAGAATAAATCATTTCATTTGGATGGATTCCATGAACAGAAATCTGCTATATTCCTGGGGAAAGATAAAGTTATCAGAAACCCTCAGACAGACTAGAGTTATTCCAGATCAGAAAGGTCCTGTGTGATCTACTTCCCCATAACACTCCAGGCAGAGCCTGGAAGAATGGAAATTCCATGAATAATGTCTGCACAGATTTTCCTGAGGCTCAGAGCTAATGGAAGCAGTAGAATATTCTCTTAAGGCAAGATTGGTTAATAGTGACCTAAATCAATCATTGATAGGGGGAAAAAGACAGGGATAGTATTCCTTAACAGAAGAGATTCCAACATGAGTATTTGTTATCACTAACGATCAGCTCTATGACACTTCTAATCTATACAGTGATACTATGGTCTCAAATTTAAGTGTACTAGAGGGGAAGAGTGATGAAGATGGAGATCGGGTCTCCAGAATTTGGTGGAATGGAAATCAAAAGAAAAAATAAATGTAGTTCCATAAAAAAGTCATTTTTTTTCATTTTTCTTACATAAGTATTTATGAAATGACGTTTGTACACATTTCCCCCCCTTTTTCTTCCTTAACATTCTACCCTTCAGTTCAGTGAAAGTGAATAGTTACTCAGTAAAATTACCAGTGGTTTGCTTGTGAATGTTTAACAATCAGGTTTCCAGGAAAAGAAAAACTCATAATTTTAGTATTTGTTAATATTCAGGGAGTTACTTGAAGTTATCAACTTAAGATATAGGTGTAAATGTAGATGTGAATCTAGATATAGTAGATGGATGTAGATGTGGGCAGTTGGGTATGAGGATTATGTTTGGGCAATAGATACATGGATAGATAAATATAGAAATGGATACTTGAGTAGATGGATAAATGGGAAGATGGATGGATTGATGTATGGAAGGAGAGATGATCAGATGCATAGAAATTTAGGTGGTTGGACAGTTGAAATAAAAGTCCCTATATGTTGTTCTTAAAGAACTAGTGACCTGGGTAATTTTAAGTGGCCACCACTGAACATGAAAATGGGAAGGATATGTACAAAATTATCACTCACAATTTGGAAACATCCATTGTTAGTATTGCCCATATGTACATGACTTACAGGTCCAAATACAAAGTTCTGTTAGTTTCACTAATAGATATAGGCTATTTCTAAGGAAAAGTCCAGTCCAAAGGGTTAGTTTTTATAGGACCAAAATTCTTGCATATAGGTTCATCTCAATCATACTTTGTTTTTGTTTGGAGGATGACCATAAATTTAATTTTCCTTCATCATTGTTATTACAAGCCATATTCAATAATAGCATTATTAATAATAACAATACCTGTATCATATACAAATTATTATTACCCTCTTGTTGCAGATAAAGAAAAGGATATTTAGAGAGTTTATAAAACTTTTCCATGGATCATATATTTCTTCATCTTTCTGGTAAATGATAGGAACAACGGTATTTACTCAATTCACTTTGGAGTACAGTTTCATAAAGTAAGTTCCTGCTCATCAATTACTGGTACATAGTAATGGTGACCAATAAATATTTGTTGAGTAAATTACTTAACCTATTGCTTTATTTATTCTGGCTTTTCCCATTTAAATTATTTGAAACATTTATTATAGTGTATTTTCTTCTATTCTTTTACTTACTGGTTTTATCTATATTTCTAAATATTTACCATATGTACTGACACTTGTTTAAAATAAAAACAGATTAAATATTTATGTTTTAAACTTTCTACTATAAGGTAATTCTGTGGATTATTCATAGAAATGTAATTTTCAATTAATGTAATTTGGGGAATTATTAGAGGAGAACGTATAGCAGCTTGAAGTTTCTAAAATTGAATGAAGTGAAAAGGCAAATGGAATCCTTGCAATTTGGTTATGCCTTTATACTTAGTGGCAAAATATGGCATTAAAATATACATTTGAACATTCTTAATTTCTCTGATTTCTGTAACATCACTGCATAGAAGATTTACTTTTGCCCCATGAATTTAATGCTCTTGGAGTAAAGAAGAAATGATTAATTTCAAACTATTTGAGGATAGAATTATGTGTGGGTTATAGGCAAAGAGAATGGATTCCCATATGCAATCCATAGTGATCCATTCATGGTGACATATGTGCCATAGCCAACCCATTGAGCCCACCACAAAGAGCTCAATGGACACTTACATTTTAGAATATCATCATGGAAGCCTGAAAAAGAGTCAAGCTTCCATATCCAAATTTGTGTCTCCTTTTCCTCACATGTTGATACAATACCAATTAACAAAATTCTCCATAATTCCTTTCTAGTTGATCTCCTAAAATAAAAGCATATCACAAATTTAAAGGTGGACAATCTTAAAAATGTAAATGAAATCAGAATGTGAATAGTCTCAGTTTCTATTGTACTTCTAATTATTTTACAGAGTCAAAACAGACTCTCTCTTCCTGTGCTCTTCTACCTTTTTTCCTTTCCACATGTAACTGAAGATTAGGGAAAGATGGTGAAGGATATATTGTTTCAGTGTTTGCCTGGAGCTTCCTGTGATCTTTGCCAGGAAGCTCAGTCCTCTTAACAAACGTCTTCACTGTATTTCAGATATCCAGAAGAGAAGTTTTGGGTTTAGCACATGATTAACTACTGAATGATATTTGAAGAAAACTTTATATTTGTGCTGACATGTCTTGTCGTCTTGGTGAAAGCCACGGCTATCCTAATGACAAATATGTTGAGGAAATAACTGTATAAGAGACTAATTCAAACAATAAGATAAATGGTTCTTTAATTATTTTCAAATGGGGAAAAAACCCATCAGAATGTTTAATGGTTCAAATGAAAGTTATACGACAGCATTAATAATTTATTTCATGGAATGGGTAATGCCCAGGTAACTGGATCATACAGCTTTAATCTTGTCATCTTTTCAGGGAGTCATGTCAACATAACATCATTCATGTCAGTTATACAACTTAACAAAATATTTGGGAAAATGCTTTTGAAAGTCATCCTGGCCATAATGTAACCAACTGTGTCTTTATTTTGTGGTAAACACGTATTTTACAAGTTGGCTCGAAAGGTTGGCTAGTCCCTCCATTTTGACTGGTATAAGAAGTAACTCAAGACATGGTCTCAGAGCCACTTTTAGGGGAAAATAGGCATTAAACTCAATATGAAATGAAGCATGATTCATGAATCTAGTACTGGAGAAAGAAAGACCCAAAATAGAAATAAAAGCTTCTGTTTTTTCTACTTCTCGGTTAACAATACCTTGGATAGATGTATGCATGATGCTTTATAATTTAAAAAGCAGTTTTACCTACAGAATGCCAAATTATATATGCACAGGTTATGATACAATGTTAACCATTCTCATTTCTCAGGCAGGGAAACAAACTCCCCAGGTCTGTTATTTCTCAAAGTTACAAAATTAGAAATTAGAAGAACTAGAATGAAAATCCGTGTTCTCTAATTCAAAGTTTAAGTTTTTTTCCTACCTATTCACTTCTTAATTGCCTATATGATTATATAGACTAGGAGCTTAGTGGGAATCTATCAATCATTTTTGTCTGTGCAGCAGATATATATATATATATATATATATATATATATATATATATATATATATATAGTTATCTGAATAATTACACACCAACATTGATGTCAGTCATTAAGCAGTACACAAATAACTAAGCAAAAAAAAAAAAACAATAGTGTTTTTGCAATGATCACTGTAGTACACTGGATATTTATTTTCAGTCAGTGTGGTAATATGTGAAATATCATGAAAAATTAAGGATATCTGTGAGTGGAAAGATGTGGTTTATTTTTTTTCCTTTACCAAGGAATTTTGAAGTAAGAGTTATTTTACTGAAGATAAACAAGATAGACCAAATGAATAATTCAATCCAATATTAAGTGAATCTAATCATTATCAGTCTAATCATAACTGGAACATATTTTCTTCTATTTCTTTTTCAATATCCCATTCTCTAATCAAAAGAGTTAGTAAAAATATTTTCCTTCCATAATGTTACTTTGCCAAATTAGAAAAAGATAAACACATTTGGGGATGTCAAATTTTAATTATTGCAGGAAATGTTACATTAAAAATTCATATTTATGCTCCCCTTTAAGTACCATGTGTATATTAAGGAAAATATAAACCCTGATTTTTGTTTTTCATATATAGTTGTCAGAATATTTCTTTATGAGAACACTTGTTATATCAAAACTTTTAAAAGTGTTTATGATGCCTGTGTTAGTACTAAGATTTTATCTTTTTAGACCTGTCAGGTTCACATAAATTCAAAACATTGAAATGTTAGTTTAATTCTGTAGTTGAATTTGCCATGTACTCTCATTTTGTTTTTTCTTTTTTTTTGGTACTGGGGATTGAACACAAGGGCACTCGACCAATAAGACACATTCCCAGCACTATTTTGTATTTTATTTAGAGACAGGGTCTCACTGAGTTGCTTAGTGCTTAGTGCTGCACCATTGCTGAGGCTGGCTTTGAACTAGCAATCTTCCTGTCTCTGCCTTCTGAGCCAATGGGATTACAACACACCTACACCCGCACACCCGGCTTTATTTTGTTTATTTTTAATGCTGATAGATATGATATTTCTTTCTAATCTGAATTCTGTTTTGAAAGATTACCAAAATAAGAAAGCTAAAAGTTTCAAGTATGCATATATTTAAAAAAATATAAATGATTTATTGAGGCATAAAAGAAATAAAAGAAATTGCACATATTTAAAATGTACAACCTTATGAGCTTGTGGGGAACACTTCAGACCAAAACTACAACAGTAATATTCCTTTATTATTCCATAATGTCTACGTTCTTTAGTGATGTGCTGCCTTTATTTTCTAAGGCTCGAGACTTATATTTTCTCAGTTAGTCTAGGTAGACACTTATTGATTTTATTGATCTTTCAAAAGAGGCAGATTTGGGTTTCTTTATTGTTTTCATTGATTTTCTCCATTTCTGTCTATACTTCCATTGATTTCTGCTCTATTTTTAATTTTTTTCTTATACTTGTTTTGAAATTAGCTGCTCTTTTTTTTTCTAGTTTCCTAAAGTGGGAACATAGATTTTTTTTTTATTTTTATTTTAGGTATTCCTTCTTTTTCTAACATTTGTATTCAATGCTATAAATTTCACTTCCAGTATGACTTTTGCTATATCCCACACAGTTTTATACAATTCTCTCTCAGGTATTTTGTCACTGATGGAAAGCTGTCTAACTCATAGTTTGAAAGCAGACATTGTATGATTTCTATTCTTTTAAATTTGTTAAGATGTGTTTCATAGCCCAGGATATAGACTATCTTGTGTAAATATTTGATATTTGTTTGAGAAAAATATGAACCTGCCATTGTCAAATAGTCTACTATTATTAATTATAACCAATTGATTGATGGTGCTATTGATTTCAACCATGTTCTTAACAGATTTTTCTGCAGATTGGGTCTGTTCATTTCTGACAGAGAGGTATTGCAGTCTCCAACTATAATAGTGGATTCATTTATTTATTTTTTTCCTGGAAGTTCATCTCTGTTGTCAGGTGCATGCATGTTAAGGATGGCCACATGTTTCTGGAGAATTGATCCTTCTATTGTTACACTGATAACATTCTCCAGATTCATATTAGGTGTTATATCTTTCTTTATCCCTTTTCTTTTAATCTCATTCTGTAACTAATTAATTATTTTTTACTTCCTAGGTTAGAGGATTTAAAATATTTTATTTATTAACATGTGTTATGGTTTGGATGTGAGGTGTCCCCCAGAAGCTGATGTGTGAGACAATGCAAGAACATTCAAAGGTGAAATGATTGATTATGAGAGCCTTAACCCAATCAGTTTATTAATCCCCTGATGAGATTAACTGAGTGGTAACTGCAGGTGGGTAAGGTGTGGCTGGAAGAGGTGGATCATTGGGGAGTCATGCTTTTGGGATACAAATTGGTGAACTGAGCTAAGTCTCTCTTTCTGCTTTCTGGTCATTATGTAAGCTGCTTCCCTCCTCTACACTCTTCCAGATGATGTTCTGTCTTGACTTAAGCACCAGGAAATGGAGCCTGCTGTCTATGTGGACTGAGACCTCTGAAACCATGAGCCCTCAAAAAAAGCTTTTCCTTCTCTAAAATTTTTCTGATTGGGTCTTTTAGTCACAGCAAAGAAAAAGTTGACTAAAATGGCATGCATATATTATACATATAGTGATTCATTGTGATATTTCAGCACATGCATGCAGCACATGTTAATCAAATCCAGTTTCCCTTTTTTCCCTGTACCCTTCCCAATCTTTAATAATAAGTACTCTACACTCACACTGCTATTTTAACTTCAACCCATGAGAGATCATGTGGTACTTATCTTTCTGTGTCTGAAGACAACAGTATAACTTTGTCTATTGTTTTTGATCCCCTCTGACAATCTCTTTTAATTGGTATACTTAAATCATTGACATTCAAAGCAATTGTAAGAGTTGGATTATTTTTGACCATCTGCTACTACTATTTTATGCCCTTGCTCTTATTTTTGTCTATACTTTTTTTTTTTGCCTTTTGAGGTCTTAAATTGAGTATTGTATGTGATTTTATTTTTCTTCTCATTTGGCATATCATTTGTACTTTGTGATTTCCCTTGTTTTTAGTGATTACACTAGAGTTTTCAATGTAATTGTATAATTGTGTGCAATTAATTAAAATCTACTTTCAAGTAACATTACACCAGTTCACAGATAGTACACATAACTTATAATAAGAGTTATCTCCTTTCTCATGTATCATTGATGTGAATCATTTCACTTATATATAAACATGCATGAACATTTATGCATAAACATACATATATAAATGCACATAATCAAATGTATTTTTCTATTTTTATTTTGAATAAACCACTCTCTATTAGAGCTACTAAAAATAAGAAAAATAAGTTTTTAAAACTTTGATTATGTATTTTATGTAAATCTGCTGGCAACAAATTCCCTCCATTTCTGTGATTATTTGACAAATAAGTTTCCCTCATTTTTGAAGGATAACTTACACAATACCAAACTCAATTTTTTCTCTTTAAATTCTCTACAGTTTAATAATTTCACTTCATTCAGTCTCTTCTTGCATGATTTCTGAGAAGTCAGATATAACTCTCACTTTTGCTCCACTATATATAAAGTGATTTTTCTTCTGGCTTCCTCCAAGATTTCCTCGGATTTCTTGATATTCTGAAGTTTACATATGATATGATTTGGGGTTTTGTTTGTTTTTGCATTACTTTCCTTGGTGTTCTCCGGGCTTCTGAGAACTGTTTTTTTTTTTTTTTTTAATTGACTGTTTATTGATTTCTCTGAAATCAATATTATTATTTCAAATATTTTTCTTGTTCTTTGTCTTTCTTCTCATTCAAGAATTCCCATTATATATGGCATCTTTTGTAGTTGTTTCACAGTTATTGGATACTTTGTTTTCTTTTTTCCACTGGTTCTTTTTCTCTTTGCTTTTTAGTCTAAGAATTTTATATTGACATGTTTTTGAGCCCAATATCATTTCTTCAGCCATGTACAGTCTATTAATGAGCCCATGGAAGGTATTAGTAGTTTCTATTATAGTGATTTTAGTCTCTAGCTTTTACTGTTTGATTCTTTTTTAGCATTTTCTATTTATATTACACATCTGTTCTTGTGTATTGCATACTTTTTTTAGAGCTCTTAAGGTATTAATTATTAGAGTTTATTTTTATCTTATTATTTTTAATTTTTATTTGTTCTTTTTTAGTTACACATGACAGTAGATTATATTTTTACATATTTATACAAACATGGAGTACATTTTATTCTAACTAGGATCCCAGTCTTGTGAATGTACATTGTATAGAGATTCACTGTGGAGTATTCATATATGTTCAGTTCCTTTGCTATTTATTAGTTGGGTTATTTGTGTATTTGCTGTTCTTTCTATGTCCTGGAGATTGATGCTCTATCTGAGGTGCAGGTGGCAAAGATTTTCTCCCATTCTATAGGCTGTTGCTTCATGTTCTTGATTGTTTCCTTTGTGTGAAGAAGCTTTTTAGTTTGATACTATACCATTTACTGATTTTTGATTGTACTTCTTACATTGTTAAGAGTCTTGTTGCGGAAGTCAGTTCCTAAGCTGACATGATGGAGAGTTGTGTCTACATTTTCTTCTAGTAAGTGCAGGGTCTCTGGAATAATGCTAGGTTCTTGATCTACTTTGAGTTGTGTTTTATGCAGAGTGAGAGATAGGATTCAGTTCCATTCTGCTACCCATGGATTTCCAGTTTCCCCAGCAGCATTTGTTGAAAAGGCTATCTTTTCTCCAATGTATGTTTATGGTGCTTTGTCTAGTATGAGTTAATGGTATTTATGTGGGTTTCTCTCTGAGTGTTCTATTCTGTTCCATTGGTCTTCATGGCTGTTTTAGTGCCAATACCATGCTGTTTCTGTTAGTATAGCTCAGTAGTTGAAATTAAAGTTCTGGTACTGTGAGCCTCCTGCTTCAGTTTTCTTACTGAGTTGCTTTGGCTATTCTGGGCTTCTTACTTTTCCAAATGAATTTCATAATTGCTTTTTCTATATCTATGAGGAACCTCATTATAATTTTAAAAGGAATTGCATTTAATCTGTATAATGTTTTTGGTAGTATGGCCATTTTGACAAGATTAATTCTGCCTACCCAAGAATATAGGAGATCTTTCCATCTTTTAAGGTCTTCTTCAATGTCTTTCCTTAGTGTTCTGTAGTTTTCATTGTAGAGATCTTTCACCTCTTTTGTTAGATTGATTCCAAGCTATTTTATTTATTTTTATTTTGAGGCTATTTTGAATTGGATAGTTTTCCAATTTCTCTTTTAGTTGAACCATCACTGATGTATAGAACATAATTGATTTATGGGTGTTAATTTTATATCCTGCTATTTTGCTGAACTTGTTTATGATTTCTAGAAATTTTTGGTGAAGTTTTTTTTGGTGTGAATGTGTCTTTTAAATATAGGATCATGCTCTAAGCAACTAAGAATGGTTTGAGTTCATTTTTTCCTATTTCTATCCCTTTAATTTTTTTTCTCTCTTTTCCTTTTCTTTCCTTTTTCATACCTCTGGGATTCATCCTATTTGCCTAATCTCCACCTTCTTAAAGACCATTGTTTCATATTTTTGTTTGTTTTTAGTTGTCTCAGGCAGTAGGATGACTCTAGTCACATTTATCCTCCAGTATGTACAAATCACCTTATTTACTTTTAACAAACTAAAAGAAACTTTAAACCTCACTGATTAGCTCTCACCCAAGTTGTAGGACACTGGAAACGGCAAATTAGAAGGGAAAAGTAGCCTTTTAGATAAACCTATGACAGTGAACTAAGGAATGAATCCTGCAAGCTTGATACCAGCTTAAAGGCAGAAGGAATAAAAAGCATCTCTTATCTGTCAGACTGAAGTTGAACGGGCCATACTTACTTCCTCAGTCTGTATCACTTTATAGTTACCTTTTGTATTAGTTTTTCATCACTATAATGAAATACCTGACACAGGCTACTTTCAAAAAAAAATTCATTTTGTTTATAGTTTTGGAGATTCAAGGCTCTGCATTGGCTCTGTTCTGATGAGGGACCACTCACATCTTGGCAGCAGTGGTGAGAGTGTGTGTTGAAGCAACTAAGTGATTGTATCTTGAACTAGGGATCAGAGAGGCTCATGTTCCTTAGTCCCTTCTGAGGGCATGTTCCCAGGTCCTAAGCATATCCTTCTAGGTGCTACTTTCCAAAGGTTTTACCACCTCCAAAGGAAACCTGACTATGGACCAAGACTAATTGCAATGGATCCTTAGGGAATATTCAGACTACATCCAAACTGTGGTGACTTTTAACTAATTTTCTGTGAAGATATATTTTTAAGGTAACATCAAGTATCCTTTGTGTTAAAATAACCATTTGTAAGCATATTCTTGGGCTCCCAGGTGAGATAAAAGTCTAATAAGTAATGAGTTAAAAAGGGAAAACAAGGAGTGAGAGAAGCATAAAACAATTTTGAGTGCAATGAACATTTCTAGTAAGTCTAATTTATTTTGAGAGGTCATTCCCCAAATAAATTTTGAATTGTCATCATTTTTTGAGAAGATTTTTATATTTCAATGAGTAGGTGAATTTTGAGAGGAGACTTAACTTTTGAGAGGAGACTTAGTGAAAGCATGCATTTATAAAGCAAAAGATAATGCAATCAGCAAATAACACAAAATTGACTTGGGAAATAATTTAATTAAAAATTAAAGTTTATAAAAAAATTAGAGATATAAACATGTATAGAGTAAAAAAAAATTCATGTACAGGTACACATTTCCTTTTAAATGAGTTATAGTCATTTTCCTGAAATTGTCACATCTTTCTTACAGAAATTATGACAGAAAAACACAAGGATTTACAAATTCATTTTAAATTAAATCTACCAACCTAATGAAAAAACATTTGTGTTATTTAGTTTATTACAGCAATTTTCCATGATGGTTTACAGATAACATGCATTTTTTTCCTTACATTTATTATTGGAAACTTCTACTTAGTCGGTGGTTCAGTACATAAAATAAATTTTAATTGATTATTCTAAAAACAAATTGATAAACCAAATGTTCAAACCATGGAAACAACTAGGTGATATAGATGACAGTTGGAAAAATAAACTGCACTTTGGAAGTACTCATAGAAGTACTAATGATGCATCTTTAAATCATGTACTTGTTTATCAAAGTTAATACTGAAAAATTTCCATCAAACCAGTATGCATGCCGGGTACGGTGGCTCATGCCTGTAATCCCAGTGGCTTGGGAAGATGGGGCAGAATAATCCTGAGTTCAAAACTAGATTCAACAACTTAGTGAGGCCCTGTTTCTAAATAAAATATAAAAAGGGCTGGGGATGTGGCTCAATGGTTAAATGCCCCTGGGTTCAATCCCTGGTATCAAAAAAACAAAAATAAAAACAACCCCCTTAAAAACAAAAATCAAAAATCAAAAAACAAACAAAACAGTTTGTAGAGTAAGAAGGGAATTCTATTAGGCAATCGAATGGTCAGTAGAAATCATAACACTTGAAGAAATATAATCCTCAACTCCCCCAAAATAAAAAAAAAGAATTATTTTTTATGCCAATTAAATTTTAGGAAAAAATTTAAGAAAGGTGCTTCTCTGAGGTGAGATGATGGAACATATTTCTAACAGGGACACTACCTGGACACCACAGCCATATACCTATAGATCTAAACCAGGGTCAGAAATCATTATAAAAGGGCATACATTAATGCATCTTGCATGAAGTTGTGTCTCTAAAATGAGAAAAATGAAAGTGTCCTTACTTATAAGAGGAAGATTCATTCAATTTTATTTGAATTTCAGGAATAACAGTAGGTATCAATTAATTAAAATCTGTTTTTTCTATGTATTAACCATGTGCTCTTAGACAACTCATATAAGCTAACACTTCAGTTACTTATCCATTAAAATTTATGCAATGATACACTTATTACAAAAGTGTTTTATAAGAACTAAATGTACTTAAAGTAAGTGAAAGTTTTTGGAACATACTAAATTTTCAGTAGTAGTGGAAATAGTAGGAGTTGGACAAAGAGGTGGTAATTGAAAGAGAAACATATCATTTCTAAAACAAACTCCTAAGAGTTCCATGTATGCCCCAGGTACTGTTCTAGACAATGAGGAATGAAATACTGGACAAACAGGCCAAGCCAAGTTCCTTCTTTCACTAAGGAAAGATTTTTTTGACTAGTTGCTACTATAAAAATTCTGTGAAATAGCATAAAACTTTAATCACAATGACATGAGTAAAATAGGTAAAGGATGAAATATAGATTTTCAATTAAATTTAAACTCTGCATATGAATATTAAATTATTCTCTTTGCATCAGTTTTTTCACTGATGCATAGAACATATGCTGATGATAAGTATTCTAAAAGTGAAAAATAAAAATGAAGCTCTCCAATCAGATTGTTTTAAAATACAAAGATCATTTTAATGTGAAGGAAATATAAACAAAACAATATGTTAAAGGAGACTGGAATTAATCTTAGATACAGTAATTTGGTAAAGAGCTTGCAAATAAAATAATTAAAAATATTTAGGTAAGGAAAGAAGAAGTAAATATACAATTATTAGATTAAACCTAAAGCAGAACTGAATGTGTAAACAGTGTAGTGGAAATACTTACATAAGACATTATGCATGTAAAATTTTAATATAATATTTTGATGAATTCAAAATTTTCCATCATTATTTTTTTCAAGTGTATACTAAAAATAAATGTCTAATTTTCATGACTTTTCTTCCAAACCAAGTTTGGAAGAAATGGTCTCTAGTATTTTTTTAGTTATTACAGAATAGCTAGATGAAGTTAAACCTTTTACAAAGAAGAGGTGAAGAATATAAGTAAATAAACAAAGCAAAACAAATAATAGATTAAAGTCAAAAGATTACAATCAAGGCAACCAAGACTTGAGTTACCAAGACTGCAGAAAGGAGGGAACTGCATTGAGGTGAATTCTGACCTGTGACTACATTTTCCCATTGGGGTACTTGACAATTGTCAGTGGGAAAAAAAGATGGGGTTTGGAGTTTGAGTTTGTCTCACTGGGATGAAAATAAATTAATTGGAGTTTAGGGATACCAAGAAAACCAATAATCAATGTTCAAAGTCCCAAGGAAAAGATAGCTTTAGGGTAGCAATTCCCTAAACTCTGTGCATGATTTTCTATCAAAGCAGTTGTTGACTGAAGAAATTTACAAGTGCTAAGGGAGAAATGAAGAATAAAACAGTTGCTAAGAATCCAAAAGAGAAAAACAGAAAAAATATGTCTGTTTTAAGAACACTTAGAACAAAAAATGATGTTTAGGGTACATCAAAATAAGAAAGGCCACCACATAATAATAAGTAAATAAAATAAAGGTATTGTGTTCAAATATAACTTAATTTTTTAAAAAATATTTAAAAAGAAGATTGAAATTATAAAAATTATTTCCTTTTATTAGCATAATTTTGCTAGAAATTAATAAAGTTAATTGGAAAAATCCAAGATTATAAATTAATCAATACTCTTTTACATATCAAATAATTAAAGAAAATTCAAGGTAGACATGAGAAAATCCTTAGGATTTAACAGTTGCAAGGAAAATGTGATATCAAAAATTGTGGAATACAAGTAATTGGTGGAAAATAGACATAAATACATACATTAGAAGAAAAATTACTGAAAAGTCAGTTATGTAAGCCTACATCTGAATAATCAAGAAAAAAGAAATTTAAAGACAAAAAGAGTAGAAGGAACAAAATAACAAGAATGAAGTTAAATGCTCATGATATTGAAAACAAATATAGAGAGAAAGAAATACTTTAGGAGCTCTGTCTAGCTGTTCATATTTTGACTTATTTGTATGTGCGCCCAACTCAGGCTTCAGACAAGTCAGGGAAGAAGACTTGGGGGAGATGACTCCTGCCCCATCCCCCATAAAAAAGCAAATGCATGAAAACTTGGAATGAGGACAGCCCAACTGAACACAATCAGTTCTCAGATTCATTAGGAGAAGAAATGACTGTTATTGTTTTAAGTCACTGTTTTGGGATGGTTTCTATATAGAAAAATAGAACAGAAGAGACTGGAAGAATTAACACTCTATAGATGACAATATTCCCCCATTTAGTCCATAAATCCAATAAAATTCTATTGAAAGGTTTTTGAAAAAAAATTGATAAATTGATCCTGAAACTCACATGGAAATGCAAAGTATTGAAAATAGCCAACAAGATCTTGAAAATGAAGAACAAATGGTGAGAATTTGAATTATTAGATACAAAGCTTTATTTTAAAACCATGGCAATTAATGTAATGTGTTATTGAACCAATAATGAATATAGAAAGCAATAAAGCAGAGAGCATTCAAATAGATCCACATATAATCTGATATGCAATGAAAGAACTATACCAATGCAAAACTTGATCACATCCTTTGCAGAATACATCAATATATAAATGGTAAAACAATAGAACTTTAATAGTTAAACTAGGAGACTATCATCATGATTTCAAGAGATTGGCAAGGACTTATTAAACAGCATATTAAACAGTGAAAGAAACAATAAAACAGTGAAAGAAATTGATACATGAACCTTATTAAAATAACCAACTTTTGTTCATTCAAAAGACATTACTAAAGATTCTAAAAAAACAAATCATGGAATTGAGAAGATATATGCAAATATTTGACAAAAGACTAATTTAAGTATATAAATTCTTCCACAAATCAATAATGAAAAGATTTAGTTGTTAAAATGAACAAAAAAACATCTAAATAGACAACTCATTAAAAATCCACATTTATTTATGAGAAAATGTGCACAGATTTATTATTCATCAATAAAATGTAAATTAAAATATGCTGTAAGATACCCCTACATTCTCACTAGAATAATGGAAAACATTTTGAGAAGTATATTTCAAGTGCCACAATAATGTGTAGTATCTGGAAATTTCATACATTTCTTTAAGTACTTATAAAAAAATTTCTGGCAGCATTTTTAAAACTGAACTTATGTATACTCCATGACCCTCCAGTTTTACTCCTAGATGTATAATTAGTACAAATGAATAAATATATATATAATATATATATTATATATATTTTTTCAACATTCAAGAATATTCATGGCAGCATGAGTCAAAATGGCTTATTGGAAATGATTCAAGTGTTCATTAAAATTTAGAATTTACAAATAAACTATAATATACTCACACTGAGGAATACAACATTATATTGAAAAATAAGAAATTTCCGGACATGTAACCACAAAGATAAATATCACCAATAATGCTTAAAATGAAATCCAGATACAAAATTTCCCACCCTAGTGGTTGATAATGACTGAGAGGTGGAATGCAGGTTCTGGTAATATGTGTATTTTGATCTGGATGACAATTTTACAGGTGAAATCACTTTATAAAAATTTATGCAACTGTGCATTAAAGATTTGTGCACTTTACAGTATCATGTGTTATGCTGCAATTAAAAAAAACTTGGAAAACACAATTTTGAGACTTGCCAAGGAAGTCCTTTTAGAAATAAACTTTCCATTTTTTAAAGCAGAAGCATAAAAAATGTTCCATATCCAGTCTTATGGAGAAGGATCCTTTTATATATTCTGTTTATGTTTTTGCTACTTATGAGACCATTTTAAGAAATCCTGGTGATTTATAATTTAGTAAATCAATAATCACATAAATAAGCAATTTTAGTTTCATAGTGGCAAAATAAATCAAATTCTTTATTTCAGAAAGAGAAATCTCAAGGGCAGCAGTAACTACTAAAATGGTGGCTTCATAAATTAGTGAAGTCCCTGAGATATTGCCTTTATAACCATGAGAAAATTATTCACCTGGATTTATTTTTTTAAGTCCCATTAGTGTTACTGGATGGTAATTAAGGGCCAATTTCTTTCTCAGTCTTTAAAACACTTTCTATGTGAGTTAGTAGCCGGGTATCATTAGTACTTTTAGGTGTTCATGATATCCATCCAGAAAGAATTTACCAAGATTATAAAAATATAATTTTATAAGAGTAAGAAACTATTATTCTAACTTTACAATCCAGTAGAAGATTATGAGCAATAAATTAAAAGCAAACATTTTTCCAGCCCCTCATCCTACATAGCTGTCAAAAAGTTCAAGAATATGTTTTAAAATTTCTATGTGTTTATAGAATTTCTGAAGTTTCTCTTTATAATTTCTACTTTTTTCCTTCATGGTCAGAGAAAATAGAGGATATGGTCTTTATTATTATTATTATTTTTTAATTTGATGAGACTTATTTTGTGGCCTAATGTATGATCTGTCTTATAGAATGTCTCACGTGCTGATGAACCTGGTTGTATTCTGCAGCCGTTGGAAGAAATGTTCTGTAAATATCTGGTACGGCCATTTGGACTGTAGTGTGGTTTAACACCAATGTTGCTTTGATGATTTTTTATTTGAATGATCTTTCCATTAATGATGGAATATTGAAATCCCCAAGTATCTTTGTATTAGAGTCTGTGTCTGTCTGTCTGTCTATCTGTCTGTCTCTCTCTCTCTCTCTTTCTTTGTTTAGTTTTAATGTTTGCTTTATAATTACATACTTCTGTATTGGTGAACATATAGTTATAATTGTTGTTTCCTCTTGTCAAATTGATCCCTTTATCATTATACATTTACCTTGTCTTTTTTAGTGTTTCTGATTTTAGTGTTATTGTAATTTTACCTGATATTAATCTGATTGACCTTTTTTTTTTAAAATAAATGGACTCTTTCATTTATTTTTTTCCCCATCCTTTTACCTTCAGTGTGTATCTTTACCAGTGAAGTGACTTTTTGGCAGCATATCATTGTACCCTTTTTTGTTTTGTTTTCAATTAATTAAGCCAGTCAAAATCTTTTAATTTAAGTGTTTAATCTGCTATGTTTCAGGTTATAGTTGGGGAGTAATGACATACTCATGCCATTTTGTTAATTTTTTTTCTGTTTTTACAGTCTTTATTCATTTCTTCCTCTCACATTTATCCTTATAATTTGGCAATTTTCTATATTGAAAAGATTTGATTCTCTTTCCTTTCTCTTTTGTGTATCTTCCTTATCACTATCTAGTAACTTCATACTTTTCATGTTTTCATGATGGTACTTATTGTCCTTTTACTCTAGTATAGGACTTCTTTTATCTATCTATCTATCTATCTATTTATCTATTTATTTATTTATTGTGGAGTTGGGGATTGAACCCAGAGCCTTGTGCATGTGAAGCAAGCAATCTACCAACTAAGGCCAGTCTGTTGGTGATGAATTCTTTGTTTTTTGGTTGTTATTGTTGTTATTGTTCTTCTTCTTCCTCCTCCTCCTCCTTTATTTCCTCTTCCTTTTCTTCTTTTTTCTTCTCCCCTCTCTCCTCCTCCTGGCTCTGATTTACTTTATTTCTCTTTCATTTTTGACTTTTGTTATAATATTCTTGATTGCAGTTTTTCTTTCAGAGCTTTGAATACACCATAGCATTGTCTCCTTGGTGTAAAGTTTCTTCTAAGAAAACATGTTAGTCTAATGGGAATTTCTTTTACGTATGATTTGATGCTTTCTTTTTTTAATTGATTTTTTAAAATAAATGACAGCAGCATGCATTACAATTCTTATTACATATACAGCACAATTTTTCATATCTCTGGTTGTATATAAGGTATGTTGACACCAATTCGTGTCTTCAAACATGTACTTTGGATAATGATGTCCATCACATTTCACCATCCTTGCTAACTCCCTGCCCCCTCCCTTCCTCTCCCACCCCCTGCCCTATCTAGAGTCCATCTATTTCTTCCATGCTCCTGCTCCCTACCCCACTATGAATCAGCCTTCTTATATCAGAGAAAATATTTGGCATTTATTTTTTGGGGATTGGCTAACTTAGCATTATCTTCTCCAATGCCATTCATTTATCTACAAATGCCATGATTTTATTCTCTTTTATTGCTGAGTGATATTTCATTGTGTATATATGCCACATTTTTTTTTATCCATTCGTCTACTGAAGGACATTTAGGTTGGCTCCACAGTTTAGCTATTGTGAACTGTGCTGCTATAAACATTGATGTGGCTGTGTCTCTATAGTATGATGTTTTTAAGTCCTTTAGGTATAGACTGAGGAGTGGAAAAGCTGGGTCAAAAGGTGGTTCCATTCCCAGTTTTCCAAGGAATCTCCATACTGCTTTTCATTTTGACTGAACCAATTTTCAGTCCCACCAGCAGTGTATGAGTGTACCTTTTTCCTCACATCCCCTCCAACACTTATTGTTGTTTGTATACATAACAGCTGCCATTCTGACTGGAATGAGATGAAATCTTAGAGTGGTTTTGGTTTGCATTTCTCTAATTGCTAGTGATGATGAACATTTTTTCATGTATTTGTTGATTGATTGTACAAGTGTCTCTTCAGGTTCTTGGCCCATTAATTGATTGGGTTATTTGGGTTTTTGGTATTTAGCTTTTTGAGTTCTTTATATACCCTAGTGATTAGTGCTCTATCTGATGTGTGAGGGGTAAAGATTTGCTCCCAAGATGTAGACTCTCTGTTCACTTCACAGATTGTTTCTTTTGCTGAGAAGAAACATTTTAGTTTGAGTCCATCCTGTTTATTGATTCTTGATTTTAATTCTTGCGCCACAGTTGTCTTATTAAGGAAGTTGGGGCCTAATCCCACAAGATGGAGATTAGGGCCTACTTTTTCTTCTATTAGACACAGAGTTTCTGGTTGTATTTCTAAGTCCTCGATCCATTTTGAGTTGAGTTTTATGCATGGTGAGAGATAGGAGGTTAATCTCATTTTGTTGCATATGGATTTCCAGTTTTCCCAGCACAATTTGTTGAAGATGCTATCTTTTCTCCAATGCATGTTCTTGGCACCTTTGTCTAATATAAGATAATTGTAATTTTGTGGGTTAGTCTCTGTGTCCTCTATTCTGTACAATTGGTCCACAAGTCTGTTTTGGCAACAATACCATTCTGTTTTTGTTACTGTTGCTCTGTGATATAGTTTAAGTTCTGGTATAGTGATGCCACCTGCTTCACTCTTCCTGCTAAGGATTGCTTTAACTATTCTGGGTCTGTTATTTTTCCAGATGAATTTCATGATTGCTTTTTCTATTTCTATGAGGAATGTCATTGGAATTTTGATTGGAATTGCATTAAATCTGTATAGTGCTTTTGGAAACATAGTCATTTTGATAGTATTAATTCTACCTTATCCAAGATCAAGGTAGATCTTTCTGTCTTCTAAGGTCTTCTTTTATTTCTTTCTTTATGGTTCTGTAATTTTCATTATATATCTTTTATCTCTTTTGTTGATTCCCAAGTATTTTATTTTCTGGGGGGCTATTAGGAATGGGGTAGTTGGGATAACAGGAACATATCTCCTTTCTGTGTTTTAAGAAGATTGAGAATAGATGCCTAGCTCCCTTCTTCCATTTTCTCCATCTCTTTTGAAATCTATTTCGAATACTTTTGTAAGAAATTTATTTATTTATTTTTTGAAATCTTTGCTAGAGAGCTATTGTGTTTCTTTGGAGTCATGATGTCATGACCTTACCTTGCTTTTTCATGCTTCCTGTGCCTCTGTGTTAATATTTGCATATTATCTGGTATATCAGTTGCCTCTATAGTTCTTTCTTTCTTTCTTTCTTTCTGGGTGGCTTTTGTAGTAAAAGACTTTATTTTGGAGATATCTTCTAGATTGTTGACTGGGTAAATTACATTGGATTTGCGGCATGATATGTGGCTTTGGTTGGACACTATGGGTGTCTTAGTGGCCTAGGTTTCAGGTGTTTGTGAGATCATTTTGCCAGCTAAAATGTAGCTCTCTTAGGCAGGGGAGGCTTACTGATAGCTCTGGTTGTGGCAGCACAGCTTTGGGTATGGGGTTTCCTTCAGTTTCTGAGGGTTGTGTGAGGGAAGTGGATAGGCCCAGGCAACTGTGTTGCAATACGGAGGTCCTGCCAGTGTCTGAAGGTCACACAATTGGGCCAGGTTGCCCCAATTGGTCTACAGGGGTGTCTATCAATGTATAAAGATCGATGTGTACCTTCTTGTGAACTTGGGAGACCAGGTTGCTCAGGAAAGCCTGCCCAGTTGCTCCCAGGGGCAAAGGGTTAGGAGGGATACAAGGGGACTGAACAGCTGAGATCCTTTGAGATTGGCTAACTGGATGCTTCTTGGGGTCTAGTAGCAGAGTTTATGAGAGTTTTGGGTTACCCAGAAGTTTTTAGGGCCACAGAGAGGTAGATGTAGCCATTCAGCTTCTTCTGAAAGCCTCAGGGGTGTTATGGTTTAGATATAATGTGGCCCTCAAAAGCCCATAAGTAAAACAATGCAAGAATTATCACTTGTTAAATGATTAGATTGTGAGATAGGTCACAGGAACATGACTTTTTTTTTTTTTTTTTTTTTTTTTTTTTTTTTAGTCTCCTGCGGGTGGAGCTCTCTCTGCTTCTTGTTTGCCATACCCTGAGTTGCTGAGTTGTTTTCATTTATTTTGGCCTTTTGCCATGATGTTCTGCCTCAACTTTGGCCCAGAGCTGTGGACTGAAATCTCTGAAATTGTGAGAAAAAACTAAATTTCTCCTCTTCTAATTGTTCTTGTCAAGACTTTTGATCACAGTGATAAAAGAACTAACTAAAATAGGGGACCAAGCTGCTAAGATGAGCTGCCCAGTTGATTTGTGGGGCTGAGGGTGGGTGGGAGGCCTGCCTGACTTTTTCAGAAAGATTCTGGGTGGGTAGTCTAAAAATGACACTGTGCAGCAAAACCTGGTTGTGGAGAGCACATATTGCCTGAGTTCTTTTTCTGAAGCAATGTGGTGGTATGGATTTCTTCACATCTCCCAAAACTAGGATTGGGGCCTGTAAGGTTTATAAAATTCCCCAGAAGCAAATACTTACAGTGCCCATGGTGTGAATGATGACTCCTGGGAGTCACTTATTTCTTTTCCCCCATTATGTAAAGTATTTCTTGGTTTAGGATTTACCTAGATGGAGAAGTGGGATAGAAAATGCTATTGGCTTATTTTTCTTATTTATAGGGGAGTCTCTGTTCTGCAACATCTTGGCCACATCACCACTTCATCCTGGTGTTCTGCCTCAAATATTTTATGGAATAGCAGTTGATTTTTCTTTGCTTTGTCCCTTTTATTGTGGTGAGAAGCATGCCAGGCACCTCTGGTCAGCCATATCACTGATGTCACTCCCTACTTAGAATAATTTCTCATGTTTATTTTAACAGAAAATTTTACTTACCCAGAGAAATGTTCAAAATCAATTTTTTTTTAGAAAACAATGACTTAAAATAAAAGGGAAAGAAAGAAGCCAGTCTGAAGAGGCTGTATAGTATATGATTTCAAGTATATGAAATTCTGGAAAAGGCAAAACTATGAAGACAGAAAAAAGAGGAGGGAGGAGGGTGGGATAAATCAGTAGACCACAAAGGACTTTTAACGCAGTTAAAACAGTTCTGTATCCTCTGTTATGGTGGCAATATATTATACATTTGTCCAAACAGAATGTACACTACCAAGAGTGAACTCTAATATAAACTATTGACTTCAGGGATAATGATGTATCAATATAGGTTCACCATATCACTCTGGTGGGAGTGTTGGTAATGAGAGAGGCTATGCATGTGTGGGGTGGGAGATGTATGCTGTGAACCCCAAACTACTATAAAAATAATATGCTAAAAAATAGAAAGAAATGTTTTCACTGCTCTCAAAATTGGGAAAAAAGATATTAGAAACACAGTAAAATTTATGGTCACTAAATTTATTACCTTCGTGACGAACACAGCAGTGAGGCTTACTGTAGTTGGAATAAATTTAAGTCTGAATGATTTCATTTGGGAGAGAATAATGATTTTCTTATTTCACTTCTCACAACTTTAAGTAATGATAGTAACAATGTAGATTTAAACATGATAGCTTTGATGAAGGATAGCCTCCTCTTTATTCTTACTTTTGATGAGATCCTGATTAAAATAATTCATCTACTTTTTAAAAAATTTTAGTTATAGGTGGACACAATATCTTGTCTTTTAATTTTTATATGTGGTGTTAAGGACTGAACCCAGTGCCTCACACATGCTAGGTGAGTGCTCTACCTCTGAATCACAACCCTATCCCAATAATTCATCTTCTAAATCACAAATTTTCTATAATCTCATGCTAACTCCTAGGGATTGCTTTAAAGCTATATTTTCCATGATGTTTAATTTGGTAATTATGGGGAAATCCTTGTTATGAAATTATAAATGGAAACAGTAGTTATAAAAAGATCTTGAAGCCAAATATAGTGATTTTTTGTGGATAATAAACAAAAGGCAGAAATAACTTCTTAATTTAGTTAATTATAGAAATAAAAACTCATGTGAATCAATTAAAAAATGTTTTGACTACTACATGAGAAATTTTTATATGAGTTTTCAGATTGTGTTTATTTTAAATGGCTGGTATTAGAATCTGACATTTTTCATTTCAGATGCTAATTTTAGAAATACATAACAATGTGATTTAAATATTTTATTTACAAAGGTAAAGGAAGGCACTTAAGCATTATTCTCAGCTGGTAAACATGTTTCCAAAGTTGCATAAGTTCTATGAGAATGAGTATGTGTGGGAATATATAGAGAAGTAGGAATAGGAGATGAAGAGCAGCTGGTTTCTCATTCCATAACTGCTTTATGCACAGTTAAGGATAAATTTTCACTAAGCTGGAGCACAGTGCTGCATGTGTGGCTCCTAGTTTATCTGCTAGTTTATTTTTTGAGGGAGAGTTTCTCTTTTCTTGTTGCTTAAATGAAATCAATGTTAATTACCTAACAGTGAGAATATTTGCTACGTGTCCTTAGCTTGCAGTCAGATTCTTCAATAATATCTGATGTCCAACACATAATTTCTCCAAGTTGACTCAGCCATTTTTCTGTTTCTCTTGAATGGCACTTAATTCATTTATTTTAAGTAATAATTATTTATTTTTAATTTTTTTCTAATTAGTTATATATGACAGCAAAATAAATTTTGACACATCAAGCATAAATGGAGTATAACTTCTCATTCTTCTGGTTGTACATGATGTAGTGTTACACCGGTCATGTAATCATGTATGCACATAGGGTATTAATGTCCAATTCATTCTACTACCCATTCATACTCCCAAACTCCCTCCCCGCTTTCACTTCCCTTTGTCTAATCTAAAGTACCTTTATTTTCTCCTCTCTCCTCTTATTTTAAGTTAGCATCTGTATATCAGAAAAAATATCTGAACTTTAGTTCTTTGAGATTGGCTGATTTTGCTTAGCATAATATTCTCCAGTTCCATCCATTTACCAGCAAATGCCATAATTTCATTCTTCTTTAAGTCTAAGTAATATTCCATTATGTATATATAATACGATTTCTTTATCTATTCATCTTTTGAAGGGTACCTAGCTTGGTTCCATAGTTTAGCTATTATGAATTGAACTGCTATAAACATTGACATGGCTGTATCATATAGTATGCTGTTTTTAAGTTTTTTGGGTATAAACCAAAGAGTGGGATAACTAGATCAAATGGTGGTTCCATTCCAAGTTTTCTGAGGAATCTTCATACTGCTTTCCAGAGTTATTTCAGTACCACCAGCAATGTATGTGTACCTTGCCCCCACCATACCCTCATTAACATTTATTGTTGCTTGTATACTTGATAATTGCCATTTTGACTAGACTAAGATAGAATCTCAGTGTAATTTTGATTTGCATTTCTCTAATTGATAGAGATATTGAATTTTTAAAATATATTTGTTGATCAGTTGTATATCTTTTTCTGTGAAGTATCTGTTCAGTTCCTTAGCTCATTTATTGATTGGGTCATCATTATTATTATTATTTTGGTGTTAAGTTTTATTGTATATCCTGGAGATGAATGCTTTATCTAAGATGAATGTAGTAAGGATTTTCTTCCATTCTGTAGGCTCTCTCTTCACATTCTTGATTTTTTTTTAATGCTGTGAAGATTTTTAGTTTTATAATATCCCATTTATTGATTCTTGATTTTACTTCTTGTGCTTTAGGAATCTTGTTAAGGAAGTCAGTTCCCAACCCTACATGGTAGAGATGTGGGCATACGTTTTCTTCTATTAGGTGCAGGGTCTCTGTTCTAGTGCTTAAGTCCTTGATTCAGTTTGAGTTGTTGTTTTGTTCAGGGTGAGAGAGAGGGGTTTAATTTCATTTTGCTACTATTGATTTCTAGTTTTCCCAGGCTCATTTGTTGAAGAGGCTATCTTTTCTCCAATGTATGTTTTTGGTGCCTTTGTCTAGTATGGAATAATTATATTCATATAGGTTTGTCTCTGTGTCTTCTATTCTGTACCATTGGTCTACATATCTGTTTTTGTGCCAATACCATGCCATTTTTGTTACTAATGACTCTGTAGTATAATTTGAGTCTTGTATTGTGATGCCTCCTGCTTCATTTTTTAATTATGTTTATTTTTATTTACAAGTATTATTTTTTATTTTATGTTTTTTTTTAAAATAAATGACAGTGAAATGCATTATAATTCTTATTACACATATACAGCACAATTTTTCATATCTCTGGTTGTATATAAAGTATGTTGACACCAATTCATATCTTCATACATGTACTTAGGTTAATGATGTCCATCTCATTCCACTCTCCTTGCCAACCCCCTGCTCCCTCCCTTTCCCTCTCACCCCTCTGCCCTATCTAGAGTTTGTCTATCCCTCCCATGCTCTCCCTCCCTACCCCACTATGAATCAGCCTCCTTATATCAGAGAAAACATTTGGCATTTGTTTTTTTGGGATTGGCTAACTTCACTTAGATTATCTTTTTTAACTCCATCCATTTACATGCAAATGCCATGATTTTATTGTCTTTGATTGCTGCCTAAGTCTGGCTGGGCACAAATCAGGAGCTACTGAAGCAGGAACAAATTTTATTTCTTAACTCCACCAGCACACTCCACACACACTCTGGGAACACTCCCGAATGCCATGTGGCTCCTCCAGGAACCAGCAACCGGAAATCCCTCCTCTGGCACATTCCCAACCAATGAGAACTCTTCAGGAATCCCCGCGAGAGCTCAACTGGAACTCAAAGGGAACTCCAGAGAACTCAAAAGTCATCATCTTAATGACTTGCTGGCGTCACCTCTCAACCACTACTTCTGGCAAAAATGCCATGCATCATCCCGACTTGGTTGTGGCCCTCAACAGATTGCTGAGTAAAATTACATTGTGTATATATGCCACATTTTTTTTTTATCCATTCATCTATTGAAGGGCATCTAGGTTGACTCCACAGTTTAGCTATTGTGAATTGTGCTGCTACTAACATTGATGTGGCTGTGTCCCTGTAGTATGCTGTTTTTAAGTCTTTTGGGTATAGACAGAGGAGAGGGATAGCTGAGTCAAATAGTGGTTTCATTCCCAGATTTCCAAAGAATCTCCATACTGCTTTCCATAATGGCTGCACCAATTTGCAGTCCCACCAGCAATGTATGAGTTTATCTCTTTCCCCACATCCTCGATAACACTTATTGTTGTTTGTCTTCATAATAACTGCCATTCTGACTGGAGTCAGATGATATCTTAGAGTAGTTTTGATTTGCATTTCTCTAATTGCTAGAGATGTTGAACATTTTTTCATATATTTGTTGCTAAGGATTGCTTTGTCTATTCTGGGTCTCTTATTATTCCAAATGAATTTCATGATTGCTTTTCTATTTCTATGAAGAATGTCATTGGGATTTTAATAGGAATTTCATTATATTTGTATAATGCTTTTGGTAGTATGGCCATTTTGACAATATTAGTTCTACCTATCCAAGAGCATGGAAGATCTTTCTGTCTTCTAAGGTTTTCTTTAATTTTTTCCGGTGTTCTGTAGTTTTCCTTGTAGAGGTCTTTCACTATTTTGTTGGATTGATTCCCAAATATTTAATTTTATTTTTTTGAGGTTATTGTGAATGGGGTTATTTTCCTCATTTCTCTTCCAATGGATTTATTACTGATGTATAGAAACATATTTGATTTGATTTATTGGTGTTAATTTTATAGCCTGCTATTTTGCTGAATTCATTTATTAGTTCTAGAAGTTTTCTGGGGGAATTTTTGGGATTTTCTAAATATAGAATCATGTCATCAGCAAATAGTGATAGTTTGAGTTCTTTTTCTACTCGTTTCCCTTTAATTTCTTTCTTCTAATTAAGTATTAATTATTTATTAATTTGTCTTATATCTTCACATACAGATGCAAAATATATACTGGAGATAATAATAAAAGCTCCCAGAATGCACCATCTCTGTCATCCTTCGTTTCCTCCAATACCCAGCCCGGTGCCCAGCACACATATATGTGCTCTCAGTTCACAGGAAGTGGTGTTTCAAGTGTTGATTAGTAAATTGAGTTTTAAAAATCTGATTATTAGGTTTCTGGGTTGACCTATAAGAATTTACATATGAAATACTTCTGATTACAAAGAAAAAATTTGAAACAATACTACTGCAAAAGTCTTGGTGAAAATATGGAAAATAAAATTGAGTAAGAAACTGTGTTTAATGTTAAGCAGTTGTATTTGAGAAATTTTGTGTTTAATCTGTAGAAAATGAAAAGCAAAAGAGATGTCTAAAAATTCTCAGCATCATGTATTTGGTGATTAATGAAACTGTCCTTCTGTTTTGTCTATCATGACATCAAAGTTTATGGACTTTCCTTTGTTTTGTATAGTGAATCTTTATTGTTCTGGTCCTCTGCTCTAGCAGTTCTCATCTGTGTGGACTTGAACTTGTGATGTAATTTCTGTGCCTCAGTGTACTTACCTGAAAAAAATGGAGATAATATTAACTAGCTCAGTGGATTATTGTGAGGATTAAATGAGGTAACAAACATAAAACACTTAGAATATCATTTGGCATATTTTAAGTGATTTTTAAATGCTGAATATTCTTGTTGCTACTCATTGTTTCTTTCTTAAGCTCTTATAATAGGTTTTTCTTTAACTTACTTAACACCTGTTTTCTAGTTACTTATGTAATAGCTCATATAGTTTATGACTTGAAGCTCCCCATAAGCAGAAGAAAATTTATTTTACACAAACAGCAAAGCATTTAATTGCATATTGGCAGTCAATAGATATTTTTGCAACAACTTTGTTGTTATTTTAAAGCAAAGCAAAGACTAAAGGAGTGGGGGGGGGAATGCAGTTTTCTTAGCTGACTAGACAAACTATGTAAGGAAAGAGAACTAAAGGGAATGATGGATGGTGTAGGTTCCCTCAGGGAAGGTTTGCCTGTGATCATAAAATGGAGCATGAGCAGTAGAAATATCTTGTTCTTAACATATATAGTGTAGGGAAAGATTTCGATTGGATGAAAAGTGGTTGACTATTTAGCCTCAAAGTGTTGCCTATTTGCTCATTCTGCAGTATGTTATAGAAAACACTCTGAATTTAGGAAAAGGTATGGTTCTTTGAATCCGTTGCTTGAATATTTTTTTTTGAAAAAACAGGATAAAATAGGCATTTCCCCATGGACTTGTATTTTATATTTTTTAATGTTTTTATTGATGCATTATTATAAATAGTGAGATTTGTTGTTACATATTTGTACATACACACAATATAATAATATAATTTAGTCAATTTAGTTTCAAGTACCTTGGCTTTCCCTCTGCTTTCTTCAATCTTTTTCCTCCCCCATTCCATTCCTCTACCTTCTACTCTAATAAACAGAATTGTGAGGTTTCTTTCTTTCTCTTTTTCTTCCTTCCTTCCTTCCTACCAGAGATTAAGGTGTGCTTAACACTGAGCAATACCCCCAGCCCTATTTTGTATTTTATTTAGAGACAGGGTCTCATGAAGTTGCTGAGGCTGGCTTTGAACTCACAATCCTCCTGCCTCAGCCTCCTGAGCTGCTGGGATTATAGGCCTGTGCCACTGTGCTCAGTTTAGACTTTTGTCTTAAATGTTCAGATACACACTAGGAAATTTAGGGTACTGTGTGACAAAGATCAAAACTTCTCCTTCCTAGCCAGTTCCCTATTAATGAACAATTATACATCAGTTGAGACATATTTTTGAAAGGATTTAAAAAACAACTTTAGAAATACTAACACAGTATTTGCATTGCTTGACTGGTCATTCTTGAGTGACAGTAAGTTTATTCTCTCTTTGGATTGTTTCAAAGGCTCTAGCATAACTGAAGACCAACGTCAATACCATTCTGTCTTGGGTGAGGTAAACAAAAGAGTCTTGCTTATTGTCATCCTCTGTGAATTGGATTTGAATACATTTTTGTTAATGGTTAGATAATTTTTGAAACCCCAGATTCTTGAAAATAGTGATAACAATACAACAATTTCTTTCTTATTTGAAGAACTGAAGAGGTGGGCTTCCTTTTTGGAGTTGATCTACTAGAAAGGAATTTTTTGTGTAAGTAGAATGATGCATTGTAGATTGAGGACGGAGGGAAAGAGGAAGTACTGGGGACTGAATTGGAGCAAATTATATTTCATACGTTTATAATTATGTTAAAATGATACAAATACAAATATTATATATAACAAAAATGAACTAATAAGAATGCTAATGGTTAAAAAAGAGGGAAAGAATATTAACTTCTTATTTTTGCAAAAGTTAGCACAGCTAGACTCAAACTCCAAAATCTGACTCTTCTGTAGTTGCCAGCTTCTGAAGTCTCTATGTCCTTTGCTGGTCTGTTGGAATGTGTTGGTATATGCATAATTTAGAAATTTGGAATAGAATTCATATACATAATTTGAGGCTCCCAGTCTCTGGCTCCTTCCTTCCAGATTCCTTTCCTCATTTTCCAGCTGCTTTGATCTTTTGAAATCTGTCTTCTGTTTCTTCAAACAAATAAATATGTGAATTTCCACTCAAATTTTAGCTCTCTCATGTGACATTTACTGCAGCTAAAAGCTAAAAAGTGAACCTACCAACTCTTGGAATACAAAATCAATATATGAGAATAAATCATAGTTGTATAGACCACTAATAAACAAGTAGAGAGCTGGGCATAATGGTGTATGCCTGTAATCCCAGAGGCTCTGGAGGCTGAGGCAGGAGGATCAGAGGTTCAAAGCCAGTCTCAGAGACCCTCTTTCAAAATGAAATATAAAAAGGGCTGGAGGTGTGACTCCATGCTTAAGCACCCCAGTACAAACAACAAAACAAAACAGAAAAAACAAAAACCCACATAAAAGCTCCCAACAACTAGAGAATTAAATTTTAAAATAATATTTGCAATAGCAACCTAAAATTGAAAATGGGGAATCAGTTTTTTAAAAATATGTGAAATGTGTGGAGAACTTCTGAAATTAAAACTGTACAACATTGCAAGCAATGAAATAATATGTAAGTAAAATTATAAATATGACATTAAAGAGATAAAAGATATAAATTTTCCTCAAATTAACCTATAAATTTATTCTAATGCCAATAAAAATCCAAGCTACATTTTTGTGTGAAAATAAATAAGTTGATTCTATAATTTATATGTAAATCCAAAGAATATCAAATGGCCAAAACAATCTCAGAATAGAACAAAGAAGAAAACTGGCATTCTCAGAGTTTATGCCTTTAAATAAAGTTGCAATAACAATATGTTAAGGAAAAAGACAAATAGGTCAATAGAAAACAAAATTCAAAGATAGTTCACACATATAGACTTCTTTTCAATAAAAGGGTTAGAGCAATTCAATTGGGAAAGGATATTGCTTTCTTGATGGAACAATTGGATCTTCATGGTGAGGGAAGAATCAGTTCTGACAAGTATTTTACAACATACACACAAATTAATTTGATATAAAGTCTAACTCTATGTGAAAATAAAAAAATCATAAAAGGTGAGTGTAAGCCAGGAAAATGTATTTGCAACTTTGAGATAGGCTAGTATTTCAGAATCAGGATAAAAAAGATTAGCAATGATTAATTGAACCCCATTGATTGTAAAGCTTCGTTCATAAAAACTTACCCTTTATGAAAATGAGTAGGCAAGTTAAAGATTAGTAGAAAATATTTGAAATATGTATATTTGAAAAAGATTGTAATCAGAATACTTAAAGAATATATATTTACTAAGAAAATAGTTGCTATAGGAAAGCAAACATATATATGTATATATATATTCATATGTTCACATGAATATATGTGTATATATATATTTGTTAAGGAAAACACCAATACAGTTTATTGGTTTATTCCTTGTACAGCTTATGACAACTCCACAGATGTGATTGAGTCCATAACAATTTTTCCAAGCTAAACTTCTCTAATGCAAGTAAGAGCCAATGAAAGATAGATCATGTTTCTGATGTATGTTGTAGTTTATGGAGAACCCAATAAGCATGTTAAATAAAGAAATTCTTGAATCTGTTTATAAATAAGAACTTCTGAGAGAGCTAAACAATTTACAAATTTGGTAAATGATGAAAATTGTTCATTTTTTCAAGTTTCATTCAATATATATACAAAGATGGATAAGATGATGTGTTCACTTAAGCTACTTGTAGTCTAGTGGGGAGTTATTTTCTTTTTCAGAAAAGGCATCTATTATCTGGTAGGCACTGATAATGCGAAGTTATAATAATAGCATGATATATTTTCTGATTTCAAGGGGCTCAGAGGTTGAAAGGAGAGATACTAACTTGACAATATAATACCAAAGAACAAATGTGTTTTGAAGGAAATAAACACAAGGGTGAATATAGTCAAGGAATCTAATCTGTATTTTGAGCATAAGTATTATGGTGATGGTTGGAAGATGTAGTATCTGATATGAATTTTGAAAAAGATGCAAATATATTCAGGAAATAGAAAGTGGTGGAGAGCGAGGATGGAGGAAGAGACAGCTAAGTAAGATCCTCTGGCAAGCTCTACCCACAGACACATGTAGGGTAGCTACACATGCACAGAACTACCAGCACAAGTTAAGGAAATCAGATGACAGACCACAGTGCCTGGTTTATTAAAATAAAACAAAGAGAGGCATTGAAGAAGAAGGGCAGGAAGAAGTTTTCCCAGGGGCAACTCTAAAGCAGCCCAGCATGGAGAGAATTCCTTCCACTTGTAAGGGAGAGAAAACTAAGTCCAGACCTTAGACTTGAAACCTAGTACCATGCCTCTCATGATAATACTTGTACTGGAGTACTGACTTTCTTTTCAGATCAATACCTGTGGACTGAAAATCTGGAACTTCACTGGGCCAGAAGGTGAAGATACTGCCCCTCCAAACCCTCTCACAACTTTGGGCACAATAGCAGGGAGCAAGACTCCATCCCTTGGAAGCAGAGCATAAGAGGTAGCACTGGTTTTTGCCACCATACATCAACCTCGGGGAGTGCAAGACTCCATTCACTGAGTGTTGAACAGGGTAGTAGGCATAACACTCTGAGGCTGAACTTAGTGCTGGGCTGGTGAAACCTAACACTGGACAGATTCCAACATACCCCATCCTCAGGCCTACCCATGGATTAATCCACTGGAACAGACTCAGTGTGAGGAGAAGACACATGGGCCCAGTCTATTGGACTTCTAGCAAGTATCGTCTGTGGCTGATTTTAGTGATTTTTGGCCACAAGGCCACCTCAGAAATAGGAAGCCCATAGAAGTGTGGACCTTCGTCTTAACTCTATTTTTCTGCTCTTGGTAGGCTATGGACTAGGGTATAACTTGGCTTGTACTTTAGTGATATGGCACAAGAGCTTGGGGCTGGCTCATCCACAGTGACTCTGTTCAGATCCAGGCAGAATCTTACAGTGTCTGACCTCAGGCCAGTAGCTGTGGATGAGGCATCCAGGTTTACCTTGGTCCTATGGAGAGGCTTGTGGAGACAGATTACCCTTTCTAGGTACCTTCCTATCTCTTTCTGAACAAGACAGCAAGAGACTATTTGGGACAAATGAGGGTTTGGATTGACCTGTAGTACTAAAATAATGGCAACACACCAATAGAAGACTCCTGGTAAATCTGGACATGGGCACCATCCAGTGCTGAAATAGCAGAAGTGACTATAGGTTCAGAGAAAATAGGAGACCTTTCAGAGTTTCTGAAAAGACAGGCACAAACAAAAACCAGATTAGGAAGACTGGAATAAGTGCCCGATTCTTCAGTGTTTAGATGACATCATATGTCAACAGCATCGAAAGTTTTCAGGAAACCATAATTCCACCAAGTACTCAAAATAAGGTGCCAGAAACTAATGTGACAGTGATGGTATGGGAGAACCTTCAGAGAATTTAAAACAACAGTTTTAAGAAAACTTAAAGAGCTTAAAGAAAACTCAGAGACATAATTTAATATTCTAATAGAGAAACTTAACAAAGAAATGGAAGCAATTTGAAATATCAAACATAAATTCTTGAGCTAGAAAATACACCCAGAAAATTAAAGAAAAGTGTCATAGAAGGCATTAAAACTGGGACAGATCAAAGAGAAGAAAGGATTAATGAGTTAAAAGATATGGTACTAGAAAATAAGCAGCTGGAGGACAAAAACGAAAAGAATTGAAAAGGAATGAAAAAATTTTATAAGAACTTTGGGAAAGCATTAAAGAGAATATATTTGGTTATTTATTTATCTTTTCAATAAAGACTTAAGGATGCCAATGGGGTAGAAGAAATTTATTCAAAGAAATAATAGCAGAAAACTTGCTAAATTTAGAGAAGGTCACAAATATCCAAGTGCAGGAAAGTCAAAGGTTACCAGGCAAATTTAACTTAACCAAGTCACCACAAGACTATCTTTTTTTAATTGGTGCATATTACTATACTGAATGGTGGGTTTTGTTGTGGCATATTCATACAAACTTATAATTTGAGCAAATTAACTCCCCCACCCCTTCCTTTCCTCTCTCAATTTCCCCTAATTTTTTTCTTTACACTAATAGTCTCCTTTTACATTAATTATATGCTTTTCCCCCTTCCTGCAGCTTCTACATATGAATAAAAATGTGTGACTATGTGATGTTTGATTGTCTTGAGTCTGGCTTATTTTGCCTAACATGATGCTCTCCAGTTCCATTCATTTTCTTGAAAATGACATAATTTCATTTTTCTTTATGACTGAATAAAATATATATGTGCATATATATGTTTATACCACATTTTCTTTATCCATTCATTTGTCAACAGACACCTAGGCCAATTCTATATCTTAGTTATTGTTTTGTGCTATGATAAACATGGGTGTGAAGGTATCTCTAAAGTCTATTAACATTAATTAATTGAGGTAAATACAAAGGAGTGGTATATCTGGATCATATTGTAGTTATTTTAATTCTTTGAGGAATGACCATACTGATTTTTGTAGTGGCTGTACTAATTTACATTCCCCCAATAGTGGGGGATACATTCTTGCAAGCATTTGTCATTATTTATGATTATAATTCTGATTAGAGTAAAAAGGAATCTCACAGATTAAAGATAAAGGGAAGATTCTCAAAGTTTCAAGAGAAAAGAAAAGAAAGAAATATTACATAGGGATGCCTCAATTTCCCTAAGAACTAGATTCTCAGAAGGAACATTACAAGCAAGAAGAGAGTAGCATGAGATTTTCATAGTACTGAAGATAAAGTCAATCAAGAATAGTGTATCCAGCAAAACTATCTGGTAGAAATGAGGAAGGTATAAAGACTTTCCCAGGAAAACAAAAGGTGAGAGTTTATATACACCAGAACTGTATTATAAAAAATTCCAAAGAAAGTTTTTCAAAGTGAAAGATATAGACATAACTGAGTAAGAAGAAAACATATGAAGGTATAAAACTTACCAGTAAGAGTAGCTATACAACAATTTAAGAATTGTAAGTGTGGTACATAAATCATTTGTATCTTTAGTATGAAAATATAGAACTACACAAGGTGTTAAGTGATAGGCAATATGGAAAGCTATAAGATGGTGTTATCAAAAATTCAAATGTGGGCCAGAGGGAATGCAATTGGAGAGTGTTCTTATATTTAATTTTCCTCTTTAATTTGTCTCTATTCTATCTTCATGATCATGTTAAGTTTCTGTCAGTCCAAAGCAACTTGTTATAATTAAAAGAAGTGTTTACTAAGCTTCATGGTAAACACAAAGCAAAAATTTGTAATAGACAAATCATAAACAATAAACACACCCACTAGTATAATTCACTTTTAATTACCAAGGAAGACTGTAAGAGAAAGAGAAAGAAAGGAAGAAACTACAACAAAAGTATAAAACAAGTTACATATTGCCTGGAGCAAAACATTAGTTATCAATAATTACCTTGAATATATATGGAGTAAATTTCCCACTTAAAGATATAGAATGATTGAGTGGGTTAAAAAAAATCCAACTATATATTGCTTACCACATACTTACTTCACCGTTAAGGACACATACAGAGTGAAAGTGTAGGGATGGAATAAGATATCCCACACAAATGGAACTCAAAAGAAAGCAAGAGTAGCTATAGTAAAATGAGATAAAGTAGACTCTAAATAGACATCAGTAAAGAGACAAGAAAGGTCATTATATAATGATAAAGGAATCAATTCAGTGGAAGAAATAGCAATTCTAATTTATATGTGCCAATAACAAAACACTCAAATATATAAAAAAATATTACTAGGCCTAAATGGAGAGAGAGATTCAATATAGGATTAGCTTGGGACTTTAAGACCCAAATCTCAGCAATGGACAGATCATCTACACAGAAAATTGACAATGAAATGTAGGAGTTGAATTGTACCTCAGACCAAATGGGTTTAACAACCATTTACAAACCACACCACCCAACAGCTGCAGAATACACATTTTTCTCATCAGTACATGAAACATTCTCCTGGTTATATCACAGGAAAGGCCATAAAACAAGTCTCAAAAAATTTTTAAAAAAATGAAATCATATCAAGTATATTTTCTAAACACAATGCAATATAAAAAGAAATTAATAACAAGGAAAACTAAAAAAATTATAAACACATGGGAATTAATGAGATTACTTCCAAATACCCAGTGAATCAAAGAAGAAATGAAGAAACAAACAAAAAATTTCTTGACACAAATGAAAATAGAGACGTAGTATAACAAAATCTATGGGATAGAGGAAAAGCAGTAATAAGACTGAAGTTTATAATAATTGATGTCAATATCAAAAAAGTAGAAAGATAAGACAACCTATCACTGAATTTAAAGGAATCAGAAAAACAAAAACAAATTGAACAAAAATTTGTGGAAGGAAAGAAATAGTAAAGATCAGAGCAGAGGTAAATGGAGACTTAAATAAGTACAAAAGATGAATAAAACAAGTGTTTCTTCAAAAAGGTCAACAAAATAGGCAAACCCTGAACTAGATTAAAGAAAAAAAGAGTGAAGACTCAAATAAAATCAGAGATAAAAAGAGAAGCATTATAACTAATAATAACAGAAACATGAGATTATTAGTGATTATGAACAACTATATGCCAACTCATTCAATACTCTATAAGAAATGGGCAAATTCTTAGACACATACACCTTATCAGAACTGACTCATAAAGAATTTGACAACCTGAACAAAAAAATAACACCAAGTTATGGTTATCTCAATGCAGAAGAAACATATTTGATAAAATTAAACATTCGTTCATGATTAAACACACTAAACCAAAGCACACAAGTAAACTACCTCAGCATAGTAGAGGTCATTATATTAATCCAATAGCTAACATCGTCCATGGGGAAAAGCTGAGAACACTTCTCTGTAAAATCTAGAACTGACAAGCATGCTCACTTTCACTACTTTATTCAACATAGTGCTGGAAGTCCTAGCCAGAACAATTAAGTAAGAGAAAGAACTAAATGACATCCAATTTGTAAAATAAGTATAATTGTCACTGTTTGCAGATGACATGATTATATGTATAGAAGACCCAAAAAAATTCACCAGAAAAAAAGGAAAGAGAAAAGAAAAACAACTAGAATTAATAAATGAATTCAGCAGGTTACAAGATACAAAATCAACAGACAAAAATCAGTAACATTGCTATATGCCAATTGTGAATTATCTGAGACAGAAATCAAGAAAGAATCATGTTTACGATAGCTACAAAAATATACAAAGTAAAATAACTAGGAATAAATTTAGCCAAAGAGTTGAAAGATCTCTACAATGAAAATTATAAAACATAGCTGAAAGAAACTGAAGAGGACACAAGAAAGTGAAAACATGTCCCATGGTCATCGATTAGAAGAAACACTATTATTAAAATGTAAACCCAAGCGGTTTACAGATTCAATATAATTCCTATCAAAATACTAATGGCGATTTTCTAGAATGAGAAAAATTAATTCTAAAATTTGCTTAGAGCCACACCTCCCCATACTCTGAAATTTACTACCTAAGGGGGGAAACCCTACCAAATTGAATCATATATTATTAGCATAATATATATCATGCTAATAAATATATATTAGTATAAAAACAGATATATAGGCCAATGGAACAAAATAGTCAGCATGTAAACCTACATGTCTATATCCAACTTATTTTCTACAAAGTTGCTAAGTCCATGCATTAAAGAAAGAAGTCTTTTCAGTAAAAAAAAAAAAAAAAAAAGCTAGACCATTATTTCTCACCTATTACAAAAATCAAATCAAAATAGATTAAAGACTTAATCATAAGACCTGAAACTACAGAACTTTTGAAAAAAAACACAGAGAAAATGCTTCAGGACACTGGAATGGACGAGGATTTTTTGGGCAAGACCTTAAAAGCACAAGCAGCAAAACCAAACATAGACAAATGGGAATATGTATTTATATAAAAAAGAAACTACTCACAGTCTAGAGTTGACCTTGAGAACTGGAGAAAATATTTGCAATATATACATCTGACAAGGGGTTCACATTCAGAATATATATAGAACTTTTAAAACTCAATAACAACAATTAAAATCCAAATAATCTGATTAATAAATGGATAACAGATATAAAAGTCATTTCTCAAAAGAAGACCTACAAATGGCCAACAGATACATAAAGAAATGGTCAGCATTACTAATCATCAGGGAGATGCAAGTCAAAATCACAATGACAGATCACCTCACTCTAGAAAGAATGGCCTGTATCAAAAACATGAAAGATAGCAAGTGCTGGCAAGGATGTAGAGAAAGTAAATCCTTGCCCATTGTTGGTGGGAATTGAAATTAGTATAACCATTATGGAAAATAGTATGCTACTTCCTCAAAAAACTAAAAATAGAACCATATGATCCAATAGACCCACTACTGGGTATGCAGTGGGATTGAAAGGAAATAAAATCAGTATGTCAAAGAGACAGCTGCATTCCTTGCATCAGCCTCTTCTCTCTCTCTCTCTCTCTTTCTCTTTAGTGTTAGGGACTAAACCCAGAGCCGTGTACAGTTTAAGCAAGCACTAATGAACTACATCCTTGCACCCTTACATTCCTACTTTCATTGTCATAGTATTAATAATCAAGAAATGGAAACAACCAACGTGTCCATAGCTTGATGAATGAATAAAGAAAATGTGGTACCTATATACTGTGGAATACTGTTTAGTCATAAAAAGAATGAAGCCCTGCCATTTGCAACAAAGATGAAATGAGATGATTATATTAAATTCAATAATTCAGGTACAGAAAGGCAAGTAAGTTCTCATGCATATGTGAACCTTAAAAATTCCATCTCATAGAAGTTGAGGGTAGAATGGTGGTTACCAGAGGCTGGAACAGTGAGTTGAGGGTGAGTGATGGGGAAAGTCTCAACAATGGGTACTAAGGTAACTTCAGATAGGAGCAAAAAGATGTGGAGGAGTATTACACAGTAAGGTGATTATAGAGAGCCCATTATGTCCTGTATATTTCAAAAAGCTAGAAGAAAGGATTTTGAAAGTTTTCACCACAAAAAAATTCATAAATGTTTGAGGAGATAGTTATGTTTACCCTCATGTAAACATTATGCAATATATGTGCATATTAAACGTTACATGGTACCTCATTAATATATAAAAATTTTATGTTTTTCTGTAGCAGTTAAGCACTTTAAAAAAGGGAAAGAAAAGGAATGGCGAGAAAAAAATTCAGTGTAAAATAATGAAGGTATGAACAGGAGAGACGGGGACACAGGAAGTGGTGAGGAGTTTCCTTATAGCTGACATACCAGGAATTTGGAAGGGAAGGAATTGAGGCCATCAGCTGGTTTGGGGACATGAAGGGTATTGCATGTTATGCTAAAAAGCTTTGATTTTATCCTTTAAGAAACATAGAGCAAGTAGAAGTCTTGAATTAGAGGAGATTTAACTGAATATGATTTTTAGGGGGATAGTGTGAAGAATGAACTTGAGGAAAGAAAGATTTGTGTTAGAATATGCTGTTAGGAATCAATGGAGATAGTCTAAGGAAGTAATGTGGGGTCCTAGAGAAAGATAACAACAAGAAGAAAGGAGAGAGGGAGCAGATTCAGAATTGCTATTGGTTATAATCAGTGAAACTTCCTGATTAATTGAGTGTGTTTTTTGAGGGACAGGGAGAAGTAAAAAATAACTCATTGTCAGTATTAGGTGACTAGGTATGTAGTGATGCCACTCAGTAAGATAAAGGGATAGGAGAACAAGAAGATTTTGACAGAGGAAATTTATTTTAATCTTAAGGTACCTAATAATAGATGTCATATAGATGAATATAGAGAGGTTTTTGGTTTTTGTTTTTTGCATTAATAAACTGACACAGAATTAGCATCTAATATTTCTTTCTCTGCCTATCACTGCCAACCTGAAGAGCGTTTGAATGCACTGTCATTAAAAGTCTGCAACAGGCCCAAGAGACAATTGCAAAATTTCCTTGGTAAGAGCCAAATTTATGGAAAAACTTGTAGCTATCTGAACGTTTAGGCAAGTCACTGTTTTTCAGGCTCTTCTCTCTGAATTCCAGGTCCTCATGGGACCTTTCATTTGAATTTTTAATCTTTTGTGTTGTTTTTCTCTCATTCCCCTCCAAGTTTTCTTACCCTTCTTTAGTTTCTGGATTCCAAACTTGATGTAGTATTCTAACAAGTGCCTGGCCAATGCCCAGTGGGACAATCGCTTCACAGTTCTTGCATGTTATGTTCTTGTTAGTGCATTCCTTTATCTTGCTGGTTTTTAAAGTAATGGCAGTGAGCTGATGACTCACATTCAGTTCATTTCTCCCAATGGCACTTCTTAGCCTCTGTGGCAAACTCATTCTTTCCTATCCTGAATTCATGTCAGGTATTTGTTCTTCTCTCTTGACTGCATTCCTGCCAAGTATTTATTGTTATTTTAATTTTTCAAGAACATTTTGGGTTTCAATTTTGTCTTCAAAGGAGCTAGGCATCCTTTCTCTCTTTTTATAAGTTCATACAATTTCAAATCGGTTAAGTATGATTTCTAAGCTCTCCAAGACTCTGATCAATGGATGGGATGTAGAAAGAAGTGACTAGTGTAGGATTTTACAGGCTCACTGGATCATTCTCCTGTGGCACCGTGGGGAGGTGACTTGGCTCATTGCTCTCTTCTCACATACCAAAGAAGGATGAAAAAGAATGAGATCTAATCAGATGCTGCATAAACAAATTAAACAAAATGCTTGCTACATGAATGTTCAAAAACATTAGAATACTCTCTGAATGATTAAGAATTATTTAATCTTTACGAAGAATACATAGGTGTTCTTCTAGGGCTGGGGTTGTGGCTCACTGATAGAGCTCTTGCATTTCACATGTGAGGCACTGGGTTCGATCCTCAGCACCATATAAAAATAAACAAAACAAAGGTATTGTGTCTATCTACAACTAAAAAAAAATTTAAAAAGAAATAGGTGTTATTCTAAGTCAGAAGTTAAAAATGCCTTGAATTACTGAATTTATATATGATTAAAACAAAATTTATTTTTATCGACAAATAAATTTATACCACTGGAAGGGAGACTGTTTCTCATTCTGTAGGTAAACCAACAATCAGAAAAATTATGATAGAGTTAAGGTCACTGAGATACTATAAGATCATACCTATATGCATACACATATATATTTGTAAATATATTTATTTAATTTCCATTTTTTACCATTATCGTTTTTTTTTTTTTTTTGCATTTGGATAGTTTCCAGTTTCCCACAGTTAAAAAAAAATGTTCAATAAGCCTTTTTGAAATAGTTTAAGAGGTGTGAGTTCAGTAAATATTACATCAAATAAGAAATCAACTTATTTAATAATACAGTCACTCATCATGCTTTCATGCACCTAAGAATCAATTTATATCTTGATACAACTCAGATGAAAAAAATTATAATTAAGTATGGCCCTTTTGCATAAAACCTACTAAAAGCATATTCAGAGAAAATTCATTCAACAAATATTTAATGAGCACCTTCTATGTTCTAGGCACTCTGCACAGTAGCATGAACATAAATTTGAATAAGAAAAAGTCATTACCTTTGTGGTACTTACACTCTCATGAGTGATGCCCATATGTTAATTCCTAACATACATTGACGTGAACTGTGATGAATGTTAGAGAAATATATAAGTATATAGGGACAACTTTGTAAAACCTTCTTTGTTCTTGTCTTCTAAAAGCCCATCCAAGATACACCTTACACCTTCACTGCCCTTTGTACCTCCACACAAACACTAACGGACCTTTGTAGTGTGTGGCACTTTGTATTCTAAGCTGTGGTTATTTTCTCTCTGCTTTTTCTCCTTCCTTTTTTTCTTTAAATTTATTTAATAAAACTATGGTTAGGGACTATGTATGACACTCAGAATATAAAGAGACATAAGAGAGACACAATTTCTGGCTTCATGGAATTGATGATGCTATGTGGAATAAAACAAGTAAAAAAATAATTATATGAGAAAGAAGAAACTGAAACAGGAAGCTCAAGGCCCCTGGTCTTCCTGTATTTTTTTTTTTGTTTGTTTTAGAGACAAAATTTTGAGAAATTTGTTTTAAGAGTTTATTAACAAGTACATATATACATACACAAACTGTTCTGCTTAAATGTTTGAGAACTAGTATGTTAGACTGTATAATTTATTTACAAATACATTTATATAACAGCTAAAATTGAATTTAAGTATGAAAAAGCTTATATATATAAATATAAAATTTATTTTTCCTTCCAATTTTGGAAAAGATTCCAATCTATTCAGTTTGAACAAATTTACTGATGCCATATTTTAAGTTTTATTTCCATCTTACTTTCACATTCAAATTTCAGTCATTCAGAGAAAGCTACCCTTATTAAAATTGTTGCTCTATGGTTTCCACATGGTAGTGGAGCATTGATAGTTGTGCCTGAACTAAGGTCTCAGTGACCTGACTATAAATGTAATTTTGGCCTCACTCTAAGATTTGCCTCAGTTACATCCTTTAGTATAGCCCAGAGGGCAGTGCTAACTTGTCAGGTCCACTCTCAGTCAAGTGCTGATTTTTTAGCTAGTTTTAGGGCTCAGAAATATGAGAAGAGTGAATCAAGTATTTTCATTATATAACTATACATTAAAAATATTAAATAATTAATTTGCTGGTTTCCTTGTTTTCTTTTACTTCATATTAAGAGGACCTATGTTTTTAAATGCAGACTTTAGTTCACACTGTAAAATGAGTTTGAATCAAAGATTCCATGTAGACATATTCTGAGATTAAGATAATTTGAACTATTTCTTTGTAAAAAGTCCTCCTCTGCCTCCATCCTCAGATAAATCAATAATATGTTTAATTAGTTGGTTCTTTGATACACTTTTAAAAGCATTTCTTCTCTTCATTTAATGTCATGATTTCTACCTTTCTGATATTCTTATTCAAAACTGGAAACTTCTTTGTACTAAGGATGAATTTTTTAATTTTTCTCTGTAGACTAAATTATTGATTTATGTTAATTTATTTTGAACCTGCATGCATGTAGTAAATCAAGAAATGGATGTTTTTCTCTGAGTTCTGCCTCAGTTGCTGGAAGAAGCTTGCAGACTTGGAATTATTTTTGTCAACTGCAGCCAGAGGAGGATAGTCTTGAGCAGGGCATCTTTTTGTGAATTGTTATTCCAAACTCATAACACTTTCATTGATATAAAGCTTTATAGCTCCAAAATTCTTTGCAATTTTTAATTGGTTCATAACATCTTCAGCCCAAGGGCTCTGAGTAATTTAAAATTTTGTTTTTCTTTGTTAGTTTGCAGTATTCATTATAGCACAATTTATTTTGAGCTCCCGATCTTGGATTTATTTGGATATGTTTCTCTTGGATGTGTTTGTAGTTATTTTTCTTTTTCCTACTTTTGCTAGGATGCCCAAGAGGCTTGGGACAAGGCTGCCTATAAATTAATATAAAAATGAACTACATTTGTGTTCTTTGTCATCTGCCAGAATGCCATTTGGAATCCTCTCTTGGAATACGAATGTCCCAAATACTCACCAGAGTGGAATTCAGGTGCAAAGTAAACACAGCAGTTCTGGTATCAACATCCATTTAGCTAGGGGGAAGTGGGGAGTTTTTGTGTCTATTATTATTACAAACAGATTGTTCACTGTATGCTATTTGAAATGGAGAGGGAATGAGTGATTTAAGGATTGTATTTTAAGTAATTAACTTTCACATTGACAGTTGGCCTCTTCAAGATTGTGAAACCCCAGCCAAAACAGAAATGAAAGCTTTGCTATGCCAAGAAGTGATTCAAGTGGCAATAGGTGGTTTTCTATTTTTTTTTTTAAACTCACCAAGATATTTCTTCTATTAATTTTCACCTGCACAAACATTGTGAGTTGTTTGGTGGCTATTTGGCCAGTGGTGTGGCTACTTAAAAGCAAAAAAAAACTTGCCTCTTGGTACCACAAATGACACTTTCAGCTTTAAGTGGTGGTATAGCGATGACCAGATGACCTCTGAATCTCTCTGGACAGTTGGGCCATCGTGAGACCTCTCAATCCTTCCTGCCTGCACTGTGAATCTGGCTGTAGCAGCATTTCCACATCTGCTACATTCACACACATGATCCATGTTCAACAAATAGCTCGTCCCATATCTGGGCCTAGATTTTAAATGTGTGTGTTAACTCAGAAAGGGCTTGTTCCAGCTGGCAATGGTGGGTGGATTTTCAAATCCAGAATTTCATTTGAACTGGGACCAACATGATCTGAAGCACATTTATGTTGGTGCAGGAAGACTGGAGTCACAACAGATAAATTGAAAGATCATTTCATGATGGATTATACAAGACGTTGTTTTTCCAAAAAATGCTTTCTATCACACAAAGGGCAGAGATCACATAACTCCTGTTCAGGACCATCCATCAAGCAGACTCACTCTCACCAAAAGGCTAAGTTGCCAAAAAATAAAGTGTCAGAAAGATTTCAGCATTTGAGATTATATGTAATATTTGCCATAATCCAATGACTCTGAGGATGGCTGAGTGCCCTGTACTTTAGGCTGAGATCTCATTTTATTAAAATTAAGTATAAAACATCAAAATGAAATAAGCAAATTAAGCAGTTGTTTAATTACCATATCAGAATAGAAACTTATTTAGGTGATTTTAGAATAAATAGAAAGGTCATCTAATCTCCCTCATATTTAGACTTACTTGAATTAAGATATTGACAGTGATACGTAGGAACTTTAGTTAAGTACGTTTATCTAATAAACTCAATACCATATAGTGATGGTGTAGTGCCGCAGTACGGCTGCAGCAAAATAACCGGGGGGTGACGAGCAACTTGTGTAGATTGATACCGCTGGAGTGGGAGCCATTTATTGTAGAACAGGAGGGGTATGTATACATTACACACAGCTTATCTTAATTAACATAAACTAGATACAGCAGTCAACCAATAAGGAATCTCCTCACTTAATGGCTCGCTGGCGTTACTTCACAAACCACTCCCTCTGCCAAAATGCCAGGCACCATCTTGACTTGTTTACAGACCCTAACAGTGTAGGACCTCGGAGAGAAGGCAGATGTTTATCAAAGCTGGTCTCTAAGTTTAATTACAGTGTCTTGTACTTTCAGTCCATGATTGGTTGGTCCCATGGGAAGGTAGCACATTATGGTGTAGTGTATGATGGAGCAAAATGCTCACCTCATGGTCAGGAAGTGAAAAAGAAAGAAGAGGCTAGGACATCCTTCCCCCATCCCAAGATCTAAAGACGTTTTTCATTAGGTTCCACCTCTTACAGTTTCTACCATCTCCCAATACTGTCACATTGGGGACCAGGCCTTAAATGCATGAACCTTTGTGGGGGACATTGCAGATCCAAACTATAAGAAAATATAATTTTAAGGAGTTTCAGATACTCCATTCCAAATCAGTTAGAGTTTCATATTTATGTAAAAGTATTTATGAACTTAAACACAGGATACCAAGAATATTTTCCTTGATAAAAGACAAATAATTATTAGAGTTACAAAATGTCATTTGGTTTGATCATTAGGTGTTTTTTGTTTACTTGGTGGCTTTGTTTGTTTACTTTTGGATAGCAATCTAATTTTCTTCTGAATTTAGGTACCTATGGGAATTTAATCTATTTATCTGTCTAAATATCCCTAGTAAATATGTAAAGAAACCTTATTTTCTTCTAGAAAATTCAGTTATTTTATTACATTTTAAATACTAGGAGCCAGATTACCCCCCAGAGACTAACAAAAGTCCTTGGACCTCTTATCGCAACAACAGGCAAGGGCTCATTTCTCATTCCCATATCCTGGTTCCTCCTGACTGAGAGAGATCCTATTTCAGGTTCTGGGATATTCTGCATGAGTCAGCCTGGGGGATTTCTGTCAAAATAAAGAGTCCAATTCATTAAAGAACCATTTTTAGTAAGTACTTTTTCAAATCATTAGAGTGCTGCACAAATCCAAAGCTTCTGATTAATCCTGTGTCTTTCACACTTCTTGAGTGACTTAGGAGACAGATGTGACATAATAGAGTACCACTGGGCTGAAACATGGAAAGTGTGGGTTCCAGCTCTAGAACACTCACTCTAAAGCTATGTGTTCTTGGGCAAGGTTTTCTGACCCTCTCTGAGACTCATTTGTTTTACAAAGCAAGAGCATCTCTATTTACCTTATGAGGCTGTTGTTGGTATTAATTGCATACAGTGTTCAAACTGAAGTGTTAGCAAATACTAAATATCCATTGTCTTGTGCAATGAATGGCAGACAAAACAATACCATCTAAATTAAACCATATCGCCAGATGTGGTTTCTTCAGTATCTATTTTTAGTTGATATATTCTAATCCAGTTGTGACCTTAATTTTTGAGACTGATATGCTTAAATTATTTCTTAACTTGTATGTGCTGCCCAAATTTAGAAATTCTCTTTTCTCCTGCTAGATAGTCTGATCTCTTACCTATTTCATGTAATTAGCAATAAAATGATGAAAACTGTAAAAAATGTAGGGAAGACATTCCACATTGTGTTCCTCAATCCACCTGCTATAGTGACTAAGGCTGGAGCTGTTACAATGGACAGGATGAAGGGAACTCTCAAGCCTCTCTCTTTGACAGTGATGCTCTTACTTCGTGGCTTGATGCAGGTGTTCTCTGAGGCTAAGACTCCGAACACAAATATCCACCACCTGCAGCTCTCTCCATGGCTATAAATGTGGGCTCAGCCTCCTAAGCCTCTAAACCACTTGGCAATGTATGGTGGAATGTTTTATTGCAGAAGTAAACCCCTTTTGCAGGAAAAGGAATGGAATGCATTGTTCCTTAGGTGTTGTGGAAAAACAGATGTAATAGAGGAACCCACTTCTTGTGTGAAAGGAACAGCTTCCTTCTTAGTAAAGTTCTCCCTGATATGAGGCTGTACTGCTCTTCCTTATCTCTGTGAATGTGTGTTATACCTCCCCTCTTCCCCTTTCTTTATAGAGCACTCTGGCAATGTAACATCTGAATCTTTGGCTCTCAAGTACCTCTTAAAAAGAATGAGTTTTGGAACAGGATCCTCATACTTTCCTGTCATAGGCTTCCACAGTCTTGCAGTTGACCCCTGAGCCTAAAGCTCTGACTTCCCTCCCAGGAACATCCAGGTGGTATGTCAACCATTAGATTACGCCTACTTAAGAAAACACGTTTAATTGAATTCACAAAACAAGTAAAACAGATTTTGTTTCTACAAACATATCATTACTTTCAGTAATCCTGTACTATACTAGATGTATTCCATACTGAGAAACCAGGGACACTTTGCTTCTGTCATTTCAACATACCAAACAGCAATTCTGTAAAAACCAGCAGCTGGTCATGTTACAATTTGTCAACCTGTTAGTCAATAACCTTAGCTTTTTCTCTTTGCATATGTGAAGGAACACAGTTTATGAATTCCTTTGGGCAGATTCTGGTTTGCCAAAAAAAAAATTAATCCAGTGGAAAAATGAACTTGCTTTCCTTTGTAACCTTGTGGAAGCTTATAAAATACTGAATGAGAATACGTCTGATATTTGAGGGTCATGGTTGAGCTGTGCTAAAGATATTATTCAAGTTTTCTTGCATTTTTTGGCATCAGGAAGCTATGAAGATAAAAATCTCCTCTAAAATCATCCAAGTCCTTTGTCTTTTGGCTGTTCTCTTACTGTTTTCAGATCTGGCCTCAGCTAGAGGGCAGGCCCTGTGAAACACTTCAATTGATTTCTATTCCATCCCATATTGTAAGCTCATTTTAGTAGTTTTTTTTTTTGAGGTGCAAAATACCTTAGAGTGCTTTTAATAGTTTTTACTTTTCCTGCCCCTCTATAACAATTCTCATTAAGAATCCCCTTTACTTTTCAACAAGCTGAAGAAGTATATACTGACAGCTGTTATTTCTTCCTAATACTTGGGAATCTTTTGGAAAGTTGTATGGTCCATACTGTTCTTATTTAACATTTGCTATAGATTTTGAAAAAGAATATAAGAGAACTATTGTACAAATCTGTCTGTACTGCTATTTCCAAAATACTTTGAAAATTTAGAAATGTAATATACATAAGTCACAGTTATCTAATACATATTACATTTTACAGAATCACTGGAATTTAACCTACCCTTATAATTCCCATAGAAATAAAGTGCTTGGTATAAATCCTGGCACATAGTGAAATCTATACAAAATTTTATTTTATTTTTATCATCTGCTATGGTCTGCATGCCCCCTCTCCAATTTCATATGTTGAAATATGAACACTCAAGATTTCGGTCTTAGGATGTAGGACCACTGGGAGAAGTGATGAGGTTATAAGGATAAAGTCCTTGTGAATGAGATGAATGCTTTTGGTAAGTGCTCCTTTTGAAATTTGTCCCCATTTATAAAAGAGGGTCTAAAGAGCTGCCTTGTCCTTCCACCATGAGATGACACTGTGAGAAGATGCCATCTATGAATCAGAAAACAGTCTCTCACTAGATACCAAACCAGCCAGTATCTTGATCTTAAACTTTTTAGCCCCAGACTGTAAGAAATGTTTCTTTTGTTTGTAAACTACTTAGTTTATGATAGTTTGTACTAAGACGTTATATGTATCTATAAATACATAGATATGCTTTGGGAGTGTTGTCTCTGGTTATAGATATGGTACTGTGGGGACGGGGTGACTGTTTTTCTGTCTTTCATTGTCAGTACACATTACTTGTTACTACTTTTGAAGTAGTATGTTCTATTTTGTTATATATCTATCTCTCTCTCTCTCTCTCTCTCTCTCTCTCTCTCTCTCTATATATATATATATATATATATATATATATATATATATATATATATATATATTTTTATCTTTTGGTAATAAGAACTTTCTGTGGTTTTCTGCTTTGGCCAGGTTGGCCTCAGTTGGAAGGCAAAAACGGTAACTTTGTCATCACGTGATACCAGATGAGACCAGGAGCTTGGGGTGCTCACTTCATTATCGTATGGGCCTGCTGCAGCTAGAAAGACTGCTACCACTACTGCCCTCACTCACTTTTGAGGTGGCTGCTTGTATCTGGTTAGGATATTTCTTCTGTTGTCAGGAGGATTTTGCAGTTTTAACCTAAAAGGCTGTGTTTATGCAGGTACACATTTGAACAAACAGGGTTCAAAATTATGAGAAGGCCTTGAAGGTACTAATTTTCAGTCTCTACAGTGACCTTGACCAAGCTGGAGATCTAGACTAATTACAGGAAAAACTTGCCATAAAAAGAGATCTTCTAGAAAATTAGTTGTTAGGAAACCCTCTTTGGAACAAGCTGAGAAAAGCTACCTTGGATCTTATGCTGATGAGCCAGAGAGGTGAACCTGAGTGTCACTCTTTTAAATAATTTGATGATTTTTAAACATTAGTACTTTTATTATATTTATTCATGTTACATTACATATGCATACATATTATATATCCACTGGTTAAAAATGCTATTTCATTTAAGTTGGACCATATATTGCCTTTGCATTATTTTTGTTAATTTGTTTCTAGAAAAATGTTCCCATTTCCTTGTACTCCTTATTCATAAGAGGCTTTCTTCTCCATTACATTCTAAAAGTGAGATGACTTGTGTAGCCATATTTACTGGGGATGACCAAGACTTAAATTTCTTATTACAAGAAGTTGTTTTTGTAAGGGATGATTAAAATGTGAGTAGGGTTGATAAAAAAAATTAGGAGACGATTACATGGCTTTGTATATTCAAAGGGTAGTCCAAGTTCTAAAGAAGCACAGGTCTAATCTTATTTATAAGATAGCACAGTTTAAATCAGTTTTGGGTTTTCAGTGGAGGCTACGGGTTCACAGATTAATATTTCTGTAAATGCCAGAGACAGAAGAAATCTTGCTCCTCTTGCATAAGAGGTAGGAACCTGGATTAAACCTCACAAAGGATAGAGTAGAGTAGAATAGGAATATGGAAGACTTTCTTATTTTTCTTTTTAAAAGATATTCTTAGTTGTCAATGTAACTTTATTTTATTTATATGTGGTTTTGAGAATCAAACCCAGTGATTCACACATGGTAGGCAAGCGCTCTACCACTGAGCCACAACCCCAGTTCAACTTTCCTATGTTCGCAACTCAAAGTTGTGTTGTCTTCAAAGGCCCTGAAACAATTTCATTTATATGTATAATTTCATAAAGTCATTAAATGCTCCAATATTGGCCTGGTTGTAGGGAGTACAACATATTCTGAATAAGCTGAAAAATTCTGTTGCACTTGGAGTTTTTTTTTTAACTTTACTGATTTAGCTGAGGTTTATCAAGTTTTAGCCAAAACTGAACGTATAAGGTAAGAAGAAATTTGGGCTGAGAAGGACAGGTAAAATTGTCTATTTTAGTGGTGATAGTTTAAAAAATATATATATAACAATCTGATCTGATGATGTATTGAATTGAAATCCATGAATACATACCAATGATCAATTCTGATATAAAGAATTTTTAATCTCATTTTTTTAAGTGCTTATATATTTTTAATTAGGCTATATGATGAGTCCTAGTATCTTTCTGTTTTTGATCACATTACTTGGGGTTAAATTACTAACCAACAAATCCAAGTAAATGGCTCATAAGTTTCTATGAAGGTTACATGAAACAGTAAGGGTCAGTCTTTGCCACTCAGACTGACTCTTTATGACTGTCTCAGAATTTATGCATTTGAGAACTCAGGGGAAATTTCCTCTTTAGAAGCAACTCTTGACTTTTAAGGTAGTCAACTAGTTTGATGATGCAAAACTATTTTTCTTTTGTGTTGATTTACTTAGTGTGTTTCTTTATTTGTACTTTTGATGGATTTCATAAAATGTAGCACATGTCAAAAACTCAAAAGGATGTGTTTTCTGTCGATTCACAGCTAGGGCAGACTTGGTTGAAATGTGAGCTCCTTCATTTGACCTTCATGTAACCCTGACCTGGAAGGACAGCATGTCTCTAGGGGTAGAAGATAATTTAATTTCCATGCATGTCAAATCCTCCATTTCTTATGTGTGGAGGCTGCAGAGAAGTGTCAAATTCTGCAGAATCAGGTGTTCTGTGTTGGAGATGTAGAATACATCCTCCAGGGGTTATAGTTGAGACCACCAAGAAGACTTCATTTTAAAGCCTTAAGGGAGCCTTGAAACCATAGATTGTGAAGATGGAAAATATTTCTTTACCCTGTAAACTATTCATCTTTCATTTCATTTTTAATATGTGTGTTCATGATAGCATCAACAAAGACAGTTCCAAAGGCCACACTTAGAACATCTAAGTTTATTATTTTATACTTTTCCAACTAAAAACAATGGTTGAAAATTCCAGTGTGTTAAACAGTGTTTAAATTTCTAATGAGTTCCCTGTGTTTTTCATCCCCAAAGAATTGTAGCACATAACTTGTGAAGGTTAAATGTAGGCAACTCTATAATATCTACAAGATAAGGCTAATTCCACTTGGCTACTTGAATTTCCTGCTTTCCTCACATATCTCTGGTTTGTGGGATAGTTTACTGTCCCATAGAGCAATGAAAATTTCTAGCAAGACCAAAGTTAGTGGCCTAATATGATTTAACACTTCTGTGTTTCTGAAATCATAGTTATCAAAGTCCTGCATAGGATGATCTCATCTCCGTTTCATACTGTTAGCCTCTCTGTGGAACTCCGAGGTCATTATCCTACTGTATGAACTTTTCCATTCTTAGAAGTGAATTATAGTAGCAAAGGAGGAAGTGGTTTTAGAATGGCCATTGGATGAGTCATGAGTGAAGAAGATGCAAAGAATACTTCCAACTGAGAGACACTTTGTAAAGCTCCTACTGGGCTGGCCATGGTAGTCTGTTTGAGTGACAAAATACATTTTTAAAAAATTTATATATGACAGCGTAATGCATTACAATTCTTATTACATATGTAGAGCACAATTTCTCATATCTCTGATTGTATACACAAAATACTTTTTTAAATAGTCCAAAGAATAAAGGCTTACTCTGATATCACTTGACAACAGACATGACATGACTATGACAATATCCTAGGTATTGGAAAAACAAATGAAACTACTGAGGACAATTTTTTATTTATTGGATAGTATCTTTATGGCATCTTACTCAGAGCCGCAATTCTCATCTGTACTTCAGTTTGATGTTGGTTAGAATTTCTGGATATGATGTAGTGAAAAAAAAATGGAGCAAAAGGGGAAGAGAAGCTGTTTATTAATCAGGATAAGCCAGAAGCCATAACAAACAACCTGGAAATCTGAGAACCTTAACACAATAAAGATCTACTTTTTGCTTTTGCCAAAGTTTAGTGAAGGTTGGAGAGACAGACTGTGCTCCATGTTGTCACTCAGAGACTTACGCTCCTTCCATACTGTGGCTCCACATCTTTCACTGAGGCTAGGTATTTTCTTAGTCTCTTTCATTGCCACTAAAGAGAAGAAAAGTCATCAAGAAGACACACCTGTCCTAAGTGCCTCTAAGCAGAAGTGAAAGAAAAACACCCACACATACACAAGAAATATTGTAGAAAATGTAGTGTAGCTTTGTACCTAGGAAGAAGGAAAGTACAGCGTAAGCATAAAGCCATTCTTGGGTGGAGAGTAAAGTGGGTGTGAGATGTGATGGATAGGTACTGGGGAGATAAATGGAAAATATTGTGTGCTCTGTTTCCCTCCAAAATGTAGTCAGTATTATGTGTTTTATCTCTACATTAATTATGGCAATTATGAGATGGCTACGTGTGTGTGTGGGGTGGGTAGGGGGCATGAAGTGTATGATCCTTTCAAATTGTAGAAAGTATTTTCTTTTCAGGTTCATGTAAACTCATTCCTACTTTTGTGGTACTAGGGTTTAAGTTATAGGGACTCTGCCATCTGTTTTGTAAACATATTCTTCTAAATATCCATAAAGTACTGACTTCTGAGATCAAGATTCAGGGATTGATGGAAACCAAGCCTTTCCATGCATGCCACAAATTGATGTGGTTAGCAGTACAATCTTCTGAATATGACACATATAAATTAAGCCTGAGGAATCAACTGAGTCTTCCAGGAAAGAGACCTTGAGAAACACAAAGACCTTTACAAAGGTCTTGAAACTAAACATGGCAACATTAAGGAGTGAGAAAGTACTGAATCCAGACCTGGCTTTTTCAAAAGGATTCTGAAGTTAACATGAATACGTTGTAACATGGAAAATGTTATAACGTATTCTGATCTCAAATAGAAAATTCTAGGGTTCCCATCTTTTCATAGAAGTTATGCTCTGGATGAACCTTAAATTTAAAATCACATGCATTTTTTAATCTTGGTATTTTGTGATTTTTATATACTTAAAGAAAATTCTTAGTGATACTTGCTTAGCGTCACTGAAGAGATGTTTTAATTCTTTGCTTTTTGTTTGCTAGAGGTTATTGGCATTTGACTCTAGAAATGAAAAATTCGAATTATTCATTTGTAAGGCATGGGAGACGTTAGGATCTAATTAGAGGTACCAGAATGTCAACTTGCTTTAATTGCACTTAAGCACCAGGATAAATGTCCTGAAGTTGTTGTTCTGGGAGAAGTCACCTTTAGAATAAACTGTCATGATTTACAAAACTAATATGATTGCTATTTTTCATCATCAACATGTGATTTGGCAAGCATTTGTTTGCCTTCATGTGGTTTCTGGTCTATGGTGTTTTATTTACTTTTGCTTTGGAGAATGTATCTTTACTTTCATGCATGTTGATAGTAAATCAATACTGAATATTATATTAAAAACATTTTTTAAAGTATTGTTTTATGCCATAAGATCCAGACAGCCACACATGTTATAGTCTGATGGGAAATATATTTTTAATAATATATTTCAAAAATACAGAATAAAAAAGCTATTAAAAAGTAGAGCAGATTGATAGTTATCTCTATAATATTGCCCCTTTCATTTTCTAGCATGATGTAATATCTGCTTGGTGGGTGAGAAAGCAATAAAGGTTAATTTGACCCAGAGAAGAACACACAATTTAGATACTAGTTGATACATTCTTTTTTTTTTTTTTCACAGCTGTGCAAACTTTTTGCTAAGGAAGCAAGTGACAATTACTGATTTAATTGTTACGCTTGATATGTAAATTTTAGTAGTGTTAATTGTATCTCTGAAATTATTTACTTTACCTCTCCAGTTTTTTTTCTCACTTTTATTGGAATCTGTGAATAAGTGGATAATATGAAGATTATCCATCATTTGTGTCATTTTATAAAACAGGTCTTGACTAAAGGTTTTAAAAATAATTATTAGATGTCAATAATGTGACTTGAAGAAGTAGAATTGGACTTTAGTTACATCCTAATGAATAACACTCTAATTTTCTTGATTTCTGTTTAAATTATATTCCTTAATAAAAAATGCTAATATCCACTTTATTTTCATTGCCTTTTTCTGTTGCTATTGTTGGTTATAAATAAAAAGATCAAATTTATGTGGAAACTGAATCAGAGGAAGTATAATAGATGGTCTTGTCAAAACACTTAACACATATTAATATTGTATTTTCTTTTGTTCAATTCTTAGAGATCTACTTCCAAATATATTTCTTTTTCTTTAAAAAATTATATGATAGTCAAATGGAAGACATTTGTATTTTATGTAAAATGCAAATATTCAAAGCAAAAGATAGTGAAAATATTTATTATTTGATAAGTTCTTCTTATTCAGCCTAAGTCCCAATTTGAGAACTTTAAAACATAATATTTATAATAGCAAAATTTCCCAATAATGTAAAAAATAGCAACTAGAAAAGTTTATTTAGAAAATACAGAAACTAAAAGTAATTAAACATGTATTTAAACATATTTTTAGAAAAGTGTCATTGTTTAATTTTAACCAGTTGTCCAATATTAATAATTTAGTTATATAAATAATTTTTTTGGTTTCAAGAGTTTTCATTTTTGTTTTACTAATCCTCTAGAATTACCATACTTTCATACCTTGATGAAATACACTCATCTTGAATATGAAGTAGGAATGGTTTACCAAGAGGTAATAATGCTGCATGGCAAGAGGTAATAATGCTCCCCCCAGGATCCTGTCACCTATATGGATTAAGGTTCCAGTTCAAGGGGTGGGAGGGGAAGGGAGGGGGAATGGGGTTAGAAATGATGGTGTAATGTGATGGACATCATTATCCAAAGTACATGTGTGAAGACATGAATTGGTGTGAATATATTGTATATACAACTGGAGATATGAAAAAAAATGTGCTCTATATGTGTAATATGAATTGTAATGCATTCCACTGTCATATATTTTTAAAAAACAATAAAAAATGTAAAATAAATAATAAAAAGGTTCCAGTTCAACATGGAATAAGGGTCATGTAGTATTTAAACATAATTAAATATATCTATGTGAATAATATTTTGATGAGAATATTTCCATTGTTTTCAGCTATGATATAGCAGCATCATAATGATACCCAGAGATGATAAATGTGCCAAGGAACATTGGGTTATAAAAACCTTATAAGCTTCATAACACTCATTCTGGTTCTTCCTATTGTTGATCTGGACAATAAAGAATGTGCAGCCAAAGCTCATTTTCCAAATTGCAAAGTGGAACTCTGATTTACACATTGTAACTTACTTGGTTTCACATGTTGTCTTTGGGTATGCCTCCTGACTTTCTTCTGGCAGAGGTAACATTTCATTCCAGTTTTTTAGGTTTTCTCCATGAGGCAAATAACTCTTGTAAAAGCGGTGTGACTCATTTGTGTGTGTGTGTGTGTGTGTGTGTGTGTGTGTGTGTGTGTGAAAATCATTCATCATCAAATCCTGTGAAGTGCTCACCCAAACTCTTGCAATTTTACAACCACCAACTAGAGGGCCAGACGTGTAAGTTAATGCAATACAGAGACTCCACTGGCCTCTTAACAGGCCTTAGGATGAAATAACTGTTTCATATTATTTGGAATATGGAAATAAAAGGTCTGTTGTCTCTGTGATGTTGATTAAAATTCATATTCTACAACTATCCAGAAAGACATTCTATCATCTCTTGAGAATACATCAAGATTTAAAGCAGGCATGCCTATGTAAATTACTGTATTATCTAAAACTATAGAAAAATATGTTCCTTCGACCTGTGTACTTATCATATATTTCCTTATTCTTTCATTGAGTCATTCTTAATTACAAGTGATCATCCTCTAGGTCTTCCTTAAATGGCATTTGTTGTATGCAAATGATTCACAGGTGTCTGTATATGTTGTGTTCCAGAGTATAAAAGTGAACGGGTTGAATCTTTAATAGTCTTTGAATGGAAATACTTATTGGCATAGGTACTGTAAAAGGCTGGAGCAAATGATCTTGAGATTTATGGACAGAAGTTCTCATTTTGGTAATGGTTGAGTTTGATATTGATGGTGGTTCTGTGGGATTGACATAAAGTAGGAAAGGTAGGGATGCATGTCACAGTTGATGTACAGTCCCCTAAGAAACAGAAAAAATAGTGTTTGACCTAGTTACTTGCTAGCCCAAATGAGACTCAAATTAGGCTAACCATTTCTTTTCCTGAAATTCCAGCTCCTTGGAGAACTGGAGAGTTTCACATGCTCCAACATAGCTGTTCTCTTGCTGGTTCTCTGGTAAGCTCTTACCCAGTTTGATTTAGGCCAGATGAATTGTTTAACCAGAACTCTCTGAACTTTAACTGAATCAGATGCTTGCTGTAATTCTGCGTTATGAAATCTTCAAATTATATGCCACAGAATCAAGAAAAGGATGATTATCTTGCCTCAGAAATAAAAAATTCCCAGGACCAAAATGTAGAGCTCACAAAAACAGAAATAAACTGCTGATTCTGAGTATTTTTCTATATTTTGAAAATGTTAAATTTTGGCCTCTGTCGTGTCTGCTGAAGAGCTATTGAAATAAAATAGAGGCAGATGTCTTCACCAAGCGAAATTTGCCAGTTTGGGCATTTTTCTTCTGAAAACATTGAAAAGTTCTTGGTTCTTCTTGTATATATTCTGTTAGATACATATTTTCAATTATGTTTTATAAAATAATTTTAAAACTCTTGAATCACTTAATCAGACTGTGGAAAAAATTTTCTCAGCAGCCACCACACAAACTAAGAACACAAGGGTGTGTGTTGAAGGACAGATGCTGTTCCTGCTTTCCAGGGCTTTAGGGAGGCTGAAAAACAAAAATGAAACACCATTCATTTGTTTTGTGTCTATCTACCTATCTCTCCCTCTCTCTCTCTGTACCTATGTATAAATGCAGGCATGTATCTATCAAACAATGACGAGAGAGAGAGAGAGAGAGAGAGAGAGAGAGAGATAGATAGATAGATATTAAGAAAATCAAAGTACAACTATTGCAGGGATGAGAGGGGTTCAGTATGGTGTTGGTGGGCTAATAAATGAGGCATCTGAATCTATGATGATTATAGATTTATAACTAGGTTTTGGACATGCCTCTCTAAAAACATGGATGCTTTGTTTTCTGAGAATTTCTGCCTTCTGCAACACTTTTGTGGATCCACAGATGATCCTGTTTAACATGAAGCACACATGACACTTTGCACTCTGGTTCTGAAACAGGATCTTGAGCCTGTCTGGAGCCTCCTCCCTGGAGCTGCTGCCCCACTTTGTCACAGTCTGTCATCTACCTACTCCCTAGTGAATGATTTATTTTGAAGTTTTTATTTTAATTTTCTCCTCTCACTTTAACTTTAGATTGATTGTCCTCCACTCTTGACATCTGTTTTGCCTCACTGAGAAGGCCGTCCAAATGTAGCACATTACAGTGTTTCTTTATTATCTTTATAGAACAACAGGGTGTAGATGTGTGATCATGATTCAAGAAGCTTGTTGCAGGGTGCGAGGAACTAGCTGGGGGAAAGTGCATATGTCAAGGAAGTTGGAAAGCAGACAATCACATGGTGCGGCAAAAAAAAAAAAGAAAACACAATTCGCTTAGCTCACATTTCCTAGCAAACCACCCCGATTGTGTGACCCTAACAACAGAGTGGAGAAGTTTCCTGAATCTTTGTTTTACGCAAAGGGAGAAACATCTCCCATTAACCATGATGGGTGCAACCAGCAGAGATCAAAGCGTTTTCCCAGACATTTCCTTTGTGACTCCTCTATTGGCCAACAAAGCTGTTCTTTAGCTACCACTGTCTCATTTTTGTTTGGTGGTTGAGATTTAAATTATTTTTAATGTGGCAGAGAAAAAAATGTCATCCCGTTTTATGCTGAATAAATAGTTTAAATAGCTCTTTTTAATTTTTTTTAAACTGGGAAGTTAATGTAAGTTAGAGTAATAACAGGCATTTTCCAAGGTATTGTCAAACTGTACTATGGAAAGACTTAGAAGAAGCTTGGGTCCTTGAATGACGGACCAAATAGAAGCATATATGAGAGATGCTAGTCCCACTGGTAAGCCCTGTAAATTATGAAAGGGAAATAGGTAGAATATTTCCTTGGTAATGGTTTTAGAACTAAGTTTCTGGGAAGGATAAAGTTCTGTGAGATTTTATTTTAATATTTATGTTTTTATTAGTGCATGCAACTGTAGTTAGGCCTAATCGTGGGATTCATTATGACATAATCATAAACGCACAAAACAGTTTGTTTATTCTCAATCTCCAGTAATTCTCCTTTCCTTCTCCTCCTCCTTCCCCCTGATCTCCTTCATCTTCTACTGGTCTTCATTCAATTTATTTTATTTTAATTGGTTCATTGTCAATATGCATAATAGTGGAATTAATTGTGACGTATTCATACATGCACATTGCATAAATTGGGCAACTGCATTCTGCAGTTATTTTCCTTTATACACCCCTTATTCCCTTCCCTCGATCACCTTCCCTTAGAGGTTTTAGATTATGTTGGTATTATTAAAAACAAGTTATGTATCATGTTATATATCATCCTGTCTTGAAAATTGAACTGACATTTATATATATCTATAGGGCCCCAGTGAGAGGTAGTTAGCTGGGTCCTATAAGTTCCAAGGTCTGGTTGTTCAACTCTTCCTTAGATTCCCTGGAATATCCCATATGCTTCCCATAAATTCTTTTTCTTTTTT